>NC_060112.1:9375000-10000000 GCF_021155765.1 Diprion similis | reverse complement strand
ATCTTTGGAACCGTGAACCGTCATGCTTGTCACTTTCATCCTCTCCTTTCACAAACTACAGGGGAGTTGCGGCCGCGAGATACGATACGGGCCCTTTTCGCCAACGACGCGAACATCCTTTAGTTCGTTTCGGCGCGATGCCCGCAGCGCGGCGGCGAGAAACGACGAGTCGGGCCTCTTGGTCTCTTGAGTATGCGGTCGTTGGGAACGTTGGGTGCACGGTGGAAGGGAAGGAAGGTCAATCGAACCCTGGTAGTTTCTCTCGGTAACGATAAGTGTATGGGTAGTCTCTTTCTCTTTCTACTCGGCCGGTTACTTCTCCTTGTTTCTTTTTCTTTCCTTCTTCTCTCCTTCTTTCTTACTTTATTTTTCTACTTTTTTTTCTCGTTGGATTTACCGCGGTGCTTGGACCGTCGCGTCCCAACTTTATTTAATGCGAAATTCATACGGACGCCGAGGAGATAAGCGCGGCCGCAGTTGCGATTAACGAAACACTGACCTTGACAGTGTCACAATTAATACGGCATTGCGTTTATTTCACAAAGTGAACGCCGTCTAGCCGCGGTATGGGTCGGGACATCGTATACCTATTGGACACGATGTAGACGGAGATAGAAAAGAGAGAGAGAGAAAAAAAAAACTTAAGGGTACGCGGTACACATATCGATACTATGATTCACAGTTGAATCTGTAAATCTTAAGTTACATGGCGAGAGTTTAGTCATAGTAATAAAATAGTCGAGCGATTTTCAACCGATTGCGGCACAACTTCTATTCTAAATCGTTGTCGTCGATGTACGCATTATCGATGATCTCTCGTTATTGAGGCTTATCGTTGCGTACGAGTACCGTAATTACACTTGCTGCTGGGTATAAGGTGGTATTTAGATCGTAGCTCCAGTTGCGCCGCGCCGGTGCGATTGTTAGCCGTGCGCGTTACCACTCTAAATGGTAATGCCAACACGACCGGGATGCTTGAGGGCTGGCTAGCAGGCTGTTACCGGAACGCAACCACCGTTGCATTTAATATTTCTACTAATGTACAAATCACCGCTGCAACTATTTTTAGCTAACGTCGTACGGAGTATCGAAAAACTTCGAATTTGTGTAACTCGCGATCAGTTAGGCTGCGCATGAAACAAAGAGCGATGAATCTTCATTTCCAATGTCGCAGATAACGGTAAAAACAGGGGATCCCAGCTTTTTATTTGAAACGTATCCCGCAGTCTCGTCTCGCGTTACGCGATATGTAAATCGGTCAAAGTCACACCCGTGCAATATCGCAAAGGTGACGATGTACGAAAATGTACAGGATGTGTACCTACCGTGACTCCGCGGAACCGTTATGAAGATTCTTTAAAGCGTTGAAGAAGAGTACCTAGGTGCGCTGCGATTATCGCAATGTTGAGACAAATTTCACGCAATACCGTTCCGATCTGCATTTTATCATCGGTTTGGAATCCTTCGTAAATCACACGGCACCGGCGCGTCGGGGCAATGACGAGACCGACGATGAGGACGAGGAGAGTCGACGAGCCAACGGAACGAACGAACGAATCCAACGAACGCCGCCCCGCACACTTAACCGTCTAGTCGATGTAGGTACACGTATACCGTCACCCTCACCGTCACCGTCACCGTCACCGTCACCGTCACCGACACCGAGAGCCGAGAGGCGAGCGACGAGACCGAATGAGAAGGGAAACGGCTGCAGGGGGAGCCTAGGGGGACACCCGGGACGACGGCTGCGGCGGGGCGCGATGGGGGATCGGGGGGAAAGAGGGGGAGGAGAGCCCAACTGCCGCTGGCACGACGGTGGAAGCGAGGCCCGAGCAAGCAAGCAAGGCAGGCCGGCGACGGGGAGCGACTTCGAACCGAGGCAGGCAGGCAAGCGAGCGACCATCTTGTGTGTGCGATGCAACACTCGGGAAGAGACACTACGAACCGAGGAGCGGCCGCGGCGGGGTCATAATAATACCAAATTCACATTAATTTGAAAGAAATCGTTTTCTCGGCGGGAATTTTTGCGCGACGGCGCGTGTATCACGTGCGTGCACGTATGTAGTACGATGTATCTCTGTTGACGGTTGCGTAACACCGAGCACGTGGATAAACTTCTCGCGCGCGCGCGAGCGCACGTGTGTGTGTGTTTGTGTTTGTGTATGTGTGCGTGCGTGTTTACGTGTGTTTGTGACCACGTGGTTTGCGGCGCGAGTTTAAACTGTGTTTTGACGTTTTTCAAACGTGGCTAGAGAGTGGGTATTTTGATTCTTAAATACACAATCGCGCAAGTATTTTGTGCAGATTCTTTGTACTATTATACACTTGTTTGTTTTTTAATCAAAGGACGTTGTGACGTTGCGGTAGTGGTGCGGTGTTGTTAGTGGGAAGAACGCTGCAGAGGCTGAACAGCTGATCGATCGTTCAATCAGGCAATCGGCTTCCGCCCGAAGGATTATTATTATCGATGCGCTACGAGTTGGATCATCCTCGATATCGAGTCATTGTCATTAACTGGCCTCGCGCTGCTTGTAAGAAGTGTATGCGTATATATCTCTATATCTATACATCTAACTGCCGCTGTTGATCGGCTGAGAGAGAACCAGCCAGTCTCCGAGCTCCTCTTGATAAAAAGAAGGTCTTCTTTGTTCGTTGCCGCTGCAGTGTAAGAATCGCTGTGGAGTGGATAGCGCGAGGTGCCGAGGCGAGTTGAGTCGGTTGTAGCTGGCGAACTGCATCGATTGTGAGAAAGCTGGAGAAACAGCGAGAGTGAGAGAGGGAGAGAAGAATTCGAAATCTAAAGGTATTATACGGCAGCCACAGGTATAATACTTGAGGCACGTTGGTTCGCGCGTCGTTTGCTAAGCTCTCCGTTCTTCCTTCGCGGCCAGGTAACCCAAGTTTCGAGACCCGGCGCGGCGCAGCAATTTCCTTGTGCATATTATACCCCCACAGCCTGAGAACTCGAATATCCGAGGAGCCGTGCGGGGAATAACGGGGGGGAGGGAAGGAACGCCGTGGGCAGGCAGGCACGCGATTTCTTCTGTGTCATCTACATACATACATACATACATACATACATACATACATACATACATACATACATACATACAACGCGGTCTTATACCAGAAGTGACGTGTGCGCGGAGCTAGCAGCGGTGGACAACGTTAACCAGCGTGTGCCGTCGTCGTCGTCGTCGTCGTCGTCGTGCATTTATTATAGCGAGGCGTTGAAATCTGGAACGAACGCCAGCCAGTCGTAGTCGGAACGAGCGGCAGCCGAGCCGAGCGAGCCAAGCCCTTCGTACCGAGCTGAACGCGAGCGAGCGGCTGCAGAGAGATATTCGGTTCGGTGGGAAAGCCCAAAGTGTGCGTTGTTCGTACTCTCGTTTAGTTCGTGTTGGTGTGTCGTCGTCGTCGTTGGGTTGAGTATAACCGCGGACCCCGGTGCCACCGCCGCTGTCTGAGGAGCAGTTGTGTGTCTGTCTCTCGAGCTTAGACTGCTGTTGCTGCTGCTGCTGCTGCTGCTGCTGCTGCTGCTGCTGCACCGCTTTGCCGCTGCATGCGCTCAGTTTTGCCTCACGATCATCCTCCGTCTTTCTATACCTGCGTAAACCAAGTGAAATTGTTACATCTATTTACAGTTACGTGTTAAACTGCTAGCCGGCTTTAAGTACAGGAATAATCACACACACGCACATATATATATACACACACGCATCGTTGTTTCAACACATACCGAGGGAAGTGACTACATACTTGACCCCCAGGAGGCTCGGAGAGCTACTCCAAACGATCGACCATCGGAGAGCACACTCGCCAACGGTGTTGGAATTACTCAGGTAAAAATTCTCATCCTCAAAATACTATCCTACGCGTACACCTATCACCTATACGTCCGCGGTATCATTTCCTGCCAATCGAGAAACGATGAATTGCAATTGTGACACGCTGTTATCGACGTATCGCAAATACTTTTCACCGCGGAGCCTGCTCACAGCGAATGATAATTATATTATATTGCATGTATCTACGTTCGCATCGTTTTATCTATATACCTATGTACGTCGTTCTAGGACGACGAGCGTCGTCGGTTGATAGGTATATACATATATTATTACGATTCGGGCAAGATGCGAAACGAACGGACAAGCATAACGAGGGTATGTATACACGAATCGTTATAATTGCCGCGAGTCGTACGGCGGCGTTTCTGTCGCTGTGTGTCCACCACGCATATTTTTGTACGTGACGCACCTTTGATGCTTGGGCTTGGCTCACGGAGTTCTCTCGTCGGCTATACTCGCACAAGCGCAAATCACCACGTCCACCACGCACACGAGTACGACGTTTATACCGCACTCGAGGCACGTACGTACATGTCACACGCATGATACCTACGCTACCTCGCCCGCTTGGGCCTCCCCCCTCCCCCACCACCCCCTTGTCCCCCCGCACGCTTACATAAAAGTACACCGGCGTGGCGGAGAACCTTCGATATCACTCGCATCAACGCAACCCAACGGTCAGTGGTCGGGTCGTCTCGTTCGCGGACTGCCTCCCCTCACCTCACTTCCCCCCTTCACCTCACCGCCATATTCCGTTCCATTCCCTGCTTCGTCTTCTTCGTCTTCTTCTTCTTCTTCTTCTTCTTCTTCTTCTCTATACCAGCCGTGTAAAAACGCACAGGTAAACTGAACCGGCGAGATCGGCGAGCGGGCAGCCGGCAACAGCGAGACACGCAAGGAATACGCGGAATCTGTGTAGGTAGGAAAAATCGGGAGACACGTAGCTAAGTCGTTGTAACGAGATTATCGTAGTGGGAGTATTATTTATACCTGCGGCATGTACTCTCTCTTACCTAAGATATTCGATTTATACTTAGGCACGACCACGACGATATCGCGCTTGTACGGTGTGGATAATTTTGGCAGATGGATTACAGAGAGACGCGTACTGTATAGAGCAGGTCTTTCGTTTTCCATTTGTATGATTAGTTGGTGTTTGCTGTGTGCGTAACTACGCAAGTCGAACCTCCTGCTGCTGCCGCTGCTGCTGCTGCTGCTGCGGTAAGGATGGGAATCGGCGGACACGAACGAGCGATTCTTTCCCCATGGCTGGCTGGCTGCCTGCCTGCTTGCTTGCTTGCTTGCTTGCTTGCTTGCTTGCTTGCTTGCCTGCCTGCCTGCCTCCTCTCACCGTCTCAGTCTGATTCTGCACGCGTTAAAAAGCCGACAACCGGACGGACATTCTTCCTGAAACCCGTTCCGCGGCTCGGAAAGCCGGGACACGTACGGATGTAAGGATCCATGCGTGTTCGATGCCTCTGTGTGTGCTTGGGTTCGTCTGTTTGTGTGTGTACCTACCGGGCGCACACACGCGTCAGCGTTACATTCCCCTCTCGGGATCCCTTCCGTCTCCTCCTCCTCCTCTTTCTCATCCTCATTCTCATCCTCATCCTCCTTCTCCTTCTCCTTCTCCTTCTTCTCTTCTCCTCGACTCGACTCTATAGACCCCGACGACGACGACGACGACCAGAGTTGCGGGTCGATCCGTTGCCTCAAAAATATTACTCCTATATAGTCTCTTTTCGTCACGCTAGCTATGGAATTATCCGACGCGATCCTCCGTGGATACTACAGTAGTATATGATGTTGTATCCTGCAGACTACGTATATAATATATATATATATATATATATAGGTGTCATGTCTGATTAGATTATATGTGTACGTGTTAAATTCTTTTTCCGGTTTCGCGGGATTTCATCGTGACTCATTTCGTTGTTGGTAATGTCGTTACGATATGTACATCGAATGAGTAAATAAATGGTGAACATTGAACGAGTTTACTCACCTATTGACCAATGAATATACATGCATACATAACTGCTAGCATTTTGAAAGATATTTACTTAGTTGGGAGGGAGATGCATCTTAGTTTTTAGTTTATTTTTTTACCATATGCGTATGGAATTGGGCTTCGTTGCAATCGTTAATTCAAACGCGCCTGTCGCAATATGGGAAAATTACAGCCTCTAGTTTGATTTATGTCGAAGACCAAGTGCTTTTGGACTCAATTCGAGATCCGGCTCTACTCTCTACCACCGATACTCATTTCTGACGTAATTCGGCGATGAACTAAATTTCTTCGAAAGTAAATTCATCCTCTCGCTTAAATACGGATGTATCACCATTTTTTTTTTTTTTTTTTTTTTTTTTTTTTTTTTTTTTTTTTTTTTTTTTGCAGGTGTATTGGCTGAAAAGTATTAACTTATACGATAACGGATGTTTTTTTGTCGCTTTCATTTTTTTTCCTCTGTTTTCAATTCTGAATTGGGGAAATTTTTTACAAGTTTTACACAGTATTTGGAAGGATTTACTATTGAAGGTAAAAAACACGCAAAATCAGCGAACATATGTGGACACCGCTTGTTATCAACTTATGAACGAATTAGCGCCTATTTTGTCTCGGTCATCACCCGCGCATTTCGTGACGAAAAAGTACATATTGAATAATACTTTAATGATTATGGTACTAAGGTTATTTATGATGGAGATATTCGGTAACAAATACTGCAATTTTCTTGTACGCGAAAATTGCTCACCTTGTATCATTTGCTATTCACTTCTTTTTAATTCTGCAGTTTTGCCGCACGTTGTTGTCGAAGGATTAGAAAGGAAAAGTATGTACATGGTAAAATCCACAGTATACCCATGTAATGTGTATTGTGTGTGTATATATATATATATATATATATATATATATATATATATGTGTATACATTCTTCAACTTCAAAGTACAATGTATGATTTATTTTCATGCTTGTATTATCAGGGTGAAACAATGGAAAACCTTCCGATAATACTGTTGTTATTTCTTTTTCACTCACTATTAACGGTAATTGAGAATCACGAAGATAATCATCATACTATTTTGCACGTATGAAGATCGAATGTGTAACGTTTGCTTACAATTTGAGTCTGGCATTATAATAATAACGTGCTGTATAATACGAACAGCGTAGTGTCATCCCAAAAAGAGCGGTAATTAACTATATATATATATATATATATATATATATTTTTTTTTTTTGTTTATCTCTTTTCTTCTTTTATTCTTATTTTGTATACATACTTTTACCTTTGCTACTAATTTCAGATTATACGTGATATGCATGTTGATTTGTAAAGGTAGGACTGTAATAATAATCATGCGAAATATTTTTTTGTCGGTGCGTAGACTTACCTATATATATATATACCGGATTCAAGTAGTCTTGTACATAAAATAAATGTGATTAATAATAAGTTAATTATCCGCATTGGGTTTTACGTGTGTATTTCTGATACAGTGTGTTCGGTTTTATTTTAACACACTTTAAACGACAACTAACAACGCAGCCGGAATTGACTGCAGTTATTTTTAGCTGCGTTAAAGATACGGCTATTTGCCAATGTGCTTTGACGAAGTAGTGTAGTGTAGTAGTGCATGCATGTATTAATTCATCTATATGCTTAACTATAGTAAATGTCTTACACTCGTCTCTTCGGAGATAAAGTACGAAAGTTTTGCAGAGCGTTTTTTTTCGTTGCCATTATCGAAATCGATCAAATTCCGGTTGACATTCAATCTGAATAAGTTATAATCGGCGAAAGTGTAGAAGTGGGATATTATATCTCAAGTTTTAGTATATTTTACGATATGTGAAATTCATTGCTCTTTAATTGATGCATTGTTATTATATGCGCGGTTTGAAAAGTTTTGCAAGTAACGTTCGCAGGCTCGCACAACTTTCGCTGATTTACGAGCTACGCGGAATTTATTTATACACGGACTGTGGTGATTTATTTATTGCACGACGATGCATCGATCGTTGTGACGTTCGTCTTATTTAATCTGTTACACGAACACACGAGGACGACGAGGACGTATAGTCGACCGGCTGCAAGGATGGAAAGTCAATTAAAGTGTATTTCGAGTCGGAAAGTGATCGTCTGGATAATCGATAAATATGAATCACACTCTTAACAGAATGACGAAGATATGAAGGAGAAAAATATGAACGTTTTATTCAATAGCGGATTATACAAGTTTTTTTGAACATTTTTTTTTCTACTCTCGCCGAACGCCATTACATATATTGATATATACAGGGTGGGCTGAAAAAATGGGACCGATTTGAAACTTGAATAAAATCCAAATGTGTTGTCAAAATCCGATTAACAAGAGCGTGTAGCAGTGAATAAAGATTTTTCACATTTTCAAACGCGACACGAAGGATTCATTTTTATAGTTTCGAGAAAAATGAAGTTTTCGGAAATCGATCGACGCGTTCAGATTCTATTCGCGTTTCAAATCAGTCTAGTTTTCTTTGGCCCACCTTGTATGTTATATACCAGTACTTATACTCGTTTACGACCGGTTTCAACGATGAGGAGATGCAGGTTTGGAAAGCTATCGATTTCCCAGGGTTAATTGGGTTGGGTTGGGTTAGGTTGGGCGAATACGTCGAGCCGGGTCGAAGGGAGCAGGAGGGTTGGATGAAGCTCCTCCATTTTCCGCCCGTTCCGTGTCCCGAATTCGTTTCACTCTGGGGAAAAAATAATTTCAGCATCTAAATACCGTTTACTTTTCATTCTCATTCATTTTCGTCTCTCTTAAGCCAACTTTTTTCGTCGTTAAGTGTGTACTTATGGTTCTTGTTCATACTTATTACGAACTTCAACCTCACCATTGAACTTAGCTGGATTAAGTAACAGATTCTGTTGTGTTCTCTCCAACTCTTATAATTTATAGTACTCGTTTATCATCCCAATCCTTTTTTCACCGGACTCGAAAAGTCAAGATGTGAAAAAATTGATAAGTCAATTGTTGAGCCAATTTTTTGCACACCTTAGAAAATTCATCTCCTTTTTTTACTTCCTCGTACCTTTTTTTTTTTTTTTTTTTTTTCATTATTATTTTTCATTACCAATTCGGTATTAAACGTCAACATTTTAGATCGTTCGTGATGATTCAAATTAACCTTGCACATTCAATTGTAAACGCTTCTTATCCATCGATATCTGAACGATTGTCGATTATAATATTGCGATTTGCAAAAGTCACTGAACTATGACGTCATCACTATCACAACAAGGTCATCTCCAAATGAAACTCATGGTTAATCCTGTAATATTTCGGATTTGCGGTAGTTTTGTTCAATATTTAAGTATCAACTCTCGTTTTTTAATTTTCTTCATTTTCACGTCTTTTTGATATTTTTTTCTCTCGACAATTTAACCCCCCCCCCCCCCCCCCCCCCCCCCCCCCAAAAAGTCGCAGGTCGCCTATCCTCGTCATAAGCGCTGAGTCAGCCCGGTCCTTTCATCGCTTGTACCTACCCAACTCTGCGAATCGATAAATTCGCCGAATTAGGCAGCCATTAAAAGTTAGCGAGTGTAGCGTGGCGGGCCCCGTTTTCTCTCAACGTCGTCGTCGTCGTCGTCGTTTTGTAAACGCGCTCACCTTTCAGCCCTGCAGCTCCTCTCTTACGTATGTGTACGTATATCTGGAGACTAATCTCACCTGTTCGTTCCCCTGGTCCCTGGATCCTCGGCAAGTACTAACCGCACTCTTATTTCACTAGTACACGTATTTTCAATCGTGAATAAACCCGCTTCTTATCGGTGTTTTTATCTTTGATATGTATGTAACATATATCATGTAACATATATCTATATTACAATTTATGCCAACTTTTATATCATTTGGTATGGGTTTTGGACAAGTTCATTTTATCGCGGCGGCATGATTGAATTATCGTGTTTTTTTTATTGCTGTTACCGAGATGGTAATGCTTATTCCTGTTAAAGGTGTGACTGTATGTATAGTATACGTCATACAGTGAAAAATTAATGAGGTATACAAACGATTGTTACGATTTGCAGTTGCAGAATATAATCGTTTGAACTATGTATGCTTCGAAGACGGCAACGTCGGGGATGCTCTTTTTAATTTTTCACAATAAAGTTGACGAACGTCAACTAGCTATCAAAGTTGCAATATCGTGCACAAAGTGAAGCAATTCTATTTTGCAAGTTCCCAAAATTACGCGAAATCTTTTAAGATAAAAATGGCAACGGAAAGGTTTTTGTTGTTCGTTACGATCGAATATTTTTTAATATAGATAGAAAGGTTCAACAAACTCTTTTGATGTCATATTTTGCGTAGAATGTTGCACGGTTTTTAAATCTTTATCATCTAATCGACATTTCTCACCTTATCAATCTATAAGTGATCCATTTTTAGGATAGATTTGTTGTTTCGCTGCGGGATTTATAAAATTTTCTACAGAGTTCGGCAGATCTCATAATGATGGTAAGCGTACTCGCATTTTACTTAGGCAAACTCAATTCATTCTAAAGTTTTGAAATTGTGGTTTTATTCGATAATTTGATACGTTCGATCTCTCGATTCGTGGCCTATCTAAAAATAGGTTTATTTTTGTTGGACGGTGTAAAATGTCGAATTAAAATATGTGCACATTTTTCTTCTCCTCTTGAGTATTAACTCCGGCGATCAGTGATCATTAATTACATTCGATTTAGATTTTTTTTCAAAATTTTTCTACATTTTTCTCAACTCTTCCACTCAATGGATCGTGCATATTTCTATCTCTCCAGCCATGCATACATGCATGTAACGGCGGCTAGAGGATGGCTGTCCGAGTAGTTAAACTAACCTATTACAACCTGACCCTGAACCGACGTGACCTTTCTCAACCTAACTATAACCATTCGTTACCCTCTCTCCGCGGTTTTAAATAGATTTGACATGTTTTAACGTTCGACCGAGAGATAGATCAGACTATCATCCGGAAGTAACAACATTGAACATTTCTGTATTTGCTAACAGGTGCAATCAGATTTGATGAATTAATATGGAATACCGATGTTGAAGTTTTTAGTTATACAGAAAATTTAGTCGCAGGAATTTAATTTTTTGTCACACAACCGGTTGCAGAAATGCTGAATCAGTGACGAATTTCTGTCCTGCGATACAGGGACGGATTATATTTTGAAACTTTTTTTTGTTTTTTTACGTCGAAAGCTGTTTTTGCCTGAGTTGTTTATTCCATTCATTCGGAGCGTTGTTTATCCGCTATAAAGAATTCACGGATATAAATGCGATTTAATTTGATCCGTATTTCAATTTACGTATTTCTGGTCGTGATTTTCGACTCGTTGAAGGTTATTTTACGAAAGTTCGATGGTTACTACACACATACGTGTTCCGGACCAGAGGATATTTTTATCGTAGCAGTTTAGTTGCGATAGTATATTGAAATTTTGAGGATTCCGTTTTTCAAAATGCATAAATTACATAAAAAAAAGAAAAGAAAAATTAAATCGCTTGAGAAAGTTCGATGCGGGTTTTAAAATTGGGCCGACATCTGAAGGAAAACTGCTTTGGGACTAAATGCCCCAAAACATAGTCATTATACTCTAAATGATTAATTCACTCTGATTGTGATAACTCGGCGATAATATGACTTATACAGTGTATTCACATACGAGTACATGTTTATTCGTACTTATAGTGTCGTGACGAAAACATCAGGCTATTTAACGCTCGAGATGAATGATTATTATGATTATTAAATGCTGAAAAATGGCGTAATAGAGTAACCAAGCGAGATGATAATTCAGTGGTCATTTATTTCATTCAAAGTTTATACAGTGTTACAGTGCTCGGTAATTGTATACACGGTCTTCGTTTCTTATACCGTTTTTTTTTTTCTCTCTCCTCTCTTTGTTTATTCACGCGTTCATGCAGGCTTTTGTAAAAACCTGACGCTTGACGGCGGTGAGCTGTGCTTATATACCTATATTGTCGGCGATGCATCATTGAGTGTATAATTCGTGAATTAATTTAGTTGACGTTAGTCTTCTTGTTTTCAAATGGATAATAAACGGAACGGTATTGGTATGTTCTTAGGATTGGATATCTAATTGAATCCAAGTCATCTTATTCTGCTCGGAATTTTATTGTACATGCTTTTATCCAAAAAGCAAAACTGTATACCCGTAACTTGAAAAACAACTATCACCTTAAAACTGTTCTGTAATTGAAAAATAGATTTTTTTTTTTTTTTTTTCTCGAGGTACAGTCACGTTATAAGAGTTTTTTTTTAATGTTTTTTAAGAAGCCTCATAGACTTAAGCTAAATATCCCATACATCAAAACAAGTTAATGGTTTGACCATGTTTCTTGCGACGAAAAAAAAAAAATAAAATAAACTGTCTTGGTCCGAAATAATTTATTACTGATGCATGTGAATTCCAAATATCCTGCAAATATCCTGAACCTCATTCGCATGACCGTGTCAATGTAAGAGTTTCGTCATAATGTAAGGAAAACGTGGTGTAGAAAAAAAGATTACGTGACTACTGTTAGAAACCATGTTTCCTCCCCGACTTGTCAAAGTTACGCGATGTGGAATCCGGTCGTCAACGGTTCTTGAATACCTACGCGTAGTAAACTACGATAATACGGAGTACTTATACAGAGTGATTTTCTGTCGACCTAATGGTCCGTCGTCTGCTATAGTTTAATGCCCATGCGCTAAAATCCGAGAGTAGTTGCTTGCCAGGGTTACCAACCTTCGCGAATTTAAACTTAAAAATTTTTACAGTCGTCAATGGCAGTCGGGAGGTAAGATAGGAGAAGACGAAACTCAAGCCTGCGTGCCGGCAAAAATTGGGCCCGTTTTGGGCACAAAGTTAGTAGTACCGATTTCCTCCACTCGCCCCGTTCGTGTTCTTCGGTCGTTCGAAATGTGTAAACCAGGCGGCTGTCAACACTCAATATTCATAATATTTGAACGACTAAAGAACACGGACGCAACGAGCGGCAAAAATCGGTACTACTAACTCGGTGCTGAAATCTGGCGTAACTTTGTACTCCGGATTTTCGTCTCCCTCTATCTCAGAGATACTTCCTGGGCTTGCCGTTGTTCATCAACACCGACAGCTGTCAAGATATTTGAGGTTACGTAAATGGCGGCGAAAATAAGTCGTCTGGATTTACGACTGTTGGTCGCCCTGACAAACAACTGCTTTCGAATTTCTCAGAGCATTTGCATTTAAACCATTTCAGAGGACGGATTATTCTGGTCGATAGATAATCGTTCTGTATAACACGACTAAGTTTCGGTCAAACCATCGGTCGTTAAAGAAAAGAGCGATTTATTCGACCTGGATCTCGGCTGGTACGTCAGGTTTATATTCTGACCATCCTGCACAGTCTACGCACGTGCTACGTATAGCATACGAACGAATCGTACATCGTAAACGTATGTAGGTATAACGGAGAGATGTGTGTGTCAGACTCGTATCACCTTTACCGCAGGTATAGGCTCGGCGTGGGCAAGTCTCCTTTCTTGCTCTCGATCTCTCCCTTAAGGAAGAGAACCTTTACATAGAGACGCCAGATTCGTTCTATGGTGTAAGGAAACAAGCTGTGCTTGATGAACGGAGTTGCGCAGTAGCCAAGTCACGTGATGCCCACATAACGTCACGACAAAAATTTCGATTATGGTGTTAAAAGTACAGCATAATTATCTTTGTAACCAAATATTTAACATTTGAATATTATTCATTCATCGAATTAGATTCGGTGAACGTGAAAATGAATGGATGTTTTATAGCTTTTATAAATAGTTGTAAAAATGACGTCATGTGGAGCCAGAATTTTAAGATCCCAGGCGTAGGGTCGATGGAATATAAACACGTGACAGACTGTACCTAACCTAACCTAACCTAACCTAACCTAACTAACTTTATCAGAACTGAATCAAAGTTTTTAACCTTTCTTTCTATTTGGTCACATTTTTCTTCACTTTCTTATAAGGATTTTGGAAGTTTTTCTTTTAATTACTCTTTTTGGCTCGCTGTTTTCAGGTAATCTTATTTTAATATCTTGTCTTATATCCTATCTTAAGTTTAGAATTAGCTTATATTTGAACTTAAAATCATAAAACCTCCCCATTTTCTTAAACCTCATTTTAGTCGTTCTGTTTCTTCTGTTCTTTGAGTTTATGGAATCGAACAATGAAAGCATTTCTTGCCGAGTGGACCATTTTCGATTTGACCCATTTCTTGTTCTTTGTTTATATAACGTTGACCAAAATGACTGAAAGACTCGTAAAAAGTTTGTTTAGATTGTTTTTACTTTCGTTTATATTTATAATGTGTAGTGGATAAATTATGTAGAATAATGTGCCCGGTTACAAGAAATACTCGCCGCAAGTTGAAGAGAAATTATAACCCAGTTGACAAGGAAAGATCCTACAAATCAATTTTTTTTTTTTTTTTTACTATATCTCACTTCCGTGAATATTATCGTCGTCGGACGCGCATCAATGAGAGAAACAGTTCGATGCTGTGACTTCAATTTTCATCCCGTATTTTTTTTTATCACCCGTTTATGTTACTGTTCTATGGCGGATTTTTTCTGAATTTTATGTCGAATTATTTGGATAAAATAAAATTAATTGTCGGATTCTTTTTGATACTTTTGGTAGAGAAGTATCAGGCCACCAATAAACATGAAGCATTTGTTAATTTTCAATTATAACGATAATTGTATTAATGTTGAATATTCGTTAGATGCTTCAGAAATTTTAACTCAGTCAGAATTCTCAATCTTATGTGAAAACTGGTTTCACGTATATAAAGAAGTAAGAAATCGAAAGGAGTATCTGAATATCTACAGTCAAGTTATGTTTCAGAATTTCTAGAGCATTCCCACGCTAATAGAGTTGAATCATTGATGCGAACAAACGAACAGTCTCCCGTATAATCTTTCTCGATTTCGTAATATCAATTTTTCAATCATCCAACCGACAACAGAAATAAGTATCAAAATCTCACATCCACGCTTTTCTTCCTAAGTACCTATAAAAGTAGTCCCCACGTATAATAGTGATAACATTATTACTATCATCATTCAATAACTCAGTTTCTTACTGGTGAAAGCACAGTAGATCACTTGAAATTATTGTAGTGACATTTACAACTTATCATAAAAAATAGAAAATTTAACCGATACCTTTTGCAACAAACTACAAAAACATTTATAAGAATATGGTGTATAAAATTTTTCTCGTACAAAGGGCTCAATTTTTTGCTGCACTCCAATTCAGTCTGATCAATTGTTCTCACGCTTTCATTGCACGTATAACATACCGTGTATGGAATGTTTTCCTCTTCGTTTAATTTTGGTATCGGATTTCAAACGATCGAATAGATTTCCGTACAATTTTTCTTCCGTTGCAGCGACGTTTTTTTCTCTCTCCCTCCCTCTTTCTCTTTCTCCGCATTTATAATATGCACCTAGAGCACCTTTTCATTCGTTTCGTTTTAACTATGCAACCCTTGTTTGGTCGATGTGTGTGACGGAAGCTCTCCTGTCTCTCGACCTCGTCTTTCTCGTGCAGGGGAACAGCCATATGTATGTACTAACACGGCCATATGCATAATATAACTCGGCGACTCAACGACGCAGTGATCTTTTTTTCTCTCGGTAACCACGACGCTTGTTCTACATTTTATATTTATAGTCTTTACAAAACCTCCTCGACGCTAAAAAACTATCGACAACGCGTGCGAGCAATATTTTAAGTAAATTGATGAAATTCTTACTGCACTTTCTTAATTCCTGTAATATATATATATATATATTAACGTGTTTCGCATAAGCAAAGTTTTAAATCTTAGAACTTTTTCTGGAAACTTCATATTAACATACAGCTGGAATGATTAGATATGTAGTCGAGTGTCAGTGGAGATGTTACAGTTTGTGTAAAAACTTGAAAAAGTTACTTTGTTCGTGATTTTTTCTTTTCGGGTTATTTGCCATGAAAAAAAATATTTTCTAGTTTCTCACAACATTTAGAGGTTAGGTTAATAAGTTGAAATGTTGTTATTAAAAGCTTGGAAAAATTGATGAATTTAATTGCGAGCACTTTGTGCGATACATAACATCCATCAATTGAATCCAGTCACTAATATCATAGTTGCCTCTACTAGATCACCTATTTATGAACTATGCGAACGAGTGATACTATGTTGGAGAAACATGATAAAAAAAAGTAGTCAATAAATGTGATTTCACTAACGTTGTCGGCAACATCATGTTTACAGTCGAGATTTAGTGTGTTAAATTTTCTACCTCCATACTACACCAATTTTCCTAATCATTTTTCTAACTCGAGGAATTTTAGTTACAGTTTTCAAATTTCTGGCGTTTAGTGATGCTTTTCCTTGGAAAGATTTTCGTGCTGACTGTACGTCATTGCATACATTCTTAAAATATCGCCGCGTGGGCCTGAAATGCTTTGAGTGTCATCCTGGCTCGGGATGATGCACGCAACAAATGCAACATATCATGTAAACGTCTGTTCGCAATTTAACGTGACAAAGATATCTCGACCCGCGGTTCAAGAGTACAGTTGTTTATCAGGTCATGCAGCGATGATCGTCGAATGGCTCGATCGTAACAGTAACAATAATGGCAACGGTGATAACAATGCCTTAATGTATTAAGATATCGGTTAGGAAGAGATAAAGTAACATTACGGAATCAATAAACTTGATGCTGTATATACATATATATACATATATACATACATACCCACCTACAATACATATAATATCTGAGCGAGATACACGCATCTTACGATTCACGTAGAGGGTACAAGGGTAGGATGTCGAAGCAAGTCATTACGCGTAATCAATGCGACTATATTTATATATGTATATATATGTATATGATATATAATATAAATCTGCATCCGTGACGTAAGATATGATACTTAGATGATGATACAATTATTTTATTTCATTTCTCGAAGCATCCAGAAATTCCAGAATCAATACGAAGGGCTTGTATAGTAAAAGAAATTTACATAACAATACTGTTGTGAAGTTTGAGTGCATAAGATGAAATTAGTATGGTTGTTTTTTTATTTTATTTTTTATCAATCCCTATAACACAAATGACTGAAGTTTAATTGTCGATGACCGTAAGAAGATATATTATTCTATATTTATATGAAAGAATTATTTCATGGAGAAAAAGTGTTACATCGACTATCGAGTGGAAAAGTTCATTAAAGATACTAGCTTTGGTAACCAATTGAACTTAGGCAAACATCTTTTGTTTCGAAGCAATTTTTTCATACTTAGGTGTATGGATGCGATAAAATGAAAAACTAGAATGTAATTGTTGAAACTATTAACGATCCTGACTTTTTAATCGAATTTCTCGGACTTAAAAATTGCTGATACAGCATGAAGCGGGTGTTCTTTCAATTAAACTCGATTTGTTTGCCTCTCTCTCCGGTGATATCTAGCTGTTGATTCTTTCTGTCTGTATTCTTTTTCACACGGTACCATTTTTCGTGTTTGAACAGTTGTGTAGACTGTATGTTCGATTACATCTTTGATGTGCCAGTGTGCTAACGAGTAAATACATACTTTGAATTCGAGAGTCAGAATTCGATACCCCTCGTATATGTATATGTATACAACATGCGCGTCGTGTGAAGTGACCAAGTTACCTTACCAGTATCCCTTATAGTATTACACATCTAATTGGAAAATCTAACTTAACCACGAACTTGAACTAAGATGAACTTGTTCGCTGAACAATTTAAACGTATGCTTTGGATATACTTGCAGTTCAAAAGTTTATCGTCGTCATCTCTTGAGTGTTTTTCTTCTTAACTTTCGACAGCTTAATTGTTTAAAAAAGTTTTTGGAATATTAGGACGATAAGTGAGTAAATAAATTCACTTTTAGTTACTTTTCTTTCTATGACGTTCATTTTCGTTACATTTTATTTTTCCTTCTAGTTTTTTTTTTTCGTTTGTCTTTTTACTGATTAAGCTCAGAACATCTCGACAGAATTTATTATTAGCTTGACTGCAATTTGGTGGTGATCACATCTCCGACTTTCCGAACCTTTCTTATATTGCTCAAATCAAAATCTATCTCGTGTCAATTCTCTTGATTTTTACTTCGTCATGTGATTTATATTAAATTCCAGTGCAAAAGGTGATTTCCATTGGTTTCTAGTGATCTTCGGATTCGATAAAATGCTCGGAAATCATTAGAAATAGATGAGAACGCATGACAAGATAGAAACCGATGGAACGTTAATGTATATATATTATATATATATATAAATCATTTGCGAGATCATTTGCCGTTTACCGGAATACTTTTAACGATTTTCAACACCTGCCGCGCGATTTCATCAACGTTTTTATTTGGATCTCAAGTGATACCCAATGATTTCTAACGATTTTGCTTATTTCGATTCCGATTTCTCGATAATTTCACGCAATACGTCACTCGTTGAACTTCTTTTCATGAGAATTTGATAACCAACTGTTAAAAAAATTATCGCGAATTCCTGCCACTTCCATTTTTCGCACGATCAACCGGCTTGTTCCATACATTCGCGGCGGCAGCATCGCGCCGTAAACAATTTCTCTGCACGCAATTAATTACCCCGCAGTCCTGCAGCCGATGAAGGAAAAACTCATCGCTTCGCGTCGTCCATCCATCGGTTATCTGGCTCGCTGTTCCCAATACTTATTCAGTTTCACGTCTTCCGTATTGATTCTTCTTAGCCGGGCCTGCTATATACGGTTGACGAGGACTCTCTTCTCTCTCCTCTTCTCTCTCCTCTCCTCTCTCCTCTCCTCTCCTCTCCTCACTCCTCGTTCGCAACGGCCGCAGTCGTGTCACGTGATCAGCTCTCGTTGCCACGGGACACGATGCGGTGGGTAGCCGTTGGCTGCTCTTGGACTTATCAAGCAATAAATAGATCCTAGGCTGCCGCGTTGCGTTGCGTCGGGTTGCGTCGCGTTACGTGACATTACGTTCCTCCGTCAGCCCGTTAGCGTTAAATTATTACAAATAATTTACAGAGAGGGCAGACAATAGATTTACAAGCGACGCAACGAATGAGTCTGAAATTGCATCCGTTGAATCAGATTGATACGTGCACAAAACTCCGTGCAATGGGCGAAGTTTATACGAATCGGAAAGTCAGTTTTTCAATTGCGAAATTGCAAACGTATAGGTGTATGAATCGGGAATTGAGCCAATACGCAGGTTTGCTTTATCGAGGTAAAGTTTGTTGGATCGAGTGACATAAAAACGAAAACAAATGGCGTTAGCTATGATAATAGAGAAGGAAATCTATCCTTGATTCTTTTGACTTACCTCGTTTTGTAGCAGTGACCTGTTTCAGATTGAGACGATAAATAAATATAAATATACGTATATGTATATATATATATATTTTTTTTTTTTTTTTTTTTTTTCGCTGAAACAAGCTCTGGATATGAGCTTTTGTCGTCCAAAAAAAAAAAATTTTCTCTCATAGTATAGGATTCTATACTCATGACTGGGGGGAGGGGGAGGAAGGGGGGGGGTCCGTATGAATCGAATAAACGTGTAAGCAAATATATCTACTTATTTCAATTTCCCGAAACAATCCTGAATGTGATCTTGTATGGATATAATCTTTTATACAATTGAATTATCATTAGAAATGACGGTAGTTTTTTTTTTTTTTTTTTTTATTTTGAGCAACTGGAAACGAGATATAATTATCAAAGTCAGAACTAATTGCAGCTTTTATCCAAAATTACTGACTGAAGTCGACCTTCCGAGGTTTCTTGAAAGAAATATGTTTTTGTTTATGGTCAAGTCAAGTCAGTCCAACCATCAAACCGTATTTGATAGATTATTTTGCAAAATTTTGAGAAGAAATGGAATGAGAGAATGAATATGTTTTTATAGGGCTTTTAAATGCGGATAAGAGTTACATGGAACGAACGAAACACGTTTTGGGCTTGAGTCGAAAACCTTGTACTTCGGGAGGATGTTCAGCTTGAAAAAAATTAACGTTCAGACCTTGATTCGGCAATAAAATATATATGTGTATATATAATAAATACTTCCTTCATCTGAAACAGTTTGATGTTTATTGTTAGAATGAAGTTTATTTCACTGATCGCTATGGTTACCATAGTTTTAGGGATATTACGTAGTGTAATGCAGCATATAGGTTGATGTAAAATAAACCGTGGCATAATGTAAGTGAGCAAGCGAATGAATGAATGAATGAATGAATGAATGAACGAGTAAGAAATGCGTACGCGTGTAGAGCCACGGCGTGTCGGGAATATACACTCGCCTTGTATTCAATTTGCTCAGCTGTCGGGTGCGATTTGCATCTGATTAGAAAATTGAATAATCAAGTAATCGATTGCTAGCTAACCTAACCTATCGTTTCCTTACTACGCCAACAACGACATTTCGAATACCATTTCCTTTTTTCTCTTCTCTCTTTCTCTTTCACTGCATAAATGAACCTGAACGAACTATCTTTAATGACAGAATGAATGAACAGACGAATGAATGAATGAATGAGTGAGTGAGTGAGTGAGTGAGTGAGCGAATGAATGAATGGACCAAGCCAATGACGATGCTTGTTGTTATTCATTTTATTGTAGCCTGTAGCTGGCATTACGATGCTATACCGTCAGCCATTCATTGTTTTATCTTTCATCGTTAACTGAAATCGCATGCAACCTGCCGCTGGAGTATAAAGAATGTAACAAATAAAAGAAACTAGTATAAACGCGAGAAGAAGGGGGAGAGACAACAGACGATGAACACTAATTATATTTACAAGCTCGTTGGAATTCATACTTAATTAATCAAGTGGTTGTCACAGTTACTGCAGCTTTAACTTCACCTATTATGCTTACGAAGATTTTTCCTCCAAACTTTTATCTGCGAATGTTTTGGAACAATGTGTCACGTATGTCATTATTATGTAACATTACTTAAATGTTTTAGTTTTTATAATAAAATATTTACTTTAATACTTTAACTTATTATGAATTTCCGTCGTACAGTCACTGAAGTTTGCATGTCCCGTTATTACTTCCATTCATCCAATTCATATTCATTTACTTATTTATTTATAAATAAATATTTACTCTTACCACGCATTAAACAGGTGTGTAAAAAAATGTGGAACATTCGATAGAATTCTCGTCACCGATTGATGATAGCGTTTTAATTTAAACAAAGTTCGACCTCCGTACTAATTTGAGAGATGAGATGAGAAGAAGTATGTATCGAGAATCGAGAGACTGCTTACCGTGGCCAATTAAAATCCTCCGACCTTAATTCGAACGAAAATAACGTCAGCCAGGAATATTCTTTGGCTTTGGGAGGCGGTAAAAATTTCAGAGGATACGGACCGCGGACACTCGGTTCGTTTCGTTTCGTTTCGTTTCTTGTCTCATGCTGCATACCTGGGTGTCGTCGTCGGGACGATCTAAATTGACGGCAGCGAGCTCGGCTACGGTGCAGCGGGTGCAGTGGGCACCATACTTGTTTCCCCCTTAAGTAGAGGGGCAGGGGAGAAATAAAGGGAAAGGAAGCGAGGCGGGAACCCCGGGATTCGAGAGGCAAGGGCCGCGCAGTAACTTGTAGTTTTCATGGCGTAGACGTCGTCGACTCGACGAGATCGGACGAGACGGCGGCCATACTTGACGGTTTGCTTACACTGATCCCTGTCCTTGCGAGGAAAAAAACCATCTCGGCCATTTGAGAGGAGGGAAAAGAAGTTGACGGAGATGAGCGGCAATTGTTATCGTCACGATTAAACGTCTTCTTCCTATCGGTGTGTTGTGTACGCGTGTGTGTGTGTGTGTGTATTATATATATATATGAACCTAGTGGATCAAAGAAACTGTGCAGTGTCGTGATTGTTCTTAACCATTTTATTAGTAATTCACTAGTCGTCACTATATATGTGGTATTCAAAGGTGAATACAAGTTTGGTGATTTTTAATCATAATCAATAATTTTTTTGGTTATATTTATTCATTTTTCATTTCTTCACATCATACATGTGGTGTACAGGCGTTTTCACGAAACGATTATCGATAAGGTCAGTTACTTATATCAGGGGAACGGGCGTTTACTGGATGAGGATAAGGATCGGTGATCCCATGATTTTGTAGATTCGAGATTTTATCCAGCGTCCTTTTTTACTTTCGGGTCGGGTAGACTGTTGAATTTTTATTGCTACAACAAATCGGTGTCAAATGAATTTAGTACAGCAAGTGTGTTGATACACTTTTGTTTTACTTAGTAATTATGTTTTTATTCTATTTAGATTGAAAATTGACTCAAGTGGCTCTACTTTACCCCCATTTTCTCTACCTTCGTCAAGTAGTCTGTACAGTGAGAGAAATTTCTAATTGTGGTCCTTGACTGTTTTCATTTTTTAAACTAATCGAAAAATATCGTTCTTCAGGGTACAAATTGAAAACGAGTCTTATAGCCTGTTACTATTTCCTGTGATAACGGTCACTTGTACCTGTTGCTATATGAGTAGATGCTGGTCTAACAATAAATTGATGTTAAGGTTCTATTTATTTATTCAGTTATTTATTTAAGCGCAGTAAACTGAACAAACAGATTCAATCTTGTAATAACAATAACCATAAAATACATTATTCATAACTATAATCACACTAAATACTTACTCGTATCACAGTTGATTGTAATTTCAACAATACTTGAACCTTTCGTGTAACGATACTCCTTTTACCAATATTCTGGTAAGTATCTGGTATTCCAAAATCGCGCTTCTTGAACTTGGGATCATGCTTGTCTGATTCTCAATTTTTGACGTAGTACAATACAATTTGCGTTGCCACGTGGTTATCCGTATGACGGGATTGTTTATTGAACAAAAAAAAAAGAAGAAGAAAAAGAAGAATATCCAAGTTTATCGAAATTATTAGTACTTAAAGAAAAGAGCGATGAATTGAGACAGACTATTGAAACGTGAACACGATGCACTCACGCGATCTTATGCTCACGTACATGAAATAATTGCGCCAATAAATCGCATGTACACAGTGATCGTTAAGTTGTGAGAGATCCTGCACGTTTGCATAGACAGAAATTTCGTTATTATTGTTATTATTATTACTTTGCCGTCTTTGCGCGTGTATTATATGTATTATATATTATACGTATTTTTATAACCATAATTATTTCATAATTGGATTGATTTGTGTTGAATTTATGAATTATTTATATAAACGATGGAGTGTATTATAACGCGAAAAGCCGCTCGTCCCACGATGTCGTAAGGTTGTTGCGGTAGGTCGGAAGGTTTTTTTCTCTATTCCCGAGACGCTTTGAATTTTTAAATTTATTCAATTGCTTTGTAGTTTGTTTTTTTTTCTATTCTACTTGAACGTAAGTACTGTTAATTGCTTGCTAATTGGTACAAGATAAATCGTTAAAGGATAAAGGAAAAAAAATGAAACTGATTTTACCAGTTTTATTAATGTCTCTGGTGGTTATGCTTAGAAACTTTTTATGTACCTACATACTTAACAAATTTCCAGAATCGTGCGTGACGTTGAAGCATTTACACAACTACGTTGTATAGTAAAAAAAAAAAAAAAAAAAAAAATTCGTACTTCTCGAATCAGCGTTGGGAACAAATTGTACGATTGTAAATAATTCGCAATTGACAATTTTCACGATAAAAAATATAATTTATTTTCACAAAATATGAAAACTGTGATAAAAAAAAAATATTGAAAAATTTCATCTACGTTAAAAGTTTTCCTGAAAACGCAGTGAATCTCTCGTTACCGCGGATGTAAAAAATTATTATTTTCCTTAGTACAACTAATGCCAACTTTTGTCGACTTTATTGCATTTAGTTGATTACGACGATGTAGTAAAAATTAAAAATTGTTAAAAATCGAAGCGACGTAAAAATCGACGAAACTTCCATTGAATTCGAATAGTTTTATAAAACAAATTGTAAATACATATACCCGGGTATATGTATTATATATACATATATTACAAAATGCGATTTCGTGGCGTATAGTGGCGATAAACGGAATCGTAAATAAACCGAGACGTACATAAATAATGATGCGAGTGAGTCACCGATACGCCTCATATTTTCATTCATAAATGTCTCCCCTCCCCCACCTCGACGTCTCTCGTCTCTCTCCCTCTCTCTTCGTATGTCGTTGCGGGCGGCAAACGTGCTGCGCGCACATCCTACTTCATACGTTATATGGTCGATGGTGCGCCGGCGCAGCGCAGCGCAACGCAGCGCAGCGCAACGCAGCGCAGCGCGGCTCGAGCTAATATATAGCTTGTTATTTTATGGAGGAGTCGTATAGCGCCGAGGATTGTGTGCGCGTATCACAACACACCATGCTTTGCATATATATTACATGACCTTCATGTATATATGTATTATTATGTACGTATGCCCTGTGCGCCTAGGTATTGTATGTAGGTGTCTGGGTCAATGTCTCTTCCGGCAAAGACTGGGTCTCTCTCTCTCTCTCTCTCTCCCTCTCCCTCTCCCTCTCTCTCTCTCTCTGTTTTTCTTTCTCTCCGCTTTCTTTCTTTTCTGTTGCTTCTGTTTCGACGATTTATGTTATTATACGGAAGTGCGGAAAGCCGATGAAACTCTTCCGTAAGTTTCTCTTATCGTTGTCCATTTTTTTTTTTTTTTTTTTTTTTTATCCCGCGTCGTTGAAATACGTATTAACAAATCTTGAAAAACCTGAAATGCAATACCGTTGTTGTGTTTTAATCGACGTGTTTTTGATCTATGTTGGATCACACGGTGAAGTACAGAGTTATTTGAAAAGTTGATCAATCATTCTTATTACATGTAAGTCAAAGTATCAGACGTGCTTCGGTAAACGATGTTGCAATCGGGTTATTAATTGTAACTTCTTTTATATTGTCTTGAAATTATTATTAGCATTCGATTTAAATGTATTTTTAGCTTTCGTTGATCATGGAATTCCATTTCATACATTCATTCATTCATTTATTTATTCATTCAGTCAAACGACGTTGTCATGCTGGTTAATTAACATGGAATTGTTGAGGAACTTGTGTAACTGAAAGGAGTTTCAGCGTTAATTATTACAGTAATTTATAAACTGTTATAACATTTTGAATTCCAATTAGGCATCCAAGTCAATGTTAATTTTTACTCGAAGTCTTCTTATAATTATATGTGATCCAATCGAAAATAAGGTTATCGAAGATTGTTTTTTAGCCGTACAATGTGGCAAATTTCGTCGAAGAACCTCAGACAGTCGTAATAGTCGAGAATCACGAATCAGCAGGTTTCAATCCGCAGGTTAGACCAAAAAAAAAATGGGACTAATTTGAAACATATGTGAATCCCAAAGACGTTGACCGATCTTCGAAAGCTTTGTTTTGCTTGAATTAGAGAATTAAAAATCTTTAACACGGTTTCACACCATTCGTAGGATCTGTATATCGATATACTAGATTTTCAATTTGCAAACGAGAATAATTTTTTTACTGAAACTCTCAGGAGGTATAAAATTTGAAAACCAAACTTATTTTGAGGTGCGATATTCGGGATTTAAAATAAACCGTGAATTCTCAGGTTATTTTAACGGTCATCGTCAGCCTAAACCGTCGTATCTCACGATCAGTGCTGACATTGTGCCAAACGCGTCAGCTCTGTCATTCAGTCGAT
The DNA here is from genome assembly GCF_021155765.1 of Diprion similis. NCBI lineage: Eukaryota > Metazoa > Arthropoda > Insecta > Hymenoptera > Diprionidae > Diprion > Diprion similis. The sequence goes on along the minus strand of NC_060112.1, from coordinate 9,974,334 downwards.
GATGTTGATTGGTTGTCACATTATACCAGATGCTGAAAACGTATCGTATAATCATTTCGATCCCGCAAACCGAAACATATAATTAAACTACAACAAGTTATGTGCTCTGCCGGTAAATGCAGCAAATATATCTTCTTTTCGGACGAGGTGCTTGTCCAAAGCCTAAAATCCTTTGCGAATTGAATCTTTAGCGTTACTTTGAAGTTTATTGCAAATAACGAAACGCATACGCGCGCCAACAGTTGTCGCAGCTGACGACGATGGCGTGACGTAACTATATTAATTAATTTTGTGTAATCTAGATGTCACTCTCATGTTCCCTTTTACGTCTGTTTCAGGTGTGATGGGGCTTACTGACGCCAGCAAGTATGAGCTGAGGCAGCATAACTAATTGTAAGTATAATTTATTGTTGTAGGTATATCATGTCTCTTGGATATGTTATAATATGTGATATTTGAGATTTGACGTTAATTTCCGAACATAGACACTTAGATATTAAATTCAGCGAAGAAATCTATCCGACTGACAAGTATTAACTTATCGTTTTGAACATATTTCATGAAACAATCCATGAATGAGATGGATCACTTAATTTTCGGATGTTTTTTTTTTTTTTTTTTTCTTACTTAATTTTAGTTTCAAGTAAAGCAAAACTTGGCGAGTTCTTTGCATTTGAAAACTTGACGCCATTCTCATTCGAAATGTTTCGACAATAAGATCTTTCGAAAATTCTCATGATTTATTACTTTTATTTACTTCGTTGAATGGATTTCAGTCAAATGGTTGCGCATGCCTTAAACACCATAATTGGACATGTCGAGCAGTTTATTTTACGAATTCTTAGCCTAAATATGATCATACGATATACTCCATCAATGTGAAATGTTTTTGTCCGTTTTCCATGAGGCCCTACTACATGCCATGACAAATGATCTGGTTCCATATCGATTAGTGGTTCCCCTGTCTCAGGATGCTTTGTTCCTTGAATCGCAATTACAAATGAGCATTTGATTACTTTGCTAAATACAATTTTTATACCGTCGTTACATTCGATTTGATTCCTTTGTTATCGAATTTACATTAACCGCAAAGTTTAATCAAAATAAAATTCATTTTGTCAAGTAGCAGATTCTCGTAATCGTTCTAGAAAATGTAAGTAATCACGAAATACGTAATCGTCGTATCAATTTCTGCGCCGGTGAAACACCCCTTGCACCGTGTATTTCCATTTAATTCCCTCAAGATTCCGTACATTTGGAAATACACCCCTCAACGGTGTTCGTCTGTCTTGCATTCCCCTTATTTCAACCGGTGCTACCACGGTGCTTAGTACCATACTGATTAGTATTCAACAACCTTCAAAAATTCAAAATAATACTTTCGCTAAATTCGATTTGAGTTGCAGAGAATAGCGGAAAACTGTAAATTTTTTTAAACGGGAACGAAATTTTCAAATGCACTTCGATTTTTCAAATAACTCCCATTCATTGTTTACTACTGTATCAAATTACAGGATCGTGAATAATTTTTTTAACAACGTAACGACACATCGGAAAAAAGGGACCCAGATTTGTCCTAGCTCACCATGCACCTATGCTGATGGTATCTTCAATTATTTCAAGCACCCTTCAACGATTACGAATAGCTAAAGTGCTCGCCAAGTGGACACATTGTGCTCTTTTCTTGTGGGGTCTTCGTTATGAACGTGAACTTAATTGTTCGATTAATTACCGACTCTCATGATGGATGAATGAATTATTCCTGTCCTGTCCCAAGAGGATGAATTGATGTTTGGAACAATACCTGAGCTCAAATATTCATTCGCTTTGTATGCTTTTCGTACACCTGACAATTTAATGTAGCTAAACATCACACACCATTGTGCCTACAACAGGTTCCCCCGAAAAATGTCTTTCGAACATCGGTTCATTGGCTTGAAATCGATCACACTTCAAACTTCGACTCTATGACGACACCCTATTGGCGTAACTAGGCAAATAAAATATTGTACGTACGTCGTAATATCGTAACCAATAGAGTAAAGTCTTATGCTTATACTAAAACGTTCGGAGAACTAAGAATTGCAAAACTTCATGGGGTTCGAAGGGATGTTGACGTAGGAATATACTGACTGGTGTATTCATTCTCGTTTAATGTCGCCCCCAGTCACCGATACATGTATTTACAACCCGGTGGCTGTGTGGTTACAAACTTTTTTACTTTTTTTGGGAACGTCGGTAGTGACTCGATGAACGTCGATGCGAAAGGGCATGAAAGAGAAACTTCGATACCATAAGATAATAACTACCGTCATCAGCTGCCTTGCACCGCAGGCGTTTAATCGCTACCCACACTCGGTTCGCATCCCCCGTATATTAAGACTCTGGTAAAAATGGCGGCTCACTGGCTGTCCCGGGTCTCGGCTATAACGCGATGCCAAGGAATCGTACACTCGTAGTTTACTCGCAGTTCGCGCGAACGATGGAATCACGGTGGACGGCACAGAGAGATGAGACGAGAGGACAGAGAGAGAGAGAGAGAGAGAGAGAGAGAGAGAGAGAGAGAGAGAGAGAGAGAGAGAATAGCAGCAATCAATACGCAGCCGACAGCAAAACCAAGCCAACCCAGCCGAGCTCGATTCAACCTGACCCCTCCAACCCAACGTCGTTGGATACTCGTTGAGATATATGTTTCCCATCTATATATAGGCTGCACATGTCTCTACACTCGCCGTCGCAACATCATAACGGAGAATTTACTTACGGACGAAGTTTTCTGCCGCTTTGGAAACATTCCTGTCCACATCATACATGCCTCCACGCCACTTTGCTATTCTCAAGATTTAGTTAGCTGAAAATCTGATTAATTCACGCCGTTTTGCAACGGGTTGGGCTTATCGAGGTACGTAATTTTACAGTGATGTTCGTTATACGGGGCATAAGCAACACTCGCGAGTATGAATTTTTAATGTTGTTTGAGAAAGAGGAGTCGAAACGGGACGACGCGTGCGTATGTGCTTTATGCACTTACCGATCATCCAGACAGCTTGTTCGAAGCGTGCATGTCTAATAAATCTGCACATGTCCGTAAGTCTGATCTATTGTTTGATCTTTACACTTGAACAATTACAATTGAACTTTGCATTCTATTTGAATGGTTCTATTATTCCCATATCTAGTGTATCCGTTGTATCTATATCATCAGAATATTTCACATGTTCATAGAGGGTTGAAATACCGGATGAAATAGAAACGCGTCTGTCTGTATGAAGTATTTCTGAATTTCACTTGAACGTTTCTGTAATATTGATAGATCAGAAAAGAGCTTTGAATTCGATGTTAGCGTTGTGTTGAATCACTTTGCTACTGAAATAATCATTGAATTTTTAGTTGGATACAGATGTTGCATATACATTAAGTGACGACTCGTGATAATAGTTATTACCAATAACTTTCGTTTTACGATCTCCGTATAGGTAATATAATGTTTTACATCAACACAGCAATGAGTTTACAACTACAAAATATTACGAATGCAAATGTAAACCTGCGCGACAAATTGGACAGACTAGGTAAAGTAATTAAGTAATTCTAAATATACCTGCCATTCTCTAAATCATTCTTAATACTCACTCAGGGGATTTATTTAAAAAGATTAATAGACTATAGGTGAACAAGTAATTGAGAGCTATGCTGCTTTGCCAAGAAAATATGCAGTCAGTCGGATGTTACTGTAAACTATTGTTGAGTATGTTTTTAAGAATTCGTATCATAAAAGTTTGGTGGATGGAACAAAGTCTCACCGTACATGAAATTTTTTATTCGATTGGTTATGTACTTCTACCAACTCGTTAAGGAAGCAGGTCGGGTGCATTATATTACGCGATTACAGCGACACACCAGGTCAAAACTCCCGGAAAACACGGATGGAACAGTCTCCCACGATGTGGGGTGGATTCTTCAATCCAATTTAACACTGACGCTAGCCAGCGAATTAGTCTTTTATACAATTGTTAATAAATAGTAATATCCAATGACCTTATGGTAGTCTGTCATGAATATAATGAAATCGAGAATTACAATATCTCAGCACTGATGCGGATTGTGACTTTATTTATCATTCAAACGAAATAGGTTTGCGGAGGGGCTGCAAACAATCAAAGTGGTTCACTTTTCGTTCTAATACGTCATAAATATTTAGTTGTACGTTTTGATGCCAACTAATACGATACGGTTGCTATATTGTAGGCATCTCTCATAGATCACAAGTAAGTTTTCGTTCAGCAGTGACTGAGCTGCGTTAGTAATTAAGTCCCTACTATGAAAAAATATATTATCCTGAAAATATAGCAGATACAAGTGTATTTTAAAAGTATATTCGAAACTTCTATAAAAATATTTCAAGGATCTTCCCCTAATTTACATATATATTATATCATTACCAAACAACTAAAGCGAATCCTCTTAGCACGTTTGGAAGCTGAAGAGCTCATCGAACTTAAATGATTAATGAACAGAATCGTTGAAACTTTTATGTCCCAATGTCCGGCGTTGTTTAGATCAATCCAAGTAATAATTGTTCCCATCCTTTCTCTTCCAGAGGACTGGCATGGAGAAAGAGAACTCCGGAGGGAGCGCGGACAACGCGCCAGGAGGGACCTCGACCTCCGCGTCTGCGGCTTCGGTTACATCAGGTTCAGCTGCCGAAAAAATACAGGCAGATCAAGCGAACCCTCTGCTGGACCCGGCAGCTCTCTTCAATGGTAAGTGCCTGTCATTCTCATCGCCATTTTCATCAAGCCCTTAGGTGATGTACGTGGTGATCTTTTTTAATCGCCCAAGGCGCGAATATCTCGGATATTGGAAGAGGTTAGAGGAAAAGTTTCATACAAAACTTGAAGGGTTTTGAAGGGGAAAGATAACGCTGATACGTTTCTATTTCTGGATTGCATCACTCTCCTAATTTTTCGACTAATCCGTGATTTTTAGACAGACAACGCATATTTTTCTTATGACCGGTGGATAACTGGATTGAATACGAATTCGAAAATGTAAATGAAAGTATTCAATTTTTCAAAATTTTTGAAAAAATTGTAACACTCAACCACTTTCCGTCGAAATGAAGCATCAATCCCCATAGCTTGAAAAAACTGCGAATCTTGTCTCAGCAAAAAATCGCTGAGTATTGCATTTCCTAAACATTTTTTTTTCCTTTGTGCTTGAATAATTTATCTTCAAACCCGCTATCAGTTGGCCATATTCGAAATACGTGTTATCTATCTGGAAATGTCACAATTCTGCATTATCTTTCCCTCTTGAAATCCTTCAGGTTTTGCGAAAGGTTTTGTATCAAACTTTTTCTTGTATCGATTCTAGTTTTCCAAATATTCACTTGTCGCGATTAAAAAATACCACCCTGTAGAACTGTTTTTATCCCCAGCGTGTATTGACTCTACTCTAGAAAAATGAAAATTTGTGGTTACATTGAATTAGTAAAATTCTTGTGGGTATTTTAATCATGCGACAAGCGAGATGTCATTTGGCAGTAATTTATAAATGTTGAAAAACAGGATGTCATGTCAGGTAATTTTTACATTATTATCATTAAGGATAGAAATCCTGGAGAGGATTTTCTATCCTATTGTATTTATTTGAAAGATGCTAATTTTATTTTTTCGAAGATCATCCACCAGAGATGAAACAAACGAAATCGAATTTTTCTTTTCTTGTTTTGGCACCATTTGACATTCTGTCGTACAACGGTCTTCTACGCTGGAATGAAAATTTCGAGACCATTATTCGATTTACATTTAAGATACATTTGGAGTATAAAAGTTCACTCAATTTACCGTCAACGTGCGACTAACAATGAGAACCGAACTCGGATACTTGGAATCGATAATTGCAACGATAATTTACTCCTCCAACCTGTTATTCACGTATGACTAGTACGAATTTCTGCAAGAAATAGGTTTCCGTTGCCTCTAGAAAATGATAGCCAAGTTAAGGAAAGATAACGTGAACTCGGATTGTTTCGGCCAGATATCGCAACTCGCGATTCAGTAAAAATTGGTCTCATGCATATTTGGCCGTTGCACTTTTCTCCATCTGGACCATTTTTATGGGCGAATACGTAGCATACATGCTTGACTGTTTTAGATTAGGGATATTTTTTTTTGTTCTTACTGGAAAAGGTCGAAACTAAAGTTCTCTCGAAGTAAAGGTTTTTTAGTTGAAGTCTAAAATGTGCCTCATTCCAGTTTGTTTGCGAAATTTTAAGGAAATAGTCGTACTCTATGGTTTGACTGTTGAACCCACTTTATGCTAATATTAATAATAGCATACCTAATTTCGTAGCCCTTGGGAGGTCGGCTTTAGACCGCTGTTTTGAACAAAAGGTACGAAAAGTCCTGATATTCATAAATTGGGTGGCTTCTGGTCGTTCGAACATAAACGATATCTTATTATCATTTTTTGAGACCGCACCGGTTAATATCATTCTTGGGTCTACGTGATGCGTACACTGATTTCATATTCCTTCAATTTCGAAAGTAAAGAAAATTTTTATTATTCTTCGAGAAATTTATTTTCTTGACCAGAAGACTAACAATGCTTCAAAGTTGAGGGATAATTTAACAAGAGAGATTATTTTTTTCCTAACAGGATAATGTTTTAAGTCCTGATCACAATAATAGATTTCAAGCAAAGTATGCGTACTTCATTCGCACTTCCAGACGTGAAAATCAACAGAAAAATACCATTCGTTATCGGTGCACAAAAATAGAGAAAAATCTCAACTTCTCGAACGAATTAAACTATCCACACTACAATATCCTTATCATAAGACCTTGCTTATGATTGTTAATTAAAAACATTCTGCAAAGAAATTGGATCAAGTATGCATGTTCCTTTTTTTTTTCTTTTTTTTACATAATATTGGAATAAGAAAATGTTATTGTATGCTGTCAGGCGACAATTCCTTACACTTCATTCAATGATCTCGTACTAATTTGTCCTTATTCACAAGTTTTAATATCATCCGCATCCTTATGATTATTGTCTGATCAATGAGAAGGAGCAACGATTTCTGTGGCGATGCAGCTTCCGTCTCTTTCTCTATTCTCTTCTCTCTCTTTCTCTTCACCTCTACGCTTATAATCTGCCGGTTAAACTTTCTTTTACCTTTTATTTGTGAACGTTGCTCCGGGGACTGGCGAAATGAAACGGTCCCGGGATGCTGCTGCGCGGTATTAAAGGAGGACCGGCGACGTCGTCGCTCCACTTCATCCCCGTTCCACCACGAATGTCCGTTCGTTCGTTTTGCCGCTGCTCCTGCCGTCAGGACGAGCGAAGGGACGGAGGAGCAGCAGGGCTCCGGTTATAACGGGGACGGGGAGCAGCTATGCCGGTTCTCGCTGTATATTTATTGATTGCCACCTCACCTAGCCTGCCTCTCCCCTCTCCTCACCTCTCTTCTCCTCTCTCCTCTCCTCGGCTCATCCCATCCCATCCCATCCCATCCCATTCCATCCCCGGGGTTCCTCCGGCGAACAGCCACCGCGCTGTTCCCGCTCTCTGTCTATCCGTCTCTTTTATTCTCTCTTTTGTAACCTCGCCATCCGAATGCCAGTCCGAAGAATTTCGGACCGCCAGGAAGTCGGCTTGACTAGAGAGAGGCACTCGAGGAACGAGAGAGCTTCGACATTAAATCCGAGTTACCATGCAGACACGATTTCTTGCTGCCTGCGCTGGATTCTGTCCGACAAATAGTTCCTATTTTAAAAGCGTAATGCGAGATATATTTGTACAGAGGATACCGGTTTCAGGTGAATTATTTGATAGCTTGGGTGAGGAGACAGGTTTCACAGAATATTGTTTTGGATGTTCAAGTTGACGGGTTTTCCAGGGGACGACGTCGTATCGGAATGCCAATAACCTTCTTAGCGATTCTATAGTTGTAAGCAGAGGTCAACTCGAATTTCTTGATAGGACACTTATTTTTTTTACAAATCTAACCGTATAGCTGAACTTGAGATAAATCTGACAGAAAAAAAATTATAGTCAACTTCAAACACTCGAGAGTTTGAGCACTTTCGAGTTCGAAGAGGATTCATATTAGACTTGTGAATCAACACTCACTCACCTTTATAGAGTTTATCGAAAGACCGTATGGAGTAAAGATATAAGAATTCATCATTGTTAGTTTATTTCCATTTTTGTTATTACTAACACAAGTAGATTTTATGAAATTTTGCTAAATTCAAACCTGATGTTAGCAAAAATTTTTCAAGTTATGTTATGCGAACCCTTTTTTTTTAAATTTATTTTGCAAGATGGAGCGAACAGTTTTTTTTTTTTTGAAGAACGGGAAAATTTCAACATCTGAATTTAAGAAATTTTCTTCCGATCGTTCGTTATCGTTGATCCTTCAATGATAGCATTTCAATCATCTAACCGAAGACTTTATGTAATTTAAAATAAACTGGAACTGACACATTTAGCCTACTATCAAGATATTTTTCGTATACGGTCTTCTCGAAATTTATGCACATCAAATTGTTGTTTTGAAAAATTTATAAGTTCAGAGATCATAAATATCTGAGTATCCTGCGTATATATATATGGTACAAAGTATTTGACCGATAATTTGCCAGAGACTAAGGGAATCTGAAATATATAACAACTTAGTATTGATTTACGGACTGGAAAGTTGAAAATCACAAATACGCTCCGCATCGTTATTGCCGGCATACTCCTGTTGCATTTACAGTTTACTATAAATTGAACAGATTCAAGTTTCAAACGTATACACAGTATTCGGACAGTTAGACGAGTATGTATAAGGTACGTGCGAGCGTAAAAACTTTTTTTCTGCTCTACTATTGCCGTAGTTATATTGTTTCAGCGAATGTAACTGCTTTTTAGAAGCCTGTTTTGTCTCGAGAAAATGAAATTTATATGTCGTGTGCGAATAGCTTGAGGCAGCTTTCATCTCTGGTCTGAAAGACGTTTTATTAATTCCTTTGTTCGGTACCGGCTTCGGTCATTTCTCTTTCTTAACAGATTAGTGTGTCAGTACATAGTATACAGGCATTTGCATGTCCGGATACTTTACGGGGTTAAAGTTAATATTGTATAATAAAATGTCAAAGTATTCGTAATTCATGATTTTTTTTTTATGGTATTTTGTTGCACGCTCACTTTCAGAACGTCAGTCTTACACAAGCTGTATGACTGTTAACTGAATTCACTGTCAAACAAATACGACGCATAAATTCCTTACCGGTGATGAATCAGATTTTTTTTTTATTCAACACTTTAGTTATTATTGAATATTTATTTTCAGACCAGGATCAAAGTATGTCAAACGAAACATTTTTTGAGTTGAGTCGTTTGTCTTTGAGAGATATTTCATGGTACTTTTAGGGGCCCCAAAAAATATCTTTGCGATATTTTTGAAGTATAAAAGTTGGAATCACGCAGCCAGGATTTATCTTTTTTTTGGAGAAAAAAATAAATTTATCTACAAATATCCGCCATTTGGAAGAGTTTAATTCTGTAACAGATGGACGACTGGTTGGCTTCTTTTTCATCGCACAATTCTAGCCTTGTTTTTTAAAACATGCCGCTTCTCGTTCGTTTTTCTAATTCATCTTGATAATCGCTGTGGTAGAGAAGCTTAAGACCTAAAAAATATGACTCTTAGACTTGCAATTACGAAACTTACCTCGTCAATACGGAACAGTAATATGCGATTCGTTATTTTGCGTCTCGACTGTCTCAGCGATGACGTAACGAAGCGTCAAGCGTGACCGGAGTAATTTCCAACTTCAAGGTGTGTATGTAGTGCAAATTGCGCTCGATGTTCTTTTAGATCTTACGCGAGGTAACCTGCAAGAAACGATAACTCGTCGACGATCCGGAGCTAACGTTTGACGGGAGTTACGGCGTTAATTATCTTCGTCGTGAATACGCCGTAAAATCATTCATCGAGCCTCCATAGGTATCAATTTATATCAACTGACATTCAAGCGTAAAACTCTACGTTCAACGAGGTGTCGGGTGAAAACAAAAATGCAAATGCTAAGGTTCCCCTTCTCTGTTTTTCCATTCAATCCTGTCCCACTCGTGAAGTGAAGAGTTACCCCCCGATCGTTTTCTTTCCAATTTAATCATCCAGAGTCGAGATGTTGGTATTTATGGGAAAACACTTGGAAAAAGCAGTTTGCTGTAATCGATGCAGCAGCTGCTCTATAAGGTAGTCGAATAATCACTTATGGATATTTCTTGCGCTGGAGAGCTCAGACCAAGGATTGTGGGAACCGTTTGGTTTATTACGATTGAGCTTGTTATCGACTTCATATTTCCATCGAGTTTATATACACGGTATCTTTTACACTATTATTTCTTCCGTCACACTTACTTTTCACTAATATTTAATGTTTTAATGGCAAAAGGTCGTTGCGGGGAAATAACTGTATAATACTTTAACAAGTTGATTGATTGATTGATTGATTGATTGATTGATTGATACTCGTTGATTCTTTGTTCTGGACGTTTCAAGTACCAACTACTTTGGATTATATATTTCGCTGTCTACCGTTGTGTGTTTATCGTTTTTAAACAACAGTAATTCGTGTTACCACAGTGAGTCATTTTTCAACATTTGATAGGTACACACTTATTCGATCATTAATCTGATATTGTCGGACTATCTCGACTGATTTGAATTCCACTTGAGTTTCACTGACTGTAGTGTGACGTGGGCCTTGACAATTTCCAAGTTATCTTGAAGACTCTTTATGTCGACCTAGAATGTTTACAATGTATAAAAATTCGATAATCTCGACATGAATCTGGATCATAAATTTCAAATTTGGGAATATTCATGACCAAACAGATTCCAGGGGAACTTTTTCAATTCATTTATTCAAACACTACAATATTATTACTTTTTACTCGTCTCAAGTCATCGGTGAAAACAATTTTGTCAAACTTGAACGTGATCGTTAGAAGTAAGTCGAGGTTTGGAACTTGGGTGAACATTTCGTTGGATTCGGCGCAATTTTCAAAACCTACAGTGCTCGTAGTTGAACCCATTGCAGAGCCTAACTTTCAATACATATCCTTGGAAAATATGCACCAATATGTTGATCGAAATCGCCGAACACTGATCCGTCTCCGTTGTGAAACGGTCATGACTTTGACTAATGAATTAGACTAATGAATTAGACTAATGACTACAGATTCGTGCGAATTTGGCGAGAAAAGAGCAAAATTTTGTGTAACTGACATATTTCACGCGACACAATCAAACTCTGATTTATCTATAACGTGATCGGTTCGGATCGCTTGGAATGAAACCCTCAGAGAGCAGGTATGATCAGATCAGGTTTGGTCGTCCTTTCGCTGTTGCGGCTGCATGCGTGCGTGTCTCGGCAACGATGCAATGCATGCACCGGGTGATCGCAGGTTAAAATGGCCGCTGTTTGACGCAGGTTCGGATGAAGAGACGGGGGGCACGACAGCAGATGCGAAATGCAGACTGAACAGCTCTTTTCTCGTTACGTACAGTTATTGAACCGTCGACGACGACCTTCTAGAGGAATTGCTGATGCAAGTCGACCAAGGTAGACAGAAGCAGGCCGCTGCATCGAATTGCATAGAATCCTGAAACAACGTACCTAATCATTTCTCGAGTCGCAATGGTAGTCATTCATTCGTTATAATTATCGTCGTAGGACGTTACTCTTCATCTTCAAATTGGATTATATTTCCAGAGTAATGCTTCATTTTTTACCCCTAATTACATTTTGAGAAATTAGTGTTTGATTGGTGCGAGGAACGGTTCTAAAAATCATATGGAATTCGCATTTTTTTTTTTTTTTTTTTTTTTTTTTTTTTTGTTATTTAGCAACAGTTTAATACATCGTACGGTCGCATTTTTCATGGAGGATACTGAATCGAATGAACACTCATTAAAACGTAAAAATTTCGTACACAAAGTAGCGAAACTCCTAGAACATTGCATTTTCTATTTTCTATCTTATTTTCCAACTCACATTAAAAATTTTCGCTTTGCTTTGTTTTAGAATCTTTATTTTTAATTAGATTTTGAGATGCCTCCTGCAGACGGAGTGAAGAGATCGACAAACAATCGCACTTCATACTAATATTTCTGATGCAATTCCGAAAGAACAATTAGAAAATCAACAAATGCCTCTCCTCCATCTAAAGATGTCTTCAATTACCGAGCATGATTCACAAAGTAATACAAGTATCATAAAAAACGTATCATCTGGTGTTATTTACAAGCACTACTTACCCTTCGCTCGTCAACATTGTTAATCACCGGCTTCATAAGTGAAGAGAAAAAGTTCAAAGATATACGCGAAACTCGGAGCTTATTTTCGTCAACCCGCACATATTGGAGTCTACGGTGCATTCTATTTTATAAATAACTAAGTTTTTAAAACTTTCTCAGATTATAGTAACACCTTCAAAACACCCTTAGATTTTTTTTATTTTTTTCTTCATATAAACGTCTTGGAGTTATGAATATTTAAACTTATGTGAAAGAGTAGAAACTATAAAAAAGTTTAATATTCATAACTCGAAGAAGTTTGCATGACATAAACCAGGGATGCTTTAAAGGTACTTATACGCCCAACGTACTAACAAAGCTACAACTAAATTTGAAAGAGTGAACTTCAAACCCGGTCATCTGGCAGAAAGGTGACACCATTCATTTCCAACGATTTCTTAGCATCCTATTCGCGGTGTCATTCGTGTCTGTCTAATATGGAAACGACTGAAAATCATCTAGAAGGTTTGGAAATCATTGAAAATCAGGTGTAACACGTTGGAAATTAATGTTAATGAATCGGACAAGAAGTAAAAGGTTCCTCGGAACGAGGTTGAGGTTAGTAAAGTTATTGTAACGAAACATTGGGGAAAAAGTTACTATATTCTTAATTTTATAATGATTTTGAAGGAACTTAGATTTGGAAATATGAGTGTGTCTTCTTTCATTACGGTTTACTGAATTTCATACAATTCTAAAATCGCGAAATAACGGTTTTTCCTCAGCATGAATCATTACGATAACCTTACTAACTTCAACATCATTCCTCGGGCCCAACTTACTTTATATCTTTCATCTGACGAACAAAAGTTTTTTGGATACGAGAGGCTGACCCTGGTCTCGTCATTTTGTAATAAACACCGTGTAAAGCAAGCTCGAAAAGGACATCTCCTTTCCCGACTTTTTCTGTCTCTTATTATCTGACGAAGTACGGACACGTTGGTATGCACTCCTACAGTCGGAGCCCAAAGTTTCACCAGTAAATTTCACAAGAGGTCGATATGCGTACGTACAATTAGTAAAAGCTTAGTTTGCCACCTTGCAAAGACGCAGGGTTTCTTTTTTGCCTTGAACTTAACTCGTTCGACTCTATCGTATCTGACGTTTATTTTTTATTTTATTTATTTTATTTTTTATTCATGGATTATCGAATATTCTTACATTTAATTATCGCTTAGGACTTATTTTCTTAGAAGATTCTCCGATGGCATCATGGTCATGATGATCATTGCGTATAATGGTTCAGTCAAACATTCCTCCACCCTTAGATTTTTGATAACTGTATACTTAAACTTGTGGTTTGTTGTTCTTGGTATCGGTTGATACCGAAATTCGGTTCTCAAATATGCAGGTGTAATGAAACTTTTAGTCGACATTTATACAAATTGAGTCATCGCATGTAACCACTATAGTTTTGAACCTTTCCCTTTTAAATCATGGATTAAAAATCAAGATTAAAGATTTGAACTGTGCGAAACGAAAAGCGAATTTGTTGAATGAAACGTGCAGAGCGCTGGGATCACGTTCAATTTCATGGCTTTGAAGTGACTATTAGAAATTGCCAGTTGGCTGAACAAACAATCGAAAAGCATAGAGGTGCGTGAAAATCTTAGTGCTTTCTTAAATTTTTGAACTTTCTTCATATCATTTTAAGTACGGTATAAACTTATATAGACATCGACGCCACTTGGTATTACTTGTAATTTGATGCAGGTGTATAGTAGATCCATAATAATGCGTAGAACGACGGACAATTGATTACGGTATACAGACACGGGAATTTGTCTGGCTCTGTCGCATTGAAAGTGCCAACCTTGAATCAACCGAGTGCAGATCGCCTCGTCGATACCAAACTGGTCTGAAATTACTTGACAACATGGCGCGGTCAGGTAGAACGATAAAACTTACGGTTGCCGGTTCGAAGTGCTACAAGATCGCGGGCTTGTATGTGATCGTCACTCGATTTTCCGCATGCAAATTGCATTTACCTAATTCTCTCTCGTTTCTCCGTCATCACTGCTGCATTTCGTAGGTCAAAGTCATTCGTGCTGGAAGCTAAACTCTTATATTTTCTGTTATGGTATACCGTGCGTAGGTATGGAATAAAGTGTTATCTTTGCATGGTTTTTTTTTACCATTAATGCAGGGAAGCGTTTGGTAAAACGGAATTCCAGCGAAAACAAAACAGACAGACAGGATTCTAAGTATAGGATTCTGAATTGTCTTATTCCAAGCAACCGACGCAACAATGTATATGACTAATTGTAAAATTGAACATATTATGCAAACTTTACACGCGACAAAGATGAGATTAATCGACGGAAACGAGAATCGAATTTGTACTTTTAGGAAAATTTAACTAACCGTAGTGTCCCAGTAGGTCTACTTTGTATTTGTGTTATTTGGTACATTTTTGTTGGTGAATATGACACAAATTTTCGTAATTATAACCTTCAAATTGTCATATCAAAATTTAATTTGTAATTTTTACTTAATGTTTAAATCAACTAAAAAATTTTTATAGACCTCGTTGGTTTTTTTTTTTTTTTTTTTTAACTGTGTGCATATTTAGGTGCGTTTATAGTACTCGAATCCTGTTGACCAGGACGAGTGTTTCTGCTCTGCAAATTGCAGTTCCATTGGATTTCCAATGGATCCGGAATTAGAAAAGTTTCAAAATTTTCCGACTATGTGTGAATTTCTGATGGTGCGTCAGTAAATTTCTTGGCTAGAAAATAGTGAACGAAAGATTGAGTTTGTGGGGATGAATCGAATCACGGGTATGAGGTAGGTATTGTGAATATTTCGAGGAGCTCGGCATGACTGAACCTATTGTCAGTTCGACGAATAAAGAAAATGCATAGATTTCGTCGCGACGCACGCAAAGAGGATTTGATATTTTTTTTAATGATTTCATTACGAGACGGTCGTCCATTCGGGATATTATCGAATCATTATATTCGTAAGCTTCGGAGGTTTCTTTAGAAATGCAAAAACAGAAAATTGTGGAATTATCGTCAAATACCTGGATGTTGATGCTTCGTTTTGGAAAAGCTTCGAAATTGTTGAAAATTGAACTTTCATAAAACAATGACGAAAGTTATAATTGAAGAAAGACTTCTAAGTATAGGCTTTGATTTTGCAATACAACATGACTCGAAATTGTTAATAATAAAAAACGTATTTTTGTTGAGATATAAAAAATGCTTTATATATATTTCGTAATAAGAATATATAATATATAGAACTCGAGCAACGAGTAAAAAGGTGAAAAGGAAAGAACGTATAATATATATTCTCTAGTTCTTAATACTTATCAGGCTTTCCTTGAAAGAAAGCTGCCGTCTCTTTGCCACCCTTGTTGTTTTTCCTTTCCTTTTTGCCCGTCGCTCGCGTTCTCATATCGTAGAAACGCAAAATGGCCGTGTTATGAAATCGATTGACGAGGGGTCGGGGCAAAGAGACCTGATCCACATCCCTCGAATCGCGCGCAGTAACGTTATAAAACTACCACTTCGAATCAATCCCAGCCGGAAAAAATGCACCGAACGACATTTTGAGTGAATGAAAAATTTACGTAACAAATTACTTTGATGTAAACGATACGAATAGTTTATTTGGATTCTGTAACGTCGCACTATTTTAGCGATATATTTACCGATGTATTCCACTCTATCATAATGTTGTTGAATTATAAACAGATTTGTTAGTGAAACTAATTTGTTTCATCTCAATTATAAAATATATTTCTAATTTTTCGATAACGCTGATTTAACGTTTAGAGGCACGGTGCTCTTGATGATTTAAACTTTTCATTGAATTACCGATATTTTATTCGGTTACTCCATAAATAGAAATTTCTTGATGTTTTCGAAAAAAAATTTCTCACTCGCCGGATTCGATTGAACGGATAAATCGATCCTCACGTTACGCTTAAAAGTAATATTTGGCTGTATTTGTATGCTGCTGCTGGAAAATGAAAGTGTGGGATATGTCGAGCTGCGCTGTGTTGTCGTGATTTTCAGAAATACCTACAGTGATTAAAACCGCAACTATTTAGAGCTTGGCAGACTGTTGATGGAAAAAATGGTCTCATATAAATAATTTGAAAAGATTTCTAAATTGTATGGAAAAATTTGCAATTCTTAGGCAATTTTGAGTAATCCACATCGCAGTATGTATAGACACCCTGTAATCAAATCCTCATTTAACGCCCCGTTTTGTTGGAGTTAATAAAAGTATCTACAAACCATGTGACGGTAATGAGTTGATTATATGCTGGGGATAATATGAATGAAAATTGAAATTTTTTTTTACCCAAGTAGCAATTTCATCAGTATATATGTATACATGCTCTAATAATTTAATTTCTTCTGTGTTGGCTTAGCATACTGGCCTAGAGGAGACAGCTCAACATCATCGCTATTCAGTGGAATGCCAGGTGGTTACAGTCTGAGTCCTCATCATTTGCCATCTGCTTATGCGATACTTGGTCGGGGTGGTTCGGGGCAAGGATATGGAGGTCATACTCCCACCTCTGCGCCACCACCGCCACCGTATTCCCATAGCAGTTTGGGTACCTTGAGTGTGGCAGCGAGTCAGGCCGCCAGTCTGGGTAATTATCACCATTTCGATTCTTGCTTTAATAAATGCTTTCAATCTTTGATGAAATGACGTTTTGGTCTCTTTTTTTCTCGTCACATATCATGAGAACATAGTAGGAGAAGAGTGTTGTACGTCTTAACGGACGAGTAAATAATCTCACGAATTTCATGTACAAACTTCCAAAAATTGTCGTGTTATGTTAACTTATTGTTAAGGTTGAACGGACGCTAATCATTTAACAAATTTCTAGCAATGTTATTTGAGCCAGTAATAATGAAGGCGAATGAATCAACATCATGTGATAGAAAGGAATCTGAGCCAATTCAAATAACACAAGCTTTGTAATTAGAAATTTGAAACTAATTTAACTGTAGTGTTTCTTGGTCGAATTCTGATGTTTTTCGGCTTATTGTGATGGCCATAGAGATTTCTAGAGATCGTTTGAAATGAAGTGTGCAAATAGCTATCTCCAAAATGAATAAAAATATATTTGTGCAGGTAGATGACGTAACAGATGTTTGACAGTGATTACATTTGCGCATTATAAGTATACATATACTAGCTGGTCAGATTTTTTTTTATTAATCTATGATTGATTTATGGCGATCTAGTCAGCGAGAAAAATGAGTCCGAAGTCATGAGAATCGTGTCAAAAACACTAGATTTTGATCATATTTAGGGGGGGGGGTTCTTTTTTTTCGCTAACTTTCGTCAAATTTCGCATTGATCCGCTATATAGTTTCTTCGCCAGGAAATTAGAAAAAAGTGATAAATTTAGTGAAAAGAAAATCGCCCCCCCCTCCCCAAACGTTCTAATTAAAAAAAATCTTCTCTCAATATGATGATATCTTAGCTTGTGTTATTCGAAATTACACAGATTCATTTCTGTTACTTAGCGGGTAAATATGTTATTCCGTTCATATTCACTATTTTTGTCACAAGTAACGATACTGGAGGGTTTTGAACCCGTTATTTTACTCCTTTTCTAACTTTTGTCTTGGACAGTACAGCGTTTTTGTCCTTAACCCTTCATAGTCACAATGGGCAGAATCGACCCATCGATCACCTTTCGTTTTAAACATCCAATAATCCCTGGCTTTAAACAAGACTTTGCGAAGGTGAAAGTGTCCTTTTTGCGCATTGACTTTCCTATGATTTTTGCTATTCCAATCAACGAATAAGTTGTAAAAACACGTATTGTTTTACTGGGTTGTACACTCTTGAAGAATGAATTCTGGCAGCGAGCCTTTGTGTCATCCATATAAATTCAATGATAAATTGTGATTTGTAAAATTGTTTGGACTAAAGTTTTACCAACTTTGTTAAATGTGTCTTTCGTTACCTAGAAACGGAATAATTGTATCAAATAAGCAGTTGATCAGGTGAAGAATACAACATTCTTTGGTCTTTTGGCAACATACAATGATTTTTGGACCGAGTTATAAGAGTTGTTCATTTTACAGGTATCAATTCAGCTAGTGCAGCATGGTGGTCTATGGCCTCGCAGCTTGCTGCACATGATTACCTTGCGAGGTTACAGGGAGCCGCCGGGCTCTCCAGCTTTCCACCCAGTGCAGAAAGCTTACTGCCACCATACCCTGGCTCATTGCTCAATCCGCCACCTTTATCATCTCACAAGTCTAATAAATGTAAGTCATTGCAATATTGTATTTATCTTTGTACGGATTAAAATATGAAGGAAACCAATCCTAATCTTAGAAATTTATTTAATCTCACCCAATTTCAAACTACATGGCATAGTAATTTTCTTTTCGCATCACCTTACAGCTAAATCTAGTAAGAGCCATAAGACTCCAGCAAGTAGTAGTTCCGCAACAGCTAGTCTGACGAGCAGTTTGGCCGTGAGTCAAACACCAATTTCCCATCACAGTACTTCAACTACTAGTACGTCTAATTCGCAGACGAATGTTGTCAGGTAAATATCAATGATTATAACAGATGAATGCATCATTTTTTTTAAGGGGTTACAAACGATTAGTTAAGTGAAGAACCGATATTGTGGGCATTTCAAAACATGTCACCGAGTGAAACAGTTGACTGTAGTGGTTGATTGTAATGAAGTTCGATATACATACATAAAATTTAATAATTCATTTTCGAGTTATAAATTCTTTGAATTTATCCAATTTCTTAGTCACATACTCGTATACATTCCCTTGAGAAAATTTTCATTTCAATTTTCTTACGTACAATGATAATAACTCAGACAAAAGATTGGATGAGTAAAAAATGAAATTACAACGGAATCAAACCAGGCAAATATTAATTTGTGATATTAACATACTTGTATGTTGCTGCCGCTACAGCTCTTCTAAGGAAGGAAGGTGATTATTGTTCGTTGTTATAATACCTAGTTGTAACTTAATACTGTTACATATCAGTGAGAAATTCGTCACTGCAACTAGGGCAAAATTATTGATAAATTAATTATCTGTCAACGGAACTTGTGGACAATGAAAATCTAATTTTTTTCACACAGTGACCCCAGCAGTATTTTGGGTGGCGTTCGGCTTCCACCAGATACAGAAATCATCAAGTACACGTCCAGTATAGTCGGCCCTAAGATTCCCGGGACGACAAATCGAGGGAGAAAGAAAACAATTTCTCTAGACACTCCAAGTGTCAGCGTTCATCCGCCACCTCTACCGGCTATAAGTGCACATCAAACTAATACTTCTTCCTCTCTGATGTTAGACCCTCGAAAATATAGTCGAACTGGGGTACGTAGCATTTTTATCTTTAAGAATTTCATTTTGGTAAAATAATCAACGATATCAGACTTGTCAGAAATCTGAGTATCTTGGAAGTACATATAGAAATTTCGAAACAGTGTCGTAATTCAGAACATAACAATCACATATTTTATTTAATATTTTATTCAAACGGCTAAAGAAAATCGTACATAATATTGGTTAATTTTTTAATTTGAACTGTGGATGAAATTGTTTAAATTTTGATGGAATCAGCAAATCCTCACTTTAGAGAACTTTGGAATGTGTACATTCGATAAGACATCTTGATTGCCACTAATGAGATCACTAAAGGTTTTGAGGGTAGTGGATTCACATGTCATTTATTGTTTTTCTTATAAATTGTTGATGTAAAAGGTGTTGTCAAAAATAAGATTTTATTGTCGTTTGAAATACTGTCCACCGGCTACAGGCAGTATTGGTTTAAATAATAATTAAATATATATTGACAGATTACTGATTCTATTTACTTGCAACTTTCAGAATGATGCGAATGACTACAGAGATCCTGTTGATAGGGTCGAAGTAATTAAATTACCTGCACATTCAACAAATGGATCAGTTCTTACAGCACCGCCTACCTACACCACCAGTAATACGAGTAATACTAGTGATACGGATGCACCGCTCAATCTTTCGTTGAAACCTGCATCAACCTGTAGTAGTGCACCTATGACTGGAAGTCAAGCGCTTAGTCAGCTGAGCAATTTGAGTCAGTCTCTTTTAGCTGCAGACCGAACGTGTAAGTCTAATCAATTAATATGTTCAATCTCATCTAGCTCATCACTATTTAAATCAATTTTTCTTACTTCAATGCACCTCATTAGGTTAGAATGTTAGGTTTTATTATCGCGGTACAGCAAATTACAAAGTAAATTAATCAGACATTGATCCTTCTGAATATCTATTCTTATCTTCATTTGACTTCCGATCAGAAGCTTCATAACGATTTTGATACTTTCTCAATGTTTAGTCAAATACGAAATTCGTGAAATAGGCACTCGAAAAAGGGGATATTGATTGTATAAATTTCTGAAATGCTGAAAAATCGTTGAACTCACGATCTTTGAATTTTATTTTGAATGCAGCACGACGGAAGCCTGGCCCAAAACCAAGACGAGTGCCGCAGAATTCAGTCCCCGTACCTGCCTCACCTAGTCCGTCACTTGCTCAGCTTTTTGCCGCTGCTGATTCACCGCAAAGGCCAAGCAGCGGCAGCGAAGAAAATGATAGCATGACAGCCCACCACAAAGATGGGCGGCCTAGAAATCTTGGTCGTGGTGTGTCGAAGCCGAAGAAGAACACTGTCGCATCCCTGTTAGCTCAAAGTAGAGCGCTTGGTATTAAGCCCACACCTGCTTTAGATCCTAGTGCACCATTAGCGCATCAGGTGTCTCTACTTAGGTCCAACATATTCGCTGCGCAGTTGCAAGCAAATACAGGATTTCTGGATGAGAAGATGCAGGTACGAATCCATGTTTGTTATTATCAGTTTGGAATTTACAGTAACGCTATTGAATCATGGATTTTATGCTTACATATTAACTATTTCAAGACACACATATACCCACCAGCTACACAGCAGAAAATATAAGAATCTACTATCATCGACGAATATGGATGCAATTTTATCTTTTGAATACATATATTCTTGAGCTTCTATGTTTGTGATTAAAGTTGTACTAAAATTTGAATATAAGTAATGCCTAAATCGTTATTTGTCAAGTGGAAGTTAGGTGAAAATATCGAAATTGTACTGGTGTTACAGGAAAAAATGAAGAACAAACTTCTGGAAGTGTCCGGAGAAGAGAGCAATATGGATGTGACTAGTGAAAGTGGCAGTAATACAGATGCGGTCACAGACACTGATGATGACAACGTTGAAGGAATACCTAGTGCTAAAAAAAGAAAATTAAATCCTAGTGAAAAAGATCTGCAACTGGCTTTGGATCATGGATGGAAACGCGAAACAGTTATCAAAGGACTTGGAAAGACAGGCGTTATTAAAGGAGATGTTACTTACTACAGCCCGTGTGGAAAAACATTCAGAAATACTCTTGAGCTTCTAAAAGTAAGTTAATATCTACTATGATGATTCTTTACTGTTTTTCATGATGTAATCTTTGCAGACGGAACATTTCGATCGTATGTGAATGGCATTACTGTAATCGATATGCTTCTAATCCAATAATTATTGAGACTAATCTCAGTACACAGCGATTCAATACAAATTAAATTTAAGAATTTTGTACATATTGTTCAATGATTGCAAACAACGATGACGTAATTATTCACAGTTTCTGGAACAACAGAATTCCACGGAGCTCACCACTGCTAACTTTTCATTCTCATCGCGACCACTTGTCGGTGAATTTTTGCAACCAACGATGGGTTTAGCTGAAGCGGAATTCGTCAGGCTTGGATCGCAAGAAGTTGCGAGAAGATTGGAAGAGTTAAGGGTAGCAGGAGGCCTTCGAGATGCCAGGCCAAACAATCAATACGACAGAGATAAATTGGCTCATGCTAAGAAGCTAGCTAAAGAAGAAGCTCAGAGATATAAAGAGCAAGTGAGGTAAGCAATAAGCATAATTCAGAGTATCTGTTACCTGTTTAGTTCTTACAACTTGGGTTTCACTATTATTGACACTCGATTTCACCTATCTCTTATTTTTTTACATCACTCGATATCATAATTTCTGTGAAATTTTTCACTCTAAAACATACATTGCTTGTCTAATTCTCATTAACGATAGCTAATTTTATTTTATTCGTGAATTGGGTCTCCATAAGTTATCTGAGTTACATTTTTGGTAACAATACTGTATTTGTTGGTAAATCAAAATCTTGTCATTTATAAATTATAATGATAGTACTTATCGGATTTCTTTTATCAATCAACGAACTCAAGAAAAAAGATGTTTCGGACGATTCGTGGTGTATTTATTTATGATAACCTATTCTTCCTTGGAAAAATAGTAGAATAATGTGATTCCTCAGGCGTTGATGATTATAAGTCAAGTTTCTATTGTCAAATTCACTGTTCATAATTTTTTCCTCGCACCACAGGTATGTTTTTCAAAATTACATTCAACTCGTTGAAGTTTAGTTACACCTATTGAACTCCTGTTTATTGATGTTTCTGTTCCAATGCACTTTTGAGTTACAGTGCGTTCTATACATCGTTCAAAATGTTATGTAGTTGAATTAAAATTGTTTTTTGGATATGCGTAGTCAAAAAAACATTTTACCTCAAAAAGCTCTATACACTTTCAATTAATTATCTAACTATTCATTCATTTAATCGAACTTCCTAATAAGCCAAAATTTTTTTTCTCCCTTTGCCCAGGTTAATAAAGGAGCAAGAGAAGTCTGAGAGGCAAGAGGCGGTGAGGCGAGAGCGAGAACTCAGAAATCAACAGCTGCTCGAAGTAAGTGCTATTGAATATATTTATTTTTCGTCTAATTATAATGACTATTCTCTTCTTTGGGATACATTTCGTACTTGTCTCTCTGCCATGCGTGTCGCATGTTCTATGTGTGCCATATTCCTTTAACCGATAGAAAATAGAGGTGACAAATTTCACTTATAACAAGTCCACCATATTTACCCGCTAGCCATAGTGACAGGAGAACCTAGCATGTTTTTACCGTTTATTTTGTTAATATTATTATTTAAGAATTGTGTGCTATTTTATCTTATTATTTTAACATCGATTTAAATTAAAACATTACATGACGTGTAGGGCTGGACAGAAAAGGAAAAGAAAAACGAAGAGATGGCACTAGTGTTGATGTTACGGTTATTTCTTAATGTTGTGTACTTAGCAAAGCATGAACATTTTGTGGAAGTTTGCTCCCGAAGTAAATTTTTGCAATACGATTTTCGACTTGCTGCGTCTTGCAAATATGTTTTCCATGAAAAACGAACAGATTTTCATATAGTCTAATTTTCATCATTCAAAGTTTGTATGCGTCTCGTCACTAACGATAAATGTCACTCATTATTGAAACAACTCCGCGACATGCAATTAACTTTTTTATTTGCCAAAGGAAGAAAGAGAAAAAAAAATTTCATGAACTGTGATTCAATTACAAATTGTAAAGCTTTGTACATACTGAAAGTTATACGGCTGTAGATTAGCTTTGAATAAAAAATTCACCTAGTACCAGCATGAAAGCATCGAGTTTGCAGTTTATTATTATTTTTACCGTGATATTACAAGATATTCTTACAAGAGATTTGTGCAAATTTTAGTGTCTGGTTCACACTTCAATGCTGCTACTCTTTTATTAAAGTGCCATCTCAAAATTTACCTGTTCCACTGTAAATTAATTGTAATGCAGCGACTGAAGAATTATACCAAGGTCGATATTATCGTTCCATGTATCAATTTATTTTTCATCATAATTGATGGATTCTCATTACATGCGTTTACCAATTACTGCAGTTGGTACTACTTAGTCGCAAAGCCACATTCCAGTTAGGTGAGGCTGATATTATTGATGATAAATGTTCAACTTAAGGGTTTCAAAATTACTATCATTATATTGTATCTGACAGAGCTCTGTACTTAATTGTATTATTAGAATTACATTTTATATTACTCAGCACTATTGACCAGGAAGTCTTCTCTGACATTCTGAAAATCTTGAGTTAAAAAATAATTGTGATCATTTGTTCATTCCATAAATACCTAAACTTGCAAAAGTTCACTACATTTTGAGTGTGCACTGTTATTTAAGGGAATATATACGAGTAGATACTTGAAAAAGTGGATGAGTTTTGGGACTTCATTTTTCACCCACCAATTTCCAATGTCATTGAGATTTGTTTTATTCAAAAATACTTAGATCAAGCTTAATTTAATTCTTTTTTTTTTCATTAAAATGAATTGCTAGGAAGTATTGTTAGTGACAATAACATCAACCATTTTTCTCACTCACGTGTCATCAGTGCCTACGATATCTCAAAAGGGGCTACACCAATTTAACTAAAATTTAAAGACATGATCTTGAATAATTTAATCCCTAAGTCATGGTCCACTCTCTTTTAACTGTTGTATTTCTTTCTTAAATAAATGAAAAAATCCTTATATTTCGGACGAAAAATTGGAAACCACTTCAAACGGTTGCCATGTTGTAAAAAAAAGTCTTAAAGACATTGCACTATCCCAGAACACTCTCTGCAAACTTGAAGTAAATCGGTTGAACTGATTTCGAGATATCATAGATACCACAAATCATTCCATCGAGCAAAACAGTTGACTATATTTTTAGTAATAATACTTCCTATCAAATGATTCTAATGGAAAAGTTATTTGAATGAACCTTGATCTACATACTTTTCAATAAAACATACCCCAATAAAAATCAATAATTGCTTGAAAAGATATGAATTCCCAAAATTTAACCACTTTTTCAGTCATCATACAATTCCTCAAAACAGAACCAACACCCAGAGTAATGATTGTATTTGCTTACAGAATTATCGAAAGAGATGATCTGCTTTGCAGTTTGTCTATTTGTGAACTCATGAATGATAAGAAACAATATATTAGAAAATTATTTGCTTCCTTCTACACTCGCAGAAAATACATTTTAAATATGTACATGAAAACATCTTATCTATTTACTCAAACATTGCAGCTATATAAAGCTAAGATATTGTGATTTCCTAAATTTACAAGTCCACTACCATACGTATACGTAGTGCTTGTATGTGACTGATAGACTGCATTCAAGGCTTATGCAAGTACAAGACGTATGTATCAAGCTAACGCTGAGTAATATATACATATATATGCTTAGAGCATTAATTTCTGTATATCAAATAGTTATATGTGTATGTATATGCCCGTTACCATCATTAACAATGAGTATAACTATCACACTTACGGAAAATTACTACTGCACTTCTGAACTACTGCAGTTTAGTGAATGCTGGAATTCTATTATACTGGAGACCAGTCATGTTTAACTACCAGATTATTATTGGAGACTAGTAATGCAATACGGGACTTCAGTATTCTACACACCTAGAAAGCAGTATTTTTCTACTGCAGTTCAACAGTTTTCAATTAGGGATAAGTTAAAAAAAAATTTCAAATGATCCGTTGATCAGTAGTAGTATTTCAGAAAAGATGAGTAACGAACTCTCTTTTATCTGTAAAAATTTGTTTTACATGTTATGATGAAAAATGATTTATAACAAACATACATACAAATGTACTTTCTGTCGGGCTATGCAGGAATGAAGATATATATGTACACATCTATACTTACGTATACAAAAATGAATAATCATTGAAGTTATCTGGAAATGTACGAGCTCTGTTGTTTGAACCAGCATGAAATTTTTTCGACTGTATTGTGACCTATAACTACGAGTATGCAGAGCATGGATGTGCAGTGTTGATTTATTATCGAAAAAAGCCAACGGCTTCTGGATAATTTCTGTCGATATACGTGAGATAAGATCTAGAACTAAGGTATATACCGGTTACAGGTTCAAGTATTTGATTGTACCGTCGTGACAAATTTCATATCAAATATCTATCGAAATGTAAATTATTATTAAATATAAAATCTGACGCGCAATCAGTGTCTTATAAAAATGAGTGTACTTTGCATTGGCATTCAAAAAGTATAAAAGCACAGCCTCACCAATTACGAGAATGTGGTCGACCTGAATTGACCCCTAGCTGCAATGGCTTCTTTGCCCTGCCCCATCCTACATACACATAAACATGGGGAGGAAAAAAACATAAAAAAAAAAAAACATAAAGCTGCCACTGACAGTAGCCACTGGCTACGGCACGAATGCAGGGTCGCAAGCGCCTAGCATTCACGATCAAACAGAAAATGAAGATCATCCAGGAGATCGAGTGCGGAAAGAGCAAGAGCGATGTGGCGCGAGAGCTCGGGTTGGCTAGCAGTACCGTTGCGACAATTTGGAAGAATCGTGAAAGTATCACAGAAAGTTGGCGAAATAGAGACGTAATGCAGATGGAAGATACTGATTTGAAAAAAGTGACGTCAATCCCTGAGGTGCAACAGGTCCAGAAGCAAACGCAAAACCATGAGTTGCTGGAGGTAAGATGTCGTTACCCTGACTGTCCCTCCTGCCCTGACTTGTTCACAAAAATTTCACCAACACGACACACACAAGCACAACAGTCATCAGGCATGTCACTTTTGTAATCGGTTACAGCTGCTAAAATATGGTTTGGCTAATTTCCACTAGTACAATGGATACGTTTTCGTTTTTATTTTTGTTGTTTTTTTTTTATTTAAAAATTTTTTTACACGTAAATGATCAGGCTGCAATATGGATGAAATGTAAATGAATATCAGTTATTGGCATAAATACTTCAGGTAAATACCAAATTACCTCATTATACTTATGCGTATATGAGTAATCTGGCATGCTGTATAAAGGATTCAAGTTAAAAAAGTAAAAATATAAACCTACAATCAATACGTACTTAATCGTCTGCAGAATGGTAAAAATATAAATTCACACAGAGACATTATTAGCTAGTACCTGACTAATGAGTTACTTACTAATATGAGTAATGTAGACGGTGGCTTGGAATACTATATCGAAACTTCTGAATTAGTTCTTAACATTGACCTAAAATGCATACAGCGCTGTTCTACTTTAACATTGAGTGTTATTTTTTTCTCTTTCCAATTGATCATGTCAAGTATCATCAATTCTAAAGCATTGTTTTACAAAATTAAATCAGATTTTGTTTGAATTATTTGATTTTGCATTGAAGAAATTCGACATTCAAATACAAATATTGTACTGTATGGAAATATCAGAAACTCCGTTGAAAAGGTTGAATTTTTCACGAATTTAGTTGCTTGCTAATGTCTACCTGAAATTACACTTGGCCACAAATAAATGCACTCAGTACATGCACTGCTGAAAAAGAAAATAAAGAAACACCTTTATTAAATTATCGAATGTAAATCAAGTTGCGCAGTCACACAACTTTCTCTAACTATTTTCTAATAAACGACACTAAAGAAAAATAGCACGTCATATTACATAACTGTACTCTTGATAACAGAGAAGTAATCATTACAGTATAACTTTTATCCTCGAGACTCATTTTACTTTCCTTGACACGTACAGGATTGATAAAATTGAAGAATGTGTGAAAGATAGACATGGATAGTAAAAAACGGATACCTCCTATGCGTGCCAATGAATACGTACATTTGTATGACACGAACATTCGGCCCACATTTGTATTTTTTGTGTTTATAATATAATCACATGGTATAATAAAATTGTAATCAGATTGATACAGTATTTTCAGAGACGAAACAATATGTAGAAATAAATTATTAAATTAGGTACAAATACAAACAGCAGCAACACTACCCTGTGCCTAGCTTCTCCTGTCACTACATATAACAGCTAGATATCAACCAGCATGCCATATGTATATTTAAAAGTTATTCTTACTATTATATATTTTATCTAATAAGTAGTTTAATACTGTACAATTAACATGCCAGGTGGATTAGGTTATAATTCTCCTGCGTAAAACTAGAAAATCATTGCTTGGCCCCTGCATGGATGCTATGCTTCTTATTTGTATCTCGGTTCAGTAAATGATGAAGCAATTTTCTATAACTTTTGGTAGTATTTAGCACAGTACATGAATTAAACTCGAGGGACGCAGTACTGAATATTCCTATTACAAGTAGATCCTTTTCAACAGTGTCATGTAACTTTCAAAGCTACACTCAGTGGATCTTATCACGTTCCTTGTGTTGGGTGGTGACTTAGGGCGTTCAATTTTTTCTACATCTGTATTTGAATTTCTGTTTGAAGTGCCTAATTGATATCAGAGTAGTGGCACTTTGATGACTGAAGTTGATTTTTTGATAACCAGTAATGAATATAATCTTTTCTAACAATCTAGCTTACAACTATTTTGATGTATCATCTAGCAAATCGTATATCCTTGAATTACAGTATAGTTTCACACACAAATATCTACATGATAATACACATCGGATTGCAATTACGCTGGGAATAATAAAACTACACTTGAAGGCTACTTAATATGATTTTTTTTATATTCAACTTCATTCCAAGTACAGAATAAAAACTCCAAAGTACAGAACAATGTGGGAAAATAAGTAAATTTGAAAATACCTTGGCAATTTATTATTATAAACGTGCACATGTACTCAGTTGTTACTGTTATAAAAATTCAAAGCGGAGAAAACGGGTATCATCGTATTTTTTGCATCTGTGATAAAATTTTCATTAACATAAATTCCATAAAACACAATTTACTTTGCAAAAATACCGTTATATTTAAATATCGCAAGGGCTCTAGGTACTGTAGTAAACAAATAACAAGGGTAATAATGACGATAATAATAATTCTGTAAGTGTTTTAGACTTTTTTTCATTGAGCCTTCGAAGAAATAATTCATTTTGCATTTCAGCATACAGTATTCGACAACTTAATTTTTTTTTAATGGATTATGCATCACGAAAATAATACTGATTATACTTTCGTATAGAAAGATTTGTCTTACCTTATTCTTGCTTTTTCACGCTTTTAAATAAGGAATAGGATTTCAAAATACTTGGAAACAATGGAATGCAGCATTGCCATTATAACATAGTAGATGTATTTAATTTAATTCATATCGATAAAACTCGTGATTTATTATTACAAATCTCGCGTTTTATTATTATTGCTGCTTTATTATTGGTAATTTCAGAAATACAGTCTTCGCGAGATAAGTCCACTAACCAGTACAGACTAAAGAATACTGGAAATACCCTCTTGTTTTGAAATTCTGAATTTTTTGAAAAAAAGTTTCACAAACCCGAGTAAATCTTATCTGTATGCATTCAAATGTCCATGGTATAATTCTTAATTCTAAAGTTAGTAAAATTGAGATTTCATTGAAACTACAACATGAGTATCTTCAGGATACTATTTTATGGAGAATGCTAGATTTTGTCCGGAGTCTTGAAAGATCAAAAAAATTTCACAATTTGTTCGATTGAGTACGATATACTTTCAGAAATTTAAAAAAAATATTTGATAGTATTTGCTTATGCGATATTTGGGCCTAATCAATTTAATTCACTAGCTTTTATAAATTTCGTGTCGGGTTTTAAGAACTCTAGATTACACATATGAATGTTTCTTTGAGCTGTTGTCACTTAGCTGACAATTACGCTACATACGTGTGAAATGGTCCATTTGATCAATAATAATTATAAAAAATAGTTCAAAAGTAGAATAGTCGGAGACTGAGATACTTTGTACTTGAATTACACCTTTGAATATTTGAATGTGTAAGAACACCTTATGATAGACATTGTTTACGAGTACATACTATTTGCAAGTCTAGTCATCGAAATTAGTTGCAAGCTTGTGTAAATTAGATACTCATCAACGATTTAGTGTCATTTTATAAACATCTAATTGAACATATTTTTCTTATCTTTTTAACATATTCGATTGAAGTGTTTACTGCACGTTGGATAAGAAAAAAAATTACTATACTCTTTGTCTAGTATTCTCATTTAAAGCATAAATATTTTGCCACGTTTAATACTTCAATTTGTTGTTGATTATTTCTATTTCATGGGATTGAAGTTAGTGATGTTGTCGTACCGAAATATTGTAAAAAAAATTACAGTCTCACAACCTTAGAGTATAAATTTAAAGGAGTTGGATCTGTACAAAACTTAGTCTGTTTTGCTGTGTTACGGTTTATTAAGTTTCGGACAATCCTAAAAATGCAAAATAGCAACTTTTTTTATAACGTACATTGTTGTACTAACATTAAGATCTTCAACCCCATTCAATTTTTGCTTTTGAATTTTAGATACAGTGCACCCAATTCAAATTTATTGTATTTTCCTTTTCCCTGCTGAAATGCTCTCTGAGTAAACAACAAAAACTTTCAGCCAGACTCAATGTACATAAACATTTTATTTGATAACTTATCATTGTTAAGTGTGACGGATGCTGTACCTGTTTTCTGTATATGTGTGTCTGGATTTTGGATTTAAAAACCTTTCTATTTCTTATATCGTTATTATTCTTATACAATGGTAGTTGGGCAAAAAACTTAGAAAGTATTTATTAAATAATTTGACAAATTTCTTTCATAGCAATGCAAAAATTGTGCAGCGATAAGAATATAGTTTTACAGGCAATTAATATTTCAGTTGCAAAATTAGAATGGTACTTGAGAGAATTTTATCTGGAACTTCGTCAATTGAAATTTCTAATTACTAATTATTAGTAGATAACATCGATTGTTTATCAATATTATGGATGTGGGTGACGTGTGTGTGGCATGTGCGCAGGCGCGGAGAAAGAGGCAGGAGGAGATGGAGAAGATTCGCATGGAAGAACAACAACGAAAGCAGCAGGTAATGTAATATGAAATTAGTTCACCTGTGCATAATTCTTTGAAGAAATTAAAGGAAAAAAAATCAACCCAAATCTTTGAAAAATGTAAAAATGAGAACATTTCATCTTCATTTTTGTCATTTTGCTATTGGCTGCTTCATGTCGCATGCTTTGAAACTCCAATTTCTAAGATTGTCAGTGATATAATATTTTTGTTCTTGTATTATTCATCATGTAATTTTGTTTTCTCTGTTGAAAATAATAGCACATTCTTTTACACCATCAACAAAGTGTCTCGTTCATCACATCATTCTGTTGCTTTTCATCGTTATCATTTGACTAAATTTTCTCAACTATCCTAACAACCACAGCTTTTCAATTTTTTACACGTTCCGATTTACCATCGTACTCATAGCACAGTGAAATTTTCAGTACGAAACACATCGCAAGTCATTGTTTTAATGTGTCTATCACAAACAATCTGCTTTTTACAGATTTATAAGAATGCTTTCATGAAAACGCATTGTTTTTAGTACTTCAGTTAAAAGTTTTCAAAATATTCAATGCTATTGTTCTCTGACGAGTTTTGTTTATGTAAATGAAAAAGGAAGTCTGCCTTTTTACTTGACAATACGATTTGTAATATTAAATATTATCCATGCGCTGTTGTATGCTCGAGAAATTCATATCTTCACATAGTCCTAGTGATGTACTGAACTCTTTCTTCTTGTTTGATCACACTTTAAGTGTGAGTTGTACTTGGCTGTGAAATACTTAGGGATGCGTTGTTTGAATTTGAACTGAAAAAGATGACTGATATGCTTGAGGACAAGACTTCCGTATCTTATTTCAATCTAAAATGAACTTGTACTACAGAGAAAGTAGAAATACACGTGATTGAATATAATTTTTACCGATTTCAATGACGACATATAGAGAATTGTTTTATTTTCTTTGCAGGAAAGGGAACTGAAAAGACAGCAAGCCGTGATGCTCAAGGAACAGGTGAGCCCGTTGAGGATGCTGTATAAATTATCATTATCTATTATCGAGTAGATTAGAGTGTGTGTTGTAGAAATAGTCAATGTTATGTTTCCCACTGCTTTTATTATTGTATACCGGACAGAAATGTTAATGTTTTTGAATTGAGTTTGAACGTAGGACATCTCTTTTTATAAAATACTGTTTAAAAAATGTTACTCAAAAATTGCTTCTGTTCGTTTCCATTACGATCTAATTGTTTCATTAAAGAATATCATTTTACCATACTGAGCATATTTATTGCCTATGGTTGTTTTAGCCATATAGCAGTGATGGCGAGGTTTTCTTACGTGCTTTCCCTACTAAATCTCATACATCGCGATCATTTCAATTGCTTTAAATGCTGCCTGTTACTTTTTCATTTATTACATGTGAAATTACTACCACGCGAAATGTATATTTTAGGTACATGTTTCCTTGCTCTGTTGTGCTTTGCATCATGTCAACATGGCTGAGGGATCATGAATAATGAAAAATAAACAAAAAATGTATTTCGTAATTTGAAAATAGCTCACAACCAGAAATTATTACATTACCCTCATTATGATGGATAAATGGACATCTTAATGTTTTCTTCAGTTTTTAGGTGTGTTAGTTTTGCCAATTACTCATTTTTCAAACAATTGCTTATATTATGACGTCAAGTATATGACATAATATTGACACAGCAGTATAGAGGGGTCTAGATATCATTGGAATCTATATCAAATCACCTTGTATGAACCATTTAACAAAATCTGTCCAATTATATGTACAGTTTCGCCATCACTGCTACTGAGTGATGAATAGCTTGGAGCTAATTATTACAAAATAAATCGCCAAACGTTACATTATTCTCCTGTGATACATGGTTAAATGAAGGACACATTGAAAGAAGTGTCTAAGATGTTGAGTCAAATTCTTGGATATAACAGTCAGTAACCAGACCAGTAAAAATTGTGGAATTTACTAATTAACAATGTTTGGCAAATCAATTATCTATATATTTATATATATATATTTATATATATACACACCTATTAGCAAAAGGAGATTTCGAGTAGTATTATATCCTACAATGACTAAAATTCTTTAGCAGGACTGTAAACTCATTGATTATTGCTACTGTTGAAAAATTGAAAAAAACTTACTTTGTGATATCAAACCTGACGTAATTTTTTTTCACTATTGGGTCATCTGAGTCTTGTTTCACTACTAAAAAACACTTGAATGATATTAAGAATAGTATGCGATGTTACTGTTATTGTTGTAAGTCATACGGAAACGAACGAATAGAGAATAAATTCCAACTGGCCACTTGTCACATAATACAACATCAATCATTGCATCTGCATGCGTTTCATTGAATATGTAGACTGCGTCTTATTTTAAAAATTTCACAGTATCAGGAGGAAACTTATCTTCTTTTAAGTTTCATTGGAAAATCATAGATTTTTGAATAATTTTACATACTACCATGGTTCTAAGGACAGTATTGTATTGGCACTTCCATCTTATTCTACGTTTTATTTTATTTTCTTTTCTTTTTTGCCCCCCTCTTTTTTTTTTATTATTTCTTTGAATGTTCCAATTACTAGTACAAATTAGTACAAAAACAATCATTTAGACAAATATTAGTTCGAATGTTAGCGGTGGATTGAGCACTGGTGGACTGGATGTGTGTTTTGTGCCGCAGATGTACATGCAGGAGCTGAGCAAGCAGCGCGAGATGCTCTACACCGTCGAGCTGGTATGTCTCATACCTAACCGTAGCTTTTGAAACAAATACCATCCCACTCACTTAGTATTATATACTGCGATTTCAATAAAGGTTTGCCGAAGAATATGTTCATACATATTATGTATACTGCCGATACGTTATTTTCCCCATAACCGCATTGCTTTGCTAGTGACTTTTCATCACATATCTGTGACGGGCTGTAAACAAAATGATTTTGCATTCATTTTGGGAAATTATTTTTTCATCTATCTTCCTCTACTTCACAAATTACAAACAAAACATAACAGCAATTGGTGATACCTTTTATAACTTAATTAATATTTCTTCTATATTCAATGTACATACATACATACACTGAGTCAGTGTATTACGCATTAATCGCTATCACTTCCTTTTGATAATCATTATTTAAACGCTTGTTTTATTTCTAGATCAATTTAAATTATGCTATCTATTCAATTATCGCTTTAATTTCACGTTCTATTAGAAAAAACTTATAAAATATGAACCGTCATCCTGTTTTTTTACGAGTGTCCCAATTAATGATAATTTTTCAACATAGTCGTTCAATTTTTTGGTGCTAATATTTCAAAAGAAATGTTTTATTCCTCGGATTTCTAGCAACAGATTTGTATGATAACAAATCTCACAATTTTCATTATTATGTATTATGTATATTATATGTATCTAAAGATCAGGAGATTAATTATGGACACATTCATTTTACCCTCTATAGAAAGCTCTAAGAATCATTTGTATAGTTGGTAGTGGGAATATTTCTTAGCTATCATCGATTTTTATTTTGTTTTTAAACAACTTACTGGTGATTTGGTACGATTTTTGAATTAAGAAAGTACTTCTTCTAAACCTCAGTAAACACAGTATGAGAATTGTTGGAATTCTCTTCAAATTAACATGTTAATTTATTTTCCTCATTCGAATCCGTGTGTAGTTGTATTTATACATCAAATGCATGAAATTTGGATATTCCTGAAATTATTCACGAAATATTTTTCAAGGCTATCAAAACCTGCCTTGATCAAAGGTGTTTGGTATATACAATAAAAAGTAATACTTTCAACCGTGAGATATCTCACGTTATAAATTCATGAATTAGAATGCATTCAACAAATCATTCACGGTATATGATCCGTAACTATTATCGAACATGATAACATCTGTACAGAATAAAATAACGATAAACTTCGGATGTCCACACAATGTGGATGATTAAACAATTCTGGTCAAGGAGTGCTATTAACATCAACTTTCACATTTTAATATGCATTATAAATCCTAAACTTAATTTTGAGTATATCGGAAGCCTTATAATACCAAAAAAATCTATTACCCGATTGCGATCTTATTGTTTTATGAATCTCTTGAAATATGTTTTCATTTCACTGTACGATATATGTTAAGTGTAACGTTAAGAGAAAGTCAAGTTTGCTTATTATCAGCTCATTCATACCAATCATATCACAATCCATACATTTTGTGTTTTTTTTCCATGCTCTATTCATTCCTTTTATCTCTCACTCGAACATGTTTCCAGAAATAAATTATCTTCGACATCATGAAATTTGTTTAGTTGCACTTCCATGTTGCTTGGTGTTATGTGTTTTGCTTCTTCAAAGTTAATAGCCGTGGATATGACACAGTTTTGACAAATAAATCAATAGATATCCTATAGTAGATGAATTTACTAAATTTACTATAAACTCTTATTCTCTTGTAGTTGATGCTGGTGTTGAAAACCATTCTTCATACTTAATTTAGTAACTAAAAAGATTTCTTATTTTGATGATGTTTCAATTGATTTTTTTTTTTTTTTTTTGTCGCGTTTATCGGATTTTATTTGATCAGCCCTAATACCTTGGATATTAGGAAACTATGTCAAAGACGACTTATTCTCCATCAAAATCACTGTACTAAATCTGAAATGAATCATAGTTGACAGTTATATTTTTCGTAAAATTTTTTAAATGCGTGCTTTTAAAAACTAACAACTAACGTATGTCTACCCTCTAATAAAATCACGTTAATTATTTCATCTTTCACTCTTTGATTTTCATAGTTTTTGAAGATAAATGAAAGCTTATTTTTAGCCCAAACCGCCCTTTTGTATACTTTTTAGTAACATTACTAACGGCAGCCAGTAACAAACCACCCATCTGAACTAGTATGGAGAGTCACAGTTGGGTAGTACAGAAGTAAACACTACTAATCCCTAGTAGATGAGATATAAGAACCAACATGATTTTATTACAAAAATCTGTTTAGTAATGATTTGAAAGTATAAATTTATTTCACTGTGAAGCAAAAGTAGTTTTGTCTGGATAATTTACAAATTATTTAAAATCATTCCATTCGTGGGGAATACTTGACTAATTTATTGATCACGAATAAAATAATTTATTAAACTGACTTCAGTTCATAATGTAGATAATTATATTGTAGCAGCATATACATTATAACAATTAAAGGTAGTTAGGTGATTACCATTATTTCGTGATAAAAAATATTTAATTATTTTCGGATTCATTTTTGGCCAACCTTCATCCAAGATTATAACAGATGTAGAACAAGTTTCGTTTGGCGTGATCAAACTTTTAACCTGTTAGAAGCCATTTTAATTTCTTGCACGTCTATTGAGAAAGTTGTACCAGCAAATTTATGTAATATTTTCAATACCTTCAGGATCATCGGTACCATATTATAACCACCATTGTTTGTCTTGGCAATTGGTATTACCCATATGTTAACATTGCTGCAAGCATGAAAAGAGGAAGATTGTTATTTGTACCTGTGCATAGTCGATTACATGATTAGTTTGAAAACGGAAGCATAACGCTAATTCTTTGCAGTCTATATCTATGTATACCTATGAGTCAATTCCATTAAAAAACCAATAATTAATCTCGTATTCCATGATACCGTAAAAATTTTTTATCTTTGAAAAATAATATTTCTTCATGATATCAATCAACACCATCCACACTTGCCAGTTGAATTTTGGAAGATACATACAAACATATAAATAATTACACAACTCTATCATATACAATATAATGGAAAATGATAGGATTTTGGTGCCGATCATTATAGTGACCGATTATATCAAATTTTGCATAACTTTTGTTGAAACCCTTGTTACACTTGTTTCTCGCTACAAGACAAGTTAGAGATTTCATTCTGCTTATTCAAGGATTACATTCATAGAGTAAAAAGTTTGTCAAGACCATCATGGTTATTGTTAGGTTCAATCTAAATACACCGTAGTATTTTTCATAAGCTGTGCACTATATTGCAAAACGTTTACTGCTCGTGGTTCTTGCCAAATATTTTTTTATGCATGTAGAATCAACAATTGTTGAAACCCGGTTCACAGTTGAATACAATTTCTCCTTACATAGTTAGTTGTTCGGTAGCACACGAATTCATAAAAGCCCTACAAACTTAAGTGAAATTCAAAATGTCCCAGGAAAGGGAGAGGAGACGACAACACATGGCATTAGTGAGGGCATTGGAAAATCGTAGAAGAATGGAAGAACGAGAAAAGAAACGACTAGAAGCTAGAGCCGAAAGAATTGCAAATAAAGAAAAGCGTATAGAGCAGAGGAAACTTGAAATGGAACTGATTGAGCAGATCAGGAAACCTGTTGAAGATACGGAGTTGACAGGTTAGTATTTTCGTTTTTCTATCGAGATACTGACGATCTTCTTTGGTAGGCTTATCAATTTTTTATTGGAATATCTAACTCCTTAGGTGTTAAATAAAACGCATTTTAATGTTCTGTTGCAGATCAAAAACCCCTGCCAAAATTGAATAGGATACCAGGGTTGAAATTATCTGGTCAAGCATTTGCCGACATTGTCATGGTGTTTGAATTCCTGCATAATTTTGGCGAAACACTTGGTTTTGGTGAGTCCTCAGTTTTATTGGTGAAACAGAATTATCTTATTGCTTTTTTGATGAATCCATAAATTGATCTTTTTATTTTCTTTTATTTCCCTTAAAAATGCCTATCGGCTAATTTATGCTGTGTTCTACAAGGGAATTTTATTCTTCATTTATTTTCAACAGATATGGAGTCACTGCCTAGTTTGAAAAGTCTTCAACTAGCTCTTTTAAACGACGAAGAAGCTGAAGAAGAATTATTGTCTGTGATGACACATCTTTTAGTTTGTGCAATAGAAGATCCCGGTATTCCACAACCAGCACGTCATACTACTGGCTTAGGACAAAGTCTACGTCAAGCAGATATAACTCATGCCAATATCAGTGAAGTTCTGAGAATTTATTTATATGCAAACGCCACTGGTGAAGTTAAGGCTTTAACTGGCGTTTGCCTAGAGCGTGAAAGGGACAAAAAATTTGCTGATCACCATCAGAACGGTGGTGACAACACTTCGACCTGCTCTGGAAAAAATGCTCAGTTCTATGAACATTTGCACAATAACGAGACATGGAAAATGTCCGAGAAACTGAGAGATAAACCATTTTTAGCTTTAAATCCAACCGAAAAAGCACAAATGCTTGCATTTCTGTGCAACGAGTTACTTCAAAATAAGGCTGTGATAAAACAAATTGAGGGGAGCTTAGAAACTTTAGCGCAGATGAAAAAAGAGAGATTCGTTCTGGATACCAAGATCAGAAAGTAAGTACTTTTCATTTCTTTATTTATTCATGTATTTCCATTTTCCATGTCATGCCTATTCATTGCATTAACCTTCTTGAAGTCGTTGAACATGTAATATTTTTTAATTATAACATTGAAATTACACTTTCGTTTCAGACTCAGACAACTACACAACAGAAAAGTACGCATGGAAGCAGTGGGTGTCATAGTGAACAAGTCTGGTGATACAATAACAATAGAGAAAAAAGAAGGAGATGAGGAATGTAACCCATCAACGGCTGCTGGAGCCACACCTACTTTGGATGAAATACACCAAGAGGATGAAGTCGAAGACATGTCAGAAAACGAAAGTGAAGGCACTCAACCTGAAGAGGTAATTTTCACTTATCCAGTTACAGCCAGTTTGATCATCTAATTTAATAATTTGAAATGAACACTCCGCAATCTACAAAGTCAATAATTTTCTGTACATAAACCATATGCCAACCTAAAGTCTTATGAATTTCTAAAGTGGCATATCGCCCATTTGTCTTAAAAAACGGTTCATCTCGTATATTCCAACATGTAGTTGCATTGGACTATTACTACTTTGTGGCGAATCGACCCATTATGTCAGCTTTCTACCATATTAACATTTATCAAACAAATGTTTCATCCAGGGTTGCCACTCTATTTGGAAATAACCAAGAATAGTCATCGCTTTTTGTTTGCTTGGAAAAATTACATAGAATGTTACAATCTGCACTGTGTGTGCGTGATTTAGATTTTTAGAGAAAGTAAACTTTAAATAAATAAGTGAAATATAAAGATTTTAAAATCAATAAAATATGATTTGTAACCATTTGAAATGTTGCCAAAATTAGTGGCAATATTTCTCATTAGAGTTAGACAGAGGTATGGGTGATACGTAAGTGAAAATTATATAATAATTTAACAGGAGGAAGACAAGAATCTATCTGGTGAAGAATTGGGAAAGAAACTAGATCGTCTTTTGAAAAATTCTGAAGAACAACTACAAAAATTGAACAGTTCGTCAAAACAACTTCGTGCACATGTGTTGGGGCAGGATAGGTATTGGCGAAGGTACTGGGAGCTGCCGTGTGCAGGCGGTATATATGTTGAAGCAATGGAAAGTGCAGAGCCAGAAATTCTTGATGTTCAAGCTGTACTAGACGTAAATTATAAACCTACTCCCGAAGATGAAGAGATGCAAGAGCAGAATATGGAAGAAGAAACGACAGAAAAGAAAGAACTTAATGACGAGGTGTCAAAGCAGTCCCTGACAGATGATAAACCAAGCCCCGAAGAAGTTGAGAACATCGAAATTAAGTCTGAAGTCAACGACGTTAAAATGGAAGTTGATGAAGTTAGCTGCAAGGAAAAACTTGAAAATTCCATAAAAGAGGATTTAACGAGTGTGAAAAGTGAAGTTAAAATGAATATCGACAGTATTAAATCTGATGCGAAAACAAATGTCACATCCGAAGAGATTAAACAAGAGACTGAAGTTCAAAATATTGAAACCGCAACTGAAGAAATAAAGAATGAAGAAAATAATACAGATGAAGATATAACCGGTTCTGTGACGAAAACTGTGGAAGATAAGATCGTAGAGACTATACCGAATGGAGACAAATGTAACCATATAAATAATTCTCACTACTCGAATGGCAAAGAATTGAATGGAACATTCATTTGTGGTAAGCTTGAAACATATTTGGAACTAATAAAATTTGCATTGGCTTTATGCCAAATTTAGAGTTACAACGCAATGGCTTATGGTGACGATTCAAAAAAACTGTTTGCTCATTCAATATTGACAGTTTTTTTTTTGTGAAAATTTCGGAAAAAACATAAATGTTAAAAACACAGGAAATATCCTTCATACCTTAGGTACCTGATTATGAGAACATACTCTCAAATCTCGAAAATCGAATTTTACTGTTTCTTAGTATGTAACACTCCGTTGTCCTATAAATCGTGATGACAAGAAGCATGATTAGCTGTATGATTGAGAAGTCAAAAGTAATTCAAAACTAAATATCAATCTTATGATGTTTTCTTATTCAGGTGGAAATACTGAGCCTGTTTGGTTCTCTATTTTTCCTCGAGAAACCTGTGATACACCAGGCTCATGTACCAAGACTATTTTTGGAATAGCAGAGACGACAGAACTCAGGATACCTGTATTTCCTCCGCCTTCTAGTCCATCCTATGACAGGTGTGATAGTCCAGCACCCTTGGTTTTAACTCAGGACGAAGCTACCCAGCTAGAACACTTGAAGATCCATGGTCTGCCTCCAGCCGGCGATCCAAAACCAGTGCCAGAAGGTGAGAGCTATTGCAAATATTGATAACTACTTCTTACGTGGACCACCCAGTGACTTTTCTTTTTGAAAAAAGTTTCACCAAAACCACTGACAAGGAACAGCAGTTTGGTGTCATCTGTTGTAGAACATTGAAAACTGAAAGACATGTATTTTTTTTTCCTATCGGAGGAAATACGGTTTAAAGGGGTGAAAAGGGCTTGCAAAGATGCCCATCCCATGGGGTGATTTTTTGATGCGATTAACGTATTTAAATGGAACCAACACTGAAATGTTTCTATTGATAAATGAAGCATCTCTATCCGAAACTGAGGAACCACCCCATTGGGTACCCATCTTTAGGAGTCGTTTTCACCTCTTCATTCCGTTTTTCCATTAACAAAAAAATATGTATCTTTTAGTTTCCAATGTACTGCAACATCCATGAGTTGCAAAGAAATCGGAGGGGGATACCAAATTGGATTTTCTTGTGAATCCTCGAATCTCATTGTTATTAGAGATTAGAGAAATTGAAAAAATAAACTCAGGTTTCAAATGATCTAGTATACAGTTTTTGTTGTAAAAAGCTTGTTGTGAATTTTTAGAGTTCAATATGTATTGTCTAGTATAACAACTAGTTTATACTGTCATATCGGAAACTATAACTGTTGTTTCAACGGGCAAACATATTTATTTGTCCTGTGTAGTATATAAATGAATATTTGCAAGCACAGCAAAATGATTATATGAATTTTGTATAATGCAGAACTCCGATATGGTTGGTGGAGAGTATCAGATGTTGATACTTTTCAAGCGTTGTTGGAGAAACTTCACTCCCGTGGTGTGCGAGAAAAAGAACTGAAACGGACGACTTGGGCAACGATGGAATCCTTCTTAGCTATAACAGGAAAAATTCATGTTGACCCTGGTAATACTGCAGCTACAGATTTACAAGGGGATGATGATGAAAAGGACATTCCTACGCCAAGACCTGACAAGCCTGATGATTGGAGTGAACAAGTAGCCTTGCGAGTCGATGCTCAGCTGCTGGAACAGGTTGAAGCACTCGAAGACAAGGTTGCCAATGCCAGTATGCAAGTCAAAGGCTGGAAGCTACCACCCAGATCTGGTACCGACGAAGCTGAGGAGTTAGAAAAAATTAATGAAGTTGAACAAGTTAGTGCTGTTGAACAAGCAAGGCAAAGGCTATTATCGTTAGAGGCAGCAATCGAGAGAAGGTATCTTAAACCGCCTCTCGGTATCTGGTAAGTTATAACACAAGCAACATAAGTTGGTCCATTCAAAAACAGTACTGAGTAGAGCTGCGGTAAATTGATTCATCGCAAAACTACCACTCGTAGAAATGCAGCGCACTATCTTCTTCTGAAATGACACATGTCAGCTTTGTCTAATTTATCCAGTACGTTTTGGCAGTCGATCAAATCAATGCAATCGATGAAAAACCTATTTACAAAGTAAAATTGATATCAATTGGAAATTAGCTCCCAATCAATGAATGAATATTTAAAACAATTGAAAACAATACAAGAAATATTTCCCAATGAATTTGTTCTTTCTTGTAGAAGTCAGTTTATTAGTGAACTAGATTAAGGATTGTTACTCGAAAATAGTTTTTTACGTAATAATATGTTCTACATTACAGTACCGGAGACCCAAATCTTACAGCTCTTAAGGCAGAGCAAGCAGCTGCAACAAATTCGATTGTGAACAACTCAGATTCGAATGCTCTCGGGCCGCCACCTATTGAGGAAACAACGCCACGGGGCCTCAATAACTGGCGAGAGGCAACTGCTAGGGCGCACACATCAGCACAGTTGGCAATGGCGCTTTACATGCTGGAGGCTAGCATCGCCTGGGACAAGAGCATCATGAAGGCAGTGAGTCTAACACCAGCTAGAAACTCGGTCTGCATCATGCTGCGAAACCGCTGCGTCTCACTCAAAGCTACCACTCAATACAATCAGCTATTGACTACTACTCAGGCCTCTGTGGGTATTCGCACTAACTTACTAACCGAATTCTCTTTTCATTCTTTCTTTCTTCCTACCTTGAAGGGCATCCGAAGAGAATGTTTATCAGAGTTTAACTTGCAATATATTGTTGCGCATTGAATATGGGACATTTAAATGCTAAACATCATTAAATATGGAGACTTTGAGTAGGAAGAGTATTCGCATACCCACTAAGGCTTAATGGTCCTTTCGGCTCATCTGGTGTGCTATGAAAAAATAACCTTTACACAAGCGGTTCTTTGGCATGATATATTCATGATTTTTATCTCAAGAGCGCCGAGGTAATAGAATTTTTATTTTGCTTCGACTCGTTTTTGCCAATATTTTCCATGTTGTATTGGGTATCCGAAATATTCTAATTCCTAAAAGTCTTCATGTGTTCAAAAAGTATTCGGATACCTGAAATATTTTCACGTGGACATTCTCTGGGGAAGAAATGTTCGAATTACAGTATACATGTTAGGAATACTTGAAATTCAATAGCTTAATTATAAGACAACATTGGCATTCAGACAGCAAGTTAAAAGCCATGGCATCACATTACCTTCTTATATTCGGTCTAATAATTTTCTTTTCAATCTGTAATTATACGAAACCTTAAGAAATGTTCATCCAAGGTTTTACTCATACGAATTTCAATATTTTTAATAAACAAAAAAATTTCTTCATCCATCACCATCATCGACACTTTTTCTTTTTTATTCTAGGCTAAACTGGCAATATTCCTATGCTTGTATTCCATTTTGCAAACATTTTAAAACATCTTTAAAAATTAAGTAAAGCTTTTCATCAAATATCATTAACAAATTGGCCTGCGGACTTGACACGTTTTGATAAATTATTTTTGGTGCTTGACTACAGTATTTATGCGCAAATCATAAATAAACAGCCAGACATGATCAAGCTAACAATATTAAATTTACGGACGCAATGAATGGTTGTATTGCAGTTTTCAAGTGATTAAAATTTCTCGTAACTAATTGTGTAACATTCACGAAATGTTATTCATAAAACAATAGATTAGGATAGTATAGATGTCGAGCTATCTTTTTCGTCTATGCAAAGCCTGTATTCATAGTTGATTTTTATGTTGAAAAAGAACACGAGCATTTTATTCAAAGTCATGTGTTGTATTTTTTTCTATAAAATTCTGTCGTAATTTTTATATAACTTTCCACCATACATTTCCAATGTTCTCGTCTGATCCGAAAATTCCTCCTTTTTTTTATTCATTCTTGATGAATTTTTCTATTGAAAAACGTTGAAATCTTGTATCTTGTATTATTTTTTTCAAATCATAAAGTCGAAGCAAATGATACACAAATTACAGAAAACTTTTAATAGAATGAAGGAAAACAAAATCGATATTATATTTGCATACGCAAAAAGTTTGTTTTGGCATTTATGTTGTTGCACAATTAGTTTTACAAATGGATATGAGATGCATGTTTTACAATAATCGCATTGTAATTCGTTATAGCATCTCCAAATTCATTCTTTGATATGAAATATGACATGTTGAAACAGTTAGAAACTATAATTCACGTTTCAAATATGTATGAAATACACATTACTATTGTCAATAATAATTTTTTTATTTGATGTATTCGAATGTGTATACTGTATAGTACAGAAGTTCAATTTGTTCATTGAATTACCACAACATTCTCTTTTGAAACCTACGAAGAAAATGATAGATGGAGGCTTAGAGTTTCTACTGGTCAAACTACAGATGCACAGGAATTTTGAAATACATCAGCGTGAATTTTCAACTAGTAATATACCAATGGTTTTTAGCGTTTTTTTTTTCACTCTTCGCGTTACTTTGGCATAAACATGTAATTTGGTTGCCGTATTTTTGTAGTCAATGTTAATCATTTTACACATTTTTTTTGCCGTTGTATATCTGAAATATTTGACGAAAAATTACCGCTGAATTCTGACAGATGATTGAAAACAATGATATATGCTTCAGGATTTACACTCACAATCTATTTGTTTTTCTCAAATTGATATATTTACCTATGGCTTTGAGTTCAGCCACATTACTTTTCTGCGTAGCGACACAAAAAAGGAACGATTGATGTTTCTAGG
Source organism: Diprion similis (assembly GCF_021155765.1). Taxonomy (NCBI): domain Eukaryota; kingdom Metazoa; phylum Arthropoda; class Insecta; order Hymenoptera; family Diprionidae; genus Diprion; species Diprion similis. The sequence goes on along the minus strand of NC_060112.1, from coordinate 9,929,343 downwards.
CGACAATTACATACCATCTCAAATCCTTTGTTTACGACTTGATAATTGAAAACGATAATATCTAAATCCAGACTGTGGACTTTGGTTGATTTCAAACTTGAGACATGATACACAAATACGTTCATTCACAAAAAATATCTCCTAATTCATCATTGATAGATCATATGCGACTGTAATTATAACTTTTCACCTCCTTATAATGAGAAAAATTTCATTTGTTATAATTTATAGAAAATTCGAGTATAAAATGTGGTACCACTAACTATTTATTGTGATTACGGCTGTGAATACTATATTATTTGGTTATTGCAACATTGAATCTGTTCGTTGGGTTTACTACATTTTTTCAATTAACTAAGGCCATAAGAGAAATTTATTGTTATCCTCACATCAAATTATCGCCATAATTACAAAAAGAATGTAGTACAAGTGACTATAATCAAAAAGATTAGTCAGTAACACGTATTAGATTTTCTTATTACAACAACAAACCAAAATTTCACAAAACTAATCGTAACTCCCGTATTTTTCAAGTTTCTCAATCATGAAAAAAAATTGTACAATTAACTCTACGCTGTCAAACTCATTATATGTATACAGCCAGTCACTCTCCAAGTGGTAACAGGAAAGTTGTTGATAGTGAATAGTTGTGCGAAATGCACAGTGTGGCGGGAAATGGAAGAAGTGGTTTCAGTTCTATTTTTCTCAAAGCTAAATTTGTCAGAAGATGGTTAAATAATGTGCAGCGAATAATTTCCATTGATTAAAGTGTGCAAGTCAGGTATTTCAGGAATCATATTGTAAAATATTAAGTACATGATCCACTGTATTAAGTAAACACACATTCAACGTGCTTTTGCTATCATCTATTTTATGGTGTTATCAAATTTGCTTTCTTGTACTAAACTAATGCTTGCAGTCTAACCAGCAACAGTATTGTATGCATAGTTTTATGTAATATTTAATTTTGTATCAAGTTAACACAACATTTCTATGGCCATTATAGGTTCAAATATTGATTTACTTCTATCAAGTCCAGTCAAATTTCTATAAGAATTCTAAGTTGAACATCATTTGAAATTTTGAGAAATTAACCTTCACATAATTTTTTTCGTTGACTGCACTCGACTGACTTGAATGCTTTGCCTAACTCGATTCAGTTGCATCAGATATTCACTCACGGTGCTTTAAGTTTTAAAACTGTGTCCACCTGGAATTATACCTTTTGAAAATTTCGCATTTATGCGCGCTCGAATCTTGACTTCTGAAAAAATTGCTCCAAGCGTTGTATAAAAAATACATATCTCTCTTCGCAAAAGACTGATCAGTTTTGGTGCTGCATTACAGAGACATGTATTCTTTTTGTTTCGACTGAAATTTTTTGATAGCGCAGTCATGATTTTTCAATACATACCAACAAATATAATTTATTGTCAGTGCTAATTTAAAGCTATGTGAATATTGTATTCAGTTTCGTTCAAACTAGTTTTTAGTGATTATTTTTTAATGTCCAGCATGTTGGCTTGCTATTAAAATACATCTACAGTATAGAGGAGCGTTTTAATTGTTTCAGATTGTGCTGGTTATTCTTTAATTGTTTTGAAACATCGAAACTTGCTGTTATTTGGCACATTTTTTATTATTATTCATTTAATACAATTAAAAATATTCTTCATGTATGACTAATTAAATACTTAATTTATTTTCTATTATCATGATCTTATTTCATCATCATTTAAAAAAATTCAGTGTTGGGAGCCGTTAGGTCTCGAGATTTATTTATACAAGGTTGTTTACTTGAACCTACATGCGAGGAGCTTGCAAGTGAGAGTGTAGATACCTATCTTTATAAATAAATACATAAGGGAAACAGAACATCACGCATTGACTCTCTGTATGTAGTTTCAAGAAAATGAGACTGTACCCGAATGATTTATCGGATGTATAATATCTCACTTCCTGAACTATATTTTCAAAGCTGGATTCTACTCATACAAACTAAAACCTGTCAAAGTAGCCATGAAATTTGTAATCCTTATGATACACTTTAAACAGCACAATCTTGAATAGGACAAAAACTGTTGCTCATCATTTTGCTAATCAACGAGTCTTTTTTTTCTATTTCTAGAATTGCCAATTCTGTCATAGCGGCGACAACGAGGACAAACTACTGTTGTGTGATGGCTGTGACCGTGGATATCACACTTATTGCTTCCGTCCAAAAATGGAAAACATTCCCGATGGTGACTGGTAGGTGCTGCTTTTCAAGAATAGTTAAAGTCTAATTAGCTCTAATACAGCATCTCAACTATGATACAGAATTTTAATCTGCATCATTTTTCATAAATCAGAATACTGAAAAAATCTTATCTGCTTTTACTGTTAAAACACCCCTCTCTCCACTACAGTCCTTACTGAAGTACAAAGATTACGTAAAAAAGGCCGTCAAATGTAATTCAAATATTTATTTTAATATCGAAGTACAGAGTAATAAAACCAAATGCATTTTTTGAAATTATTCACATTTTTTAGTACATTACTGATCTTTTTGAATGAATAGTCAATATGTTTGTTCCAGAGCCGAGAGTTTATCACATAGCAAATAGATATTTTCAAAGCTTTTATTCGACCTCACTTTGTACACCGATTTCAGTAAACATGCGAAATTTATGAAAGTGCTACACTCAAACAGAATTATAAATCTCGTTTCGAAAAGGCAAACGTAGCATATATTATAGGTTTAATTTTTTATTTCAGGTATTGCCACGAGTGCATGAATAAAGCAACGGGAGAAAGAAATTGCTTGGTATGTGGTAAACGAATGGGAAAAAATTTAGTTTTGTGCGAATTGTGCCCAAGGGCTTATCACACGGACTGCCACAATCCTGTAATGCCTAAGGTGAGGTGATTGTACCAATTTTATCTGTTACTCTTTGTATTTCCAATGGGGATTCAGACATGCCAAGCAGAGTAGAGTGAAGAGCACAGACAAAGCAACCATGAAACCGGCGTCTATTTGATAATTAAAATTGCTTTAAAGAGATGGAGGCTTGCATACACTCAAATTTTTGTGCTTGACTTTTATGTCTCTTATAACTTTATTGCAAACCTTATTACTTGAGAGAATCAAATATAGTTCTGAATTTCCATGACTTGTTATAGGCTTTCATCTTCAAGATAAAAATCAACATCAACGTTGAACCATATGTTATTTATTTTATCTTCAGTAGCCGAGTTTGGCATGATGGATCCCCTTATGTTTGGTGGCTAACTAATATACGAATGTATTAGGTACTTGAGAATTCTTCACTGAATTTATCTAACTGAATTTCACTCCGACAGATGCCTCGTGGAAAGTGGTATTGTTCCAATTGTCACAGCAAACAACCAAAGAAACGGAACAGTAGTCGAAGAAGTCATACCAAAGGAGCTACAAGGGATAGTGAAAGTTCTGACCACCCTCCAACTAGGTATAAAATTTGATTAAAAATCTAAGATATACATATCACTTGAATAATAGGTAAAAAAAACTATTTCATTCCATTTACAGTCCAACTCCATCAACAGCGTCAAACACCCACGTCGAAGATGTTAGTTCCTCAGAGCCACCGACCCCTACTGCATCACCTCGCAAAGAAGGCAATAGCAGAGCACTGACGAAAAAGCAACAACGAGAATTGGCACCATGTAAAATTTTACTAGAACAATTAGAGCAACAAGATGAAGCGTGGCCTTTTTTATTGCCAGTTAATACAAAACAGTTTCCAACGTATAAGAAAATTATAAAAACTCCAATGGATCTCAGTACCATTAAGAAAAAGTTACAGGACTGTGCGTAAGTTAGATGTTTATCATTCACACCATAAATAAAGGACTTCGTTACCAACATACGCGCATTCAAAATGAGGCTGAAATCAGCTTTCTTCATTTGGAAGAAAAAAAAAAACAATTTGTACAGTCAACTCAATACCACATTGTAGGCTCTATGTAAACCTCTTTAATTCCCTGTCATTGGTAAACCATAAGGAACCAGTAACTCATTGAAGCTTCAATTTGCTGCAGGCATACATAGCCGTTTTCACATGTCTGAACTTTGACAATTGTAACACAATGCTGCGAATAACATCAGTCCACACGGTTTTTGTGCTTGAATAATGCATAGTTTGATTTCATTCCTTTCACCTTAAAAATGAATGAAGTCGTTATTATTCTTTAAAAACTTTGTTTCTGTGACCAGAAGAGCAATATTTTGAAGTTTAGTGAGACATAAATATAATTAAATTGAATTGATTGTTCAAATACAACGAAACAAAACTTTTCTACTTATTAGACAGGTTAATTTTTGACAAATTTACACAAAATCAGCTACCTCAAGGTGATAGTTGAAGATATATTTTTTTTTTTTGTGTTTGGGTTACGATTATGGATTAAATTACTTTTACGGGTTAGTAAAATATCTACGTTTTGAACAAAATACCAAACCTTGAGTAAGGTACCCGTTTTTCTCCGTACCTCTGTCCTTTACATCTTGACCTGAATATCAAGTAAATTGATTGACCATGTTCAACTAGACCCGAAAAAAAAATTCCGGAAGTAATTGAAGAACATTTCTGACATTGGAAAACTGGCGAATAGTCAGGGACTTTCATTGGCCTAGAAAAAATAAGGAATTATGCTAGTCCATAAGAAAAATACATTCTTTCCGACTAGGCATTGTTAAGCTTCATATTCAATATCCTTTCGACAAAATACAATAACGCCGTATATAGTATCAAAAAAGGACATACGATCAAAGGGATATATCTCTTGGATTTGTTTACTCAAACAGGACCAATTTTGTTGTACTCTATACAACATTACCGAGGGAAATTAGGTTTTTCGTCCGGTAAATTCAAAGAATTTTATTTCAAATAGATGGTTGACTTTATATTTTACATAGCAGTAAATAATGTGCATTGACCTGTTGCATAATTCTCAGTATATTTACTGAAAAATTTGATTTAAAATTCAATGTATGATGCATATGGCACATGAACGCTCGTAATTTTTGATAAGCAAATCCACGATTTTCTTTGAATAAAAAATTTGTGACTTGATGTAAAATTAATACGTAAACTAAAATTGAACAGCAATCTGTACATGACATGGACACAAAATAACATCAGCTTTGGTTTGCATAAAAATAATAGTGAAATTTTTTACATTTATTTCAGGTACAAATCAAGAGATGAATTTTGCATTGACGTCCGGCAAATGTTCATAAACTGCGAGGTGTTCAATGAAGATGACAGTCCTGTCGGAAAAGCTGGTCACGGAATGCGTAGCTTTTTTGAAATGCGTTGGACAGAGATTACAGGAGTGCCACCACCTCCTCCGCCTACGCATAGCTGAGGCTCAGCACGCTCACGCAACAGCTGTCACAGTTTTGCGCACTTCTATTACTAGTCCAATGTAAGGTTTCACCAAATGTATAATTACAAGATCTGTCGTCCAGATATCTATGATTGTTTAGTACTATTATTGTTAAAAATTGTGCGCTCGTGTTGAATTCCTGTAATATTACCGAAAAATACGATTACCAGACAGTTTTGCAAATATTGAAATACCGTATTTATTATTGTACTTACCATCGTATTAGGTATATAATACGATAAACTTACATCAACAAAAGTTTTGATATTCTCAACAGATTCCGTAATCACACCGATGAAAAGCTTCAATTTTTATCTAATGCAACCATAAAATTTTCACGCGACTTGTTTCCATTGGCCCAGTATAAAAGTAAAATGTGGTCTCTGTGCTTTAGTAACACACCCCAAATCAATTAGTGGTCCATTATCGTTGACTAAAATTTATCGCGCGCTAATTATGATTTTATTTTCTCGTAGTTTATTATTATTGAGTATTCACATTTTGACATTTATGATCAGTTAACCTTAATAGCATACAATTTGCATTTATATTTTAGAAATGTGTCTAAAATCATTCGCAGTATCAACTAAATCATATCGTGAACGTTTATTTTTATTTGCGTTGAATAACTTTAACAGTAAGCAATGTTGTTACCGACAAACTGCAACTTTCAGTTAAAATTTTGAGCATTTTTTGCATCTGTGTTGAAAAAAATGATAAAATTTATTATAATGTAGATGAAACTCATTATTTGATGATGCTCTAATAGACTACTTTGATACTACCACACATCCTGCTCGTCATTTATTCTTTTAATACTAAAATTTCAGTAATGATTGGAACTCCATGAATCTCTAGCTTGACACAAGAAGTCTGGAATATATTTTAGTAGATTTCATTTATAACTTATTTACTCTGTCATAAATGCAACACTTCATTAACGACAGGTATTTTCAAAAGCTAAGAGCTTGTTATGCATATTGTCGAGTAAATCACATTAGTTTATTCTGTAATGAAAAATTAACATCACATCTCGTATTCATTGAAAGAAAACTTTAAACGTAGTGAAATATTGTAACCACATACAAAAGCACTTTTCAGATCTTGGCCAGAAATCATTTATACGAAATTGATCAATTGACTAGCAGGATATTGATTATTTCAAAGTTCAATATGTGTAGACTTTCATTGCTGCGAATTAAGAACAACTAGGCTTATGTGCGAATTAAAATTATATAGATCACCAGAAAAATAGCGTGTACCGCATTTTTTCAACTGTGTAAAATACTTGGATATAATACCTCCAGAAGTTCGTGTTATTTTGTTAAAGTTAAGGCCTTATAAATACCATTAAGTATTTCCTCTTCATATTTGAACGAAAACGTCGAACGAATCATTTTTTCCCAGTAAATAACAACACGGTTTAGTTGTCGACATATCCAAAACTTTTATGTATGACCAATCAATTTTATTTTATAATTATTCACCTAAGTTTCAGAGCTAACACAAAAAAAACCTTACTTAAATGTACTACTGATATTGGAACAAATGGGGCTTTTTAAAGTGTAAAATTTCTCGAAATTATAAGTAGAAACTGTGAATCATCGAATTTCTAACCATGGCCTGCACTTAGTGGAGTAAACTTACCGTATAGGCCAAAATATTTAGTCAAGTATTTTCATCGAAATCAAAATTAGCGACGTTTCATTAGAATAATTTGTCGCTACCGTCGATATGGGTAACAAATCAACTTTCTTAAATTTGTCTGGATAACATACTTAATATATGGCTGAGTATTTCAAAGAAATGACAACATTTCAAAGACGAAACAGCAGTCCACGTACTTATATTGCAATAATGTCTTGCCTAACCAAATTTCGAATAATATCACGAACGTAATAATACTATAGACAGAGAAAAATATTTTGCACAGTAATGAATACGGAGGCGTATAAACTTCTAAGATTATTATAGGACTATAAAATTGTGTAGCATAATCCAAATACATTGGTATAGAATGAAATGCCATTCCACTGTTGACTTTTTTTTTTCAATAACTTGTTTTCTTTTATTAGTGGCGTAGAGAATCCTCTAAATCGTATTTGCTTGTCAGTATTTTAAAGTTGTAAAATGAAATTATTCGTACGATGCATTCATTATGAGACTTAATAAAGTAATTCTTAATTTTAAAACACATTATGCGTTTAAGAGAAATATTTCGAATGTGGTATCTTGTGGCATTCTAAAATTGCTGAACGAACATAGTGATTAGTTAAGATTTGATTATACATCCGAACTGTATATCACACGCTATCGAAACTAAAATGGCATTACGACGTAGAAGAAAATGTAATTTACATAATGACTGAGAACCAGTCCATGAACTCATGTGTTCTTGAACAAAGCGTTTCATGTAACTATAGAAAGTCAGTATGTAAAACATCATACAAGATTATAGAATAAGCATCTAGGATACGTGTGCGTAATTTTTTTTTTGACGATATATATATATTTAAAACATATGTGTATATAGAATAAAAATATGTTTGTATGATACGAACAATGTTTTGAAATGTGCATACCTTGCAAACAGTGATTTGATCCGATATAGAATCCTATTCTACTAGTAGTATTTCGAAAATAGTGCTCTGGTTACCACGCAAAACCACTTTTAGAAACCTGATTGATTACAGTCTTATGTGATACATCCATGTTACATTATATGCACTTGTTCAAATTCTGACTATTTTATGCATGTTTGGTTAGACTCTGGTATGATAATCTAAGTGTACCGACATATGATTTACGTCACATATTCTGGTAATTTTACCAAACGCTCATAAAAAATAATTACCCTTTCTATTCGTCATATGATAGATATTCTAATAGAGAAATATACGCTGAAGTACAAGTTTTGGTTATGCAGGAAGTGGAATAAATGCTGTGTGACATTGAAGGTAACCAGAACTCTTCCGTCACGCTATATTCTGATATAATACACTTTGCGTAACCCTCAAATGAGAAAAGTGGAACATGATTGTGCTTGTGATGTTCGGTGTCTGATTCTATTCCAGGTTCATCTTGCAATGCATTTTCCATGTTTGTTAATCTGTATCAAGATATAACAAGTGCCTACTCCTTGCTCTCATTCATTTGGAAAATAAGTTGAATTCATGTTCCATACTCCAAGCATCATTCTGTTCTACAAACGTGTAACTAGTATGAGACGCTACTTCGCAGTGTGTGAGATATTGATCTTGAGATAGTTGTGATGTAAAGTGTGAATGATTGTTCTAATGTATGGAACAAATTATAGTCTTTTATAACCACAAGAATGACCATTGCGAAAATGATGAATTGAAATGTAATATCTTATTTTGTAAGTAATTGATGTAAATTATTGTCAGTACATTAGTTAAGAAAAAAAGTACAGTATTTGCACAAAAATCTAATATTGAATATGCCTACAATAAGCGACATATATTGGATTGTAGTTGACGCGATAGATATAACAAAAAAGTAATTTTTTAAGGTATGATAATTATTTAAATTATATAGTACAGTTATTAGTATGATTAACAACGCTTTTTATACGAACTTTAGTTATAAATGTCAAATTATCCGTTATGATGGAACGAAATGAGGTCGACAAAATGTAAGTTAACAATGAATAATGATTGTCTATAGCATAAACAAAACTAATATTAAGTAGCGAATACGTGCGTGCCTAGACTTAGGCTCACAATGCTATGTAAACGAATAAACAGACTTAATTATTGTATTGAGAAATAATAAATAATCAATAATAAACAAACGGATAGATATTACGGTGATATATTTGATTTATTGATTCCTCTCCGGCACTTACGTCGATATAGAGCAACATAGAACTGATTTGAAAAATTTTCAAAATCGGCAAATGTGAAACACGCATCCAACGGGGTTGTTACTCCTTTTGTGGGCGAAAATTTTTTGTCTCAGAATAAACTCGTATGACCATTTCTCAACTGTTGAGACCATCGGGAACGCAAAACAACGCATCAAAAAGAGCGTAGGACCGACAACAGAAGAATGACAATGAAAATCTTCAGCTTTTAGGCTGTAACTTTTGATGCGATGCTCGCAGCGTATCAGGACTAGGTCCAACCATTTTCTCTTGCAAAATTGCATGTGAATATTGCATCCAAAATAGGTTTTGAGCACTTTTCCGAATCGTCAAAATTTTGACCAAAAATACAAAGGGGTTAGCCGTACGGTTTTTTTGGTCACGAAATTTGTCGTCTCGAAATCGATTTGTATGACCATCTCTAGAGTAATTTGACCCCCAGGAACTCAGAAAACACAAGAAAAAGAGCGTGGGACAAACAGCAGAGAAATGGCGAATAAAATTCTCAGTTTTTCGGCTGTAACTTTTTAGCTGTTGCTCGCAACGTATTGGGACTGCGCTTAATCAATTCCTCTCGCAAAATAACGTCGGAATGGTGCATACAAGAATTGATTGCAGCACTTTCCAAAATCAATGAAATTTTCGTCGAAAATCCAAAGGGGTTAGCCTTACTTTTTTGGTCATTTTCGGAGACGAAAATTTTTCGTCTCGGAATCGATTTGTATGACCATCTCTAGAGTAATTCGACCCCCAGGAACTCAGGAAAGCCAAGAAAAGGAGCGTGGGACGAAAAGCAGAGTATTGGCGAATAAAATTCTCAGTTTTTCGGCTGTAACTTTTTAGCTGTTGCTCGCAGCGTAATGGGACTGCGCTTAATCGATTCCTCTCGCAAAATCACGTCGAAATAGTACCTCCAAGAATTGATTGCAGCACTTTCCAGAATCGTCGATATTTTCGTCAAAAATCCAAAGGGGTTAGCCTTACTTTTTTGGTCATTTTCGAAGACGAAAATTTTTCGTCTCGGAATCGATTTGTATGACCATCTCTAGAGTAATTCGACCCCCAGGAACTCAAAAACCACAAGAAAAATAGCGTAGGACGAACAGCAGAGAAATGGCGAATAAAATTCTCAGTTTTTCGGCTGTAACTTTTTAGCTGTTGCTCGCAGCGTATTGGGACTGCGCTCAATCGATTCCTCTCGCAAAATCACGTCGAAATAGTACCTCCAAGAATTGATTGCAGCACTTTCCAGAAACGTCGAAATTTTCGTCAAAAATCCAAAGGGGTTAGCCTTACTTTTTTGGTCATTTTCGGAGACGAAAATTTTTCGTCTCGGAATCGATTTGTATGACCATCTCTAGAGTAATTCGACCCCCAGGAACTCAGAAATCACAAGAAAAATAGCGTAGGACGAACAGCAGAGAAATGGCGAATAAAATTCTCAGTTTTTCGGCTGTAACTTTTTAGCTGTTGCTCGCAGCGTATTGGGACTGCGCTCAATCGATTCCTCCCGCAAAATTACGTCGGAATAGTGCATACAAGAATTGATTGCAGCACTTTCCAGAATCTTCGAAATTTTCGTCAAAAATCCAAAGGGGTTAGCCTTACTTTTTTGGTCATTTTCGGAGACGAAAATTTTTCGTCTCGGAATCGATTTGTATGACCATCTCTAGAGTAATTCGACCCCCAGGAACTCAAAAACCACAAGAAAAATAGCGTAGGACGAACAGCAGAGAAATGGCGAATTATATTCTCAGTTTTTCGGCTGTAACTTTTTAGCTGTTGCTCGCAGCGTATTGGGACTGCGCTCAATCGATTCCTCTCGCAAAATCACGTCGGAATAGTACCTCCAAGAATTGATTGCAGCACTTTCCAGGAACGTCGAAATTTTCGTCAAAAATCCAAAGGGGTTAGCCTTACTTTTTTGATCATTTTCGGAGACGAAAATTTTTCGTCTCGGAATCGATTTGTATGACCATCTCTAGAGTAATTCGACCCCCAGAAACTCAAAAATCACAAGAAAAATAGCGTAGGACGAACAGCAGAGAAATGGCGAATAAAATTCTCAGTTTTTCGGCTGTAACTTTTTAGCTGTTGCTCGCAGCGTATTGGGACTGCGCTCAATCGATTCCTCTCGCAAAATCACGTCGAAATAGTACCTCCAAGAATTGATTGCAGCACTTTCCAGAATCGTCGAAATTTTCGTCAAAAATCCAAAGGGGTTAGCCTTACTTTATTGGTCATTTTCGAAGACGAAAATTTTTCGTCTCGGAATCGATTTGTATGACCATCTCTAGAGTAATTCGACCCCCAGGAACTCAAAAACCAAAAGAAAAATAGCGTAGGACGAACAGCAGAGAAATGGCAAATAAAATTCTCAGTTTTTCGGCTGTAACTTTTTAGCTGTTGCTCGCAGCGTATTGGGACTGCGCTCAATCGATTCCTCTCGCAAAATCACGTCGAAATAGTACCTCCAAGAATTGATTGCAGCACTTTCCAGAAACGTCGAAATTTTAGTCAAAAATCCAAAGGGGTTAGCCTTACTTTTTTGGTCATTTTCGGAGACGAAAATTTTTCGTCTCGGAATCGATTTGTATGACCATCTCTGGAGTAATTCGACCCCCAGGAACTCAAAAATCACAAGAAAAATAGCGTAGGACGAACAGCAGAGAAATGGCGAATAAAATTCTCAGTTTTTCGGCTGTAACTTTTGAGCTGTTGCTCGCAGCGTATTGGGACTGCGCTCAATCGATTCCTCCCGCAAAATTACGTCGGAATAGTGCATACAAGAATTGATTGCAGCACTTTCCAGAATCGTCGAAATTTTCGTCGAAAATCCAAAGGGGTTAGCCTTACTTTTTTGGTCATTTTCGGGGACGAAAATTTTTCTTCTCGGAATCGATTTGTATGACCGTCTCTAGAGTAATTCGACCCCCAGGAACTCAGAAACCACAAGAAAAAAAGCGTAGGGCGAACAGCAGAGAAATGGGGAATAAAATTCTCAGTTTTTCGGCTGTAACTTTTTAGCTGTTGCTCGCAGCGTATTGGGACTGCGCTCAATCGATTCCTCTCGCAAAATCACGTCGAAATAGTACCCCCAAGAATTGATTGCAGCACTTTCCAGAATCGTCGATATTTTCGTCAAAAATCCAAAGGGGTTAGCCTTACTTTTTTGGTCATTTTCGAAGACGAAAATTTTTCGTCTCGGAATCGATTTGTATGACCATCTCTAGAGTAATTCGACCCCCAGGAACTCAAAAACCAAAAGAAAAATAGCGTAGGACGAACAGCAGAGAAATGGCGAATAAAATTCTCAGTTTTTCGGCTGTAACTTTTTAGCTGTTGCTCGCAGCGTATTGGGACTGCGCTCAATCGATTCCTCTCGCAAAATCACGTCGAAATAGTACCTCCAAGAATTGATTGCAGCACTTTCCAGAAACGTCGAAATTTTCGTCAAAAATCCAAAGGGGTTAGCCTTACTTTTTTGGTCATTTTCGGAGACGAAAATTTTTCGTCTCGGAATCGATTTGTATGACCATCTCTAGAGTAATTCGACCCCCAGGAACTCAAAAATCACAAGAAAAATAGCGTAGGACGAACAGCAGAGAAATGGCGAATAAAATTCTCAGTTTTTCGGCTGTAACTTTTTAGCTGTTGCTCGCAGCGTATTGGGACTGCGCTCAATCGATTCCTCCTGCAAAATTACGTCGAAATAGTGCATACAAGAATTGATTGCAGCACTTTCCAGAATCGTCGAAATTTTCGTCAAAAATCCAAAGGGGTTAGCCTTACTTTTTTGGTCATTTTCGGAGACGAAAATTTTTCTTCTCGGAATCGATTTGTATGACCGTCTCTAGAGTAATTCGACCCCCAGGAACTCAGAAACCACAAGAAAAAAAGCGTAGGGCGAACAGCAGAGAAATGGCGAATAAAATTCTCAGTTTTTCGGCTGTAACTTTTTAGCTGTTGCTCGCAGCGTATTGGGACTGCGCTCAATCGATTCCTCCCGCAAAATTACGTCGGAATAGTGCATACAAGAATTGATTGCAGCACTTTCCAGAATCGTCGAAATTTTCGTCAAAAATCCAAAGGGGTTAGCCTTACTTTTTTGGTCATTTTCGAAGACGAAAATTTTTCGTCTCGGAATCGATTTGTATGACCATCTCTAGAGTAATTCGACCCCCAGGAACTCAAAAACCAAAAGAAAAATAGCGTAGGACGAACAGCAGAGAAATGGCGAATAAAATTCTCAGTTTTTCGGCTGTAACTTTTTAGCTGTTGCTCGCAGCGTATTGGGACTGCGCTCAATCGATTCCTCTCGCAAAATCACGTCGAAATAGTACCTCCAAGAATTGATTGCAGCACTTTCCAGAAACGTCGAAATTTTCGTCAAAAATCCAAAGGGGTTAGCCTTACTTTTTTGGTCATTTTCGGAGACGAAAATTTTTCGTCTCGGAATCGATTTGTATGACCATCTCTAGAGTAATTCGACCCCCAGGAACTCAAAAATCACAAGAAAAATAGCGTAGGACGAACAGCAGAGAAATGGCGAATAAAATTCTCAGTTTTTCGGCTGTAACTTTTTAGCTGTTGCTCGCAGCGTATTGGGACTGCGCTCAATCGATTCCTCCTGCAAAATTACGTCGAAATAGTGCATACAAGAATTGATTGCAGCACTTTCCAGAATCGTCGAAATTTTCGTCAAAAATCCAAAGGGGTTAGCCTTACTTTTTTGGTCATTTTCGGAGACGAAAATTTTTCTTCTCGGAATCGATTTGTATGACCGTCTCTAGAGTAATTCGACCCCCAGGAACTCAGAAACCACAAGAAAAAAAGCGTAGGGCGAACAGCAGAGAAATGGCGAATAAAATTCTCAGTTTTTCGGCTGTAACTTTTTAGCTGTTGCTCGCAGCGTATTGGGACTGCGCTCAATCGATTCCTCCCGCAAAATTACGTCGGAATAGTGCATACAAGAATTGATTGCAGCACTTTCCAGAATCGTCGAAATTTTCGTCAAAAATCCAAAGGGGTTAGCCTTACTTTTTTGGTCATTTTCGGAGACGAAAATTTTTCTTCTCGGAATCGATTTGTATGACCGTCTCTAGAGTAATTCGACCCCCAGGAACTCAGAAACCACAAGAAAAAAAGCGTAGGGCGAACAGCAGAGAAATGGCGAATAAAATTCTCAGTTTTTCGGCTGTAACTTTTTAGCTGTTGCTCGCAGCGTAATGGGACTGCGCTTAATCGATTCCTCTCGCAAAATCACGTCGAAATAGTACCTCCAAGAATTGATTGCAGCACTTTCCAGAATCGTCGATATTTTCGTCAAAAATCCAAAGGGGTTAGCCTTACTTTTTTGGTCATTTTCGAAGACGAGAATTTTTCGTCTCGGAATCGATTTGTATGACCATCTCTAGAGTAATTCGACCCCCAGGAACTCAAAAACCACAAGAAAAATAGCGTAGGACGAACAGCAGAGAAATGGCGAATAAAATTCTCAGTTTTTCGGCTGTAACTTTTTAGCTGTTGCTCGCAGCGTATTGGGACTGCGCTCAATCGATTCCTCTCGCAAAATCACGTCGAAATAGTACCTCCAAGAATTGATTGCAGCACTTTCCAGAAACGTCGAAATTTTCGTCAAAAATCCAAAGGGGTTAGCCTTACTTTTTTGGTCATTTTCGGAGACGAAAATTTTTCGTCTCGGAATCGATTTGTATGACCATCTCTGGAGTAATTCGACCCCCAGGAACTCAAAAATCACAAGAAAAATAGCGTAGGACGAACAGCAGAGAAATGGCGAATAAAATTCTCAGTTTTTCGGCTGTAACTTTTGAGCTGTTGCTCGCAGCGTATTGGGACTGCGCTCAATCGATTCCTCCCGCAAAATTACGTCGAAATAGTGCATACAAGAATTGATTGCAGCACTTTCCAGAATCGTCGATATTTTCGTCAAAAATCCAAAGGGGTTAGCCTTACTTTTTTGGTCATTTTCGAAGACGAAAATTTTTCGTCTCGGAATCGATTTGTATGACCATCTCTAGAGTAATTCGACCCCCAGGAACTCAAAAACCAAAAGAAAAATAGCGTAGGACGAACAGCAGAGAAATGGCGAATAAAATTCTCAGTTTTTCGGCTGTAACTTTTGAGCTGTTGCTCGCAGCGTATTGGGACTGCGCTCAATCGATTCCTCTCGCAAAATCACGTCGAAATAGTACCTCCAAGAATTGATTGCAGCACTTTCCAGAAACGTCGAAATTTTCGTCAAAAATCCAAAGGGGTTAGCCTTACTTTTTTGGTCATTTTCGGAGACGAAAATTTTTCGTCTCGGAATCGATTTGTATGACCATCTCTAGAGTAATTCGACCCCCAGGAACTCAAAAATCACAAGAAAAATAGCGTAGGACGAACAGCAGAGAAATGGCGAATAAAATTCTCAGTTTTTCGGCTGTAACTTTTTAGCTGTTGCTCGCAGCGTATTGGGACTGCGCTCAATCGATTCCTCCCGCAAAATTACGTCGAAATAGTGCATACAAGAATTGATTGCAGCACTTTCCAGAATCGTCGAAATTTTCGTCAAAAATCCAAAGGGGTTAGCCTTACTTTTTTGGTCATTTTCGGAGACGAAAATTTTTCTTCTCGGAATCGATTTGTATGACCGTCTCTAGAGTAATTCGACCCCCAGGAACTCAGAAACCACAAGAAAAAAAGCGTAGGGCGAACAGCAGAGAAATGGCGAATAAAATTCTCAGTTTTTCGGCTGTAACTTTTTAGCTGTTGCTCGCAGCGTATTGGGACTGCGCTCAATCGATTCCTCCCGCAAAATTACGTCGGAATAGTGCATACAAGAATTGATTGCAGCACTTTCCAGAATCGTCGAAATTTTCGTCAAAAATCCAAAGGGGTTAGCCTTACTTTTTTGGTCATTTTCGGAGACGAAAATTTTTCTTCTCGGAATCGATTTGTATGACCGTCTCTAGAGTAATTCGACCCCCAGGAACTCAGAAACCACAAGAAAAAAAGCGTAGGGCGAACAGCAGAGAAATGGCGAATAAAATTCTCAGTTTTTCGGCTGTAACTTTTTAGCTGTTGCTCGCAGCGTATTGGGACTGCGCTCAATCGATTCCTCCCGCAAAATTACGTCGGAATAGTGCATACAAGAATTGATTGCAGCACTTTCCAGAATCGTCGAAATTTTCGTCGAAAATCCAAAGGGGTTAGCCTTACTTTTTTGGTCATTTTCGGGGACGAAAATTTTTCTCCTCGGAATCGATTTGTATGACCGTCTTTAGAGTAATTCGACCCCCAGGAACTCAGAAACCACAAGAAAAAAAGCGTAGGGCGGACAGCAGAGAAATGGGGAATAAAATTCTCAGTTTTTCGGCTGTAACTTTTTAGCTGTTGCTCGCAGCGTATTGGGACTGCGCTCAATCGATTCCTCCCGCAAAATTACGTCGGAATAGTGCATACAAGAATTGATTGCAGCACTTTCCAGAATCGTCGAAATTTTCGTCAAAAATCCAAAGGGGTTAGCCTTACTTTTTTGGTCATTTTCGAAGACGAAAATTTTTCGTCTCGGAATCGATTTGTATGACCATCTCTAGAGTAATTCGACCCCCAGGAACTCAAAAACCAAAAGAAAAATAGCGTAGGACGAACAGCAGAGAAATGTCGAATAAAATTCTCAGTTTTTCGGCTGTAACTTTTTAGCTGTTGCTCGCAGCGTATTGGGACTGCGCTCAATCGATTCCTCTCGCAAAATCACGTCGAAATAGTACCTCCAAGAATTGATTGCAGCACTTTCCAGAAACGTCGAAATTTTCGTCAAAAATCCAAAGGGGTTAGCCTTACTTTTTTGGTCATTTTCGGAGACGAAAATTTTTCGTCTCGGAATCGATTTGTATGACCATCTCTAGAGTAATTCGACCCCCAGGAACTCAAAAATCACAAGAAAAATAGCGTAGGACGAACAGCAGAGAAATGGCGAATAAAATTCTCAGTTTTTCGGCTGTAACTTTTTAGCTGTTGCTCGCAGCGTATTGGGACTGCGCTCAATCGATTCCTCCCGCAAAATTACGTCGAAATAGTGCATACAAGAATTGATTGCAGCACTTTCCAGAATCGTCGAAATTTTCGTCAAAAATCCAAAGGGGTTAGCCTTACTTTTTTGGTCATTTTCGGAGACGAAAATTTTTCTTCTCGGAATCGATTTGTATGACCGTCTCTAGAGTAATTCGACCCCCAGGAACTCAGAAACCACAAGAAAAAAAGCGTAGGGCGAACAGCAGAGAAATGGCGAATAAAATTCTCAGTTTTTCGGCTGTAACTTTTTAGCTGTTGCTCGCAGCGTATTGGGACTGCGCTCAATCGATTCCTCCCGCAAAATTACGTCGGAATAGTGCATACAAGAATTGATTGCAGCACTTTCCAGAATCGTCGAAATTTTCGTCGAAAATCCAAAGGGGTTAGCCTTACTTTTTTGGTCATTTTCGGGGACGAAAATTTTTCTCCTCGGAATCGATTTGTATGACCGTCTTTAGAGTAATTCGACCCCCAGGAACTCAGAAACCACAAGAAAAAAAGCGTAGGGCGGACAGCAGAGAAATGGGGAATAAAATTCTCAGTTTTTCGGCTGTAACTTTTTAGCTGTTGCTCGCAGCGTATTGGGACTGCGCTCAATCGATTCCTCCCGCAAAATTACGTCGGAATAGTGCATACAAGAATTGATTGCAGCACTTTCCAGAATCGTCGAAATTTTCGTCAAAAATCCAAAGGGGTTAGCCTTACTTTTTTGGTCATTTTCGAAGACGAAAATTTTTCGTCTCGGAATCGATTTGTATGACCATCTCTAGAGTAATTCGACCCCCAGGAACTCAAAAACCAAAAGAAAAATAGCGTAGGACGAACAGCAGAGAAATGTCGAATAAAATTCTCAGTTTTTCGGCTGTAACTTTTTAGCTGTTGCTCGCAGCGTATTGGGACTGCGCTCAATCGATTCCTCTCGCAAAATCACGTCGAAATAGTACCTCCAAGAATTGATTGCAGCACTTTCCAGAAACGTCGAAATTTTCGTCAAAAATCCAAAGGGGTTAGCCTTACTTTTTTGGTCATTTTCGGAGACGAAAATTTTTCGTCTCGGAATCGATTTGTATGACCATCTCTAGAGTAATTCGACCCCCAGGAACTCAAAAATCACAAGAAAAATAGCGTAGGACGAACAGCAGAGAAATGGCGAATAAAATTCTCAGTTTTTCGGCTGTAACTTTTTAGCTGTTGCTCGCAGCGTATTGGGACTGCGCTCAATCGATTCCTCCCGCAAAATTACGTCGAAATAGTGCATACAAGAATTGATTGCAGCACTTTCCAGAATCGTCGAAATTTTCGTCAAAAATCCAAAGGGGTTAGCCTTACTTTTTTGGTCATTTTCGGAGACGAAAATTTTTCTTCTCGGAATCGATTTGTATGACCGTCTCTAGAGTAATTCGACCCCCAGGAACTCAGAAACCACAAGAAAAAAAGCGTAGGGCGAACAGCAGAGAAATGGCGAATAAAATTCTCAGTTTTTCGGCTGTAACTTTTTAGCTGTTGCTCGCAGCGTATTGGGACTGCGCTCAATCGATTCCTCCCGCAAAATTACGTCGGAATAGTGCATACAAGAATTGATTGCAGCACTTTCCAGAATCGTCGAAATTTTCGTCAAAAATCCAAAGGGGTTAGCCTTACTTTTTTGGTCATTTTCGGAGACGAAAATTTTTCTTCTCGGAATCGATTTGTATGACCGTCTCTAGAGTAATTCGACCCCCAGGAACTCAGAAACCACAAGAAAAAAAGCGTAGGGCGAACAGCAGAGAAATGGCGAATAAAATTCTCAGTTTTTCGGCTGTAACTTTTTAGCTGTTGCTCGCAGCGTATTGGGACTGCGCTCAATCGATTCCTCCCGCAAAATTACGTCGGAATAGTGCATACAAGAATTGATTGCAGCACTTTCCAGAATCGTCGAAATTTTCGTCGAAAATCCAAAGGGG
This sequence comes from Diprion similis, assembly GCF_021155765.1. Lineage (NCBI taxonomy): Eukaryota > Metazoa > Arthropoda > Insecta > Hymenoptera > Diprionidae > Diprion > Diprion similis. The sequence continues at coordinate 9,910,023 of NC_060112.1, read as the reverse complement.
TTAGCCTTACTTTTTTGGTCATTTTCGGGGACGAAAATTTTTCTTCTCGGAATCGATTTGTATGACCGTCTCTAGAGTAATTCGACCCCCAGGAACTCAGAAACCACAAGAAAAAAAGCGTAGGGCGGACAGCAGAGAAATGGGGAATAAAATTCTCAGTTTTTCGGCTGTAACTTTTTAGCTGTTGCTCGCAGCGTATTGGGACTGCGCTCAATCGATTCCTCTCGCAAAATCACGTCGAAATGGTACCCCCAAGAATTGATTGCAGCACTTTCCAGAATCGTCGATATTTTCGTCAAAAATCCAAAGGGGTTAGCCTTACTTTTTTGGTCATTTTCAAAGACGAAAATTTTTCGTCTCGGAATCGATTTGTATGACCATCTCTAGAGTAATTCGACCCCCAGGAACTCAAAAACCAAAAGAAAAATAGCGTAGGACGAACAGCAGAGAAATGGCGAATAAAATTCTCAGTTTTTCGGCTGTAACTTTTTAGCTGTTGCTCGCAGCGTATTGGGACTGCGCTCAATCGATTCCTCCCGCAAAATTACGTCGGAATAGTGCATACAAGAATTGATTGCAGCACTTTCCAGAATCTTCGAAATTTTCGTCAAAAATCCAAAGGGGTTAGCCTTACTTTTTTGGTCATTTTCGAAGACGAAAATTTTTCTTCTCGGAATCGATTTGTATGACCGTCTCTAGAGTAATTCGACCCCCAGGAACTCGGAAACCACAAGAAAAAAAGCGTCGGGCGAACAGCAGAGAAATGGGGAATAAAATTCTCAGTTTTTCGGCTGTAACTTTTTAGCTGTTGCTCGCAGCGTATTGGGACTGCGCTCAATCGATTCCTCTCGCAAAATCACGTCGAAATAGTACCTCCAAGAATTGATTGCAGCACTTTCCAGAATCGTCGATATTTTCGTCAAAAATCCAAAGGGGTTAGCCTTACTTTTTTGGTCATTTTCGAAGACGAAAATTTTTCGTCTCGGAATCGATTCGTATGACCATCTCTAGAGTAATTCGACCCCCAGGAACTCAAAAACCAAAAGAAAAATAGCGTAGGACGAACAGCAGAGAAATGGCGAATAAAATTCTCAGTTTTTCGGCTGTAACTTTTTAGCTGTTGCTCGCAGCGTATTGGGACTGCGCTCAATCGATTCCTCTCGCAAAATCACGTCGAAATAGTACCTCCAAGAATTGATTGCAGCACTTTCCAGAAACGTCGAAATTTTCGTCAAAAATCCAAAGGGGTTAGCCTTACTTTTTTGGTCATTTTCGGAGACGAAAATTTTTCGTCTCGGAATCGATTTGTATGACCATCTCTAGAGTAATTCGACCCCCAGGAACTCAAAAATCACAAGAGAAATAGCGTAGGACGAACAGCAGAGAAATGGCAAATAAAATTCTCAGTTTTTCGGCTGTAACTTTTTAGCTGTTGCTCGCAGCGTATTGGGACTGCGCTCAATCGAATCCTCCCGCAAAATTACGTCGAAATAGTGCATACAAGAATTGATTGCAGCACTTTCCAGAATCGTCGAAATTTTCGTCAAAAATCCAAAGGGGTTAGCCTTACTTTTTTGGTCATTTTCGGAGACGAGAATTTTTCTTCTCGGAATCGATTTGTATGACCGTCTCTAGAGTAATTCGACCCCCAGGAACTCAGAAATCACAAGAAAAAAAGCGTTGGGCGAACAGCAGAGAAATGGCGAATAAAATTCTCAGTTTTTCGGCTGTAACTTTTTAGCTGTTGCTCGCAGCGTAATGGGACTGCGCTTAATCGATTCCTCTCGCAAAATCACGTCGAAATAGTACCTCCAAGAATTGATTGCAGCACTTTCCAGAATCGTCGATATTTTCGTCAAAAATCCAAAGGGGTTAGCCTTACTTTTTTGGTCATTTTCGAAGACGAGAATTTTTCGTCTCGGAATCGATTTGTATGACCATCTCTAGAGTAATTCGACCCCCAGGAACTCAAAAACCACAAGAAAAATAGCGTAGGACGAACAGCAGAGAAATGGCGAATAAAATTCTCAGTTTTTCGGCTGTAACTTTTTAGCTGTTGCTCGCAGCGTATTGGGACTGCGCTCAATCGATTCCTCTCGCAAAATCACGTCGAAATAGTACCTCCAAGAATTGATTGCAGCACTTTCCAGAAACGTCGAAATTTTCGTCAAAAATCCAAAGGGGTTAGCCTTACTTTTTTGGTCATTTTCGGAGACGAAAATTTTTCGTCTCGGAATCGATTTGTATGACCATCTCTAGAGTAATTCGACCCCCAGAAAATCAAAAATCACCAGAAAAATAGCGTAGGACGAACAGCAGAGAAATGGCGAATAAAATTCTCAGTTTTTCGGCTGTAACTTTTTAGCTGTTGCTCGCAGCGTATTGGGACTGCGCTCAATCGATTCCTCCCGCAAAATTACGTCGAAATAGTGCATACAAGAATTGATTGCAGCACTTTCCAGAATCGTCGAAATTTTCGTCAAAAATCCAAAGGGGTTAGCCTTACTTTTTTGGTCATTTTCGGAGACGAAAATTTTTCTTCTCGGAATCGATTTGTATGACCGTCTCTAGAGTAATTCGACCCCCAGGAACTCAGAAACCACAAGAAAAAAAGCGTAGGGCGAACAGCAGAGAAATGGCGAATAAAATTCTCAGTTTTTCGGCTGTAACTTTTTAGCTGTTGCTCGCAGCGTATTGGGACTGCGCTCAATCGATTCCTCCCGCAAAATTACGTCGGAATAGTGCATACAAGAATTGATTGCAGCACTTTCCAGAATCGTCGAAATTTTCGTCAAAAATCCAAAGGGGTTAGCCTTACTTTTTTGGTCATTTTCGGAGACGAAAATTTTTCGTCTCGGAATCGATTTGTATGACCATCTCTAGAGTAATTCGACCCCCAGAAACTCAAAAATCACAAGAAAAATAGCGTAGGACGAACAGCAGAGAAATGGCGAATAAAATTCTCAGTTTTTCGGCTGTAACTTTTTAGCTGTTGCTCGCAGCGTATTGGGACTGCGCTCAATCGATTCCTCTCGCAAAATCACGTCGAAATAGTACCTCCAAGAATTGATTGCAGCACTTTCCAGAAACGTCGAAATTTTCGTCAAAAATCCAAAGGGGTTAGCCTTACTTTTTTGGTCATTTTCGGAGACGAAAATTTTTCGTCTCGGAATCGATTTGTATGACCATCTCTAGAGTAATTCGACCCCCAGGAACTCAAAAATCACAAGAAAAATAGCGTAGGACGAACAGCAGAGAAATGGCGAATAAAATTCTCAGTTTTTCGGCTGTAACTTTTTAGCTGTTGCTCGCAGCGTATTGGGACTGCGCTCAATCGATTCCTCCCGCAAAATTACGTCGGAATAGTGCATACAAGAATTGATTGCAGCACTTTCCAGAATCGTCGAAATTTTCGTCAAAAATCCAAAGGGGTTAGCCTTACTTTTTTGGTCATTTTCGGAGACGAAAATTTTTCTTCTCGGAATCGATTTGTATGACCGTCTCTAGAGTAATTCGACCCCCAGGAACTCAGAAACCACAAGAAAAAAAGCGTAGGGCGAACAGCAGAGAAATGGGGAATAAAATTCTCAGTTTTTCGGCTGTAACTTTTTAGCTGTTGCTCGCAGCGTATTGGGACTGCGCTCAATCGATTCCTCTCGCAAAATTACGTCGAAATAGTACCTCCAAGAATTGATTGCAGCACTTTCCAGAATCGTCGAAATTTTCGTCAAAAATCCAAAGGGGTTAGCCTTACTTTTTTGGTCATTTTCGGAGACGAAAATTTTTCGTCTCGGAATCGATTTGTATGACCATCTCCAGAGTAATTCGACCCTCAGGAACTCAAAAACCACAAGAAAAAGAGCGTAGGACGAACAGCAGAGAAATAGCGAATAAAATTCTCAGTTTTTCGGCTGTAACTTTTCAGCTGTTGCTCGCAGCGTATTGGGACTGCGCTCAATCGATTCCTCTCGCAAAATCACGTCGAAATAGTACCTCCAAGAATTGATTGCAGCACTTTCCAGAATCGTCGGAATTTACGTCAAAAATCCAAAGGGGTTAGCCTTACTTTTTTGGTCATTTTCGGGGACGAAAATTTTTCTTCTCGGAATCGATTTGTATGACAGTCTCTAGAGTAATTCGACCCCCAGGAACTCGGAAACCACAAGAAAAAAAGCGTAGGGCGAACAGCAGAGAAATGGGGAATAAAATTCTCAGTTTTTCGGCTGTAACTTTTTAGCTGTTGCTCGCAGCGTATTGGGACTGCGCTCAATCGATTCCTCTCGCAAAATCACGTCGAAATAGTACCTCCAAGAATTGATTGCAGCACTTTCCAGAATCGTCGATATTTTCGTCAAAAATCCAAAGGGGTTAGCCTTACTTTTTTGGTCATTTTCGAAGACGAAAATTTTTCGTCTCGGAATCGATTCGTATGACCATCTCTAGAGTAATTCGACCCCCAGAAACTCAAAAACCACAAGAAAAATAGCGTAGGACGAACAGCAGAGAAATGGCGAATAAAATTCTCAGTTTTTCGGCTGTAACTTTTTAGCTGTTGCTCGCAGCGTATTGGGACTGCGCTCAATCGATTCCTCTCGCAAAATCACGTCGAAATAGTACCTCCAAGAATTGATTGCAGCACTTTCCAGAAACGTCGAAATTTTCGTCAAAAATCCAAAGGGGTTAGCCTTACTTTTTTGGTCATTTTCGGAGACGAAAATTTTTCGTCTCGGAATCAATTTGTATGACCATCTCTAGAGTAATTCGACCCCCAGGAACTCAAAAATCACAAGAAAAATAGCGTAGGACGAACAGCAGAGAAATGGCGAATAAAATTCTCAGTTTTTCGGCTGTAACTTTTTAGCTGTTGCTCGCAGCGTATTGGGACTGCGCTCAATCGATTCCTCCCGCAAAATTACGTCGGAATAGTGCATACAAGAATTGATTGCAGCACTTTCCAGAATCGTCGAAATTTTCGTCGAAAATCCAAAGGGGTTAGCCTTACTTTTTTGGTCATTTTCGGAGACGAAAATTTTTCGTCTCGGAATCGATTTGTATGACCATCTCTAGAGTAATTCGACCCTCAGGAACTCAAAAACCACAAGAAAAAGAGCGTAGGACGAACAGCAGAGAAATAGCGAATAAAATTCTCAGTTTTTCCGCTGTAACTTTTGAGCTGTTGCTCGCAGCGTATTGGGACTGCGCTCAATCGATTCCTCTCGCAAAATCACGTCGAAATAGTACCTCCAAGAATTGATTGCAGCACTTACCAGAATCGTCGAAATTTTCGTCAAAAATCCAAAGGGGTTAGCCTTACTTTTTTGGTCATTTTCGGAAACGAAAATTTTTCGTCTCGGAATCGATTTGTATGACCATCTCCAGAGTAATTCGACCCCCAGGAACTCAGAAACCACAAGAAAAAAAGCGTAGGACGAACAGCAGAGAAATAGCGAATAAAATTCTCAGTTTTTCGGCTGTAACTTTTTAGCTGTTGCTCGCAGCGTATTGGGACTGCGCTCAATCGATTCCTCTCGCAAAATCACGTCGAAATAGTACCTCCAAGAATTGATTGCAGCACTTTCCAGAAACGTCGAAATTTTCGTCAAAAATCCAAAGGGGTTAGCCTTACTTTTTTGGTCATTTTCGGAGACGAAAATTTTTCGTCTCGGAATCGATTTGTATGACCATCTCTAGAGTGATCCGACCCCCCGGAGCTCAAAAACCACAAGAAAAAGAGCGTAGGACGAACAGCAGAGAAATAGCGAATAAAATTCTCAGTTTTTCGGCTGTAACTTTTTAGCTGTTGCTCGCAGCGTATTGGGACTGCGCTCAATCGATTCCTCTCGCAAAATCACGTCGAAATAGTACCTCTAAGAATTGATTGCAGCACTTTCCAGAATCGTCGAAATTTTCGTCGAAAATCCAAAGGGGTTAGCCTTACTTTTTTGGTCATTTTCGGAGACGAAAATTTTTCGTCTCGGAATCGATTTGTATGACCATCTCTAGAGTAATTCGACCCCCAGGAACTCAAAAACCACAAGAAAAAGAGCGTAGGACGAACAGCAGAGAAATAGCGAATAAAATTTTCGGTTTTTCGGCTGTAACTTTTTAGCTGTTGCTTGCAGCGTATTGGGACTGCGCTCAATCGATTCCTCTCGCAAAATCACGTCGAAATAGTACCTCCAAGAATTGATTGCAGCACTTTTCAGAATCGTCGAAATTTTCGTCGAAATTCCAAAGGGGTTAGCCTTACTTTTTTGATCATTTTCGGAGACGAAAATTCTTCGTCTCGGAATCGATTTGTATGACCATCTCTAGAGTTATTCGACCCCCAGAAACTCAAAAACCACAAGGAAAAGAGCTCAGGACGAACAGCAGAGAAATGGCGAATAAAATTCTCAGTTTTTCGGCTGTAACGTTTTAGCTGTTGCTCGCAGCGTATTGGGACTGCGCTCAATCGATTCCTCTCGCAAAATTACGTCGAAATAGTACCTCCAAGAATTGATTGCAGCACTTTCCAGAATCGTCGAAATTTTTGTCAAAAATCCAAAGGGGTTAGCCTTACTTTTTTGCTCATTTTCGGAGACGAAAATTTTTCGTCTCGGAATCGATTTGTATGACCATCTCTAGAGTAATTCGACCCTCAGGAACTCAAAAACCACAAGAAAAAGAGCGTAGGACGAACAGCAGAGAAATAGCGAATAAAATTCTCAGTTTTTCGGCTGTCACTTTTTAGCTGTTGCTCGCAGCGTATTGGGATTGCGCTCAATCGATTCCTCTCGCAAAATCACGTCGAAATAGTACCTCCAAGAATTGATTGCAGCACTTTCCAGAATCGTCGAAATTTTCGTCAAAAATCCAAAGGGGTTAGCCTTACTTTTTTGGTCATTTTCGGAGACGAAAATTTTTCGTCTCGGAATCGATTTGTATGACCATCTCTAGAGTAATTCGACCCCCAGGAACTCAAAAACCACAAGAAAAAGAGCGTAGGACGAACAGCAGAGAAATAGCGAATAAAATTCTCAGTTTTTCGGCTGTAACTTTCTAGCTGTTGCTCGCAGCGTATTGGGACTGCGCTTAATCGATTCCTCCCGCAAAATTACGTCGAAATAGTACCTCCAAGAATTGATTGCAGCACTTTCCAGAATCGTCGAAATTTTCGTCAAAAATCCAAAGGGGTTAGCCTTACTTTTTTGGTCATTTTCGGAGACGAAAATTTTTCGTCTCGGAATTGATTTGTATGACCATCTCTAGAGTAATTCGACCCTCAGGAACTCAAAAACCACAAGAAAAAGAGCGTAGGACGAACAGCAGAGAAATAGCGAATAAAATTCTCAGTTTTTCGGCTGTAACTTTTTAGCTGTTGCTCGCAGCGTATTGGGACTGCGCTCAATCGATTCCTCTCGCAAAATCACGTCGAAATAGTACCTCCAAGAATTGATTGCAGCACTTTCCAGAATCGTCGAAATTTTCGTCAAAAATCCAAAGGGGTTAGCCTTACTTTTTTGGTCATTTTCGGAGACGAAAATATTTCGTCTCGGAATCGATTTGTATGACCATCTCCAGAGTAATTCGACCCCCAGGAACTCAAAAACCACAAGGAAAAGAGCGTAGGACGAACAGCAGAGAAATGGCGAATAAAATTCTCAGTTTTTCGGCTGTAACTTTTTAGCTGTTGCTCGCAGCGTATTGGGACTGCGCTTAATCGATTTCTCTCGCGAAATCACGTCGAAATAGTACCTCCAAGAATTGATTGCAGCACTTTCCAGAAACGTCGAAATTTTCGTCAAAAATTCAAAGGGGTTAGCCTTACTTTTTTGGTCATTTTCGGAGACGAAAATTTTTCGTCTCGGAATCGATTTGTATGACCATCTCTAGAGTAATTCGACCCCCAGGAGCTCAAAAACCACAAGAAAAAGAGCGTAGGACGAACAGCAGAGAAATAGCGAATAAAATTCTCAGTTTTTCGGCTGTAACTTTTTAGCTGTTGCTCGCAGCGTATTGGGACTGCGCTCAATCGATTCCTCTTGCAAAATCACGTCGAAATAGTACCTCCAAGAATTGATTGCAGCACTTCCCAGAATCGTCGAAATTTTCGTCGAAAATCCAAAGGGGTTAGCCTTACTTTTTTGGTCATTTTCGGAGACGAAAATTTTTCGTCTCGGAATTGATTTGTATGACCATCTCTAGAGTGATTCGACCCCCAGGAACTCAAAAACCACAAGAAAAAGAGCGTAGGACGAACAGCAGAGAAATAGCGAATAAAATTCTCAGTTTTTCGGCTGTAACTTTTTAGCTGTTGCTCGCAGCGTATTGGGACTGCGCTCAATCGATTCCTCTCGCAAAATCACGTCGAAATAGTACCTCCAAGAATTGATTGCAGCACTTTCCAGAATCGTCGAAATTTTCGTCGAAATTCCAAAGGGGTTAGCCTTACTTTTTTGATCATTTTCGGAGACGAAAATTCTTCGTCTCGGAATCGATTTGTATGACCATCTCTAGAGTTATTCGACCCCCAGGAACTCAAAAACCACAAGGAAAAGAGCTCAGGACGAACAGCAGAGAAATGGCGAATAAAATTCTCAGTTTTTCGGCTGTAACTTTTTAGCTGTTGCTCGCAGCGTATTGGGACTGCGCTCAATCGATTCCTCTCGCAAAATCACGTCGAAATAGTACCTCCAAGAATTGATTGCAGCACTTTCCAGAATCGTCGAAATTTTCGTCAAAAATCCAAAGGGGTTAGCCTTACTTTTTTGGTCATTTTTGGAGACGAAAATTTTTCGTCTCGGAATCGATTTGTATGACCGTCTCCAGAGTAATTCGACCCCTAGGAACTCAGAAAACACAAGAAGAACAGCGTGGGACGAACAGCAGAGAAATGGCGAATAAAATTCTCAGTTTTTCGGCTGTAACTTTTTAGCTGTTGCTCGCAGCGTATTGGGACTGCGCTCAATCGATTCCTCTCGCAAAATCACGTCGAAATAGTACCTCCAAGAATTGATTGCAGCACTTTCCAGAAACGTCGAAATTTTCGTCAAAAATCCAAAGGGGTTAGCCTTACTTTTTTGGTCATTTTCAGAGACGAAAATTTTTCGTCTCGAAATCGAATTGTATGACCATCTCCAGAGTAATTCGACCCCCAGGAACTCAGAAAACACAAGAAGAAGAGCGTGGGACGAACAGCAGAGAAATGGCGAATAAAATTCTCAGTTTTTCGGCTGTAACTTTTTAGCTGTTGCTCGCAGCGTATTGGGACTGCGCTTAATCGATTTCTCTTTCAAAATTACGTCGGAATAGTGCATACAAGATTTGATTGCAGCACTTTTCAAAATCGTCGAAATTTCCGTCAAAAATCCAAAGGGGTTAGCCTTACTTTTTTGGTCATTTTCGAAGACGAAAATTTTTCGTCCTGGAATCGATTTGTATGACCAGCTCTAGAGTAATTCGACCCCCAGAAACTCAGCAAACACAAGAAAAAGAGCGTAGGACGAACAGCAGAGAAATGGCGACGAAATGACGAGCAGCAGCAAAACTGACAAATCAAACGTTTCGTTATTTGCCCGTAACTTTTGTAGCCTTGGTTACAGCGCATCTGGACTTTGTTGAATTGATTTCTTGTGCAAAACTGCGTTGGAATAGTGCACCAAAGACTGGTTTCCATCACCTGTCCAAATCTCCGAAAATTTGACCGAAAATACAAAGTGGTTAGCCTTATTGTTTTCTCTTCCAAATCTTTTTCGTCTCAGAATTGACTTGTTTCCTTTTTCCAACACTTCCAATTGGTCCATCAGGAACAAGGAATACGCAGCAAAAGGAGCCTTGAACTCTTATAAGAGAAAATACCAAGATTATCCATAGAAAACCATTTATTTAACGATTTTAACAGAGGTTACATAAAAGAGTAACAATCTAATCCTCCTTCCAATATTCAATGTTTAGCGTTGCGCTTGTAGGCAAGTCGCAATTTAAACTACCCCTATTTTTAATAACTACGACAATTACTATCCGATACAATATTCATCTTATTCTACCGAAAGTAATGTATATCGCATCCTTCTACCCTCTTATCATAGCTACAGTTATTGTGTAATGTTTAATCGCACTCTTGCATCACTTTCTATTTTCACTTCTATACTATGCGGCAACTTGGTAACCCACAATACACCGAAATCCGAACACTTCCACTAGAATTAAGGCAATTTAATGAACAGCTGAAACTTGGTACCCATGAATTTGTGATTTCTCATGCCCACTATATTGAAAACCTGCTGCAAATTTTATGCGTTTCAGCCGGAACTTTCTATTCGTTTCTTCAAAGGGTTACCGGTGCTTCTCTTTGCGGGTTTTGAATCCAGAACTCGTTCCGTCTAGAATAGATTTGCACGACTTTGATCAAACTCATTGAAGCTGGACCAGCAGCCGAAAGAATATAAAGAAATTACGATGTTTTTTGGTTTCCACCTCTCATCCGTCGCCCGTGGCGTATTTGGACTGTGCCCAGTCGATTCCGATTGCAAAATTACGCTGATATAGCGCTTCAAAAAATTGATCCCAGCATCATCCATGATCATTAAAACTTCTTCTGAAATTCGAAAGGTGGCCTTACTCTTTCAAGTAACTGATTTTCAGTGTTAAAATCGATTCACCTGATCTTTTCTTGGCTAATTAAACTCTCAAAAACGCAGAAAATTACATTGTCCCAATCGCCGTTCAAATTTAGTTTCATCCAACTGAGTTTTTTTTCGACGAATTTTTTCAACAGTAGCGGTTTCTGCATGCTGCTTTGATATTTCACTCAATGAGGCAGTAAGCTCCGTCTTACCAAGTCAGACCACACATTAGCCCCTTTTTACGCAAAACCAAGTAATCACTGAAATGAAAATGAGATTATAAATTCGTTTATAAAGAGTTGTATGTATTATACAAATGAAAGTATAAAATATAAATGAATCCCAAAAGTATGCCACCAGAACTCCAACCAAGATTCAAATAATCAATATACCTAAATGAACTTAACAAACAAGAAAATATATGGGGTAAGGGAGCAAAACAGGGTACTTAGGGAAATACTTAGTTTTCGATTACTCAAATACGCTAAATTTTATTTTCATTTTTAATTTTAACCAAAGAAAATAAAAATAATTTTTAAATGTCAGGGAAAAAAAAACTTTTTGAACATTTTTGCAAATTTTAAATAATGCTGAATAATTTTTATAGAAGTAATTTTTGAATATTTGAAAAAATTTTGAAAACATATTTTATTATATCCTCAAGGTTCCCCATTTTGCCCCCCCCCCCTTCCCCGTTTTGCCCATCCCTCCCCTAATACGCATCGAAAAACCAACGCAAGATAAATGTGGCGCACGTTTGCTCGACTGAGTCAAAAAAATACATTTCAATATTTTGCTGTGAAAACAGCCATTTCATTAAAAAAAAATAACATATGATCTATTGCATTGCAAATCGCAGAAAAAAAGAATTTTTTGTTCGTATTGCTAACTGTTTTGCGAGGTTTTCTTATACCCCCCCCCCCCCCCCCCCCCCCCCCCCCCGGTGTAATACAAGGTAATATTTTAATGCCGCCCACAATGAACAATATTAAAGTTGGGTGATTCGTAATATTACGGCCTCCCAGTATATGCGATACATGGCCCATTAGAAATACTTGACAGAAGACTAACAATGATCGAAATAAGAGAAAGACGTATCTAGGTGATAAACAGTTGTGAAGAAAAACAGTTCTTCCCGAGATATTGTAAAGTAAAGAAGTGTTTGCGAGTTTTGGTTTTGCTTTTAATTTTTTTGCTCTTTGCTTATCTCAAATACGCCAGAAGTAATGCTGATTCCGTGATTCATTCCATGTTTAATTTCAATGGTTGGTTGATCGTGAGTGAGAAGTTGAACATAAAATGGTGAATACGAGAGGAAGGCAACGGCGGTGAGACTCCGATGAGTCAGCCAGACTCAATGACCTGATGATTGAAATGTTCCACGAGCCTCGAACACTACGGCATCATCAGAGAGATGAACATTTTTCCGGGATACAAACGCTTGCAAACTGATTAACGAGGACCGAAGGCATAGTCGTTTATCTTCGACCTCCTGCAACGAATTTGGTTTGTGTACAAATCATGAGGTCAGTTTTTTCAATTCACATCTATTCGTTCGTACACGTTGAATTGGCAATTTGTTATTGATTTTTGTGACGGTGAACATGGGGTCAGGTGTTTCTTTTTTTATCTATCACATTGCTGTATTCGGTGCGCATATATGATCCGTTCTTAAAAAACAGTTTGCTTTATTTATCCAATTCTTCCAAAAATTCTTTCGCTTTCTATTGAGCTGCGAACCAGACTCTTTCATATATCACCTACTTACTGTACTTGAGACACAATTATATGCTGTTTTGTCACAATTTTTACGTTTCGTTTTCAAAACATAAAACATCACAATGGCAATTAATGACGTTTCCATTGTACAGTAGAGTGAATTCCTCATGATTTACCGACTTGTATTTATTAGTCACTGCTAATTATTCCTGACTAGAAACTGATAAATCCGAAAGGATATTTACTCTCGGATTTACGAGAAATCTTTGCAATGAGAAATCGTTCGGTGCTGAATGAAATCACTGACATACTCATTTCATCTCACAAGACTTGTTGATAATTTCTTATAATTCTTAAGGGTATTAGAGGTATAGGAATTTCGAGTTAGTCATTTCATTAACGTACGTTTCTTGAAGTTGGTTTCCAATTTTTTAATTTAATTTCTCCATAGAATTCCCTCGAGAATTGCTGAAAAGTAATATTTTTTTAAATGAATCGTCAATTTTTGATTACGCTTTCTCATACTAATTCACATTTTCTCACCTTATTTTCGTTGTGCATTTCGGGGCTTTATTTCATGCCAGGCGCTTTTCTTGAAGCTTCGAATTAACAATTTGTGATTGATTTTTCTTACCGCGACTATAATACCCTCTTTTTTATCGCATGCACATCATATATCCGTGTTTGGCGAACACATATTCCTGTTCAAGTCTGCGTAAGTATGATTATAACATCGTTACAGAAATTAAATACGGGTTCATTAAGCGATAAAGAAGTGATCAAAACAGGCAGAAATTAAAGGATGGGAAAAATGCGTTTATTAGCGATACGTGTTGTCATTACAATTATTACAAAGTCTGAAACAAAACTGTTTTTACAATAATGTTGGTTAACGCGGCAAGGTTATTCATTTTATAATATATGGAAGCTCTTATATGTCTTTTATCTACGATGAATGGTGAAGGAATGATTTCACCCTTTGTAACTCTTTGTAATACCGAAACGGACTCGCGCTTTAAATAAAAGTGGGTTCGTGAGCTTGATTAACGGAATCAATGAAAGGCGAAAAATAAAATGTTTGGAGAAAAAATGCTTTTAATGGCAATGCGTGTTTCTAGTTTAAAGTCTGAAACAGGACTGTTTTTACAATAATAGTGGTTGATACGGCAACACTATTCATTTTATAACATAAGAACGCTTAGACTTCTTGCGTCACTTGCCGACTACGAGATCATTTGAAAGGGGGGTAAAACGGGTGATTTCACCCCTTGTAACACTATCCCCCCCTCCCGAGGAAAAGAGTCGTCCCAACTCGTCCAAATTTAGACAATAGTGAATTTGATCTAGCAGACGGTGCTCGAAGGTGAGTCGGAGCTGTGGCTCTAAAAATTCAAAAACTCCCTTTCTGCTATCTGACATTTGCCCACAGTCTCAAGGTAAACCACAGAAAACCTTGAGCAGATAGTCGAGCATTAAGCGGAATTCAAGATTTTATGTGCCGTGTTTTCACAAAGGCTAGTGTAAAAGTGTGTAATGTACAGCTTCGTGTAAAATCCGAAGGAGCGACCAGTTCTCAATTTCGGAAATCAGGTAAATCCAAACGAGCCAAAATGATCCGGGGAGAGGACCACGGGAACAGGAGACGTTCCAATAGGAGTCCAAATCGACGGTGGCCTTAGGAGGTTTTTGGGGCTTCTTCTCAACCTTCGGGAACGAGGGAGAGGAAAGAAGGCGAGTCGGTCCCGAATTCTTTCGGAAACTGCACACCCTAGATTGGGAGGACAAACGTGAGTGAAGGCAGACCAATCCGAATTCGCTAAGCGAATTTGAGAAAAGCACGGATCGTATAGATTTTATTATTTTTAAAGGAGAAAATAAACGATCTTATCTTGATTTTCTTTGAGTGTTTCTTTAACATTGGGGCCTTCAGTCATCCTCAAATTCCAGGAGAAGGTAAAGGAAAATCAGGTTATCTCATAAAACAACCTGAAAAAGTGCTGACAAAAACTTACACATGGGTTAGAAAAACGCGAAAATCAAATAATCGCTCATCGACCATGAAAAATAATAATCGTGGCTCTATTCAGATTATAAAGTAATCAAAGCTGGTCCGACACAAAACTCGATTTCAAGAAGAATCTTCTAGAAAGAAACAAAAACTGACAAGAAAAACAAATAAAATTGTCTTCTGAGTTTTATAGAAATAGCTAAATTCTAGTTTTGATAGTTCTGCAAAAATCTGCGTAAATTCGGTTAGCTTTAGTTTCGGCATTAATAACCAAAACGGGGGCGGGTGAAGAAGAAAATGTGCCTCTAATCAACCAATCTTTATGAACTTCATGAATAGTTCTAAGCAACTCTAGAGTAATCCCTGATTCTTCCTCGCGCACACGGGAACAGATCCGAGCATAAGAGGTTTCTGGGGAAACTCGCAAATAAACAACCTCATCTACTCTGAGTTAAAATGCTTGGACGGGGAAAGCAGAATTCTCTCCGAGTAAATGAGACTCAAAGTCTCGAAAATTTCCTAATCTGCGACGGGCTTCAATAAAACAATCGCCGCTGAAAAATCGATGTTTCCATAATTTTAACAGGGAAAGAGGTTAATCCTAAGAGGTTAATTTGTTAGAGAGTTTTTTTGCTGAGTTAGAAGTTAGAAGAGGTACCTGCATGTGGAGGATTATCTTCCCTGATTACTTCTCTATTTCGCCAATTATAAGCGTTTGAATCCGAGCTTTGCGTCTGGGACTCTGCTTTGCGTTCTAACGCGAAGCAGTGATTGGCGTCATGGCCTTTTTGATTACAGAACAAGCAAGTGAGGGTAGTAAACCTATTGTATACTCTCTCATTGACGTACTGAGGTCTTCTACTGTGGTTCTGAGAAGAACCGCGATTATTCTTATCTTTAAAATTTCTATTATTATTGTAATTTTTATTATGTTTCAGGTTATGAGACTCGGTCTCTTCTGAGCGACCACCTCTCTTTTCTATAGAGGTGTTATCATCCACCTGTACTTGGCGGAGTTTGCTCGTTCCAAAATATTGTTTTCGCATGGCCTCCACTTCGAGAGCTTTGGCCATTGCCTCTCGTAAGGAAGTTAAACCCGACGTTCCAACGGCCATTTTAACTTCCGGGTCGTTAATAGCGTTTGAAAAAGCTTGTGTCGCTAAAATATTACGTGACGGTTCGTGGTCTGGCAAAGCTATTCGCGACAGTCGCTCTATGTCTTGTCCGAGAGAGGCAAGGTCTTCGTCTCGTCCTTGTCTCCTAGTTTGTAATTGAGCAGTATATAATTTTGTCAAATGATCATTACCGTATCTTAATTTTAACGCGGACCTGAGCTTTTCAAAGTCAGAAATTTCTTCTTCTGACAAAGCTGTCAATACGTTCAGAGCTGGCGTTCTAAGACAAGAGGCAAGGCTGTGAGCTTTCATGGCGGAGTCCCATTGATTATGTCTAGCAATTGTATTAAACTGTCTTTCATATTCAGCCCTCGGAATTTTTCCGTCAAAAATAGGCGGTTTTAACGCACAGATAGGTTTTTCGAATGTTTGAGAGGGGACTCGGAGTACTCTCTGATTATCTAATTGATTTGATTGTGGGAAATGAGGTTGAGCATTTGATGGTGGCTCAGGAAAGTAGGTCTCGGTTATTACTCTAGGTCTCGAAATCGGAGAACAGTCAAGTTCTCTAATAAAAGGAACAGACCTTGAATTTTGAGGACCTTGGTCTACTAGTATTTGGCGAGGAGAAGTCCGGGGTGTCGGGATAGGAACCATCCTGGGAGTGGGTACCGGGGAAACTCTGGGAGTAGCGACCGGTTCTCCAGACTCCTGAGCTTGATTTTTAGCTTGAAGAGCCGACACTGTGGACTGGAAGAGCTCGATGATTTGTGTTTCTGAGCGTGTCTGGGCCTCGCGATCCAGTCGACGCTGTTCTTGTTGTTCCTGTAGAATTTGGAGAAGCTGCTGTTGTTGTTGGGCAGCGGTCTGTTGTTGTTGGGCAGCAGCCTTAATTTTCGCTTAATGCTTCGCGTACAAAATGTATATGGATCACAAACGGTTTCTGGTGATATGCTTATAACGTCATAATGACCATTTTCACCGTCAGCTGTATATTTGAATGCACATCGTCGGTGATCTTCTGATCCATATTCATTAGGTATGGCAAAATACGCACGGTAAACTGTTACATGTATTTTAAAAATTTTCGCTGCTACCGTAAGTTCTACGTCACCAGCATGAGTCCCACTTTTACCCATGTACCGCTTATAATCTATGGTAGATTTAACCGCTAATCTATGTGATTCGTCACCCACGATATAACCTTCATAATCGCACCAGTTTTGAGTAACGTACGAAACGATATCTTCCCTTACCTTTAGGTGATTCTCTTGAGTATTATATACACACTGTGATATCGCCCTGAATAAACAATTCCCATCTGGCACCATATTTATAACTTTTACACTCATTTCACTGATTTAATCAATTTATCTTCACTGATTCAATCAATTTATCTCTTTTTTTTAAAACTGTTATTTTTGTTGCTACCATGACTACTTAAAACTGAACGCGATTATCTGACGTCACAGTCGGCAATACTGCAAGTATATTTCGGAATGTACCTTTCCTGGACGACCCCTCGCAACCTTGACTACTAAACTACTAAGCTCTGTCCCTGGACGACGGAAAACACACTCCCGGCAACCTGGACCACAATAATTTAATAGATAGAGATAGGTCCAGAGTAAACTCAAACTCTTGAACCTTAAACTCTGAACTCGTCTAATAAACAGCTCCTTTCATGCGTCTTATGATTTGGTCTTAAAAACGCTAACTTCAGTCGTTCAATATCTTTTTAATAGATAGAGAGTTTCAATGGATTGTTCTTTTAACTCATTTAAAGATTGATGAGTTTCAATTTGACGAATGTGCCTGGAATTGAGATTCTGTTTATTTATCGTTTCTATTTCTGAACCTTTAATCATTGCTTAATGAAGTGAAGTGGGTGCAGCTAACCTTAAAGTCTGTTGAAGAGTTGTATCAGATGAAACGTTAATAAATCTAGCACATGCTATTTATTCGCGATTTTCTGTCGGACAACCAGGTAACGCATTTCGAATTAATCGTTCAATATCATGACCCAGTAGATCAGAATTCGATAAAGAAGATAAAATGGTTAAAGCTGAACCTCTCAATGAATTTGTTAAATTGGCAGCTTTTATGGCAGATTCCCAATTATTTAATCGAGCAATGATTTGAAACAAACGTTCATAATCGGTCCAAGAAGTTGAACCATCGTGAAAAACATTGTCTCCAGTAACAGAATTATCTATTAAATTATGATAAGATCTAGCATTTAATTCATGACAGTTTAAGGTGTGTGAGGACTCTGGGAGCTCATTTCTCTGCAGATTATCGTTCTCACACATAAAAGGCATTAACCTTGGAGTAACATTTGTTACCTGATCTTGCATTAATGGTATATTCCTAGAGGTTGTTGATCTTAAAATAACAGGAGATCTATTTCTTGAATTTTCTTGTATTTGATTTCTCAGATCAGTAATTTGCATCATGACTTCTTTTCGTTCTTGAACACGTTCAAGACGTTCTTGGTGTTGATTTTGCAGAATTTCCTGCATTAGATGTAATACTTGAACTGATTGATCTTAAGGCTGAATTTCTACAGACGTAGACGCTTCCTGAGGTTGGGGATTAGGAAGAGCTTCAGGAACGGCTTCCGCAAGCCGATAAGATGATCTTGTACAAGGCAGCTTCGAATGAATATTTCTCTTTTGCGGTGATATTCTCAAAATATTGTTAAATTTTCACGAACACTGATTCTAATCGGAATACTTCTGACACCAATGTTACAACTTTGACGTTAAAATATAAGGGTTCTCCTATTATAAGCAAACTAAGTGAAACATAGGAAAATATGATGGTAATATTGTGTGTTAACGGAAAATAGAACTGTTCAAGTTAACGTCTAGAACAAAACTTTTTTTACAACAATGATGGTTGACGCAGCAACCTTATTCTTTTTATAACATGAGAAATCTTATATGTCTGTTGTCTGTGATGACTACTAGATTATTTAATAGGGAGGTAAAACGGGTGATTTTATCCTTTGTAACAAATATATTATATTCATATTGTTGCAAAACGCGACGAGTTGCAACGCAAGTAAATTTAGATTTGTAGGTGTAAACAGATAAATCATTAAATTGTTCCTAAGATTCTGTGAGTTATTAGATTTGTATGGAATCCCTCACCAATTCCTTTTTCATTGGGTTTAGTCCAGATACTAAAAGTATTGCCAAAATTATCGTGATTAAAGAAAAAGTGTTGATGATGACATTCTTCTTCTAGGTCGCCAAAACTCAGGATTTAAATTAACTGGACTTGGTTCCTAAAATTTTTTAGTGTTTTGCGTGTGTTCGAAAATTGATTTGTGTTTCAAAGTAGACCACAAAATCTTTATGATATGTCAATACGAAAAAAATATTGTTATGAACTTAGTAAAATCAGACTCAAACTTGGCAGGGGAGACCGGGACATCCGGGATAAAGTAGAACAGGATAAAAATTCTATGAAAAATTCCATTTCTTAGATCTCTCTGTCTTAGAGATGCCCCAATGCTTCGGTCTCCCTTATATTCTACTTTAAGATAAGGGCTATAAGTATATCCTCCAAAGAAATACTCTAAACTAATATATACAAATTAATATAACGAGTAATAAGTTTGAGAATACACCATAAACTCTTTACAGTATATTGCACATTAAAAGCAAAAAGCACAATATCTACAGATAATAGATTCGACAACATGTGACGCAAAATTAAATGCTGTCTTTAATACTCATATCCATATTTGTGCTGGCGTTATGATGTTGACATGTTCCACCCTGAGCACAGTTTAAGTATATTAGGCATAATAAGTTACAGAAGATATTCTATATGGTACCTACTACTAGACTTAGAAGATGTACCAGGTATTTGAGAACCTTAGATTAAAACATACTTGACGCTTCAAGGAGGTAATTATTGAAAATTAGAATAACATTTTTTCGGAGAAACTTGGGAATTTACTTTTTAATGTATGTCTTTGTACCATATACAACAGATTTTTCCATTACTGGAAAATCATCAGTTTTAACGATCAGAGAAGAATCATCACCGTACGCCAGATATTTGCAGAAGTACAAAATTTACACATTAGTACTTCACGTGAAAGGTAAAAAAGCAAAGAAAATCATAAATCAACAGGAAGAGGTAACCAAAAGGTGCGATGAACAAAAAGATAATCGTTATGAAAAGGAAACTACAACTTCGGAAAATGTTAGTGACCCAACAGGTATTCTCAGCAGATCAAATAGGCCAGAGAAATTATGGACGAAGTTTGAAGAATCGCAAAGAGAAATTAAATCGCTATTCTTATTAATAGTCGAAAAATTCAGCAGTACCAGGAGACGTGACAGATGGATACTTCGGACTAGAAGCGAAAGCGAAAACAACGATTGAGAGATTGAAAAGAATCTAAGGGTAATGCAAAATCATCAAATTAGATTATTGCCTGATATGCTGCGAATCTAGACCATCAATCCCAATAAAAAAGATGAATTCAGCAAACATGAACAAACCTTACCTTTCAAAGATTACTTCTTTATTTATAAAAGTGCAGCCGTTCACACTCAGCATCAGCAGCAAATTGTAATCCTATTCATAACGGAGAACAATTATACCATGATGCACTACTTCGTACAGCACATGTAAACGGCTCTTTGAGGATCTTAGAATCATTCGAATGTGACCTGTAAAGAAATGCGACGCTCTATCGACCCCGAAGTAGAACATGTACAGTGAAGATATGTCCCGAAAATAGAAGAGCTACTCAAATTCATGAACGAACTAAGTGGCACGCTGGAGGCCAAGAGGAAAGCACACGCTAGCTATGAGTAGTCGGTAGTAGCAGCTTTGAACCCTAAAGAAAAGCCATTCGTTCTGATGACAATCAGTGGGCCTGCAGGTTTAGTCCAGGTCAATCCATTGCATCGCTGTGAAGATTTCTTGAAACTGCCTCGAAAATTGAAAAAATCTGTAATTCACTGCCTAAATTGATCTTGGCTTGCAATATCATTACAGTAAGATTTTGCATGGACAATGTTTTGACAAAAACTGATATTTCAGAGAAAGCAGTAATGCAACGAGTTGCATCCTAAAAGTGCAACTTTGGTGGTAATTGACACACCTCGAATGTTCTTTAGAAGATTTCTTCGTCATATTATAATCTATTGCTAGATCCTTATAACTATGATAAGAGGTGGCAAAGAAAACAAACTTCGTCAAGAGTGTAACGGAACAGATACTTCAATAGCTAGTAAAAAAAAAAGTCTTTCCTCCGGTAAATTGAAGATTTGCAACCTTCTGAAGAGGGAAAAACCCTTGTTACAATCTACAAACTGTGGAAGCAGTTATGGCTGACTTGTTGAAAGGAGAAGCAACAGACTCTGGACGACCTTTTTCGACAGGTGTTTTGGGCCATGCAGATTCACTTCAAAACTGGGAAAGTAAGAAAAGAAAAATCACCGCATTGGAAGGCCACATCGTTATCCTCATATGCTGTAGTTCCAAAGGCATTTGTCGGGAAATTGAGAATGATTGGACAGCAGAACGCTGCATAGCAGCTTCAACATGTTTCACATGAAGAAAAACCGTCGGTACTGATTAATTTTTGGACAATTGTACAAATCTTACAGAAGCAGACGGTGAATTAGAAGAAGTCGACGTGTTCCTAATCCAAAAGGATAAACTTTCGAAGGATGCTGTTCGCTGTTCACTCTCATCATATTGACCCGTAACTCGGAAACTCTTATCCCTTCTGTTAAGGCGTCACTGTGATCCTGACAATTTGACTGTCCTTACTCCTTGGCACTTCCTCGTCGAGAGCTTACCGCTAAAGTTTCTTCAGCTTGACTTGAACCAATTTTTCAAACAATTACTCATGTCGTTGGCAGCATGCTCTACAGGTACACCAACACTTTTGGCAATGCTGGTTGCAGAAATTTTTACAACAGTTGCAAAATCGAAATAAATAAACAGCAAAGGATACAAACCTGGAGTTGGATACCATGATGCTGATATATATACATAATTTACCTCAGCTGAACAGACCATCATTCCGCATCTGTAAATTCTATTCTGGAGTGGATGGGGTTGTACGCGTCACCATTATTAAAACTTCTCTCAAGTCATCGAAGAGATCTAAGAAGACATTGCGTCCTTTGCCTGTAAACTGCACTGGACTTTCCTTGACTGCACGCTTTCAGTTGGATGGAAGAAAATATCGGTCAGTTAACCATGGCGCTTAGTCTATATGCTGCACAGCTCTTTTTTACAGGGCATAAAGATTATCGCGAGGTCGAGGGTGAAAAGTTTGCAACGAGTGGCGGGGGGGGGGGGGGGGGGGGGGGGGGTAAAACTGAGTGTAAAACTTCGCGTGGGGATAAAAAGAGCTGAAAGCGTGCAAATCCACGGAAGTCCAGCATATGTTGGTTAATTTTAGATTAAGTCTTTGGTCCTATTATATTAATTATTATTATATTATTGATGAATACATAATTTGATATTATCGATTATATTTACTTGTACAACAATGTGTACTCTACTGCATACGGAAGGGTGCTGAAAAAAAGAATTTGAATATTTAAATTCAATACTGTATATGTAATTATGTATAGTTAATAAGAAAAGTGAATACACACTTACATTTATCTACTAACGGGTGCCAATCACAAAAAATTAATTAACGTATAAAAAAAAAACAGGTGAAAAAAAAGAACAAAAAAAGGAGAAAAAATGTAAAACAAGAACAAAAATGAAATCGAACCTGTAAAAAAAAAAATAGGATACGGGTACAGTTATAATGCAGCATATGCATATTGTAATGTGTGGTAATGCCCCAGTAAAGTAGAGGGAAGGACTCTGTTAGACTTTCCTAAAAGATCGAATATGTTATCATACGGATAGGTTAAGTTGACACGTCCAGAATGTAATCATTAAACTACAATGAAGTGATGTTAGTGATATTACTCAAGGTTTAATTAATGATAATGTACATAATAAGTAGTTGTAATGACACCCTCTCCCCTTCTTGTTTGAAAGCTTCTCTTTTAAGGCGAGTGAGAAGAGTATTTAGAAACTGACCAGAGAGTTGTTGATGCTGTGCTAACTTGAACTATTTTCTTTTTAGAGTATACTTTGTTCATTGGTTACTACTCCTACCGTTCGTCAAGCTGTGTTGACATTTCAGAAAGTTCGGTGTGCATTGCTGCCATCAGTGTGCGTAGATCTTTAGTTAATTTATAAGTAAAGAGTTCAGAAGGGAACCCTCACAGAAAAAACCCTCAACTTGTGTGTCAATTCGTACCGTAAACTTTTTTCTTATGGGTATTTAGCAGTATACAATATGAATTGGGAGCACGAATTCATATCTACGTTAAAGGTTTTTTCCGTGAGTGAGAGTCGACCGACGCAGAAATATTTGGTGAGTTCCGAAATCAGTGGCCAGTGCTAAAAACTTCCTCGGACAGAATCAGAGCTAGTTCTAAAATTGATAGTCTAAAACAAGTGCAAATAATTTGATAGAATTGGTAGAATTGGTAGATGATTCCGGAATGAACCTGTCACAATCGGAAAGAAAAAGACATAAAGTAACTAATTAACATTCAATACCGAAGTTAATATTCA
This sequence comes from Diprion similis, assembly GCF_021155765.1. Lineage (NCBI taxonomy): Eukaryota > Metazoa > Arthropoda > Insecta > Hymenoptera > Diprionidae > Diprion > Diprion similis. The sequence continues at coordinate 9,886,945 of NC_060112.1, read as the reverse complement.
AATAGATGTTTCATTATTATAAAAATAGAGCACAACCTCTCAACGCGATTTGGAAGTTATGAATGTATCATCAACATAGAATATGACAAACCCCACAACGTCATTCCAAAAAGAAAAACTTACGGCAAATAAAGCTACTTCTGGCGGTCTTGATTCCATTCTGATTCCCCAAAGACTGACCCCATTGATGTATATAAAATGGAAAGTGTATTTTTTCATATACTTTTTTTTTATTAGTGAGACTATTATGTGATTACTTTTTCCCCCAAAAAAATGAAATTAAAATATTCATTTTCATTTTCTTTTTTTTTGTATGCATCTTTTTTAAATCCTTAATCACTCACAATTCCAAAAAACTTAGTTAATTACTATTGTTATTTTAACTGAATTGCGGTGTAATTCAATAGCACTACCGTGTTACGAACAGATTATGGGTTCAGCGCTTAATCAGGCGAATAATTAAATAGCACGAAATAAAAGGCTTTGAGTAAAATGTGTTGTAATGCCAAAGAACGTGTTTACAGATCAGAGTCTGAAACAGGTCTGTTTTTACAATAATATCGGTTGGCTCAGCAACCCTCTTCATTTTATGACATTAGAAGGCTTAATTTTCTTGCGTCACATGCCGACTACTAGATCATTTGAAAGGGGGGTAAAACGGGTGATTTCACCCTTTGTAACACTACAAACCCCCCCCCCCCCCCCCCCCCCCCCCCCCCCAAGAAAAAGAGTCGTCCCGGCTCGAAGAAATTGAAACAATGGCGAATTTGATCTAGCAGACGGTGCTCGTAGGTGAGTCGGAGCTGTGGCTCTAAAAATTCAAAGACTCTCTTTCTGCTATCTGGCATTTCCCCACAGTCTCAAGGTAAACCACAGAAAACCTTGAGCAGATAGTCGAGCAATATAGCAAAAATCCAATATTTTACATAATTTGTTTTTTTTTTTTTGTCAGTTTATCGTGTCAGTGTAAAAGTGTTATGTAATCCTCTTCATGTAAAGATCCAAGGGTGTCACAGGATCCGAGAAATCAGGAAGGACTCGAGCGGAGGTCCAAAAGGGATCTTGGAGTTATGATATCACCACTTGGAATAGGAGGAGGAAAGGTGGTGGGCCGGTTCTGGGATTTCTCTGAAAATAGCACACCCTAAATTAGGAGGACAGACGTGAGCGGCGGTCGAATAGTCGTGGTCTCGAAATCTCGAAAATTTCTTAACCTGCGATGAGCCTCGATAAAACAATCATCGCTAAACATCGACCTCTCCATGATTTTGACAGGCCGAGAGGTTAAAAGAAGATGCCTATCGCACATAACCTGTTGAACGTGATGCTGAAACTGGTAGCAGTATCGATCCGGGTCTTCGTACATCAATTAGAGTAGATTGACTCCGGCAGCATCACGGTACCGATCTAGGGGTTCTAACAGGGTGCAAACCCGGGGGTCCGACAAGAATCTCTTGGTAAACGTTGTCTTCCCGCATCCGTTATTCCCTTCGACGATAATAGAAAGCGGCTTCTTCTTATTGAGTGAAATTCCGAAGGGGAGGTTATGCTCCCAATCAATTAAAGGCTGGAAGGATGTTCCAGGTCCGGGCGATTCAGTTCGAGTTCGTTCTTCGAATGGAGCAAGTCGGTCCAGGTGCACGACCTTTTCTTTGGAGTGAGGCGTTTTTCGGATCCTGTAAACGACATCGTTGATCCGATTAACTACCATATACGGACCTTGCCAGTTGCTTTGAAGTTTTGGACATCGTCCTCTCTGTCGTCGTGGTTGAAAGAGCCAGACAGAGTCTCCAGGGTTAAATGTAATGTTTCTAGCTCGCAAATAATATCGCGCTTTCAGTTTATCTAAAGCTATAGAAATTCTTTCTTTCGCGAAATCGTGAATTTCTTCCAAGCGTTGTTGGATGTTAAATGCGAAATCTGTTTGAGGCTGAGTTTGAGCAGGAACAGGGCCTCTTTCTAAATCTGACGGGAGGCGAAGATTTCTTCCCGTAAGCATCATGGCTGGCGTCTGTTTCGTCGTCTCGTGAATCGCAGACCTATATGACAGGAGGAAAAAGGGGATCCAAGAGTCCCAGTCACTCTGATTCCGGTCTACGAAGGACGACAAATATTGTAGCAATGTTCTGTTCAAACGTTCTACCATGCCATCAGATTGAGGATGTAAAGGAGTCGTACGAGTCTTTCTGGTCCCTAAAAACTGGGTAACCTCTTTCATTAAACTTGACTCAAAATTTCGGCCCTGATCTGTGTGAAGTTCTAGGGGAACTCCGTGCCTGCAAACGAATTCTTTGACAAACGCTTGAGCTACAGTAGAAGCTTCTTGATTAGCGAGCGGGACCACTTCTGGCCACTTTGTGAAATAATCAGCGATGACCAAAGCGTATCTATTTCCTGACTGAGTTACAGGGAGAGGGCCAAGGATGTCCATTGCCACTCTCTCGAACGGTGCTCTCACGTTGTAAATCTGAAGAGAACTCTGGCCTTTGTTTCTCGGACCTTTCTTTGCTGCGCAGACTTGACATCTTCAACACCAGTCTTCCACGTCAGCTCGACATCGTGGCCAAAAATAATGCTCACGAATTCTTCCGAGGGTTTTGTTTGAGGCGAAGTGACCTCCAGCAGGGGAATCGTGATGGAGAGCAAGAATTTCAGTAACTCGATTTCTGGGAACCAGGAGTTCTGGGGACCATGTAATCTCCCGTGAATCTGTAGATTCCCATTTTCGGTACAAAATTCCATCTATTAAATGAATGGATTCCCATTGAGCTCAATAAATCTTTAAAGTTGGTTCTGCTGGGGATACGTCTTGCCAGTCTGGGCGAGTTCCTGCCGCTTTCCACGTCTTGAGAGATCTTCCATTCCTCGAGGTCCGAGAGAAATCTTCCGTATGATGGGGAAAGGTTCCCTGTATTTTTGAAGGTGAGCACATTGCCTACAATCCGTTGTTTCTTCACAGGGTCTTCGGGAAAGAGCATCAGCGTTGCCGTGTTGTAAGCCTACCCGATGACGGATTTCAAAATCATACTGACCGAGCCTTTCGATCCACCTGACCAGCTACCTGACCTCCGGGGGATTTAAACGAAAGTAACCATAGTGTTACAAAACATGCAAGTGAGGGTAGTAAGCCTATTGTCCACTCCCTCATTGATGTACTAGGGTCTTCTACTCTGGTTCTGAGAAGAACCGCGATTATTTTTAGCTCTAAAATTTCTATTATTATTGAGATTTTTACTATTTTTCGGGTTACAAGACTCGGTCTCCCCCGATCGACCATCTCTCTTTTCTGTAGAGGTGTTATCAGCTACCTGAACTTGTCGGAGTTTGCCCGCTCCAAAATATTGTTTACGCATGGCCTCCACCTCGATAGCTTTGGCCATTGCCTCTCGTAGGGAAGTTAAACCCGACGTTCCAACGGCCATTTTAACCTCCGGGTCGTTAATAGCGTTTAAGAAAGCCTGTGTCACTAATATATTATGTGACGGTTCGTGGTCTGGCAAAGCTATTCGAGACAGTCGCTCTATGTCTTGTCCGAGGGAGGCAAGGTCTTCGTCTCGTCCTTGTCTCCTAGTTTGCAATTGAGCAGTATATAATTTCGTCAAGTGATCATTGCCGTATCTTAGTTTTAACGCGGAGCTGAGCTTTTCGAAGTCAGAAATTTCTTCTTCTGACAAAGCTGTCAATACATTAAAAGCTGGCGTTCTAAGACAAGAGGCAAGGCTGTGAGCTTTCATGGCGGAGTCCCACTGGTTATGTCTAGCAATTGTGTTAAACTGTCTTTCATACTCAGCCCACGGAATTTTTCCGTAAAAAATAGGCGGTTTTAACGCACAGATAGGTTTTTCGAATGTTTGAGAGGGGACTCGGAGTACTCTCTGATTATCTAATTGATTTGACTGAGCGAAATGAGGTTGAGCATTTGATGGTGGCTCGGGAAAGTGGGTCTCGGTTACTACTCTAGGTCTCGAAATCGGAGAACAGTCAAGTTCTCTAGTAAAAGGGACAGACCTTGAATCCTGGGGAGCCTGGTCCAAAAAGATCTGGCGAGGAGAAGGACGAGGCGTGGGGACAGGAGAATTTCCAGGTGTGACCACAGACTGGTACAACAACTGGAAGGTGGACATCGTCGTAGCAAACAGATCGCGAAACCGTTCTTCCGAACGTATCTGAGCCTCTTGTTGTCCCCGTAGGAGATCCATCAGTTGCTTCACGTTGTCGTTCAGCGGCTTCTCGTTGTCTCTCAGCGGCTTCCTGTTGAGCCTAAAGGACCTTCAGAAGGTCCAAAGCGGTGACTGTGGACGTCGAACGTGTAGCAATGGGGGTCACCGTCGGTGCAGCTTCTGGAGCCGCAAGAGTTGGCTCGGGAACTTGTGGGTCTTCCCTCAGTGAGGGGCTATCTCCACAACTTTCCCGTCGGCGTGAGCGGGTCTAACGACTGGCACTCATCTTCAAATTCGCGCACTGAATTGATTCGCGAGGAAAAAGCTTTAAATCCCACTTCTGACACCAGTGTTGCACTTTAGCGTAACGAGTAAAACGAGGGTAAGAAGCTTAGTCAGGCGAGCAATTAAAAGGCGCTAAATGAAAAAATATGCTTGGAGGAAAATGTATTTGAAGTAAAGAACGTGTTATCAGCTCAAAGTCTGAAACAGATCTGTTTTTACAATAATACCGGTTGGCGCAGCAACGGTCTTCACTTTTTGACATACGAGAGCTTAGTTTTATTGCGGCATATGCCGGCTACTAGATCACTAGAAAGGGGGGTAATTTGGGTAAACGGGTGATTTTACCCTTTGTAACAATATTATTCTATGAATTATTTGGTTATTTGCACTTACAATTTTATTTTCCTTTCTCTTTTGTGATACGTCCGACCATCCACCGTCTCCATCGCCTTGTCTGCTGATTGAAACTCCTCCTTTCTCCATTGCCAACGTAAATCCTGGCTGTCCTTTTGACTGTTTGGTGATATATTTAGATTTACTATCATTTGCTTGTTACTTTTGATACTTATGACTCACTATCTGAATTTTATTTTGGTTCTGCAAGACATCAAAGTGTCGACTGTCTCCGTCGCCGGTGAAGAGTAGCGAGAATTGTCTTTCATCTTGGGATTTGATTTGGTGTGGATGAATTTGTTCTCCGCGATACACGATTAAAAATGTTTTAAAAATGTCCGCAGCTGCAGCTAATTCTGCTTCTCCCCGGTAAATTCCATTTTTATTCATGTGTGATTTGTAATCACCAGGTGACCTAATCACGGCACCGTTTGACTCATTACCTGTAATAAAACCCGCAAATGTAGACCAATTAGCAACTATATTCGAAACGATACTCAGTCTCACCTCTGCGTGTCGATCTTGAGTGGCGTGTACACAATACGCCAGCGCGCGAAAAAGACAATTCCCGTCGGGAATCAAAAATCTTGATAATTCTCGTTTGCATATTTATTTTTTGTGTGTCAGAAACAGATAACTATAAAGATATTTGTCAAAGACTGTCATAAACAGCCGATGACAGCTGTCAATCACTTGACACTAACTTCATAGCAACAGCAACTTTATTACTAAATGACTTTATTTGAAAATACTCCACGTCCGACTTCTCAGCGCACATCTTGTTATGAACATATGAAGTTTTGTTTGCTAGATGCTTTTTGTTTTCTTTTCGGCATCTCACCCCACCGCAAACTTCATGCGTATACTATTGTTATTATAATCTTTTTTACCTGTTGCTATTAAAATCTTTTTTTTTCATTTGTTCACGCGGGACAGGACTTTTTTAGTAGAGTAGGGACTTCGCGCCTCACCATTTCCTACTTCCACATTGTCTATTATACAGGTGAATTCATTTATGCTGATTTGATGACAGGTCTTCAACTGTTAATTGATTGTTTCCGATCAACCCGCAATTGCTGTTGTCTCCCTGAGATATGCTGAATATATGCTACGCGCTTTATGTCTAGATTGACACTCCTTTCTACCTCTTTTTATCGTAACTAATTTCTCGCTTAGTGCTTCGTATTCAAAATGTATATGGATCACAAACGGTTTCTGGTGATATGCTTATAACGTCATAATGACCATTTTCACCGTCACCTGTATCTTTGAAAATCATCGTCGGTGATTTTCTGATCCATATTCATTAGGTATGGCATAATCCGAACGGTAAACTGTTAAATGTATTTTAAAAATTTTCACTGTTACCGTCAGTTTTACGTCACCGGCATGAGTCCCACTTTTATCCATATAACGTTTATAATCTAAAGGAGATTCTACTGATAATCTATGTGATTCGTCACCCGCGATATAACCTTCATAATTTAACCAATGCTGTGTAACATATGAAACGACATCTTCTCTTACCTTTAGATGATTCTCTTGGGTATTATAAATACAATAGGATAATGCCCTAAATAAGCAATTACCATCTGGCACCATCTTTATCACTGTTGCACTCATTTTAAATTGATATATTTATCAATTTTACTTTACACTAATTTTAAATTGATATATTTATCAATTTTACTTTACACTAATTTTAAATTGATATATTTATTACGTGCACGTTATAAATCAGTTTATATCTATATCTATTATCAGAGAAAACTGTTATTTTTGTTGCTACCATGACTACTTAAAACGAAACGCGATTATCTGACGTCACAGTCGGCAATACTGCAAATATATTTCTGAATGTACCTTTCTTAAATGTACAAAACCTTTTTTTATACGTAGAGATAGAGATAGAGATAAAATGTATATAAACGTTGTGATTCTTTTAATTTTTTAAATTATTAATTAATTTTTTTAATTACTACGAATACTACGGAGCGCTGTTTCTGGACGACCCCTCGTGGTAGCGCTATGCTTTTACTAAAATTCTGGACGGTGTAAAACACATTCACGTTAACCTGGACCACGAATACTACTGAGCTCTGTCCCTGTACGACGGCAAACTCCTTCTCGTCAACCCGCACTACGAATACTACGTAGCGCTGGTCCTGGACGAAGGAAAATACATTCCCGGCGACCTGGACCACGAAAACTACGAAGCACTGGTCCTGGACGACTTTACCCATGAATTTACCCCCGCTTATAATCTATGGTAGATTTAACCGCTAATCTATGTGATTCGTCACCCACAATATAACCTTCATAATCGCACCAGTTTTGAGTAACGTACGTAACGATATCTTCCCTTACCTTTAGGTGATTCTCTTAAGTATTATATACACACTGTGATATCGCCCTGAATAAACAATTCCCATCTGGCTCCATATTTATAACTTTTATACTCATTTCACTGATTTAATCAATTTATCTTCACTGATTCAATCAATTTATCTCTCTTTTTTAAAACTGTTATTTTTGTTGCTACCATGACTACTTAAAACTGAACGCGATTATCTGACGGCACAGTCGGCAATACTGCAAGTATATTTCGGAATGTACCTTTCCTGGACGACCCCTCGCAACTTTGACTACGAAACTACTGAGCTCTGTCCCTCGACGACGGAAAACACACTCCCGGCAACCTGGACCACGAAAACTAAGTGGCGCTAGTCCTGGACGACGGAAAACACATTCTCGGCAACCTGGACCACAAATACTACTGAGCGCTGGTCCTGGACAACGTAAAACACCTTCCCGGCAACCTGGACCACAATAATTTAATAGATAGAGATAGGACCAGAGTAAACTCAAACTCTGGAACCTTAAACTCTGAACTCGTCTAATAAACAGCTCCCTTCATGCGTCTTAAAATTTGGTCTTAAAAACGTTAACTTCAGTCGTTCAATATCTTTTTAATAGATAGAGAGATATGATATGATATGATATGACGATGATGATAAATATACAGAACATTTTCTTATTTCACTTTCTTCAAATGCGTTGAACGATTTCGATTGGACCATCACTACTCACGTTTGTCGTTCAAATCTAGGGTGCGTGTGCTGTATCTGAGGAAACTTCCGGGTCTGGCCATCATCCTGTTTTACTGTATCAAGCCGTACCGATCAACCCGATTCCGCTGATCCCCACGTCCCCGTCCCCGACTTTCTGGCGTTGTCGACAAGATGATCCGGACTGCCAGCCCGGATGCCATTTATTTTGTAACGCTAGTTCGTTACACTGGTGTCAGAAGTGAGATTTTTGAGCTTATCGAGTGATTCGATTCAGTGAGCTTTTGCGCAACACGCTATCACACAGCCTTTCTTTATTGATATTACGAAACTGAAACTAATTGTATTATTATAGTAAGCAACACGCGAAACGCGTTCGCATCGACGGGCATGTTTGTGCGAGGCCACTCCAATTGTGAGGGCCCAGTCGACTCAAATTCCAACTTTGACTGTGAATGAGAGTACCTTCATGACCCTAGAATCTTTCAGAAAAATCTTCAGACGCACTAGACTCGGTCCAAGTAGAATCGCTTAAAGTCTCTTTTGTTAGAGTTTAAGAATTCTTTTGCCAAAAGTAATGGGGATAAAGAAAGATGTACATATATGGCAAGTCGAGATAGATCCTCTAGACAAAGAAAAAACTGCTTTTGTCACGGGGTTACGAGGGTTATGGCAGTTCAAAGTTATGCCTTTTGGCTTGACTTTCCGATACAAACATCTATATCTGAATCGCCCCTGATTTTCCCAAATTCGTTAAGCGAATTTGGCTTGTTCGACCACTACTCACATTTGTCCTTCCAACTCTAGGGTGTGCTGGGCAGCCTCCAGATAATCCCGACATGAATGGAATCGTCGGCTGAAACCGAAACCGCTCTGGGCTTTGACGGATGAAGTTTGGGTTTCTTTCTTCGGCGCTGCTCTTTTCCGATGACGAACTTATGGAATTCGGCCGAAGAAATTTACGTACATCCACTTACACACTTTGTACACTTACCTTTGTGAAAACACGGCACACTTAATTTTAAAATTTTGAATTTAGTGCTCGGCTATCTGCTCAAGGTTTTCTATGGCTTACCTTGAGGAGCTTAAAAGTTTATATGTCATAAAATGAATAAGTTTACTGCGTCAGCCAGTATTATTGCAAAAATTTTAGGACATTAAATAGAAAGCACGCATTTTTCAAATAAAAGCATTTTTACCTCACATTTTTTATCTCGTAACTCTCCAAAATTACAATATGAAATAACTCGATATCCATGTCGATCCAAAATTAATCATAAATTTACAATGGCTAAAATACATACTTGGAATAATATTTAGAAATCCACGGATATACCTCTGAAATGAATTTTATGTTTTCAACTAAAATAAAGATCAAAATTATTTAGGATCAGCAGAAAAAAGAAAATTTAACGTTGAGATTATTAAAAAATGTCAATGCTAAAATTCTATTTCGACAAGGCCAAAAAATTGAACTCATCGGAGATGCTTCTAATTCGGGCAGAGTAACTTTATATGGGAATTCAAGATGCTAAAGGATTATCCACAAGATTGTACTGAGAAAAAACTAGCGAATCTAGAGATACGAACCAAAGGAGCGATTAACGCTGAGTGTATTTTAGGGTGTTTAGGGTGAAGCTAGCAGCCAGAGTTAGCGGCCAAAAGTATCAAATTTTTAGCAAGTAAAAAAAATACAGTTCAGTTTTATCCTCATAATTCTTTAAAAGCATCGAGGGTTGAAAGTATTTCACAAAGTTTTGATTTTCGACTTTTATTACCTTATTCTAGAGAACATAAGAACACAAGAATTTGGCTGCTAATTCTGACTGCTAGCTTCATCCTCGTGCGTCCACGGACTGAAGCACGGTTACCGTAACAAGGTTTTTGTAATAATCTCTAAGAAATGCGTTCGGGAGTGATTGACAAAAGAATCTCGACGCACAGTGTTAGATGGTCATAACAAAAGAAAGTTTATTTTACCCACACTTATTTTACCTCAACACACACAAGGATATCGAACTGGTCGCTGTTAGATCTTTTCGGCTCGCAGGCATACATACACACTACACACTTTTTTTTTTAAAACTATTAGGTATTGGTCACTACACACTTCCTCACTCGCAAGGTGACGCTCGATTCACGTGTCGAGATGTGACGCTTAGCGCGATAATTAGCTGACTGGCACTCGGTACCTCGTGGTGGCTCGGGCTTCTGCCCCCCCCCCCCTCTCCACTCCCTCCGGGCCCCCTTTTTCGGGGTACGCGGACTCGATTTTAAACTTACTCTCTGTCTCACGGCTTTCACGCCACAATATATAGAAAAAAATTTTAAAATCAAAATTAAGTTAAGTGTCAGTATTGAGTCAGCGTTCGTGAGACTACGGAGCGCTATATTATGGGCGTAACTTTACTTCGAGAATATCCTATTGTGCTGCAAAAATATTAAAATAATGGAGTACCGTGTTGACCAGATTATAAATAGACCCCTAATTTTTGGTCTTTGATTCCGGACTTTTCTTTGGATCCGAATATAAGTCGAATTTGAGGAATACTTTAGCTTTTGCTTCGTTTTACAACAATCGTATATATTTTTCACTGATATACCGTATTTTAACGCAGCTCGGCAATTCTTGGTGTTTTTGTCTTCTTGTACAACTAATAGTTTAAGGTTCGCATCGTAACTATGACCAATGTTTTTTTTCACTTGATTTGTTTGTGAACTCCTTTACTCCAGTCTGGCTGTACTCCGAACACTTTCATTTTCAAAATTATTGCACGCACGAAACGTCTAACAAACAATTTGTTTAGTCCAACTTCAGACTGATGCTTTGAAAAAATTGAAGTTCGAATTTTCGATTTTCGAGATTAGGTGCGCAGGCGCAGTGGGCGAATATTGAATTACGAGAATATTACAATTATCGGTCGATAACAAAATTTCCAGTTGATAATAATCCTCCATGCAGAAGTCCCGAATATAAATTGAGTATCGTTTTGAACGATAAAGTCGCTAATCAAAAATCTCGACTTATATTTGGGCTAACATGGTAGTTTGTTTGTTTTAACGGTTAACCGGGGGTACAATACCATTTACTTTGAATTATTATTTTAAGAGCATAGCATTTTATATATTTCGCTGAGGTATAATAGTGATTGCTTATGGTATATAGTTATGGTTTATTTAATATCAATTTTTAATACTAGGATCGCATTGCTGCAATTACTTCTAGCTATTTGTATTATATTTATTCTTAACAATTATTCTTAATAATCTTAGAGTTAGTTTGCTATTAATCGGCGTTACCAAGTATGCAATTTTGCTATTCTCTTGAAAATCTTATACTCTGTTATGTTCAACTTTCAAAACGGGTATAAATGCTATCGGCCTAAGGGGTTTAATTCTACAATAATAATAATATTCATCATTATAATTTTTGGATTGACATTCAGTTGATTTACCTTTTAGAATCATCCGGTAAGTTGGTTCACCTTCAGTGGTTTCGCGATCGTCTCCCTGATATATTCCCTAGCTGGTGTTCTATATGGTTCCACATCCACATTACAGGTTTACATTGCCTCAAAACGCTTGTGCGCATTGCCTACAATAAGGCGTTTCGGGAAGGATCTTACAATTCATGTTGGATGATTTGCATTCACTGCATTGGAGGTTCCGCAGTCACTGGTTTTATACATTATTGCAGCAATCCCTCTAGCTCTATATTGTATCGCTTATATGTACCATATCTATTGTATTACAGTCTTTCATCTCCGAGGCTATACGGTTTAACACAGGTTGCCTAAAATGCGGCTCTAAGTTCCGTGTTCACAAATGGCATTGTCAAGTGTTATTAGGTATACACAATAATTGGATCTAATGGTGGTAGTTAAGTAACATGGTTTTAGGACTAAGATTAATGATTTTGCTTGTTATATTGGAGTTTAGTTAGTTGATACTAGTGTTAAGGAACAGTCGCAAGCAATAAAAAATACGCATAAATTTCTCCGTCTCTCTCTCTCTCTCTCTCTCACTCCTTCGCTAGACCTTCTGTACTACACGCGAAACTATCTCCATTAATATGTATACCTATGTTCTAAGGCTGAATTTTCACGGCCACCGAAATGCTGTTTATGACGAACGCCACTCTAAAGTCTAACTTCTCACTTTGTCCAGGAGGTCTCTTTGCTGACGTCATATGCCATCGCATCCGCATGCGCGTGATCATCTGCGCGTCGGTATGTGCAATGGAAGTGAAAACTCTGTTTCAGTATGGCGGCGTGTAAGCGCAAGGAAGGATCGTATTTTGTTACGTAAGGCATATACCTCGTGATATATTAGTTTCTCGATTATTTCGAGAATAACAGTGACTACGACGAGTCAAAATCAATATTCCGAGGTGGACGGTGGTGTTGTCATTACTGGAAACAATGATTGCGATACGACTGTTGGAAATCTGCGATCCGCACACGACGAAATCGCAAATTCAGTAACGCACGGAGACTCGACACGCAACATGTCTACGATAAAAACCACAGGGACGGGAACCACACGAGTTCTCCCGGTATTCAGTCACGTTAAATATGAACACTTGATCGCTGGTCTATCCGGAGGGGTTTTGTCAACCTTGATGCTGCATCCCTTGGATCTAATAAAAATCAGATTTGCCGGTAAGTAGATGACAATTTCACACTACCAGAGCAAGTGTCGAACTTTCGGATTCGTTCAGCTGTCATTGCTCCGAGTGTCCCCTCGCGGTGCACGTGGTCTGTGCCCCGAACCGCAGCGAAACGTCATGCAGAGACGATTCTGAGCATTCCATGCCAATTTCACGGGCTTTTCAGGTGCTGTTCTTTGTCACTCGCGTCACGACGAAACTTGTTATTTGTTTTCTGTTTCGACCCTAATCCAGCCGATAAGATTTCCTGCACTAGATGATGCAACACGTCTACTGAGTTACCACGTGTATGCAAAGTAGGTACATACGTAGCTATCGCATCGCCGTTTCGTGTCTCGTATATATAATATTGATAGTTAATTAGCGATCCGCGTTGTTAGTCAACAATTCATCAGTCTTTGTCTCATTAGCAAGTTATCATGAGACAACTGACGCGTATCAAGGCAAACATTAATAAGTTCCTAGTACTGCTGTAATTGACCAATATAAAAACCGATTATGTTAGCAATAGGATTTGCGTGAAGCCCTGTACACGTGGTGCATTTTTTGTGTTTAATAGTTTGGACCGCACTGCTTGGTAGGTTAGTATTTCTTAAATATGCATCTGATAGTTTATCTCCACAGCTTTTCATCGATAGCTGCGTTGTTGGGTCGGTTCAAGTAGAAATAGCAACTACATCATTCTATCGGCGAGTTGAGAAGAAATTAAATCCAGACCTACGAACATTTCGAGATGTTCAGAGCGTGTACAGCGGCCCACGGGCGGTCAACACTTGCAAAATGCTACACGAGACTTTTCTATTTGACAAGTCCTTGATACCAGCTTTCGTGTCCTACAATGTAACTGATATGTAGTAAAAAAATTTAGCCACTGCCACCGTTGCCGGTACATGAAATAGTTTATGGTAAACTAAAATAATTCATGAAATTCCATTGTAAGAGGTGATTTAGTTTCATTTCTTACCATTTCCTAACCTTTCAACAGCTGAAAAAGCAACTGGATTTTCTGTGCATTTTTGTTGCAGGAACGTATCTAAGAAAATCAATTTCTCAGAGTGTTGTAATTTCATTTCCCTGTAATAACGATTGGTAATTTTTTAATTAGGCATGAATTTTGTTTCTTTGTTCACTCATTCATGAAGAACAAGTATTTGAACAATGTATCCTGAAATCGCTAACCTTTGGCCTGGAAGTATTTCCTAAATAGTTCTAAAATTTACGAGGACGAAGTAACTGACGTCAACCTAACTAAACATTGAGTTAAAATTACTGTTTCAAATATTTAGAATGCCTTTGAATAAGATATTATGTTCGTAAAATATGAACATTGTTTGCATATTTTATGGTTTAATGCATTTTAAACAATTATAAATCTTGTGAAATATCTATTTGCAATGAAATTGCATGGTTAGATTAGTCTTACAAACTTCAACCCTGATGAAATTTTTCACATACATCTTGTTGGACACTGTTTAACATAAACGTCATTGATTCATGTTTGTAGCAATTCGACGATTAAACATATTGTGAATATTTCACAGTCTGGTCAATCTGTTGTTCTTGTGCCAAGACTTGTACAATGGACACTTATATTCGAAAGCACGTGTGAATCATTCATACACTGCAAATTCTGTCTATGTACGAGGTTGAAGTTAGTAATAATAAATAAGAATAATTTCAAAGGAGTCAGTTTTCCAAAATATTATTTATTATATTATTTACTGATATTTCTTTGAATTTGATTATTCTTAATTTTCTCTCACAAAAATATTGTGTATCAGAGCTAAAGATAGCAAAACTATCTAATTCAGGTTAAAGAAGGTCCATTGTATATACGATTATAACTTTTCTTTCCACAATTTTCAAAAATAACTCATGGCTTGTGAAGTTTTACACTCTCACATATTCTGATGCAACTGGTAAAATTTCTCATGTTTTTGGTAAGGGGCCAGCACATTTTACGACGGATATTGCCTCTTATATATTACCAAGCTGTTCTTTACTTCTACGAATTGCATCTCTATAATTTCCAAGATAGGTTACCCCTCAGCATCTGATTTTTTTTTTTTTTTTTGTCTACTACTATTTTGGATTGTGTGGCTTTATCTTATATCCAAACATCAATGAATCTCGTCGAGAAACTTATGCCATTATCAAGACTAGTCTCTAATACTTTAATTCACAATCAGTAGGAATGTTTTTTTTTAGGTGCATCTCTATAAATAAAAAGCGAGTTAAATAATGTAACGACAATATTTGTTAATCTATAATTCATTGAAAAATTCAATAAAGAACGTTTCACAAGCCTTCACCTCGTAACATTCCTGTTTTCAATATTTTGGCTGTGACAATCTTTAAATGAATTAAGTTCCTGGCTTTAGTCCACATTTGCGTAACATAATGGAGAAAAAGAAAAACACTAATCTGATCAAGAAAGTAAACACACCAGATTCTGGTCCCAATTCCTTGCTTCTAAAATGTACAAAATTATGGATAATAAATAAAATGTTCCTAGAATATATCTTCCACAATATGAAAGAGATATATTTTTAATTTACTTGTTTCAAAAGCACCAAAGTATTAGCAAAATATGGCATGTTCACCATATGACATATGCAAGACCGATTTTAAGCTGATTGCATATTTTTTTTTTTTTTCACAAATTGTTGCAGCCACATTATAGTAAACAAATTTTCAATTTACCCATTTCCAAACCAGCGAATCAGACGCAAAATTTTCATGCTTATTTTTTTTTCATAAACGTTTTCAACGGTTTTGTCAGTTTGATGCTGCATTACGTACCAGTTGAGAAAAACTAAATTTGAGATCAGAAAACTCTTTAATAGTTGAATTTCCAAGAAATCAGTATGTCTTTCTGTATCATGAATCAATGACTTTTCCAGATAATCCTAATATTGTGATGCACATGTAAACATTTTTTTTAATAATCCATTAATACATTCGCATTATCCGATGTCAAAATACAAACATTCCACCAATTTAACAGGCCAAAATAACAATGTTAACCAAACTTATGATAATTCTCTAATTTTGTATAGAATAATCTTCCAAACAAAAGTCTTAGGGCTTAGGGGAGGGACATGAGATGATGCTTTACTGCTATCAACGACTTTCAGTTTTAATGCTGAAATGTTGTAAAACCAGAGGCTTATGCATCAATAAGTCTTAACTTGGCTGTTTCCTAATTCTCGACATGCACTCTGGCAGGAAATAGTATTATAAATACCAGATTCCACACATTTAATACAAGACTGATGTTTTTCATTCGCAGTTAATGATGGCGTCACACATTCTGCTCCACAGTACAGTGGTCTTCGGGGTGCCTTTGTAGAAATCCATAGGACAGAGGGACTCAGAGGCCTCTATAGAGGGGTAGTACCGAACATTCTTGGCTCGGGCAGCTCTTGGGGATTCTATTTTTTCTTGTAAGTGTGCAATTGTTTTCCTCTCTTCTACTGCCAATCATGATTTCATTCCTTGCTTTACATAAAAGCAAAGAAAGTGACAAAGTCTTTTACGAATGTGTATACTGTGATCAAATTTTTTTTCTTATAAAAACAGTACACGATTCGTGGTAATCATTATCTTCTTTTGTATTTACGCATTTATTCATTATATAGGCCAAGACATAAAGAAGCCAGAGATATTATGCGCAGATAGTATTTTTAATTTACTTAATGTATGCGTAAACATTATTTGTGTTCAACTTTTTGCATTATCTTATCTATAGTGAAATATACGGGAGTATAATAAGCAATGTATTTAAATTAATCGCGAATTGGTTGATGGCATGTTGGTTGTTTGTAAAATGGTATACACTATGATGCTAGCAACTTGCAAATATTTATCATCTCTAGAAATGAGATGATTGATTAATTATTGATCAATTTTTAAAATACATTTGTTGTAACTACATCTTGCTAAATTCATGACCTCCGTTAAGAAAAAGTAAAATGTATGCATCTATATTACTAATGTTACACAATTGCTGTTTCATTAAAATCACTCACTAGTTGTTTCATTCCTCGTGCTAATATCTATTTCCATTTTTTATAGCTACAACACAATAAAAACATGGATTCAAGGTGGAAATGCAAAGAAGCCTGTTGGTCCAGTAATGCATATGTTAGCTGCAGCTGATGCTGGGATTATGACACTGTTAATAACAAATCCAATCTGGGTAGTTAAGACGCGACTTTGCCTCCAATATTCAAGTGACGTAAATCTTGCAGAAAGCAAAAGATACTCCGGCTTGGTAGATGCTCTCACCAAGATATATAGAACAGAGGGTATTCGGGGACTCTACAAGGTAATTTTCACTGTTTAAAATAGAAAAATAAAATACAAAGTTGTTTCCCCACAAACAACGCCGAAACATCATGATTCATCAATTTTCTTTCGATCATATCCCAGGAAAATCTTCCCTCCCATGTAAACTCAATGGTCAAGAATTTTGTGCCTCTGAAAATGGCATAGTTTTGCTTTCAAATCTGAAATTCGAATTCCATTACTTCCTACACATTGAAATTTCTGAAGTTTTAATTTAATTTCTTTTCGAATAGGGTCTTGTTCCTGGAATGTTCGGTGTCACACATGGTGCGCTGCAATTTATGACATATGAGGAAATGAAGAATAGCTATAATGACTACCGAGGATTACCCATCGATACAAAGCTGGTAAGTAGTAGTTAAAAAAAAAAACACACACACAAGTCGAAATTCTGTTAGTTATCATTCATCCGTGAGTATAATTTTGAAAATAGATCCACAATAGATATAGCATAAACCGCGCGCATTATGTTTCCCCGGTAAAATTACCTCTTAATACAGGTGTCTTACGATCTATCACGTTTCCGAAAGTATTCCACAAATACCGAATTGAATTACCCACTTGAGTCCGTTTGCCTACATAAGAATGCATAAATCGTTCAACTAAAACTCTCAATTTTGTACTTTGACCTATAAGCTCATTTTCATACTAAAGTCGGATCACCAGGAGAGACCCAGCCATTAATTGTAAGATCCATAGCCATGTATATAACATGCATATATCGAATAACAGCAGTATCTTATACTCATGATAATATACTGAGTAGTGGTCACTGCAAAGCAGGAAGTGCATGAATTAATGTCTATTATCATACTTGCAAAATAGTGTAGAATATTTCTAGGACAAGAGTGAAATATTCCCAATATATCAATCAATTTGATGCCCAATCACAACCTGTGACGTTTCTGCAGTGTTTCTTGAATAAAAAATCTAGAAAGGTACAGTATCGACTGTAGTAATCAGTTAGAAATGACTCACTTTCAACTACGTTCAAGTATGTCATGTGAAATATTTTGAGAATCAATAATGAGTGGAAAACTTATAAATATTCAGTTGTTGTTTTCAATCATTACATGGTGTCAAGATAATACAGTAAAATGAAAATGGCATAACTCCCACAAAGTTCATTTCTAGGATCCGAAAGTAGTTTGAAATGCATTACAGATATCTCTGCTCGAAATATAAAATATGAACAGGAAGAAAAGATAGACGATAAATTAGGAATAACTCAAGTCTTTTAATTATCATCTACTATGACTGGCAATATTTCTCACACGTACATTAACCTTAACAAATGATTTTAATTCTGTATTAACATTTTCTTTTTGCATTTCTTTGCAGAATACAACGGATTATATTTGTTTTGCCGCCTTATCAAAATTGTTTGCTGCAATGGCGACGTATCCTTATCAAGTAGTGAGAGCTCGACTTCAGGATCATCATCACGATTACAGAGGAACTTGGCATTGTATTCAACTAACATGGAGGTTAGAAAAAGCTAGGGGATTTTATAAAGGGTTCACGCCCTACCTGTTACACGTTTTACCAAACATCTGTCTGGTTATGCTGATTTATGAAAAATTTGCAAACTAAGCCCCTTCCTTGTATCAACGATTAATCTATCATTCGAAATGATATAAGTGATTCTAGACAATTGATTTCACGTATAATTTTAATGACTTTAGATCATTTTTATTATCATTTTCTAAAAATGATATTAGCTAGATACAATGCAAGTGGTTGAATTTAAATTTAAATTCATTACTTGGTTTAGGAACTCTTATTTGCGCAGTAACTTGAAGTTAAGCTTTATATTTCACGTGGTGTTACACATTCGTTACTTCAATCTCATGCTTGTGACAAAATGGTGAATTCGACCTAGAATGTTTGTGCACTTGTCCGTAAACTTGTACTGCAATACTGTCTAGGAAAGTAATTCATTATTCTTTATCTTACGTATTGCCAAATTCTACTATGAATTCCTTTGCGGGAAACGTTACTTTTTTTTTGCTAGTTAACCTTTTCACTGGGAAGCAGAATAAAAATTGTGTGAGCTGGAAAAGAAAAGTCATGAAATTTTAAAGGTTTAAGTACCCAGTATTAAATTGTATAATTCTTTACATTAGATGGTCAGTTCTGTTCTTGACGCATATATGCGGCAAACACTGAAAGGGTTAATAGCGTGTATAATGTATGGCCAATACTTATAAAAATTTATTCCATCTTATACTATGTCTAGCTGACAATGGATTGCTGAATGATGAATCTGAATTGCAGTTATACTAGATCCTCTTTACATTTTTTTTTTCTCTTTTTTTCATCAAATATTTCAAATCACCTCGGTTGGCAAATGTTTGATTCTGTTTACATGATTTTTCAAGTTAAGCTCATGTCGAATTGCAATAGAAATAAGTCAATATCAAAATGAACTTTCATTTCTGACTTATGTAGTATGTTTTCTTGTTTCTTTTCCTTTTCTTACTCGATATCCTTTACATATATTTTACTTTTACAAGCGCAGCGATTACTTAGAAAAATTTAGTCACATAATTTCTGATACTCTGAAATACAATGAACGTGTATGTATTTATTTGAATCAAACTTGAAATCTAAAAGAAAATATTTTAATTGAAATACGTTTCAAGAGGGGAGTTGAAAAAGGCTGTTAGTACCTTTTTTTTTTATAATTTTAATTTTTTCCTTAGAAAGTATGTATGTGCAAAGACTAATGTTTTCTAAAGAAAGAAAATTATATTAAAAAAATGACACTCAACCTTTTTTAATTATCCGCTTCAGTTTTTCTTGAGGGTGATCAGTAATTGTGAAAATATTGATGGATAATTTTTCGAGAATACATAACAAAATTGAAGGACTTACGACAACATGTGCAGTAAATATTGAACTTCTTAAAGATACAGCTAATAAATGTCTAATTGGTGTTTGAAATGATGCCGCATTGATCTGTTACTGAATACTTAAAAACCAACAATACAATTATTATTCGTGACCGCCAAGGTGGTTAGGTGTTATTCAAAACGTTTCCAAAAATCACGGTAAATTATTGCTGTGACGATAAGAAATATTCGATAAATATTTATATAATATTTGGATCAAGTTATGGCACATAAAATCTCAGCAACTAATAATTGCTGCTTGATAAGTAACAGTTATGCATATATCGTCGCAATCTGTAAATATTAGTACGAATTTATTTATGTTAGCCTTGAAAATGAACATCTCTCTTTAAAACTCTTATTCTTAAATTGCTTGGAAAAAATGAAAGAAAACAAAAAAGTAACGTATAGAAAAGAATTTAAGAGACAAAATAAAATAATCTATAAGTTATTATATAATGTTAAAATTATCTATACATGAATTTCTTAAACAAATATATCTATTAATCTGTATCTTGGAAGGTATTATTTTCGGACTATTTCTCATAAGATAAGCTCATTATACACTTTCGTGCCACTCAATAATTTTCAACCTTGTCCAATAGAAAAACAATGACCTTGACCATTGTCGAAGCCATGACCTCAACATCCACAAAGTCGAACTAATTTTAACCAAAGCCTTGCATTGCGCTGATAGTTATCAAACTTATTTTAACGATATATCATTGATATTGATAATATTATCCTTCACATTACCAATTTAGATGCAGTTTTATTTTATTTCCCTGTGTGCTGTTTGTGATGGTCTCTTTTTGCTAATCAATTTTATCATCATTACTTACTATGATTGTTATAATCACATATTCTTATATCTATATATATTATCTGATTAGAAATATTCAAAATGAGGTGTCATCTTATTGTAAATTCAAAATATTCTACGTTTTACTGTACTGCTTATCGTCACAACAAAGTTTTCTCTTCTTAGCGGGATTATCTATCAAAAATCTGAACATCATCAAGCTATGATTGCTCTTCTATTTTTTGGACCGTTTCTTTGATGGGATAATTTGCATTCCGTATGAGACCTTTTTATTTTTTTCATAACTCACAAAAGTAAATTCAAGCTGACGTATCAGAGATGTAAAACATTATTTGAACTGGGAAAAACCGTTTACATGTAACCTAGGTGTTACTTTAACTTTTTTACCATAATTTTTTGTCCGAAGTAATTAAAAAAAATCATTACAAGTAAAAAATTGCAAGTATTTAACGGGGATCAGTAACCGAAATTCAACGTGCCAATTTCTTACTAAATTCAGTGAGATAATTGTTAAAGAGAGCCACTAAGTGACTTCATGTCCTATTCAAAAAAACTCACGTACGTGATGATTTGTATTATATTAAGAATCGTGAAGTTGCACATAAATTCAATTTTTTATACATATATGTATTGCTTTGAAAAATGCTTGCAGTCTAAATTATTTAACCGCAGGCAAGAATCTGACAAAACTAAACTGTTACAGCAAAATATTAATATAACAGATGACTTGAACTTTTTTGTTATATGCTAATTATTTCATTTCTTTTTTTATGTGCTGATTTGTGTATATACTACAATGGATATTGAGTGTGGTGTACTCAGAATTCCAAAAACACATTTTCACTTGTCATTTACATTCTGATTCTCACAAATTTTTTTCTAAAGAAGATGGAAATTTTATGAACGAAACTAATTGTAAGCGTTACCTTTTTAATGAAGTAATCAAATACTGTGATGAAAAATTTTGTGGAATTGATTTTGCAATTAATTTTTTTATCCAGATGTTGTAAAATTGTAGATTGATATTAAAAAAATTTTCGTGTATCGTTCAAATTTTGCTGCAAACTGAACTTTTCTAAATAATCGATTTGCGAGTTGAATTATATTCTTAGCCATTTCACTGTACATGTTAAATGTTTCAGATAGCGAAAACATTGAATACCTAATGCTTTAATTTCGTTGTACCTAGGTTCAGCTTATTGATATGAAGATCATAAATAATGATTAAAAGTCCAAGCTTTCGGATCCAATGCTTCAAATTCTGAATTCTTTCACAGTTCAATGATGAAACTGATTTAACAATGAAATGTAGGGTGTAACTAAATGTAATGCTTCAATGTGTACAATCATATATGTGTCGAGAAAAAGAGAAAAGAAAATAAATGTATCGTAAATTTAGTTTGTCAAAATGTGCGTACGTGAGTTTTTGTTTTGACAGTACTGCACATTTGCAAATTGTAGGTAAATTCGTCATGTTGAAAAAAAAAAAAAACGGTGGCTGTTTACATAGAAAGATATGCATTTATGTGTTTAGATTTATTTGTCATTTGCATCTCTGATCGACTATAGTTTAAACAATATCTTCCACGCACATATGTTGAAAAGTTTATTTATCTTTACTGTGTAAACTCGACGTTTATCCTATACAGTATAATCAACTATTCTACTCGTACGTGTAGATGTACGAACGGTAAGTGCATAGGTTAAACCTAGGTGAACCACCAGCAGTACGATCTTTAATCCAATTATGTGTTCTCAAACGACTGGCGGAAAAATAGCGTGTATAATAATACCGACACCGATCAGATTGTCAAATTCATTTACTGCAACTTGAATCGAACTCTTTGAAGAATTTCTTTGTTTGCTCTCAACTTTATCATCGACTTAGTATTCGCACTGTTATTACCTGACGCAATTCACTGTAACTATTCTGATCAATTGCAGAAGAAACTGTAAATTATTTGATTTCAGCACTGAATGCAAAGCTTCGGGGCAAAATTTTCTTGGAAATTAAATAAATCTAATAACTTTTTAGTATTTTGTCACTCGAGTCGTTGATGTGAAAGGTAACAACAAAACTTGCAAGATTTAGTTCGTAAAAAAAAAATTGAGCTTTGTCTGATTGTGAGAAAAAAATATGCTTCAACAATTAGCATCGCTATAATGCTTCGGAAATTATTATAACCGTGGTATAAGGAAGAAGTTAACTATGAAAAGAAAAATATAAAATTGAAAGGCGAAAAGTCGAATCCTTACTAATATTCTCAATCAAATATAGTGATATTTCTGTCGTACTGCTTTGAAATACCTGCAATGAAAACCATTAACAGCAGACTTTTGCTATGTACAGATGTGTAGGTACCTCGTTATGTGTGCAGTGAATAATTCATGGAACTTAATCGTAATTTTCGATATTATTACCATATTTGATTTGTTCAGCATGTGCTCTTGCAAACCAAATCGATTTATATGATATCTTATTCGTATGCTTATCTGTTGGAAATTTGTTTATTTCGTGTTTATGTCTCTTTTTTTTTTGTCTGCGGTATGTGGAGTGGCTAATATTTTGTTCAAAATTTGTTTTAAATAAGATGACACCTTGAGGATTACCTTGTTCATACATTTTTAAATTATGCGTCAAGAATAGTACGTGAAACTAATACCAAATGTTGAGAGCCACGGGGAGATATATTCGGTGATATGGAAAAAAGAACGTAATTTTTTAAGACCCGGAATTTATTGCTGAGATCCATTAGTAAAATAAAGTATTGCTGGTGGTTACAGGGGTGAAGGTTGGCGTGGCTTTTACAAGGGGTTAGGCCCTAATCTTGTCAGAGTGACGCCCGCAACTATCATCACATTCGTCACCTATGAGAACATTTCCCACAAACTACTACGCGCCAAGTCATCCCGCATGGAGGATTTACCCGCAGCTTCCGCTGTCGCTATATTGAACACGTCAAAAACCGAGGTAACAGCGAATTGAATCCACCTCCTCGCAGGACCGATCCATTCAGAAGTTATTTATAGAGTTTGAAGACTGTTCAAGATGTTCATATGGTAAAGAAAAATGACTACAAGAATCACCGTTGCATGCTTTTATGTTGCAAACAAACTATGTACTGAATTTCATTGCTTGTATGTGTAACTACAAGTTTTTATTGTTAAATTTGAATTTTGTAAAGATGTAAGTAGTTGAATGTTCCTTTCGTCAGACTCTGCATTTTACTGTAACCAGTTCATTTAATTGAAGAAAAAAAAACTAGTACATTAATGGAAATACAATATTTTACAATATTTTCTTTCCAAAATACGACAATCAATTGCATTGTAAATCCTTTAACAGGCCTGATACACATTTTAGTTGATAGAATTTAAATCCATGCTTGAGGTCGCGAGTAGCCGCAGGTACTCATGTACTGATGAATTATCATTCAACTACACCAAAGTACCCGATGCTTAAAACGAACGGAAATCACTGATCAGACAGGATGAATTTTTACGAGGACAAGATACTACATAAACAACAATTTTTCATTATCATATGCTTGCTTAAGTCAGCGTACGCTGTTTCATTTGGCGTTTATTTTCCTATGCATTTCCTTTCTCTTACTGTTTGGTTAAAAAAAAAAAAAAATTGGCACACGAATATTTCCAAACATCTTCTATTTACTTTTTTAAGCTATCGATGCGCGGGCGTATCATTCTAATCATTTGTTCAGTGCACAAGTTGTATATTTCGTTCAATAGACGTGCATATTTCGTGTAAATGCACTCTTTAAGTATTGAACACTAATTATTGTTACAGCATCCAGTAAATTACTGTATTTATTGTATACCTACGTATTATACTTAAATATTGTTCCGAATATAATGTGACCCCCCATGTAAGTCGAGTTCGCATTCACAGACTATTTCAGTGACGATTATTTAAATATATCTATAATGAAACCATTTCTGCAAATAATTCGGTACATATTTCCTAAGTCACGTACAGTGTACAATCGGCGTATAAAAATCCTCCACTTATGTTCGGAACAATATGGCAATAATGTTGAAAACTTAATTCTGCGAATATGCTAGGTAGTAATATAAGAAATAAAAAGCTGTAACAATCGAAAAAAACCTTGGTCAATGTGTAGCAAGGCAATGTAGTCAAAAATAAACTGTGGGGAAAAAGGATCGCGTTTCTCTAACTTATTTATTTCACTGCCCTATCTCATTCTGTCAGTAGAATTAACTAGTACATACACCGCCTTTTCTGCAACGGTACAGAAAAACATAAGATGAATAAACTGTAATTGTATGGTGATGTAATAATTAATTGTAAGAGGTCGTAGGAATTAAAAAAATTTGGTTCGCCAAATTCTTTCCTCTTTAACCCCCTGTTTTTCCATTTTCAAACAAGGGGGGAATTATTGCAATAGTCATCAAATAAATAGTTCAGTTCCCACGTTTTTTTATGCATAGAAAATCCAATCTCCTATAATTTTCAGATAGACATCTGGGGTGTGTGATTGAATTTTCTACCGGCGAAATTTCAAGGATGAATGAGTGGATTGACTAATTTAATATTGAATTTAGATTGTGACATTAATTGTAAGATGCCAAATCTACTAAATCTTAAAGATGATGTCGACGAAAAAACTTGAGTTTCTTATATTTATCCGAATGAAATCTGGAAAATCATTTGAAAAATTAATATATTTTTTCAGCTTCCCTATAAAAGGCCAGTTCTACTAGTCTAGAACTTGAGGGATCATTTTACTTGCGGGTCCATTAAAAGTTTCGTAAATCATAGTGAAATCAAAATTTTGACAACTGAACTAACTTATTCAGGTTTCTGAGTTTTGTTTAATTTGGTATAAGTAAATCGAAGTTGACGATTGTAAAGTTTCGTTGATTTTTTTCTAAACGTAGGTACCGCTTAAAAGAGGATTGGTATTTAAAAACAACGCGAGTTACACGCGTTCCTTATCCATCGAAAACTGTCACGCGTAAAAAAATTTTTATTAATAAACTAGTTTCCATGACCAGATGAAGTTGGCATGGGATGGTCCGTGCGTTGATTACGTCAATCCCAGCAAAGTAAAATTAATTCTATCTACTTGTAAGATAATGTAAAACTGTTAAACTTCTCATGCCACTTTCGAAGCGTAAAAGAAAAAATCGTTCGATACTGTCCCGATGATCCTGTTTAGTCATAAATATAAATTTGCCTTCGTTAAGATGCTTACGAAGTCCTTTGGCTTCTCCGTAAAAGTGATTCATTCGGTGAGGACTTTCCTCCGTGCGGTTAACCTCTACCATTTGTATGCGAATACCGGTTTGCATCGCGTATTCGTGATATTTCAGCAGCAGTGCTGTTCTCATGATGGAAATATTCTCGAGTATTACTTGAAAGTTTTCGATAGTCACAACGCTTTGCAATAACATAAACCGCGTTTGATTCGTATACTCTTTTACAATCTTGAAAGGAGACCGCGGCATTCTCCATAGGGATAAGGGTTGCAACTTTTATTTTTCCAATTAATTTCGTACTCGAGTTTCGATGCAACAATAATTTTACTCGTAACGGAAATTTATTTTGCTGCAGTTTTCCGATTGAAGTCTGGTGATTTGCGATAAAGATGATCGGCATACGCTAACGAGGCTGATTTTGAGCATACACGATAGTCTTAAACCATTTTAATCATGTAACAGAGATGGATATCGTGGATACATTCGGTGCAGTTGGGCATTGCAAGCGAAACCATGAAATTTATGCCATTGGATCACAATTACAGGGAAATTTAGCAAAAATATGTTTGTTATTTTCTCTCCAAGTATTGCGAAATATTGATACCATCAATATATGTGCTGATAATGTAAGTAGATATATGAAGCTCTTGCACTTTGGGAAACACTGACTTAACTTTTAATCTCAGGATTAGAAAGTTATATAGAGAGACGAGCAGTTACTCTGCATGCCTAGAACTCTAGATTCCAGATAACAGAAGTGAAATTATGTAGGCATTCACTTCTTACTTGTAAAGACGTGAGAGATTATTTCACATACAAATAATGAACGACAAAAAATCATTTCTTCCCAAAAATATGCCTTCCACCCCTCTCGACGAGCGATGATCCCCAGTTGATGGCGTGCATGATTTCAGTCTTCCCATTGATCCTGCAACAAAAAGCTAAAAACATTTTACTTTACACACATATAGCTATCGTTTGATGAAGCGAAAAAAAATAATCGCGGATCCGGTGATGTTTTGAACTTAAAATATCGATTAATCAAAAGAAGTAGATCGTTCTTTTAGTTATAAACAAAAAATATCCAACGTATTGCTTTTTTTTTTATCAAACGTTAGAAGGACGTTGACTGAGCATGCTTTCCAAATTTGAAGGCAATTTGTTAAATAGTGTTCTAGATATCTTTCACACAAGTTGCAAAAAAGTCTTTCGAGAAAAACGCGTTTTAACGTGTAATTTTTGGGAGGATATGATTTAAAATTTTTTGGTGAATAGATAAAAGATAAATCAATCCACATGTCAAATTGCGCATTGATCCGTGGTACAGTTTCTTCACTAAAAAATGAGAAAAAGCGATAAGTTCAGCGAAAAAAAAAACAAAAAATCCACCCTTAAGTTTTGATTTAGACCTTGGGGCCCATTAATATTTGATCATCCGATCGTGCAACAATTCAAAGAAAGTCTTGCCAACTACAGTCACGAGCTGGCAAAAGCTCTGAAAAAATTCCGTGATCCTGGAGAGAAAAAGTTGGTCCAAGAGCTTGGACTTTCGGAGAGAAGGCTTCCTTCTTCATTCATTATTTATAAAGGCGCCGGCAGCGGTGATCGATTGTTGCGGACACAGGAGGAACTAAAATGAGCGCGCGTTGCGCAAGCCGGGTTTTGTAGCATTAAGAGGTGGCTGGGAGTGCGTAATCGCGTCATCTTACAGCCTGTCTTACAATAAGTATCGCGGCAAACAAGATGGCCGAATGGGCTCAGCTGTGGTGAGATCGACCGTGAGACACTCGCGTTCTTCTGTGACAAAAAAGCAACAATACGAGATAGATTTTTTCCGGGGGCTCGAGGAAATACACAGCGATTGTTCCGGCCAACAAATGGTGAGTAACGCATCGCTCGCATGGCCAATGGCCATTCATTCCTAGTTAAGTTCCAGGACAGTCGATTCGCGCGCTGTTTTTTGAAAGTCTAGCAGACTACAGAGAGGTTCTCAACGAGGGCCCGTCGCACGCGTGTTATGCCATACGCACGTGCACACGTGCTCACAATTGTGGATACACATAGATGTATTAACACTTGGATTTCAAACGGCGGCGTCTGGATGATAGTCGGCGTGAATTCGTTGGACGGAAAATCGTCGCAGTTTTGAAAATAATTTGTTACATGCGTACTGAGGTGTAGATAGCATTATATACTCGTCTGTCTTATCTAATCGTGTGAAAACATATTGCTTTTGAAATACCCCCACGTGATGCAAGCAATGTTCGATTTCACGCTGGAATCGCGCGTCGTTGGATTTATGAATGCTGGAAATGTCTTGGAGAGCATTTTGATCGTGGAACGTCTCGTTCCTATCGTTCAAACATTACTCGTCACTATCACAATCAGTCGCAACATGTCATCGATTGTTTGGCTCGTGCGGATTTACTATCAAGTCTATAGTATTTTTTTGCCCTTGGTCGTGACCTTCGTCGAAAACCGTCCACGGTTTTATTCCTGAGAGTAAAAGACTCTCGAGACGCGTTTTGGTTCGATACACTTCGTCGAATTTACTCGCACCTGGAATTTGAAAATCGAAATGATTTGAATAAGGAACGTTTAAAGTATGAAATGAAAACTTTCGTCATCGTCGACATTCGGCGTAGGTACCTACAAAAATGACCTGCATGCCATGTTCTGTTTACACGAATACTTACCGTCTAGCATCGCTCGCTTCACCGAGATACGCGATTGTTAAATTGTTACGTAAAATGCGAGTAAAGGTTGTAGGTAGGTAGGTAGGTAGGTAGATTACTGAATTGACTCACCGCGCCAACTGTTATCTAGCTGTCTACCGAGGCTGTCACCGTTTTGCCGCGTGTGAACCAACCATTACACGCATATAATCTATGTAACATTACCTACCTACGCTGGGAAAAATACGAGAGTAATCGCGACGTTGATATAATTGAGGTTTTGCCAGGCCGAAAGAATTACTATCCACTGTAGATTGCGAAGGATGATGCGGAGCGTCGTTTGATTGATCCACTTAACCGGACGCCTATTATCGATATAATTGGCTTCCAAATAAGTCTCCACGATTCATTGGCATGATTGCAATGTGTGCGTATAGTATTGTGTAATTATCGATATAAGCAGGTAAACGAACCGTTTCAACACACTATTATATGCCCGAACCATTTCTAATCACTTGGATCGTCCGGGATCGGAAAGTGCCGATTCGCAATGCTGGGTATAGTTGCAAGGTACGGAACAGGCTGAACCGAGGTATACCTATATGAATAAGAAAGTTGTTTGTCCTGGATTGTTTTCTCAATCGCGGCTATTAATATACCCACTCCCTCGTAACTCGTCGTTATAACCTTGTATAATGAGAAACTTTCTTAGATCACCCATTGGCGGATTGACGGTGTGGGTGACACATGCGTATGAAGTGCGACAAACTATATCTTTATTATACTACTCGATATGTTAATTAGCAATAAAGATGGATCGTGCGTACAGTCTAAACAAGTAAGAAAGTATCAGAACAACTGAATGGTTTAACTGAGGTTCAGAAGATGAGACTAAAGTTGATCAAACAGAATTTCACTGGAACAATATGTGGATTTCCGTAGGAATTGGAAATTTTTTGGATTTTTTGAGTATCGACTAAAAATCACGATTACATCTCATTTTACAATGCATCGTTTTTTGAAGCCAATAATGTGTCGTTCTTCCTATTCTTATGAAATGTAAATTAAATTCTCTATAAGTCGTGTGACAAGGATAATCTTCTGATGATTCAGCACCGATATGTTTGACATATTTTTATTCTTTTATTTGCATTTTATGAGATACGGCCATCCATCAAAATGTTTGTCTGTAAATCCAGAATTTCGATTTATTGATGTAGATTATCAATATCAATAATTTTGTTTAGTTTTCAGTCATCAAAATTGCTTCCATTTTAATATGAGAATCTGGATAGTTCAGAGGGTTCTATAGTCACTCGATACCGACCGAGTAAGATGTCACACTGATTTTTACTGTTGCATGAAAGCCTATCCAACACTCATGTGAAAATGCCTTATAGATAGGACAATTCTTCATCCCACCGTAAACAAAATTATTCAAAAACTTTTTTATTTCATCCGAGAATAACGCTACAAAATGTTTGTCCTCAATTAGTGCTAATTCAATTATAGGAAGATATTTTTTGGCATTATTGTTGTATAGAGCAAACATTTTCTTCATTTCTTCTTTTTTTTAGGATATTACAAAAATAATTCAATCTGTAGTTTTCATTTTCGTGGCCTCAATACGACATGAAATAAGTGCTGCGATGTCTTTCAGTTTTCGTATTTTAAACCGTCGATTTATTTTTTATTCATTTAATTTTGATTCATTAATTTTGTACTCAACTGTACTCCTGATACATCGTTAAGCCTGTACAACTGCGGTCATGAGTAATACCTGCACTTATGCAGGTACTATTGCAGGTTATTAATCGTTTAACGAACTTCTATAAATGTACATTAATACATCATTATCTACTTGAGTGGATAAACTTATCAGATTCCATAGTTGGTGATTAAAAATTGAAATGTAAAATTAAAATTTCAAGGTAAAAAAATGGTTATGTTGAATTTTATAGATTATTCAATAGAATACTGATGTGATTCAATTTATCGTGAGTTTAATCTGAAACCGTTTTAATGTGCGGCCAAAAAATACACATACAATTCAATGATTGTTCACAACTTTTCGTCTATTACAGACAAAAGAATATTTAGAATAATGCTGCGCAATGTTGCAATTAAATAAAGTTTGTGTAGATTAGTTTGAATCTATTCACTCATTGTCCAGTTTTCGCAGTGATTCACTCAGATTTCTAGGTACTTGCCTGTAGCTGATGCACAATATTTCATGTAAGTGAATACTTTATTTCCGTATACGAATAACGAAGGAAATCACATTTTGCATTGCGGAAAATTGTATTCAATTTTTAACACAGTTGAAACTTGGATTTATTCGCCTCTTGCGTCTGGTAATTTAAGTAATCGAATTTAGTTTGTTTTGTAATGGCTTCATCTTCAAATTATATACCGATAGCATAGATTTGCGATAGCTACGAAGCTAAAAATAATTGATGCATCGATTAATCGAGTTCGAAATATACTAATCGAACACGACTCGATGAAATCAGTAAAAAATAAGGGATTAAATAAAAAAATTTAAAGTCAAAGTTTCGTAAATTTCAGTACGTAGTCTTAATGGCAGAAAAGTTTTTTTGGTAATTTGTAGTTCAATTTCAGATAGAAATATTGTTTTATCTTTTACTAATTATATCAAACAGATGCTTAGTAAGCAATGCAATGATAGTAATTCATACTTTAATCACATAAATTGATATTGCATTGCATTGCGTCGTTCCTCGGAGTAAAAACGAAAAATCGAGAAACATAATCGATTATACTCGACTAAACGGGAATTGGTGATTCTTAGCGTATAGTTAAGAGTAAATTTCTCGTTGACTTTTCTACAAAACGCTACTTGAGCGTGACCTCTTAAATCAATCAAATGCAATCGCTGACCCAGAAAGAAAATTTCCATACAAATAGAAACATTTATAATAAGGTTAAATAATTGAACGTCTACTGCGAAAAATGTACGCTTGTAACAATTTGCTTTTCAATGAGATTCATACTCAAGTAAACCATTGTACTTTCGAAGGACCTTGAATACTTTTTTCACTTCGTTAACTGCATAGTACGTACCCACCTAATGACAGTAATCCTGACTATTTACTACTATTATTATACTTGTAAAAAAATCACACCATTTTTACCGTTTTTAGTGGCTAAAACACGTTAATTCCTCAAGAGTGTTAAAAGCTGTAAATTTAGAGATGCTGATTTATAGTTGCAGTCTTCAATGTCACGATCCTTCGAATATTTCTATATTCTGTATACATGAATAGATAGTACCCCAAAAAACTATACAAAAAGTGAACAAGTTCACAACAAAAAATTAACCAATCTAATAAGCAATACCAGATTTTATAGGAACCAGATAAAATCTGCTACAACAGAACAAAGAATGAATCGGAAATACAATTGATCGCACTGAGTACAGTTTTATTATACAGTGAGAGTTAATACGGATGTGCTGGAGAAGAAATCCGAGGCTTGGCGCAATCGTTATTTATTGCGTATCAATATTTGATTTGTATTCTCTTCGATTACGCATATGGCGACACCTGGGAACGAGGTCGAACACGTGTAAAATTTTCATTCAGACGGTACTGCACGAGTACAAATTCAGACTGTGCTTCTGAACTTGAGTCATTCTAGGTATGTGGCTGAATGAGATACAAGACGTAGGTTGACAATCGGTCGCCAATGGTGGCCGCAGTCTTCAATCCATCTCAATCTAAATGGGCTTCAATTATATTATATTAATTTTTACGAAGTCACTTATCGCCCGACATCATCAGTGTCAGGGCCAGAGATTATACTTGGCGCAAAACACTGACGGATTGACCAAAATGCAAAATGAGTTGTACTTAGGCGAGCGCGTCTGCGAAACGACGACAAGTATTGCAAAGTAATTCATGAGCCGAAAAGAAGTCTTTGCCTTCTCATGATGCGGACGATATTTTTTTTTTTTTTTTTTTTTTTTTTTTTTTTTTTTTTGCACAAAATAGACCAATTTTTAGTACTTTGGTGCATGTTTCGTACTGTCACAGAAACTATCAGGTACTTTACGTACGGAATGCAGGCAAAAAAGATATGTGAGCTATACTAATAGTCTGATAAAAAGAGATGCAGCCATGTATTTGGAGATGATTTTATACAATGCTAGAAAATATTAAGTAAATAATAATGAAAAATCAAACAGTTGAGGATTTTTAGATCGTAAAGTCCAGTCAAACAAAAACATAATGAAGATAGTGTTCACAAGCTTGAACTCAAGTTAGTTAAGTTGAATTTATTTGAAAAATCATTTTTCAACATAAAAAACATGTAAAAACTGCAGATTCAAGTGAATAAAGTTTGGTTATCAACAATTTTAAAAAAAGTTATGCTATCGTTCCGTTTTTTAGTTCCAAAATTACTATCACTATTTACCCCATCTTGATAAATGGTTCAATTGGTAAATGGATACTTGATAGATCACCTGAAATTAATTTCGAATGAAGATAATGTGTTTTCTACAACGAAGCATAAATTTATCGACAATAATCAATAGTGATTTTGATTAAATGTGTTTTTATAATGAACTGAGGATTTACGGGAAAAAAATTATCTTCAATTAAATACGCAACGGAGTCGTTTGACGAACAAAATCACTCATAATTTGTAAAAATTGGAAAAGAAACATTCAACGATGTCGTTATTCTAAAATTATCGATAGCTGGGCTTTTTTTCACCATCTAAATTTTCAGGACTAATCATTTTTATTCACTTGATACTTTTTTCATCAAATTCAACTTTACTGACTATAATTTCAGCTTCTGAACCTTCGTTGTGACGTTTCTCTCTTTTTGTACTTTCATGTTTAGACTGTACGTCTGATACGTCCGTAATTCCATTACCTGTTGATTAACTCATCGTTCCTCGTCTGATGATTCACAACCGATAATATCCATTGACTTCAACGAAATAAGACACTAAACGGATTCAAATAGCTTATAAATTCTGAAATAAGAACACACCGTAAAGAGAAGAAAAACATTGCATTGAACTTCTTACATGAAATTTCATTCAAACACAAAAGGGAATTTTTCGAGGTTTTTTCCTCTCATTGTCCATACATGAATTAATTTATTGGAAAATATTCTATTTTAAAACTGACGTTTGAAAAATCATTCATGCTTGAAAGAATGATTGAATTGATGTTAAACAAGACTTTTCATCAGTGTCAATTTTTTAGCATCGATGAATTGGATTAACCGTCAGTGAGAAGAATTGAAAAATGACGGTTCTTCAACAGCAATTCAGAAATAAAAGTGATCGTATCAAGCCTATAAAATCGTACATAAATATCAAATTTCGCACTTTGTTAGTCATTTAAATAATGTCAAAATTTCCCGGCTGATCCCTTCAATAGATGTTTGAATTGCTATCAAGAGGGGTCAAGAAAATCGGCCATTAATTTTGACCTGCAGAAAGTGCTATTTGCATAATCTGAATCTCGCGAAAAATTTCAGGTATATTCATTTTTTGTGGAACCAAAGTGGCGTGGAATGCCTCATATGTTTTCTACCAGATCTTACATTTACCGCGTAATAAGACGCCATTCGTTTTATTGAAAAATATACCCTCTTCCCAAGCTGTGTAATGATGCGATAATGCCCCTCGCAAGTTATAACTGGTTATTTGTGTCACTCGATTATACGATTTTAATTCATGAATGTCTCTAAAAATTCTGGTATAGATGACAACGTTCATTGACACGGCGCACTCTTGACCTCTGTTCTCACTCTCGAGCTCTAATTGCTCTTTAATGTGATTTGCTAATTAAAGCAAGGCACTGTTGAATCAATACACGAACGTTTTTTTCTCTTCATGAAATTGCTAGGCCTCCAAAATAATCACAAGTTTTTATGTTTCATAACTCGATTATGATCACTTTTTATACGTATGTTACACTTGCTCGTTACATGTGTCTATATCTTGTACTTATTCAGATGATTTATTTCAATACACGATATACTAAATCGTTAAGACAATTAATTTGTGACGGTTATTTTTGTCATAATCGCAAACAAAAACTATTCCGAATCATAATTTTTCAATCATTTTCCTCATCCAAATCAATCCTCGAGTAAACATTGTATCGATCTTTCTTCAACAAAAATATAAATAAATAGTCGTACTCGTTAATCTTTTTTAGAACCAAGCTGAATATCGTACGAGTTCACGCGTGGAGCATAAAATTTTGCTCGTAAAATATTAAAGACTAACGGCGAGTGCGCGAGGCGTCCAAAAAATCATATCTATTATACATTTTTCCATTCACATTTCGAAACCATTAGAACAAAAATAATTAAAGACGTAGTGTTATTTGTTATGTAAAATTTGTCGGGCGGTCGAAATATTTGCGTCACAATGAAACATAAAACATAAAAACTCACGCTTCAGCTACTTTAAGAATAACTTTCCTGCGTTAAAAAATCCCTGATAGAAAAAAAGTTCCTCAAAAGATTTTGAAAATAACTCTTGATAAACAAACTGGAATTTACACCTCGATATATAGTATAGTTAAAATTTTAAAAAGGGAATGAAGTGAATACATTCGATTGTGCAAAGTATTTAATTTGTTAACTGAAACCTTAAATTTTAAACGTTTATTTAGAAAAAAAATAATACAAGTTATTCATTACCAAAAATTTCACGTGTGAGTTGAAAAATTAGGTTAAGGTTAGCACAGGTTTGCACAACCAATTAATTACTTTTCTTTGCCATATGTGTATAAACATTTTATCTCCAAAGTTACATTATATCAATATAAATAATTGTATAATCTATTCCGTGTCTTATTTTTAAACTGAATGTAATAATATCTGAAAGTACAGCGAGGTTTATCAAGTCGATGTGTAAATATAATTACAATCCCAACTGGAGTTACCATAAGAATAAAACTATATTTTTTTTTCTTTCCATGCACTATACTTCAATTAAAGCCATAACAAGGTGCTGAGGATGGCGCATAAAAAAGGCAGTTTCAAACTCTATGGTTTTGAAATCAATAATATTTTTTTATGTAATGTGACGTAATGTATTGTTGAATATTTTGAAATGCTATTTACAAACAGAATGACCGTTTCAAGCCATGACAAGGTAAATTCAAGGTTAGTCCAGTTGCATGTATTCAAAAAATTGTCAGCATGTATATATAATTGCATTAATGATTCTTGCGTCATGAGACTTTGTGAAAATATTTTATTACACCTGCCTCTCGATCGTAAACTTTGACTTACCGCTAATTATTTTATTCGAATTAAGCAACGGTCCAATATTTCTGTACACAATTTTAAGACCCAAATTGAAGAAGAATGATTTTGAAAATGATGAGTTTAATCAGTGTGAGACTTTAAAGGATAAAAATTGAAACTCTTCACCCAACGAGCATTCAATTTAAATTTACCAATTTTATCTTGGCAGCGCGTTCGGAGTTCTATCAACAACGCTATTTAACACTTTTCACATATATAATTGTCAAATGCTTGACCTACGAGTGTTTAGCGATTTGCTTGGTAATATTTGCCTCGCTAATCTTCCGTGAACTCGTGTATCTTCGTTTCCACTGAAATAATCTCGTAGGAATTTCTATTAACGTCTACGATTATTTTTTCGAGAATGAACTAACCTTTGGAAGATAGTCCATTTTTCAGAGGCCACGTGTCAACACCCCTGTACATGTATACTTTGGCAATTAGGTGACCTAGATTTGCTCAATTTACTCTGATAAGAACACGTATACAGGATTGGGTCATCGCGCTGTGAGGCTGGCTTGAAATTTTTATCGTTGGTGAAAAAGATCCGCGAAATTTACCAACATAACGAAAGAACGCTTCTTGCTGCTGATTCGCTGAATCTTATACCAAATAAAAAAAAAGAAAAAAAAAAAAATGCGGCAATTATTCATTGGAATTTGTTGGAACTGACTGTATTTCTTGTGAGTGATACGGTCGAAGTGGATTTGTTTGGCCGGCTGCCAGAACAAATAAAAGTTTGCCTCAACCGACTTGATGCTAGAATATTCGATCAATCTCCAACGATTTATCTTTAACATGCTACATTAATTGCAACCAAACAAGCAATATATTTTCCATTTATTTTCACGCGTGTGGAACTTCTTCGTCACATTGATTTATTATAAAGTTTTAAGAGCGAGTTATAAACAGATGAATTTGATGTGTCTAGAAATTACTGACAGGTCAACAGAGTAGAAAAAAATCCTCGATCACGTCTCCATATCAAATGTCTTTCTATCAAAAAATTCAAACTCATTTTCATGAGCGTCCGTGTTCTTGAAAGTATAATAAAAATTGAAAAATCAAAAAGCAAATTGACACATTAAAAAAGTTTTGCGTTTAACTTTTTACTGTAAAATAAATATGAAATGTTGGCAGGTAAGGCATGTTGAAGATTTTCCTTTTTTTTTTTTTTTTTGCTATGACAATTGGTAACCGCAGTTCGTTTAAGGTGAAATTTCTCTGGTTATGTGACATTCCACTTACATATAGCATGTGGGTGATAATCATTATGAACTTCAAAATATTATCTTTTTATCCTGTGTGTGACCCGTCTGCAGCGAATTGACGTAAAAATAAAAATGTCATGCCTGAGTATAGGTGCGGTGTATATGGATAAGAAATGGTGCGAACGCTCGTTAATTATATTGCTGGCTAATTAACAGCTGCTAGTTACTTATTAATCACTTTGTACTTTAATCTTTTTATTGTATAATTTTAGCTGCGTATAAGTCGAATTTTTTCGTGGGTTTAAAATTTTTTTTATGCCTTTTAAAAACGATATCATCAAGTCGCAATTTCTTACTATCTAAATACCTAAATCAGTGTTGTTAGGAAGCGGACTGCATATGTTCAGGGTATACAATATCCAGCCAGATCAACGCGCATGCAAATTTGACCTGTTTTTGTCATTTTCAAAAAGTTATGAGATGTATATATAACTTTTCATGTGCAGAAAATGTATAATTTTCAATTACAAAAATTCGTAGCTTAAGGAAATGCAATTTTTTTTAAATTCTCCCAACTAAAAATTATTATACGTGAAGAAAAATCAGGACCCTCTGATATTTTCGGAGCCTAAGTTACTTCATATTTGCAACACCTATTTATTGCTAAAAGTTTGAGATGATGTTTTAATAGACAAGATTTTAAAGTAAGTATCGTAAACCGGTGGAAAGCTATTTGCTAACGTTTATAAATCATGTCTTAAGAATTCAAGCATGTGGACATTTTCTTTAACAAACAATATGAGCACAACAATAAGACGATACTGTAGGCTAGTTGCTACAGTGGAAAATACTGTGTGTTTGCCTCGTCGATACGGAAAGAGGAGTCATACTGTAATTTATCAATTGGTATGTTAAAACTTTTCACAGCTCTCGGTAATCAACAGTAAACAATCCCCTGGCAAATAATGGCCACTAGACGCCATTTTAATTTTTCGTGAACCTCCATCCATCCATTTCTCTACATGGAATAGAAGATGACGTCTCTTCTTCTGATCGTACCTTCAACAAATGCGAAAATGAAAATCCATCACTTCGCTCCAAAAAATTATAGCGTCATGGAACTGAACATGGCCTAAGACTTACTAGAGAAGAATTGAAGCATTTCGAAAAAATAGCGAATAAATCCGAATCGTAGTTTCGCTACCTTGCAGAACGAGCAACGCAAAAATACTCTTCTTATTTTTACGGATTGCTTATCATTCATTTTTTTGGAGACCATCAATGCTGGTATGTTTTCCAATCGTCATGAACTGCGTATTGACTGTCAATCCCGAATCGGTTTTGTAAACGTTATGGACAAATAAGTAAAACTTTTCACTTTATCGTTTACGTTATTTATAACAGAAAAGTAAAGAAGACAGAAGTAAACGTCCAACGACACGCAGTTATGTATTTAATGTTCTTATACGAGATGCAACATGTCACGTAGGCAACGAATTAGTCACAGACCCCCTTGTAATTTACAGGATTTTAATTCATTCCACTTGCACTGATAACAGTCGAGGAGGCTGTGATGTGTGATCAAGAAAGACGACAGGAAATTAATCTGCAGTACATACCAACGTACTTCTACGGTATATTCATTACTTAGTTTTCGTTTTGTTCAATTAATTTTCAAACTAAAATTTCAGCTACTTCTGCGATTCAAACTACATCGAATGATGAACTCGATTATCTCTTTGCTCATTTCTACTTTGAATAAATTTATCATAATAAATTGATAATAAAAAGATTAATCAAGTTCCAAACCATTATCAGTGACATTATTCACTTTCAGGTTATGTTTACTGATAACTTAATGATTTTGAAATGTGTTTTTCCAGTCACGAGATCATGATTTGGCAGAATAGTTGTGTTCTGTAATTGTAAGAAAAACTAACCTTTTTATCAGTATTG
This sequence comes from Diprion similis, assembly GCF_021155765.1. Lineage (NCBI taxonomy): Eukaryota > Metazoa > Arthropoda > Insecta > Hymenoptera > Diprionidae > Diprion > Diprion similis. The sequence goes on along the minus strand of NC_060112.1, from coordinate 9,847,913 downwards.
ATTTAGCTTAAAAAAAAAAAAAAAAAAAGAAAACGTGATTACAAACAAAACAGAAAAAACATCATTAACCTAGATATCTGAGATTATGTATGCATGTACATGTTTTTTCATGTCCGGAGATATGAAAAATTTTCACACAAAAAACACATCAGCTCTTTTTTTTGTCCAACGACAGGAAGTATTGAAAATTTAAAAACAAATATATCATTAAAAAACGAGATCAAATTGAATATCGTGTTTCTTGTACATGATCAGGCATGAATGTGGATAAATTTCAGGCTTTTCATAGCCAACTGTACCTACACTATAGCATTACTATCTTACGTCTTACCACGTCACCTCATCTCTATATCATTTCCTCATCCCCTCTTACATTTTCTTTTCACTTCATTCTTATCTTTGTCCTATTCCTCCCTGCCGTCTCCATTTTCCCGAGATTCCCTATCACTCCGTCGTTCAATCTTTATACCTTGAACCTTATTCTCTCTCCGCAGTATTTTCTCTCTCTTATACTAAACCTTGTTATTGCCTTTATCTTACAATTAAGAGGGTGCTGTAGTCAGTCTTTACTGACATGTGTAAAATTTTACTAATTTCAAAATTCAAAATCACGCAAAAGCTTTCCAAGCTTTATTTTTTTATTTTTATTTCGAGGCTAATTCTACTTCAATTGCATGTTTGCACGGTTTATCATACGAGTACAATATTCAAGAAATATTTTTGAACCATTACCTAAATAAACTCTTAGTGAACACAGAAGGACTTCATCTTGTATTCACCGGAGCTCGCCGCCGATAATCGAAGAATAAACAATGAATTCTCCACAAAGACAAATTGGATTCTTTGAAAATAAATATCCATTGTAATTTGAATTCCTCGCAGATCTCTTGCGAATTCAATTCACGTTGTAGAGGATGTCGAGGTAAGCAGTTCAATGCGAACTCTTTCTCGGCTATTTTTATAACAAACTTATACATATAATGCAAAATGAAGTTGCAGGAAAGAAAGTCTGTCTGAGATCTGGAATTACATGTCGATTTGATCATCGGTATGTAATAAAATACTCTTTGATTGCACTTCTCTATGCTCTTAATAAAACATCTAATATTTCCTTCCACATAATTCAGTCGAGACACTAGTGATTCATTAGAGTGAGTTTTGTTTCCAACATAAACGAATTACCAGCTGACACGAGCTTGACAATATTGTAAGCCTGTATCGCTGATCTTCATACGCAATATTAACAATCGAGTCAACGTCTTGCGATCAATACACCATTCGTAATTCGTGAAGTTCGTATAATCTACATCTCGAGAGGTGTGAGTGTCTTAACAAGATTTACATGACAACAACTTCGCTCGCGTTGTTGTCGGAAGAATTAACGCTGTTATTGAACGATTGCGCCTGAATTCAAGTTGGCATTCCTGCTGTCATATTTTGGCGCAAGGCCGATGAAATTACAAACCATCGACCTCAATCCTGACTCCTGACTCGGATTACTCAATTCATTGTCACATACTTGTCGCCCTAAATCGGTAGACTCTGCAGACTTTTATCACCCGTATATGCGACATATCGGTGTTATACTTCGATTACATAACCTTCAAATTTATTTGTTTGCATTACGTTTAGACTTGTTTCGATTCGAAAATCGTACTGTCTCTCTATTAGATGACAGTCATGGTAAAACAACCGTCATGTCACGGTCATAGATTTGAATACCTAACTGCAGATGGGAATCAGACGAAATTTATGCAATAAATAATAAATAGATGTTAACGAATAAATAAATGAGGAAATGCTTTCCAATTTGAGAACGTCGAATATCTTCGACAATAATTTAGTAAGTTTGAATATTCCCATGATCGGAATGACATTTTTAATTACCCATCTTTACCTTATTAATCGAAGGTCCAAGGTCGTTTTCACGATACTTTTCTTTTATTATTTTTTATTATCTTAGCAGGGTGAATAATCGAGTGTGGATACGCAAAATAATTGAACTCTATTCGTAGCAATAATTTCGTCTTGCACGCAGGGTAGCCAACTTATTCGAAATGGTTCAAGCTGCGAATCGAAATCGCTGAATCGACTATATATCCGAGGTTTATTTTCAACCGCCGAAAAATCGCATCACATATGCAGGCTCCGTAATTCATGTTTGACAACTAAAGCTACCGTGTACAAAACCACCTCAATCTGCCAAGTTTCACCCTAACCTCTCGGTGCAAAAACTTTTTTAGGAAAGAAATGAAGCCTCAAATTACACCCTTAAATCGTGGGCACGACAAAAGGTTCGTGTGTCCTCAGATTCGTTTACGCCATTCTTCTCGCTCGTAATTATTATCATGCAATAAGAAGGGGATGTGAGTACGCAAGAGTTGAATGAAAACTCGTAACCAACGATGAGAAAAATACTATGTAAACAAAAACACGGAGTGCAAGCAGACGTAAACATGAGCTTGCTAGTAAACGACGTACAAACACGTTGTACATCACAAAATCGAGTTAGTGCATTGAACTCCGCACCCTCCTTAGCCATTCGATTCGATAGTCGAGCACCACTATTAATTAATCGGTAAAATATGCAGTTTTTGTCGCATGGCGTCCCGAGTTGAGCGATGCGACACTCTGACGTCAAAAGATTCGTCCCTTCTGCGCGCGGCTCCGAGTCATCTTTGGCTCTCTTGCTCTCTTGCTCTCTTGGCGGCATGCACCATAGGGGGAAGAAGCGGGTGCGTGGCTGGCGCCTCAATTTTTCCATGTCGATAACGAACTTGCGATAACAGAGCCGGCGACCAATATATACGAGGACTTTGCACCGTCAAACCACATTCTACCAGATTCTGTGAGAATTTCGTGTCCTCAAATCGCGTGGCGTCAAAAGAGCGAGAAAGATAGTAAATAAAGCAATCGTCACCCACCTACCCATCCATCCATCCATCCATCCATCCATCCATCCATTCATTCATTCATCCGCAACAACGGGAATAAGGAAAAACACAACACTCTTAAACCGAGAAGAGCATCGAGTGCTTCGCGACTATTCAAATCCGTTGGATCGACGTTGGCTTTTTCTTACTTTACCAATTATCCGAATCCTGGCAAATTAGAAAGGGAGCTACTACAGTTTAACGTTTGTGATCCGAACCTGCAGTGACGAGACGGAATGGAAGCTTGATTTAGTGAATTTGACAAGGAGTGTGCATTATTGCCAAATATTCACTCAATACCTTCGTCAAAGTGAATATAGTACCGATAAAGACAGTCTCACTTTCCTGAAAAAATCGACTTACGATGAAAATTTTACTGTAATCGGTGAACACGTATCAGTCAGTCATGAAATGGAATCTTGAAATTGTCGAACGCTGTTATGTGCTGAAATTTTATTGATCGTGCTTGAAAGCCGATAATCCGAAAAAACTGTTCTCGAATTTCTTTACTTGCTTGCAAGTTGTGACTCGTGATCAGTGCGTCAAAAATGGCTTCGATGCCCTAGATGTGAGAAAAAAAGTACGGAACGATAACAACAACAACAATAATAATAATAATAATAATAATCCTAATCATAATATTCGTGAAGAAAGTTTTTACCAGAAGTATTAAATCACTGCGAAAAAAATTATTGAAAGAAAATTAACGCGGCAATCGTACCGATAACGTGGGATCGATTTTCCAAATCAGTTTTATAAAAATTGTCAAAATTGAGGAAATGCTAGGCCGTAACGTGATGCTGGTTTTACGCACCAGGCAAGAACGCACCGAGAGACGTATGAGGCACAAAAAGGAAGCCAACCCTCCGCCGATGGAACCTCCACCGCAGCTTGTCAACAATAACCATTTATATCTAGACCTGAACATGAATTTCAGTGAAAACAGTAAACAGGAAGACGCCAGAAGACAGAGAAAGGTGCGTTCGATCTTCATTTCTTACGAATAACGACATTTTCTTGTCGAATATTTTTTATTCGATTCGACGTCATTTCGAGAAAAGCTCGTTCTTATCTCGTATTTTTCTCGTTGTTACGTATTGTAATCTGGCGCGTGAAGTTAAAAAAAAAATTGTTTGCCCCGTAATTTTATCATGAATTGATTTACAGTAACGCTCCAACAATATGACATTAACTTTTTACGGGTTGTGCAAGACTTTAAGAGATTAGTTCGGTTCATCTCATACATTTTTAATCACTTAAGTATAAGTATATGGTGCTCGTTAAAAATATCAATGTACGATGTCACATTGATTGTGATTCAAAACCGTTACGAATACAGAACCACGTCACTCGGACGTGTATAATGTGCGATAACACCCATGCACAGTGAACGTGGCTAAAGAAGAAAAAAAATCATTTTCCACGAATTATTCGAACGATGTTTTGCGCACGCCGCAATAATATTCTGAAAAACTTCCTTGAATGCTTGTTTTTTTCATCTTCCTTCTCATCTATCCAAGAACTCTATCCAATTATGCAATTCGACACACGCGAAATCCCGAAAGTTTGTTTCGATACTCTCGTATACGATTTTCAACATTGCATATTACGACTCAGTAGTTTTACACAAAAATTTACATCAAAATATTTTAGCTATAAACAATTAAAATAAAACATGGTGAAGCTGGTACTCAACCTTCGTTTGAGATCAAGATATGCTGTTAAAAGTGGCATCACGATTATAAACATAGTCAAAAGTACCAAATTTTTTATACATCAAACCATGCATGCACTATACATATGTCAATTAGTGTAGTAAACGCGACGTAAATAAAAAAGAATGATTTATTCGCACGGCACGACTAGTGCCATTAATTTTCGTTATTTCATGCTTTGAAATGTATACCTAATTCCTTTAGGTATCGTCTATCTCACGCTTTATTTAATCGCATTTCATTCTCACTAGAATCGTAATAATACGCGCAATTAAGGGTCCCAAAATTCTCGGTAACCTCATCCTCTGCTGTGATAATAATTCTTGTACTTCTTATCGGCATATAAAATTTTCAAAAAGTCCTCTGTTCAGCCATTAAATAGGGGAAAAAAAAAAACAATTTTCCCTGCCTAAGGTTTTCGACACTCGATCAGATAGCCAGAGGGATGACTTAGGACTGTTCTTTGCTGTCATCCGATCCCGCAGGCAACGCGGATGAGAAGCCGCGCGTAAAGGGAACTCAATTTTCAGAGTCTCTTCTTCACCTGAAGTTATCGTTAGTGTCGAGGAGGCCTTTCGATTGACTGACTCAAACCTTAAGTGAGTTCGGACTACACAGGCGCTTCTATGACTTAACTACGTTCGATATTACAAGTTCCTATGCAGGTTCTTATCGGGAATTGAAATGCTTACATTATATGCATTATATACTGGATTGTTTTATGAAACGTCCGGATATTGCATCAGATGCAAATGTGCTTCACGTTGTGGATTTGCAACGGAGCACACGTGCAGATATTTTGTTATCATGCAAAAAAAAGGAAAAATCACAATTTTATTCTACAGATTCGTCGGCGAGTATCGAGCGGCAAGTTTTCGCCGACTTACGCACGTCCGCCTTAATTCAATTATGATTATACTAAGCTCATCAGAATTTTGCGGATTTTCGCGAGCTACACATATATGTCATCTTTGATTAGGAGGTGAACAGAAATAAGCCGTGTGTATAGGTAACTGTTTGTGAGAGATTTTGTATCAGGTCGAAAAAAATTGTGAGTTTTGACTTGACCTTCTCAGATTCGAATGGAAATTTGGTAGACTCTTCAGCAGCAATAATTGTTGGAGTATTCTGCATATTATTCTTTTTTTTTTGGTGTAGAAAAGCCAAAAGGCTTGAAACGCTCTTTTAACGTAATCTGAGTCTTCTTTGATGCAGTTGAGATTTGCAGTCCGAAAATAGCTGCTAACGTAAAAAGTTCCACAGGTCAATCGGTTCGTCGGTTTGTTTAATTTGTAAATTTTTAATAGTTTTCTCGATATGTGATATAGATGCCCTGACAAGCGTGATATGGAGACTGAAACAGTTTAGGCAATACAAATTTTTATGAACCAATAAAGATAAAGCCTATCCGCGAAATGCGCGTTGACCTTGAACTCTCAAAGTAAAATATCCGTCGTCGTTTTACGCTTCACACGAATCTTTTGTTGTGTCTTCTGCTTGCAAGAAAATAAAACGCGTACTTAGGAAACGAAATTTTGAAGTTTATAATATAAGTTTAAATTTCAAATCTACGCGCACGTTCTGTATCTCGTGCCTTTAACTTTCATAGTAATGACAATAATTCAAAAAAGGAAGAAGCAATGAATAGGATGTGAAATATCCCTCAAATTTATCCAATATAATACTTATTTTACAAAAATTCATTCGATTTTTTGTCAACTTGTTTGACAATATTTTTCTCGTTGATTAATTATCGCAAATTTGAATAAAATTTAGTTACATAAATCAACTCGCCAATTTTCAAAATGGACTTATAACGAAAAATGTTGAAAAGAAATCAATTTCTACCCTAAGGTTGTAATTTTTTTGCTAATTTCCGTTCTAAAAATAATGAAACTGACACAATTTGGGTCTCATAACGAAATAACCTTCACAGAATTTGTTGCTTCGAAATTTGATGAAAACTTTGTCAAAAATCGAGGACTACCAGAAAAACAGCTTCAATGATCTCATTTTAAATGCTCCTTAGCATGACGCTGATGCCCCGATACGCTACCGGTTATACTAACAATAAGTATGCTCGATGATTTCATTGCGTAACAGTCTCTAAACTGATTGTCTAATATCAATTCTTAATGTATAATTTTCCAGCTCATGACCACGATCAGTTTGCTCATAACACGACGGCCCTTTTGTCCAACACAGAGTGCCCAGCCTATTTTTTTTTTTGTTTTGGTCCAGAATAAATTTTGTATAAAATTTGTCACAAAAAAGTTTCAATTCGTTTCAAATGGCAATTCTTTGACATATTTAAAAACAATTAGGTATTCCTAATCAATGTCTGACGAAAAAACAGCCTTCAGGGAATAGTTAAAAAATAATTCCAATACTTTTTTTCAAAATATTTCAACGAGAACCTGAAAGTTTTCTTTTTTGACGTCAATTGGTTTCGTTCTGGTTTTTAGGTTTTCCGAGTCATTATCCGTGTCTAAAAATGATGCGTAAATAACGCATATACATCCATTTGACAATGTGTGTAAGTAAATTTTTCGTTGCAATGTGGATCCTTTGGGTAAAAAAGTATGTAATTTTAATCACATGTTGTCGTGAGACACGCGCTTGTTGTTGGTTCGAAGGGATTAAGATCAACGTGATAAAAGTCAGCTAATCTTTATTAAAGCATCAAGTTGCACCCGCTGTAAGTCTCTCAAAGGTATTAAATAATTATTTATCAAATCGCCACTGCAAACACGATCTCTCGTCCTCTCGTTACTCTATAAACTTCGAGAGGTTTAGGAAATTCCCTGCTACTTTAAATCTGGGATTGACGAATTACGGTTGTAGCGTCGGAAAACTTTCCCGCATGGAAGGCTTCCGTGATTCTATGTGAAAATAAAAATAAGGCTTGAAGGATGAAATATAGAACGAAATAAATTTGTCTAAATACTCAATTGAGCCAAGAGAAATTGTTGCAATTTATTGGCTCACAGGGGAAAAGCCGCTGAGGCATAAAAACCCCTTATTATTACAGAGTAGTAAAGTTGTGTCAAGATTGTACGAGGTGTTAGTGTACGATCAATGGTTGTGTCTCGCAAGTGGAGAGCTGCCGTGAGATTCAGAGGCCGAAGGCGTGAATCTACGGAGGTTCGATCGGCTGACGAGAATCTACAGTTTAAATTGGAGAGGAGAGGAAGAGAACAAGAGAGTTCCGAGCGCGACTGGAATGGCCGGAGACTCGAATCAGACTGACTAACCGAGCGTCGATTCCCGGTCAGTTATTTATTCTTCCAACGATCAGCGCCATCTTTGCGATTAACGACGATCCACCCAATCGCGTATCCCCGCGATCGCGCCCAAACTTAGTAGAAATTTCGGGTATCAGATGGGGTAGAAAGTACGCGCGGACATGGGAAAGGCAAGGATTGGTACGGTCTGAACAACGGTGCTAGATTATTTTCATCGTTATGCGTAGTGTCGAATTCCGAATACGTGGTGGCTAGAAGCATCTTTTATTTCATAAGACGAATCGAACTGTTTCAGTGACTGACTTTAAAATATCACACTGTTCCAAACTTCCACAATAATATTCTCATTGCAGAAAGAAAAGTACAACCAATTTCAAATAAATAATTAACTTGAATAATTAACGATGCAAATGTGATGAATAAATTTTTTCAAGTTCAATTTTTTTATTGGAAATTTAGTTTGACCAGCAGCTGGTAAATTAATTTTTGTCACAATTATAGTACCCTGATGATATTTAACAAAAAGTAGTTTCTTGCACTCCCTTACGATTACCCCCCCCCCCCCCCCCTCAAACTTGGTTCGACTCACCCTCGGTTCAAAAAAATGACAAGCATCACGAATTATCCTCGAGCTAAAGTTTCCCCGTAAATAAAAATGGAACGAGCAAAGATTCTCAAGATTCTGAAGATTTATCGAATGCATTCTCCCTAATAAATTTCAAAGATAATCCTAATCCTCGTCGTACGTCACAGTGACTTCCATTCGCTTCGTAAAATTCAACCACCGCTCAAACCGTTCCACCGGATCGCTCCTCGGGCCGTTCCCTGTTTCTCGAGTAGAACCTCCCAAGCATGGGTGCAGTGATGTAACTTGCGGTGTGGTTTTCAGGGTGGGGCAAAGAGGTAAAGGTACACCGGGTATCGTCGTCGTAAATGTACGAAGGTTCGAGAGTGTAAGACCAACGAGAGGGGGAATCCCCGCCCGTGCGACCCTTGCTCGGTCAATTTTTATGTCAACGCATTTAGTGCATATCAAGAGTCTGCGAGTTCCGCAGTGTCTTTCTGGTCCTCCACATACTTGTGGCTTGCCTAACTATTCTCTGGGAAAAGGAAGAAGAAAAACACATGAGAAAGAAATTAACATTCACCGTGTCAGCGGTGTCGGTGGAGAATTGAAAAATTTCCTTCACGTTAGTCAGAAACATAAAATCCTTGGCAATGGTCGGATCTTAACGAATCTCGGTGGAATTGACAGGAAAGAATTCTAAGAAACCAAAAGACTCGTATCAGCGATAAAGGAAATATAATAAAAAAATAAAAAAAAAATAAAAAAATCCTTGTCGTTTATTCGACAAAAGGTCTTAGTCTTCCGAAACGGCGGCTCGGAACGTCGAAAGCATCGACCACTTTGGCCGTTTCTAGGGTTTCCGCGAGGAAGCCAAATTGGACAAATTAAAGGCACGACGAGCACGGCCGTCGGTGGAGACAGTTTCTTAGGATGGATCGCGACGACAGCGCGAACGAGGGCGACAGCTCGGTGGACACCGTCATTGCCCGGTCGTCACTCGAGGAAGAGGATCCGAAGGAGGACCCGGAACGAGCGTCGACGGAGTGCGTCGCCGTCACGGCGGAGAGTAACTCGAGTCTGGATACAGTGGCGAGCAAGGATGAGAAGAAACGTGGCCGCTTTGGCGCCCTGAAAAAGAGCTTCCGGAAGGATGGGGGCCTTTTTAAAATCAAGAAAAAATCACCAGGAGATCGCACATTCGCTCGAGGCTCCGACGCCTCGCTCCCAGAGCTCGCACTGATGCGAGACGAAGACAGTCCCAAAGGTTATCGATAATAATTGTGTTACACAGTAAAACTTCACTTCACTGCCGCACTCGCGTCTCATTCATTTCCAAAAATTGATGGGCATTGAATAGACCGCGAGTCGGATGATCGTAATCACTTGGTAATACCTGTAGAGTTTGATCGATTTGCGACATTACTTGTTCGATTGTCGTGGAATAGCACTGGAGAATTGACTGTACGATGCGTGTTTTCATGCCAATAAGCGTTAACATCGGTTCATTGAACGATAAATTTTATCGACTGGCTTGCGATCATATATCTTGTATCAAAAGTCGTCAGTTTTAGACTCGTATAGGTAATTAAGAACGCAAATGGAAAGTGGAAAGTTCAATAAAGAAAAAAAAAAAAAGCTCAATTCGTCAACGAAACGAGAAGAATGTTCTGATAGTTTTGAAATACTCGAAAGACATTTTCATGTTAACACGATGTTCTCAGCTGTTACAACTGGCTTAAAATTTTTAGAAGATTATTTTACGACCAGTATAACGTCTTGTTTGAGTTTGTGGTTTTCATTGGGACTCATTCGGTTATTGTAACACGATTTTTCTTCCATCTATAATTAAATAGAATGGATTCTACATTTTACCTGAAAATATTAAGAGATCTCTATCATTTGCGACGAAAGCGATGAGGAAATGAAAAACCAAAAATTCTTCTGGTCAACTTCGATAATTTTGTAAACTTGTCATCACTTTTTCAGAGTCATTTCGTTATTACATCAAAATATAATTGAACTGTCGTCACTGCGATTATTTAAATTAAGGTTGCTATTCGTGTAAGAGTAATGTCGTAATAGAGCAACGAAAGAAACACTTATTGGCGCATCATACAGGCAAAAATTTTCGACTCAACGAAAACCAAACTGTTAGAGACAACTATCTGATCTTTTGGAAAGAAAAAAAACTTGAGTACTTCGACAGAAGTAGTAGATTAAAAATATCTAGACTCGAAACAGTATAAGATAATCTTACTAATCGACAATATTCGGATTCGTCGAATCCTACAGACTGTTGAAAATTTCATAACTCAGGTATTACCAAGGCAGGTAATGACGAGAAACGTCATTATAAACGAGTCGAATAAAACATATTTCATCTCGTGCATATAACTCCGTATAGGGGGTACGCGAAAGAAAGTGGAAAAGTTGAAGAAAGAGAAGAAGTCAAATTCACTCGTCCGTAAGCTCAGTTTGAACAAGTTCAAATTATCGGGATCGGAACAGGAAACGAGACGCACACCGGAAGGTGGGGACAGAAGTCGTTCGCAAAGCCAATCGTCCCAGGAGTCTCAGAGCCAATCGGACAGCCCTTGTAAGCTGGGCGTCACCCTGCGGAAGGGGGCCAGAGACTTGGAAAAGGGAAATATTGAAAAGGAAAGGCTTGTTGTTGCCGAGGGACACCTGCGAGAGGAGGGAGAGCAGAGATCGAACAAGCCGACGCGATCGACGAGGCTCGATAGCCTCGAGAAACCTGTAAGCACCGTCACGGTAGTGCAGCGCAGGTCACCGTCTCTGACCATTAGAAGCATACCGAGTCGAGAAGTATTGACGAAAATTTATGGTGAGCCAAAAGTAGTCGCTTTTTTTATATTACACGAGGCTGCGTTATGCCGACCGAGGAAACACATGAAATTGTTAAGCTAACTTCATTTTCATTGTTATTGGTCACCTTCTTCCGGTAAGAATTATACTTTCCATGGCAGAATTGAATCGTCATTTTTCAACTTTTGTAACACAGCGTCATGGGATTGTCAGGTCATTTGAAAACACTTTGAGGAGATCGAGATTTTTGGTTCGGAATGTATTTTTTTGCCAAATAATATTTGGTTTTTTTATACTGCCTTGTAATTTGTCCGAGTTGGAATTTCACGATGGTTGAAAAATTAGTATGAAGTTTTTAAAATTCATATATAAAATCCAAAGTTCAAGATTCTTTCTTCGATGTATAATTTTTTCGATGTAGCTCCAATTAGCGGTTTTAAGTGTTGACAAAGTGTCTCATTCCTAAATTTTTGTCAAAATTGAATTACACAATTCACGTAGCAGAAAGGACTTGATTCAGCAACATTATATGACAAGCTTGTCATAAAATATTCACACTTTAATTCCGAGCTTCTGGAAGCACTCGTTTTAACAGAATTGTAGTTCTACGTCTTAAAACTGTACGACACAAGAATGATTGCATGGTTTCAACTGCCATTCGTATCAAATAGACAAATAACAGGTTAACGAAGGAAAATTTTGCTAAATATGTTTAAATTTTTCAAAGTCAATTTCATCAATGTAAAAATATTGGCAAGATTGTACATCGGGCATTCCGTGTTCTTCATTGCCTTACCCTGAAAAAAATTCGCAGCCGAAACGCAGAGTGCTGAAAAAGTGACACAAACGAGCGACTCTCCCGAGAAAACCAATTGCGTGGTTTCAACACTTCCCTACGCGATATCGAAATGGTCTGATGGTCCAGAGTACGGGAATCCCGAGATCCGGAGACCGAAGCTATCCTTCAAATCAGACTCAGAATCGGCGATACATCCCGCGAAAACACCGCCGCTTGAACTTCGCCGCAAGTTATCACTCCTTGATGAGAAGCGGGCAATCTTTCGACGTCGAAGGATCGACACTTCCGAAGAATCCTCCACGAGCACAGTGATTCCAGCGAGAAGTCACGTCGAACCAAAGGCTCAGACTTGCACTGGGAATATCCGGGGCCCAGCGCGGCACATAAGCGTGCAAAAGTTCGACACCTTTTCAACCTTCGAGGGAACATTTGACGAGGAAACGGGCCTAGGATACCTCCAAGGAATCGAAGAGGATCGAGCGGAGCACTTTGATCATCAAGTCACGGGACGTGCGAGTCTCAGGACGATGAGCAACGCACCGACGATTGCAGACATAATGGATAAATCTCGATCGACTAGTCAAGATAGCGCGGTGAGATAACCAGGATTACTTTTCCTCCATTATTTATACTCTTGAATTTCAAAAAAGGAACAGGGTATCCGAGTCCGTTAAGCTCTCGCTTAGGATCTTCTTAGATCTCAAGTGCCGTTGCTTGTACTCTCGTTTCTGTATTGGGTTGGTAATTCGATGATGGTGGCGGTTGATTACAGCAGATAAGCCATGTTTCATTGAGGAACTTTATGTGGAAATTTTTCCACAAACAGACACGAATAATAGTATAGATATTAGAATTTTTTTTTTCGTCGTAACAAATCTCTGGAAGTTCACTTAATACAATTTTATGCATTGATATTCAATGGTATTTATGTTGATAGAATTGAGACTTTGTTCAAAGATTATAGCAGGTAAATGCAAAAGCATTTTATCTGGTAGTTTTGACTCGTTTCTCTATTATCGTACATCAATCAGCCCACAAATGCATCGCGCAAATGTATCACAGTAAAAAAACGATTACTAGTTTACTTATCATTTGGTACATGAGCCAGTGTTTACCAAATAAGTAACAGAGGAGACTACTTTCTGATTGAAAAAGTGCAACATAATCGGAACAAGAAATGCCAATAACTTTGTGGAACTTTTTTTGTGGAAGCAATCCTATTCCTTAAACAAAACCAAACAATCGTTTTTGTGAGGCAATCTCAATAGTCTTTGTTCTCTATTGTGCGACTAGTCATTACTATAGCTATTTCCAGTACCTGGAAAACTGTTTTTTGACTTTCGAAGACTCCAGAGAAAGTTTACACCCTCGTGTAGAAAAGTCTTTAAAATGTGGCCTGTCCGTTTGCGTGATTCCCGTCGGTCAAAGAAACCCAACTGCTCGAGCGGGGCTTCGGGTAAAGGACCTTTGTGTTGAACCCTGAGTGGCACACCGTGACAGTCTCAGGAAACTGAACACCCTGTGTGCATGCGCCTCGACAATCGTCTGTTTTTTTTTTTATTTAAATGCAAACCCATCAAGTTTTTGCTATTCTTAAATTCTCGACTTAAAACAACCTCGAAACGCGTGCAAGTTTGGCTGCAACTTACAATCAGTTGGTCAACCTGACAAGCAGACAAAAAAACTTGGCTCAAATTAGTTGAATCTACCAATGGACTCACATGATTTGTGTCCTAATAATGTCACTGTATATACACTAGGGTGGCGCAAAAAAACCGACTATTTTTTTTTTTTTTTTTTTTTTTTTTTGAGTCTCGTGCGACGAAATGTTAGTTTTTGATGTTTTAAGAGCCCACTCCAGAGGACAGCACAAAAAAAATTTTTAAGAGGTCGCTGCAATATTTTAAAATTGTCAAAAATCGTGAAAAAATTAAATTAAAAAAATTATTTTTTCAGTATTTTGTTTGATTTTTAATTCATGTCGTGGTGTATTGTTATCGATTCTTTCTCACTAAATTGAAGAAAAAAAATTAATGAAATTTTAATATGAATATTAAAAGGTCGCTCGAAAAGATCTAAAGAAATGCACCAAAAAATTGAAAAAAAATTATGAGCGACCTTTCAAAATTCAAATTTTGAACCGAAACTTTCGGAAACTTATTTTTTTTTTGTCTATAAAATTATACCGTAACGAGAAAAAAAAATCGATTTTTGACGATCTCTGACGTTTTAAAAAATGTGGAGCGACCTTTTAAAACTATTTTTTTTGAACTGTCCTTTGGAGTGGGCTCTTGAAACATCAAAAACTAACATTTGGTCACACGAGACTCAAAAAAAAAAAAAAAAATAATCGGTTTTTTTGCGCCACCCTAATGTACACAGACGTTCACCAGTACCTATAATTGGGAGCTGGAATGAGATATCCTTCCACGTCTCAAGCTTGCACAATTTATAATGAAAATTGACGGCTGTTCTAACGCCAAGGAAATTTTTCATGCACAATTATTATCCCACATGTGGACGTAGTCACTGACATACTATATGCCCACCATTTATATACGCGGTCACTCGGCTACATGCTTTCGTGACACAGATCAATAGTAACTTTCTGTGGTCTGAGCTGTGGTCGACGGCTGTCGAGAAGCATTCACGGGTTTCAAGTTTCGCCCTGCTCACCAAGGGTGACAGACTTCCCTGCTATCGTTCACACACTCGCTCTCTCGCTCGTTATGCGTCCAAGAAGTGAAGCGACTACGAGATATACCTTGTCGAATCGCCGTACGAATCGATTGTTAATCGAAGGAAATTGACAATTTCTCATGTTATGTAACGACGTTAATTTATTATTTAGTAAACCGAGCTGCAATCGGAGGATTTTCAACGTTACCAAGGCTCCTTTACAGCATTTCACAAACGGTTATGAAGAGTGTTATATATACACTGTTTTTTACTCTTTGTCATCAATTAAATTAACGTATTTAATGGATATCAAGTGATTACAACGAAAACAAAGTATACTAAAGCGAAGAGTTAGAAGTTGTGACTAAATTCAATTAAGTTGAATTCAATTCCAACGACGACTCTTCTTAATGAAAGATCGATCAAATACACGAATTTCAAACTTCGGACCAATTGCATTATTGTATCGTTTTTTAAATGCAAAAAACGTATCCGTTCGTCCAATTTCAATGAATACTGGGTAACTTCGTTCGTTATAAATTATTTCTTTAGAAATCGCATGAAATGATTTTCTTTCCCAGATGCTTAGTTCATCTCAAAAACATTGTACAAAAATCATTATACGTTATAGTTATCGAGTAAACTTATTTTCTATAAAAAATAAGGACTTATACATGAAAATTAAACAAAGGTTACAATTTTCAACAACAATACAACCCTTTTGAAGTCGCAAATAACCAAACGTTTTTCCTCGGAACTTGTGCCGCATCAAATTTATTTTCACATTAAAAAGTTATTCTCGAAACAAATTTCGGTTCGATTGACTTCCGTTCAATATTCGTACTTATGATACATCCTTCCAATGTCCACGTTGAACCGCATATCCTGAACCCAGTGCACGTAGACGGGGGTTCTAATCTTATCGGACGCACGAGCCCTCCATGGCCGTGATGTTTACACACCAGACTAGGGTGAACGACCATCGGTTGTCCCATCAGCAGAAATTACCTCATTCGACACAATACTTGTCCCCATTTTATACCTACCCTCGATTCGTTCACGTTCGTCTTTGAACAATGGTCATAATAAGTAGTGCAGAACTTTAGAACTTTTGGCAAACGGCAGCAATGCTAATCTCGTCGTAATGTTAGATTCGCAGGAAAAGCGTTAGTAGGGAGGCACAGAATCAAGGGATAAAAATGGACACCATGATTACGTATTTCGTGACTATTTACACGTTATAAAGTGATCGCGAGATATTAATTTGACAAGTACATTTTACTTTTGTTACGTGATTTCTCGTAATTTTTAGTATTCCATACCGTCTTTTAAGCTTGCAATGAGATGCCTGTAATACTAAATTATTTCTCACAACTACCAATGATTACTTCGATGATTATTAATGTTTAATTCTATTTTAATATTACCGATTTGAATGTGATTTCGGAGATTATGAAATGTGAAACACCCAGCGCACAGAATAGACAGCAACGGTTGGTCAAAAATTTTCTCTACTTTTATTTTTTTTACAATTACCACGCCGTTCCAATAAGCTACTTTGTGAACACCTTGTATACATGACACTTGAGTAAACCATGGGCATGGAGTAGGAAAAATATTTTCAAAATGTAGTTTGAGATCTAAAAAAATAAAACTAAAAGAAAAACGAGCTGTAGACAAACGGACCATACAATCGTGATTTATTTATGTCCATTGAGGTTCCGAACATCGTAAACTTCAACAAAATTCTGTTGAAATGCAATCACGTATTAGAGTGATTCCAGACTATTTTATACTTAAATCCGAATACGTTCGAGTAAGTAGAAATAAAATCTTTAAATACTTGTAAAGACAAGAGATAAAAAAAAAAAAAAAAAAAAAAATTGTTAGAATTGTTAAATATGCTTTTTCCCATAAATAAGAGACTTCAGTAACCAACTTCCAAACAAGAGACTACTGTAATGAGGTAAATAGCCTGAGCGATCCATTCGAAATATTCCAAGTAGTGTTGCGATGACGTATCGGCTCAATTTAATTTGCAGTATCGATCAGGCTGTTTAGCAATTAGCCACACACATTTATTAACTCACATATTAATCACGTTCGTTGCGATAGAACCCGTCAACATTTATCAAACAATGTTTCAGATGGTATGCATTAGCATCTGAGTATATAATACAGTCATACTTGAAACTTGGAACAACAACATCAAATCATTACAGACGTAATATTTCATATTAAAGTTATTATAATCTATCTAACGAGTTGGTTCAACCAGTTGTTGATAGGTAATTACCAATCTCAAGGTCAACATGGCACGTACAGTATTATGAATGATCGAATAACACGATGGACTACAATTCTCGGATAACACGATAAAACTTATCCATTCTATGAAACTTAATCCTTCAAGTAGGTTCTGATGTGGTTCTGCAATCATCGATACGAATTTCATTACAGCATCACAAGGTTCTTACCTACATGCTTCCTTCAGCGAATACTATAAGAGACACGGATGAGTGCCACGACACAAATTCGTTCTGACGGCGTATCCAAACGCTGAAAGATAAGACATACTTACGTATATACTCTGTGACACTTTTTCAAGGTGTTTCATTCCGGCCTTCTCCTACCGCTTCGCTACACGTGATTGTAAAGGATTGTGTCTATACCCTTCATTGTCGAATTTAATACTGTTCGTTGTCACTTGACAGAAAGTGTTCTGTATAAATTCATTTTCTTTAACAATCAACAGTTTCCTCAAACCCAACGCCAAAGGGGCTCAACCGTCGTAAGATTAAGACAGTGTAGACGAATTCGAGAGGGCATTCTTGTCAATGCATACCCAGTATAACTCAATCTGAATTGACTTACCTCTTTGCAATGTAAATATGTCAAAACACGATTGCAAGTCTCTTCAACCGCCACTAGATACAGCTTGATTCAAGCAAATTTTAAATAAATTCTCATAGTTGCTAACATACCCTGCGTTTTTGAAAGACGATTGCTTGAAAGATGGATCAATCCCACACTTGCTGTTAATTATCTTCATTTGAAATTCTCATTGAGAATTAGACCTTCTCACAATTAACTTTTATCCTGTAAATTTCTCATAACAGATTAGATTAGAACATTTGAAAATCTGGTGAAATAAATTCAGTATTTACTTAATTAGTAGCAATAAAGTCCAGACGCCAAGTTTCCGAAATCCGGTTTTAGGTAAACACGAGTCATTCCGTCAGCCCCGTTGTATTACTCATTGTCAGCCCGAACTGCAGTGGGGCTTGTAATTACCCACTCCATTCGACCGGCGTAAAACCAATACAAAAACCAGACAGCCAATAGTGAAACGGCGTTATTAATATTCGCTATCTGACGATGCACTCGTTTGCCACGTTTGGATTCATATTCAGTTGGCTTGCCGGTTGTCCACGATAGAACTGGAGCATTTTATTCCTTGGTAACATTGAAACCTACCTCAAACCGTCAAATGGAACTTGCTTTTTGGCGAAATTGGCCTGCTTTGGATTTTTCCAGATGCAAGGTAACGTAATGTTTTGGCTGTAAAATCGTGGAAAATTTGCCATTTCAAAAAGCAGTCGCCATGTTTCTATCGAATGGTTCAGTCAGTTGGAAGATAGTGGAACCCACAAAATATCGGCATGTCGTATATATTTACATCGTGTCGATTAATGCTAGTCCTCGCTTCCAGCCTGGAAGAAATCCTGACTCATCTACTCACCTATTTCAGCACTTCGTGTCATCGAGTTAATAATATTTGGTAATTTCTTCTTGTTGCAGACATCTCAGAACAGTGGCCCGACTGCGGGTGTAGGCGAAAAGCGGGAACACCTGTACAAAATACTCGTGATAGGTGAACTGGGGGCAGGCAAGACGTCCATTATCAAAAGATACGTTCATCAATTCTTTTCTCAGCACTACAGAGCCACCATAGGGGTGGACTTTGCCCTAAAGGTTCTCAACTGGGACCAGCATACAATAATAAGGCTACAGCTATGGGACATCGCAGGTCAGTCAGGTTCACAAGAATCCCGATGAAGGAGGAATAAGATAATGCCATTTTACATTATTTTTTGCTGCTTGCAATATTTAATTGCTGAATCTTTTTGAGCCAATGTGAAGAATTCCATGCGGTTTCACTTAGCGTTGGATATTGTTGCAATATTTATCTAGAATTTCAGTAAATGATTCATGACTTTCGAGTCATTTAAGATACGACTTTCTGCAAAGTATTAACGTTTATTGAATATCGCGTAGAATTTTCTAGAATTTAATTTACTTAAATTCAAAGTCTTCTGGTATTCAATTCTGAGACGATACGCGATATCAATAAATAAAAATAAAAATGCTACGTGAAACAGGAAGGAATTTCGCGCATGGATAATATATATTGTTTATGCACACTTAATGCCTGTACGTAGAATCTCACCGTTCGCACTTGCCGGATTGCCGAGTATCGCTATATATTTATGAGTGGTCCTCTGTTTGCGAGACTCACATATCGTTATCGGACACATATGCATCGACGTCTGAAATCCTCTTTAGAATTTGCATCGCAGTGTAGCAGACCGTGTAGCGTAACTTACTTTGGCCTAAAATTTCCACCACATCGTCATTGAAACTGTTCGATATATCGTTGACGATCTTCTTAAACTTTTCAAATACTATCTCTCTTTTCTTATCGCAAAAGTACTCTGCAAAAAAATTCACGTCACCGTATAGACCTCGTTGAAAATAACAGTCTAATGAAAAAAAAGTGTCGAAATTATGTCCACTTCGGCATACTTCTTGTAGCAGAAACAATGACTATGTATTATATTGTGTATTGACTGCATCGATGTCTTTATGCCAATTGACAGCTTCAGTCAATCAGTCTGCTAATATGAGAACGTGACCACCGCAGCCTAATCGCCTCGGTAGAATGATGTTCTCATATTTTACCGAGATCAAAATGAATTTTCCAGGTCAGGAGAGATTTGGAAATATGACGAGGGTCTACTACAAAGAGGCAGTCGGTGCTTTCATAGTTTTCGACGTAACGAGAAGCGCCACCCTCGACGCGGTGGTCAAGTGGAAACAGGACCTGGATTCAAAGGTCCAGCTCCCAGATGGTTCAGCCATTCCATGTGTCCTTCTGGCCAATAAATGTGACCAGCAAAAGGAAGGCTTGGTCAACTCTCCAAATAAAATGGACGAGTATTGTAAAGATAAAAACTTTTCTGGCTGGTTTGAAACCTCGGCGAAGGAAAATATTAACATTGAAGAGGCGGCGAGGTTTCTCGTCAACAAGGTAGTCCTACAATCTTCATCAGCTTTTTCAAAGTGAAAGAGTTTAATCGTTAGCTTACCGACATTATTCACGTAAAAATGAAGCATCTTCAAGCAGTTGAAGTTCTTCGAAGGCAATTTCATGTAGAATTGATTTTTTGTGTTTTCAAATCTTCATTTTGAAAATGTAGTCTATTTATTCTTCAACTTGTCGAAAGCTAATCCCTTGTAAGAATTGTTAGAAAAGAGGAATAAATTTGAATGATTGCCCGATGCTGAATATTACATAAAACCGCTAATTCAACAGCTGACGAATATTCTGATTAAATTTCACTTATTCTTGACAGATTCTCCAGAACGATCAAATCATAAAGGGAAACGGTGCGCAAGAGCAATCAGACGGCGAAAGATTCGCTCTGAACCAATCACCAACCAACACAAAGAAGTCCTGCTCCTGCTGACATCATTTTTCAAGTCTAAGGCAACACGCCGCCAGGACAGTCCTGCACTTACTTTGACCAATTGAAAGAAATTAAAAACGTCCGCTGTTTTATGACAAGGTTCACACTGCGGGCTTCAAGCCACTCGAAGACTCAGGTCTCAGGGCTTCCCGAACCAAAACTCTAACGCAAAGTCGTTCATGCATCCATCCATTCGTAGATCCGTTTCAAGAGGTGTCCTGACGCATTTATTCCTCCCACATCCGCACCTCCTAATACACGGACTCGCAAAGTATTGATAACTTGGCGTAAACATTCCTTTCAGTGCGTACATTTCTTACTTTCCACCACGTAAATATCGTTTTTATTGCACACATATTCACATCACGATCATCCAAGTAATTTATTAAATTACTTAATTATTATTGAATAAGCGTTGAAAATTAAAAATAATGAATGAAATAAAAGTTTTGAAATGCCTTAATGTTCGCTAAAAATTTTAATCACATATTGTATTTTATGTATAGCTATTCGATAATTCTCTTTGAGTAAGTTCCTTTCTCGCGTAAGTTACCCGTAAGTACATCCCTAACACTTTTATCGAATAACGTATAATCATGGGTATCGATAAGCTATACTGAAGAAAAGTGCCATTTTATTTAAATACAATCCAAACACTGTTATACGTAACACGTATACGTAAGACGTTGAGAACACATGCAAGGTTGCATAAGTAGGTACGTATTACACGTCAATGAATCGCCTCTAATGACTTTCAACCCCTGTTTGGCATTAAATACGTTCTTCCGAAAAAAAGGAATACCAACCACACGTTCGTGTAAATGATCTGTGTAAAAAATAATTCACCGTCATTACACGATTCTTCGCAGAAAAAGAAGAAGCAAAACCTTGAAGTCAGATAAATTTTTAAAGATTCTATCCATTTTAGCCCAGATCAATCCGAACGAAATTTATTAAAATTATACTTCACCGATTTTTAAATTCGAAGCTATTCCATAGTCTGTAAGAGAGCCTATATGTATAGGCTTATATTCGTAGCGAAATCCTATCTCGAAATGTGCGTGTAAAACTGAATCCAGAATCTTGATTGACTGACTATGTCCATTCAATTAATAGGTGAAATAAAAAGTTATGTTTATCTAGTTCCAAAACGTTCGCTTCGAGATAAGTTGCGTTCTGAATATGAGCCAAATTCGATGTACAATAATAATTGTATATGCCTTCCAATATTAAAGTGCCAAAAAATTCTTTGCTCGTTGAAAGTAAACTATTGTATTAATAATTGTACATAGAAATACAAATGCATGTATATATAATAAAGTATACAGAATCCGGTTGGAAAAATAATCATGAAACTAAATATAGCAACGATGATAAAATCAGGTGTTATAGAAGAAGAAAATTCATCATTCATATAGACTTTGGCAAGTTTGCACTTTTATACATAACCAAATGTATGATTAATACATAGCTTCAAGAATATCCAGACTAACAATAAGACACAAATGTTTCAACAGTATCTGTAACTCGACTGTAACGGTTTACTTGTACTCCATTCCGCATCTACTTTCTTATGTATGTTTTTGACCGAGATATTATTAAATTATATTCATTTGTTATTCATCGACTCCTCGTACCCTCATTTCCTACACAACGTCTTCCCCTGCAAATTCTCTTGCTATTCGGTAAAAACTCATTACGAAGTATATTTGTGGATTGAATGAAAAGTCATCGATTTCCGTGTCAGCGAAGGAATTTCAATTGGGCCACCCCTCGTTTGTTTCTAAATGAAGAAAACTTAAATTTTGAGCCCAACATGAATGTTCTGACTTGATTTTTATCATTCGCTGTAACGATGCGAAGTTTTATATTTAAAATACACGTGATTCTATTACTGAAACATCTAATCTTTGACGAAACAAAATTAATTTTGTATGGAATTGACAGGGATCGATAGTACTTTTAAGGGAAAAAAAAATAAAAAATTGTTGGCCATTCTAAGGCATTTTTACTCTGTTTATTTGAATTTTTTTTTTTTTTTTGTTTTAATTGAAAATAGTAGGAGAATAGCAAGATATCATTCATATCTAACGTTTATTACGTATTCAGGTTATCTAGTCTCTCTATAATATGAAGAATTTTAGGTTCTAACGAAGTCGCCGAAGAAATATATGTATAGGTAACAATCATCTGCTTTTAATTTAAAGAGTATAAAATTAAAAAAAAAAAAAGAATTGTTTTTCGAGTCCGAATTTTAGGTTATTTCGAAAAATATTTATCTATTTTGGTTTTAATAATACTTAACAGTAATTATACATGAATTACATATTTTGAATAAATATTTCTCCAAATATAACTAATAAATAAATAATATAATAGTATTGTGTAACAATATCAAAGGTTCGAGGAAGAATCCTTTACACGTAACACGTTTGACAAACAACATAGCAGTTATAAGAATACAAAAAACCGCTTTTTTTGGGTTCATGTCCGGCACAAAAAAAAAACTATAGAAAACAATCCAGACTAAGAGCAATCCTTAGCTGATGCTGAAAATGCGCAATCGTTCGGTGATGTAAGTCTAGTGAATCTGGAAACTTAAGAAAAAATTCAATATACTTGTTACATATCTATTTTATGATCTTCGTTGCGACAGAATTCATCGAACAATAAGATAGCGTCGAACCACACTTTTTCCGTTAAACGAAACACAACTACTTTTTGATAATGTAAAAACTCTGAACGGAGGTTTTCCGATGTCTTGGAATGTGCGTATTAAAAAATAACAGATTCGGTTGTTATATTGATAAACGCTGAGGGAAATTGATGCGATGCTTCCCAGTTCAACGACGAAGATGATTTCCTAATTAATCAAAGGCTGAAAAAGTCCATTCCAGAGTACAATGCGGTCGAGGATGACGAAGTATCAGAATTTATGTAATGTAGACATTTCTAGTTCCCGGCCATTAGATAACTTGGTTAAACAGCAAAACGATAAGCAGCCAGGGAGTGAAAACAATGCGTGTACGTTGCGTGCATTGTCTCGTGAACTCTGAAAGCGACAAGGCAGTGGGACCTAAATTGGAGCCATCGTGTATCTCGGAATTCCGTGTTACAAAATGTTTTTCAAGGACTTCGAATCGGAGTCCCTTTCCCGATCGGCCGAACTTCCAATATCGCTTTCCTGGGAAAATCTTACCGTTCACGTGGGACACAAGCGCGATTTTTTTATCAAAAGTATCGCCAAGAAGGTTTTTGGAGTTTCCACCCTCGATGACGGATCGATCAAGATACTTGACTCAGGTACGATAGAACCAACTCAAAACTACCTGGTATACCATAGCTGTGCCAGAAAAAATTTTATTTGACCCAATTTGAGACCACACGACATTTGAAAGACTATAGCGAACTTGAAAAACTTCGAAATATTCGGCAGGTGTCTCACTGAAACTATTGAAAAATAATTTCTCTACGTATAATTTCAATGAATTCAAAATCGGTTATTAATTAGGCACGTTTTTTTTGTAATCTTCCTATCCCAATGTCTAATACCAGTGGATTTTGATCACTAATAAAATTAGCGTTGAAGTATTGTAAAATATCTTTTCCATAAAGTTACATTATTTAGCGGTTTATTGATGTTAAGAAAATCAGCAGAACTATAGTAATAGCTGTAAAATTAGAATAATATAATAGTTGAAGCACTAATTTGAATCCAGTCGATATGCCGCTCATAAATATGATTTGAACGGATTTTAATGAACCTTTTTGAAATAGTCACTGGCCATGCGGACTGTGGCAGTTTGGTGGCGATCATGGGTCCCAGGTAAGAAATATATTTTAAAGGATAAGCATCAAATAATTTCAGCTTACCGAAGGAGATCGAACTCACTATTAGACTAATAAAATGGCGTATAAATTGAGGCCCAATAAAGCCGTTGAATGCAACAAGAGCCTAACTCGAGCCAAGTTGTACGAGCCTTCATAGTGAGGTATATTGAGTTTTAAAATATTCCTCAACGTTTCGTATATTTTTTCAAATATTTTCCGTGCGCATGCGCGTGAGATTTGGAGCGACGCAGAGACGCGATTGAGGATTCTGATGATTTTAGATTTAATCGGTTCAGTAGTTTTCACATTATGCAAATAACGAGATGAAAAAAATTCATTCAACAACATTTTTCTAATCTCCAAACACCACGAGACATAAAACGTGGCAGATAAAATCAAGAACACCTGAGACTGAAAGGAGTAGATTTGAAATAGTAAAAAACAAAGGTTGTTCATCGCTTTGTTGAATACCCAGTGTAAACGAAGTAAATTTGTTTCCCAATCATTTAGCGGTGCAGGTAAAACGACGCTATTGGCCGCACTGGCGAGAAAAATTGAGCTGTCTTCCGGATGCATCAGACTCAATGGATGCACCGTGTCGAGAGACTTGATGACCGAGATAGCAGGCTTCGTACCACAATTCTACGCTTTGCCAGCTGCACTGACAGTAATGGAATATATGATATTCACGGTAAGTGCCTTAGAATGAATTTTTACAAGCAACTCGACTCGCCAGGAAGTTGCTTAACGCAGGGCGAATTCTTTGTTGCAGTGCGCGTTGAGGCTGGAAAAAGGAATATCGGCGAAGGATAGAAACACTTTGGCAGTGAACATCCTCACGGAGCTTGGAATTCTGAAGCATAGAGACAGTTTCATCTCGAAATTGTCAGGTGGTGAGGTGAAGAGGCTGTCGCTAGCAGTCGAAATGGTTACGAAACCGAAGATACTTTTCCTGGATGAGCCCACAACTGGTAAGCATGGATCGATTCTTTGATCGACATGATTCTGATTGTCAGACTCAATTGTAGGATGCTTTCTCCGTGAACTCAGTGACTTAATTTGCATTAACATTGCGGATGTTTGTTAGATTTTTAAGAAAAAAAAAAAAATGTATATTACAATTTCACCGAGTTTATAAAATTTAGATTATATAAGTCCCTTGAAAAATATTGACAATAATTTTTTTATCAAACACCCAAGCAACACCTTAAATTTTCTTCACGAACTTAAACATTCTTTGGAAATAATGCGCGAACTGCATTGAAGAAAAAGTCACCAGGGTGACATTGATTGGAGTTTTTATTCGCCAAATGATTCTTGGTAAAAAAAAAAAAGAAAGAAAAGTTCGCGTATGTGAATAATAAGATTGAAATGCTTCGCAAATTTTTATTAGTATCAAGTACAACTGAACTCAATCAAACCTCGTAAGAAGCGTTTTCGTCTTGCTTCCCTACTGTATATACTCGCAGCTTCATGCTCATCTAAACGTCTAATTTCTATAATAAAACGATGCCAATTTCCGGTCTGGATACAGGTTTGGATACGTGGACAGCGATGCGAGTAATTGAATCAGCAAAGGCTGCGACCAGAACAGGAACAATCGTCTTCTGCTCAGTTCACCAGCCTGCGATGGATCTCTACAAAATGTTCAGTCACGTTGTATATTTGGCTAATGGAAGAACAGCTTACTACGGAACATTGGTAAATGCAAGGAAATTCTTTAACAGGTAGGCACGTGATGATCTAGCTAAGTCTTCGCTGATTATGTGGCGTGCTATGTTATTTAACTGTTCTTTCGGATTCTGAAGTACTAGCCACAAAAAAAAAAAAAAAAAAAAAACAATTCTACACCATTCTGGCTATCCGTAACGACTCCCCTTAATATCGACCTCGTAACCAAAAGTTATTTTCATTAGCGAAGGATTTCATTGCCCGGAATCGTTCAACGAGGCAGAATTTTACGTCAAGACTGTGTCAAATACAAATCTGGTCGATTCCTTGAATGCTACAGATTTGTTACTCATGTCTGAACGTCCAGCAAAGATTTGCAGCTCCTTTACTCGTTCAACGTACTACAAACAACCAGAATCCCCAACGGAGAATGGTTTAATAGAATTCAAGTCTCAAACGTGAGTAAACTTGTTGATTGATTAAGGGGTGCATCAATATTACAGCTGGTTTCACGAAACATTGAAGATTAAAAAGAACCAGCAGTACGAACTAAAAGCTTTTCTTAAAAAATGTGACCAATCTCCGGTGGATACATGATTTTTTAATAAAATTTCGTTCGAGTTAATCGTCAATTCATCTTCTAGGCTCAAACCAAATCGGTTGGTACAATTTTACTGGCTTATGTGGAGAATATCAGTGAGGATGCGAAGAACAGTGTCGGAAGAGGCGAGCCATTATTATCCCTTTTTGGTGAGTATAATACGATCCACAGCCAGAGTCACATGATCCTAGTAAATTATTCAGGTACAATGATCAGTAAATAAGATCGTGATACATAGATTCGGTATTAAATTTCAGGTATCGTCGATACTCATCAGTGCCTTTTACTTCGGCGTAAATTCGCACACACAGGCTGGTGTTCAGGGTATGCGGGGTGCCTTGTACCTCATTAGTGCTGAGATCATCTTTTCGTCAACTTATTCCATTGCCTACGTACTGCCGGAGCAAATCCCCCTTTACTTACAGGAGAATTCAATGTACACGCCGGCAGTTTATTACATCACAACTGTTATCAGCTGGGTAATTGTCATGGAACTGATAAAAAAATGAAACTAGTAGGCGCTGAAATAATAAAGCTTTGCTTTCATACTGGGGGTACGATCGCATCGAGGTTCATTCAACTTGTTCATATTTTCAAAGGTGATAAAAACTACACTGGCAGTTTTTAAATCAAAAAGAAAGGTTTTTCTAACTTGTCACTAACAATGTCAGAAAAATTACGTCATTCTAACTTCCTTATAAATGTGATAATCAATATAGCACTTCACTTAGCGATCGTGCCTGTCTTAATTAAATTCTTCTTTCTTTCTTTCCTATCAAGGTGACGTGAGTAATGAAGTATGTATTTTCCTGTCACCAGATTCCTAAGACAGCTTGCCACTGTATTGTTTTCTTTTTAATAATGCTCGTTTCTCTGGATATGGATACCGACTTCTTTGTTCTCATACAATTCGTTTTCTGCATCATATTGGCTGCAATAACGAGCTCAGCTTACGGCGCAATGATGTCAAGCTGGATCGAGAACCCCGATATTATGATGGGCGTTATGGTGCCGATCGACCTAATTGGCTATCTGATGTCTGGAGTTTACTACAATCTCAGGTATCTTAAGGGGTTAACATCCCTCCAATCTTCCTCGCTTAGACTCAGCAATTCATATTCACGACGATCATTCGCTATGCGTATATGTATATCGTGACAGGCTCAGAAAACTGTACACTCAAACGCGCATGCGCCAAGTCATGTGACTCTGTTGGTGGATTCACCTGATTGGCGTTGCGTACTCGGCCGCTCGTCAGGTTGGCCAACTCAATAACTGCGGCTAGACTAACTATAAAAATTCGCACGCGAATCGAAGTTATGTTGCATTGAGAATTTCAGAAAGCCAGAATATGATGGATCTGCATTTAAGTCAATACAATCGCGTGGCGCTTGCTTGTACTTACGGTTCACGTCGAGGCCCAATCACACAGAGTTAGCCAACTTGTACAAACAGATAAAAAAATTGATGCATGCAGATTTGGGAATTCAGTTTCATGAAACGTCGGTTAAGTTACGAGTCGTTAAACTTGCAGAGGAAAATTTTCTGTTTAGAGCTATGCCCGCATACCTGTCATGGGTGAAATACTTTTCGATTTTTTACTACGCGAACGAAGCCCTGGCAATCATCCATTGGACAACCGTAGATTTTATTGGTAAGAAACCGACCATTGTTGTAGCTCGACAAGGCAGACAGAATACTTTTCACCGCCCAAAAAAAACAAAAACAAAAGATAATACGTTTTAATGTAAAATTATTACAGAGTGTTACCCGGACAAAGACTTGCCATGTTATAAAAATGGACGTGAAGTTTTGGCTGAATCTGGATACGACGAAGGTAATTTAAGGACAGACGTATGCGGCCTTCTGCTGCTTACCTTCAGTATGCACTTTGTAGGATATCTCGGAGTGAGAAGGCTCAGAATTGTAAGAGCGATGTACTAATGCAGGTATAAAATTTTACTGTATAACCAGAATGATATCGCGTATGAGTATTGATGAATCCCAAACTTGATCCCTCGTTTATTTCGTATTATACAACGCATCTCACTGTGAAAGTATTTTACTAATTTTTTCACTAAACTGTACGCTCAGTACATCTCCTTAGTTTATGGCTACAACTTATTCAAATAAAACACGTACAAAAATGGTTTTGCGTGTATATTTGACGATTAAAAAGGATCAGGAAGTCTTCAGACACTTGCTCGCATGTTCCCTAACAAAATACGAACTTCCGGGTCACCCAATACTTGGACTGTGTCGGAAAGGCGATATTCCGATAATCTCTTATTTTTTTTTAACAAATGAAAATGTTAAAATGTCCGTCAGATGATTTTCTGTTAGACGCCGAACCGCTGAGATATGTAGACAAATGACTACCCTAACCACGCTTAAACAAAATAACAGTAAACGACATCAGGCTAGTCAACAAATTCAGCTAACTGCAAATCGGTAATTTTACAAAGTAAATTCTGGCAGAATATTAACAGCGTAAGCGTTAATATTTGACGAGTTTATTGAGAGCATGTCTTCGTCAACAACGGTTGTCGTCAAGAAACGGGAACGCACACAGAATTGGGTACCGGAAGAAAAAAACGCTCTCTTTTCCCTTATAAAACTGCACGCACGAGCCATTGAGAACAAGAAAATTGACGCCACGGCATCCGCCATGAAAACCCTTGCCTGGCAGCAAATCCACTCCGTTTTTCGGTCCAGATTTTCAACGGACAGAGATATCATCAGAATGCGTGAACAGTGGCGGCGTATGAAGGCGCAGGCCAGACTCGAGATTTACTCCTTCGCCGAAAAGGTCTGTTCGTACACCTAATAATTGAAGTATATGTATTTTTTTTTTTTTTCAAAACAAGAACATAATGAAACTAAGATATGTGTCAATAGTGCAACTGAAGCTTATAATCAAGTTCAAACTAATTTAAAAACGTCCCGTGACTCTTGGAGGGATACAATAGATCTACATGCCGTGAAAACTCGAACTCTTCTTTATTCTCTACTTCCTTTTTTTCTCCTTCTGTTACGGATTCTGCCTCACAGTCTTTCTGGCTATTCCGGGTCAAAATTCAGCATTTTTTATTTGTATTTTGCCGCTTATGCTACTGACACGGGCTGACGGTGAAACATCTTCCAGGTTCGAACACTTGGACCAGAAGAAGCCTCGAAGAATCAGCCCTCGACTCTCTCGATCGAAGTATGGCGGTTGATGGAAAGCTCGAGAAACCGTAACGATGAAACTGGATTGTCGAACGATAGTGATCGAGATGAGGATGCCGTTAGGCCAGAAGGTTTTCAAAGACTGCTAGACAGCGTGACAAATTCGTCAACACCGACAGTATCGGTGCACGAAGTGAAAGTTGAAGCCAACAGCGATGGCTTCAATGAAAACAATGACGAACAGCCGGGAAACTCGACTGAGCAATTATTCCACCAGCAGAAAAGGGACGATGGACAAATGGAGAAAACGGCAACGAATCAAAAGAGGACCAAGATGGACGAGGATTTGCTCATGCATATCGAACAAGGTGAATATCTCTTCATGTTTCTTTTCAAAGATTGGTGGAGTTTTTTTAAACTCTGCTATTTTGAAACACTACTGTCGTTCCTATAGATAGATCGCGTAACTTGGTTTGAAATACAACTAAAATAGAGCTAAAAAGGTATTAGAACATTGACCAAAAAAACACTGGAAAGATCAGAGATTTCTGCAGGGTTACAACGAGAATGACACAAATAGTGCGTACGAATGAGAGTGAAATTCACCTAGAAGTATTAAATTTAGAAAACTCAGAGATTTTCCTCGTGATGTACCTATAACTGAAAATTAAAGACTATTTGGAGTTGCCAGTAAATTTTCAATGTTTCAGAAATTGCTTCTGAAATTCAAGTACCACGTGGTTCAGATTTTCAGTTTAATTTTTGCGTTTCGGATACCTTTTTTCATTACAAACATCACTACTCCAAAATAACTTTTTCATTTCGTACAAAATGTGAAAACAATGTATGTATTCAAAGAACAAGAAAATACCTCTGATCATCATCCCGGCGATGTTGGTGTCTGTGTTCTGTGATGAAAATTGAAGAGGTGGGCCGACTTTTGACCAGGGTTATCAATTTATCCATTTTCTTAACTAGGCGAGAGTGGAGAATACAGTAGTGATGCGTTTTCTCAGCTTCATCGAGAGTGTCAGCGCAGCGATGTGCAGAAAGAAGCTTGGATTTTCGAAGCGACGCAGCAACAGCATAACCTGAAACTTGAAATGCTTCATCTCGAGCTGCAAAGAGCTGAGCTGCAAAAACAGGCTGCTCTTAATGAGCTTAAAACTTCAGAGCTTAAAAAGCACCTGATCGAAAATCAAGCTGCTGAATTTCACAGGTAAATTTCTACGTCTGGAACGAATACGCGAGTCGACGCGCGATCATGTCTCATAATTTCGACCTAAATAGCATATACATATATGTGCGTCATTTATTCATTGGCAGAGAATTTTTTTTTTTTACTCAATGCTTATCTCGTAAACATTCTACATGAAAAATTTTCGCTCAGAGTGGCTCAACTCAATGTAGATACTGTGAAATATATTTCTTATTTGCCAATAGACTGTATTGTACATGAAGTTTTTGATGGTAACAAGTTTGAGCCATTTCTGCAATGAATTCTAAGACAGGTTTTCTCATATTTTGCTGTATGTAGAAATAAGTAATCTGTCTGAAACCGTTCGGAACATCTAGTGCAAACCTTTAACCGGTTCTGTACCATCAATCTTCAATATTTTACGGTATTTTTGTACGCAGTCTTCACTCAGATAATGACAAAGGGTTGTAGGTTAATTACGAAAAAATGTCTATTTTTACTATTTTTGAGACGGCCAAATTAAGCAAATTTCGGAATTTTTATTTTTTGAAATTAGTCTAATAAATATAAACTAATTAGTTTCCACTTTTGGATTTGGACTAAAATGATCGTATTTGATTAAGGAATTTTTGAGAAGTTTTTTGACAATTTCAAAAATAGTCTCTTGTTTTGACTTTCAAAATTTATAAAAAAAGTAATGGTTGGATAAAAAAATCTGAGATAATTCAGGAGCGCTAGTTAGAGTTACGACAATCGTATAAAAAATTACGTACAAAATCAAAAATGGCGAGGAAAAGTCATTTGTTGATTCAGCGTGAAATATAACCTTTTCAAATAATAAGACTTCTATTGTTACGTTGATACTTACTTCCGATTAATGTTCCACGCTATTAATACAAGTAAATTTGACTTTTTCGAAATTATCTACATATATGTAAAGTAAGTAAACGTACGGTAAAGGGAGTTGAAAGGCCGGTGAAAACTGCAGTGTTCTGCTATACCGACGGATTGAACATTAGAATCTCATGAGATGAATCGGCAAGTGGAGAGCAATAGAATTACCTCCAGACCCACCCAGATGAAGAAAATATTAGCCCAGGGCTGAAAGTCTATACATGGGTTTTCAGTTAACGAATTCTGTGCAGAATTTCCGAATAGTTTGTGCAATTTCCATTTTGCTTATTGTCGTCGCGCCGTGCAGTGCTGCCACCGGTTATGACGTGTAGTTTTGCAACTAACGGGCGTGACGAGTTCGAGGAAATTCTCGGCAGTCAGTATTCTTGCTTCACTCATAACTCGTGGTTGGAACATAATTTCATAAATCCGTGAAAATTCACCGTACTCGTAGTGTTGCACAGTGTTTCTGAATTGCTGATCCTGATCGAACATGCAGCGTATACCGGCCGTCTTATCGCGGAACATGGCGTTCCTGAGGTACCTTGAAATTCACATTTTTTTATCAATAATGCCATACCGAAGATCGATAGATCAAAATCATTCTCCCGGCACCACGACCGTGCGTACCCGGCTCACCCTGCGCTATTTTCGCCACTCTAGCTCGCAGCCGTCTGCTACTAGTTGCTGGCTGATTGTCAAGCAATTTACGCCACGGGATGCAAAACTTGTCGCAATACTCGATGAGACTGATAGTTGCGTTAATGGTAAATCAAATCACCTGCATGATCCGTTGTCGACACTAAAATTTCTCTAGCATTACATAACCCAGTCATCCAAATAAAAAGCAGGTGTAACGACCTTACGCAACGCAGTTAGAATTGTACATACATATGTATTTACCAGACGAGGTATCTACTAAAATGCATCACCCCCAACTGCGTTGTTGGTAGAATTTATTTGCGTAGTATTTCAAACAAAGTACGTCGTTGGCCAGAAGTGGTGGGGGCTAAAGCCAGACCAGACCCCAAATGTATAGTAATTTATTAACTTTCAAGCCTGACACACACTTCAATCTAAGAATTTTTTTTTTTTTCAACTGGTAAATATTTTTCTGGGTTGAAATATAGTACGAAAACTGGCAGTTTTGAAAAATTTTGCTTTTCGATATCTGTAGGTCAGTCCATACTCTGTGTAATGAATTTGCATGTCGCAACTGTAAACATTGGCTGGCTATGTGCGGATACACGTCCAATCAAAGGGTTAAAAGTTGTTCATATTACCTAAAACTTTGTCAAATTTTTTCAGAATTTTTTCATCGAAATTGATAAATATATACTTATCCACGTCGGCTATTATTACTCGCTACATTATTACACATGGTGATTCTATTCTGCTATTTTTTTCAGCCATATGAGAATGTCCGGTGAACCAGGTAGCGGAGCTGGAAAGGGAGGTGGTGGCGGTGGCAGTATCAGGGAAGCCGGTGGAAGTTTTGGCAAAATGGAAGCAGCGCGCGAGGACCAATATTTCTACAATCAGGTATAGCGCTGGCATAGGATAGGACAGGTGTTCAAGCAAGCCTGAACACTATTTTTGATTAACTTGCGAAATTAAAAGTCAATTGGAGTTTGGAATGTTGAAATAAATTCAGTTTTGCAAGGTTGAAATGACTATAAAGAAAAGTGAGCATATTTAGTATTGTTACAGTTTGCTGCATTTCAAATAATCCTAAAGTGAAAAAAAACGATGTTAATGTGGTGATCTTCAACCTTCTGATGTCACAATCAATGGTTGATTTCCTCAAACTATTGAATTTTTAACACAGATTTCATGATACTCCTTTTAACTGAGGAAACTTTTTTTCGGACGTTGTCATTATGTTTTAACAATCAGTTTATTCAATTGTTGAAAAATTCACTGACAGACATGTTGACTGTTTCTATGGAAACGTTACTTGGCATGAATAGAAAAAACATATATTTTACTATTGCCGAATATGATAGAAAAGCTATCTCAAATGACTCGCTGAATGATTTGAACTTTTGGAATGTCCGAATCAAAGAAATAATGAGGTTCAATTTAGTAATGCTAATGTGACGAAAGATCGAACAAAAAATTTTTATTTTTCAATACTTTAGTTAATTTGAAGGACTTGAGCTTGCAATCCATGAATTTGTTTTTCTTCGTTATGCCTTACCAAATTTTAGATAATCCTAAAATTGGTCGATAAGCAGATTTCCTATTAGTTGCAACGTTACATTAATGTTACAAATTTCATCTTCATAAGATATGTATGAATAATTACTAAGTTCAAAAAATTCAATTTCTTTCTTTTTTTTGTTCTAGCAAAAAGAGCAGCTGAAAAATCTGCGTGACGGTCTTCACGATGAGATCTCTTTTCACGAGGAACAGATAAAGCGTCATCAGGAGGCCATAGAACGCCACAAGAATCGAATTGGAAAAATGGAGAAGTAAAAATGTCTGGAGGAGTTGTCGAATAGTATGAACCGCCATACATCAAATAAATCATTGTATTTTGAAAGTCAATGATAGACAATGAAATCTTGAATTGATTTTTTTTTTTCTTAACTATTATATCTTTAAATATTACGTAGAAATAAAGTATACAGCTTTTCATAGTTAAAAAACTTGTAAAAACTCAAATTTCATCACCCAATACTATGATATAATTATAAATTGCAATTACTTTTCATTTCTAACATTTTCGATTTTATACAGTTCCAATTGCAGGTATAATACTATTATCTCCATATGAATGTTTATCTCATTGTAACTGTGTTACAAAAATCGGAAATCAACCTGTTAAATCTTACATCTGAATTCCTTTACTTCAAAGTTCAATCAAGTAACTTTACAAGCATATAGGAAAATGTTTGTTGAATATATTGTTGTTACTTTTTCCAAAGTTAAAAAAAAAAAATAAGAATTCATTTTGAAAATCACAGTCGAACAATGCAATTGTGTAAAACAACTGAAACCTCTTAACCCTGCTAATCTGCTAACAGTAATCATTATCAGTTGAAAATAACGATCAAATATGCTTACTCTAACTGAAATTCAAATAATTTTTAACCAGTTAAGATATCGAAATAATATTCGCATCTAAGCTACCCTATCATAGGCACGCATCGATCGAACTTCAGGCGACGCAAGAGCTTCGCCGTAAATCCGGTCAGATGGCGCCATCGGTGATAAGATGGCGCGAAATACAGAAGAAGCGGGGACGACCGACGCGCCCTCAGTGTCGTAGGATTCATTGATCAGTGTGGTGTGTTCGCATTGTTGCTCTCAAGTTTTGGTGGTTTTTCGGTTGTATTTGATTAGTTTTGTATTTAACGAAATAAAGTGAAACTCTCGGGCTCATCCAGGGCCCTCCCCCTCCCTCGCGAAGGAATAAACAAAAATGCAGCCAAGGATATACCTGTTTCTGGCGTTCGGTGGCGTTATTTTGTCGGGATGCAACGCTGCTGCACCAGAGGTGAGTGAACGTCTGTCACTTTTCATTTCCTCTCGGTCTTCACCCCTCCTCTCGTATCCGTATCCCGAGTCATTCCTTCCTTGCGAGGAATTCCGCATCATTTTTACCACGAATACCTGCCAACTATCCAATTCGCTTCTCCGTTTTCGTTGATCGTATTTTCTCCGATCCCTTTCAACCCCAAGTACGAGCAGTTGGAAAACTGGCGAACGCGGCAGACGACGCGATCAATTGATCCTCGCGTTATGGGGAAATGCATCTCTTATATCCGGATGCGGCTCCAGAAAATCTCGCCGAGAACCATGTGTGACGCGTCCTATAAACGGAGCGACGAACCTACTCGTCCACCCTCTCGTGCCGTCTGATACCCTGGTAACAAATAATTCAGGCACGATTACGGGATATTATATCGCATAAACAGAGTCGTTATTTATTTAATTCAATACAATCGCGGACTAAGTTCCCGTGAGAAAATATCCGGCAGAAATGTGGAGTCGAATGATATTGAAAAACACCGATACTCGATAGCGAACGGCGATGGTTGAACGGTAATATATGCTCGATTGTAAAAACAAACGAGGAACGAGGCATCGCGCGTTATTCGAAATGTAAACAATTGCGTAAATGAAACATCGGGGGAGATGATGATTGACATCTGGAAAACCGCGAGGAAGGTCAATAAAGTCAGGGAGCTTGATCGCAATACTAAAATTTCTAATCTGAATACCTAGTGTTTTTAGTTTTTTTTTCTTTTGTTTTCGTATCGAGAGAATTGCCGATTCCTAGTATCTTTCTTTTGTTTTTATTAACACGAGAGAAATGTATTCTGGGAAATACTTGCGTTAAATCATTCATACCTATTCGCATTACGCTTAGGCAAACTACAAATCATTTTATATTTCATTTGAGATGGTTTATGGACTGTAAAAGAGAGACGGGTTTTATATTCAACGCTTTTAAATGATGTACAATGAATTTTGAAAACTGCGTTTTGTACAATTGCTGTTAATAAAAGGCAGTGATTTATGTAAAACAGAAACATGTTCATGTCTGCACATGCCAATTGCAATATGGCAAAACAAAAAACTTGACTTTTTTTCACCGCTATGTTCAAAGAAACAAACGTAATTGAATTGTATATTTTTCGCATATTTCATTACGAGTCTTAAATTCGCAATGTTAACTTAAGAAGAAAAATTTCATTTCATTCGCCCCTTTGATGCAGCGAACTCTAAACGAAACTTGAAGTTAGGAATTTACGGGAATTTAACAAAGCGAAGCTTTCAACTTATATTCTGTGATCGCTGCTCTTATAAACTAATTCGAAAGTCGCAACGTAGTTCTTATTTTGTTTGCCTCGGTATTTTAACTTTATACACTTCAACCCCATAAAAACCGATTTTTAGTTTGTACTGTATCGACGTGTACTCATTAATCGTATATTTGACTGCCAATGAAACATGGTTTTGTTTCACTTGCTTTTTCACCATGGGAGACGAAATGTGACCAAAATTTTATTGGTAATAAAATTCAATAACGATGGCCGTATCAGGCCCCGATTAGACTCGTTAGAAAATTGCAGCAACTTCCTTAACTATTGAGGAATTTCGTTATTCTATTAAAGAAATATTTTCCACTCGACTGCCGTCAAGGAATGTTTTTCTAGCCAGCTGCATGTAATACACGTTTGGAAATGCGCGTCTACAAGAATACTTAGAATAATGCGTTGCATCATCCATTCATCCATTCTTCAGAGCATGTCGCATTCTGATCATGATTTTCATGTCAGTCATGGTGTTGCTCTAGTTTCCGAGTGGCTTCTGGCTAATCAGGAAAACATGGTTGCCGGTGGAAAATCCGGGATTTCAGGGTAAAGTCAGGGAATTCGAAAAATAGCCAGAAGATTTGTTAATTAGCGACGTATTAAAAAACATGCTCTACCGGCTCAACTGCGTAGAGCATCTTTACGTAGGTATAATAAAAAATTTAGCGAGCCTTTGGGGTTTGATTTTATAAAGTTTCAGAACATGCAAAAGAGAAAACAAATTATAATAACCACGAATAATCGAACAACGAATTGGTTTTTCCTGTTACACAGTTTGCAATTCATTCGCGATTGTTTTATCGTGAAGTAAGCGCCGAGTTTAGAATAATCAATGAATCACGTACATACATACTTGGCTTGGCATATTATTAAGTAAAAACGCTGAACTTGTTTAACATCATGAAGATGCTAGTAAAAAACGGAATGTCCAGTTTCAAATTTTTCCTTTTCTCGATACTCAAAGTGCGTTTTTGGCACAGGGGTAAAAGAAGCCGGGGATAATTGTTCATAAAAAAACTATAAGGATGCAAGCAAAGTTTGTCGGTGTAATATTCGATAGAACAGACTTTCGCCACGCGTATGATGATCGCTGCACGTAAATCATGAGGGGGGGGGGGGGGGGGGGGGGTATTCGTCTTGCTTGCGAGGGTCACGAACATGAAGACACCCCTTGCGTGATTCACTCGTTTTTGCATGGGGTGCAAAGTGCGTGTGTTAATGCCTGAGAGGTGATTCGTTCGTTGGGTGGTTCGGCAGTGGCGTATTTGCAACAACGTAGATCTGGCGTACAAACCAAACACGAAATAAGTATCCAAATTAAAAGATAGTATAACGACGAAGTTTGGAAGTAAATATAGCTACTAAGGTCGATCAAGTTTGAATTCAATTTGAATTACGTCTCTTCGCGTTTCTTTAGCTACAAAAAACCCGATTACTAAGAATCTTGGATATGAGTGATTTTGTTCGTTTATCTAAGTTAATTCTTAATAAATTGACCAAGATCGATTTTAATCGATGATCTTCAATTGATTTAATGCGAAAACAATATACGGAAGGAGGTATAGATTGTGATTGACGAACTCATGGTTCGATCAAAAATATATAATTCATACGTTATTTGAAATTTATTTCTGGTTATCCTAAATATGAATAAACTTTTTTTTTATTTGAATATGCAGTTTTTTTTTCTTACAACGATTTTATTTCAAAGAAGAGATGTAGTTTTCGTAAACAATTCAACTAACATTTATCAAATTGAATGTTCTACCTTGGAAATCCTGATTTTTATATTCAACTTTTATAATGATAACTTTTTCACTTGACTGTACGTCTGCAGACATAAAGCCTTAAACGGTTGGGCCAACCCACATGGAATAGCATAAGATTCAATGGGAACGATTGTCGTATTAATGTGAGGGATCCCTCTCTCCAGAAGCCCACGCTGGCTGTAATTACGCCATTTTAACCCCGCTAATGCCGGATCTTCGCTGCTATAACGAAATTGCGTTTGTATCTCCTTCATCGCTGGTTCGTCGCGGCGACGCGGCGTACTTAGACTTGGAATTATAGAGAAAGAAAAAAGACGAAGAGAAAGAGAGGGAGATAGAAGGGAATTCATATCTATTCAATTACCTACGACCTCCTGGCCCCGCGATTCAAAGTCCCTGTAGGTGTAATTATATTTCACTTGTATAAGTTTTCACGGAATTGAACTGCCGAGAATTTTTCTCCCGCAACCGCACCAACTCACCTATATATATATATATATATACCTATACCTATACATATACATAAATTCTTTTACTTTTTCTTTTGAATATATTTTTCTCGTTACTCGCCCCTTTGTGGATTTCCGGACTTTCAATTAATCGCACGACTTGTTCGCTCTACGAACCCTCTCCAAAGTTTCCCTCTTCTCCTGCATAATGTCAAGTGCAATGTGCAGTGCGCCAGAACTAACAATATGCAAGGGCGAGTTCAGCCCTGCTCAACCTGCAGCTCGACTTGACTCGATCGATGAAAACGAAGAGCGTACAACCAGTCGATATAATTATATAACGTCGACTAGACCCCTCGTGACGAATTTTTTGTTTCTGTTCACAAATTATCGAGCTATCTTTGATTCGCACGTTTATCCAGCAACCAGCTAAATTATCTTCTTTCTTAAGCGATATCAACTCTATATATTATCAAACAAACTACGATGACGTCGTAATACGATAGACAGAAAACATGTATCAAGGCATCAACGTAAGATCATATCGAGAAATGCGATGAGATGCTGGGAGATTTCGTGTAGCATGCATATTAGGGTGGCGCAAAAAAACCGATTTTTTTTTTTTTTTTTTTTTTCAGTCTCGTGTGACAAAATGTTAGTTATTGATGTTTTAAGAGCCAACTCCAAAGGACAGCTCCAAAAAAAAAAATATTTTTAAGAGGTCGCTCCAAATTTTAAAAAATGTCAAAAATCGTCAAAAAATTAAATTAAAAAAATTGTATTTTCAGTATTTTGTTCGATTATTAATTCATGTCGTGGTGTATTGTTATCAATTCTTCCTCACTAAATTAAAGAAAAAAAATTTATGAAGTTTTAATAGGAATATTAACAGGTCGCTCGAAAAGATCTAAAGAAATGCGCCAAAAGATTGAAAAAAAATTATGAGCGACCTTTCAAAATTCAAATTTTGAACTGAAACTTTCGGAAACTTATTTTTTTTTTTGTCTATAAAATTATACCGTAACGAGAAAAAAAAAATCGATTTTTGACTATTTCTGACGTTTTAAAAAATGTGGAGCGACCACTTAAAATTTTTTTTTGAACTGTCATTTGAAGTGGCCTCTTAAAACATCAAAAACTAACATTTTGTCACACGAGACTAGGAAAAAAAAAAATAAATAAAAAATAAAAAATAGTCGGTTTTTTTGCGCCACCCTTAATATATATATATATCTAGGCAGACAAAGAAAGAGAAGAGAGATATCCTCTACAGTGTCGTCCTGGGTGAGGTAAAAGGGATAGAACCCATCCTGCTGCACGTCGTCGGGCCCTCGTTGACCCTCCTCGGTGTCGCGGATCGATTGCTCGTCGCAAACCTTTCTAACAGTGTAAATATGTACTCGCTCTCTCGTAGCTAAGTTGTGTCTGTAGTCACGGCTTATCCCGTAACTTCTCTATGCTTTTCAAATCTTTGAGAGGACGCGGATGAACGGATCTCTCACCATATATATATGACTAAACCTTGGGAACTGGGAAAATATCTTTAAACAATATCCAGCAGTCTTATTTGGTCTATTGACACTGAACACGAATCGAATATCGTTCTGCTATGTGTAATTGGAGGAAATTTGAGAAAATTCAAATAAGCACAAGCTAAGATATCGACAATCTGGGAAAGAATCTTTAAAATCACACAATTCAAAAGTAAATGGGTTTCGGCTCGTTTTGTTGATACATTTACATAGAAAATATTTAACAAATTCTACGTTATATGAGGTAGTTGCACTGCACAAACATGCAATTGTCGTTAACGATTTCCAACTGATTTTTAATATCTTGAAGGATTTCCACGGATTTTTCAGTGATTCCTTAATTTTCGAAGCCATTCCATGATTTCCTGTTGTAAAAAAGAATTGCTCGAATTTCACTGATTTGATTGCTTGAGTGAATAGCCTCTCCTTATATCGACTCTTTTTTCAATCCCAAGTCCATGTAATACCAGAAATCAGCAATGTAGACGAAGAACGCTCACATTTATTTTTCCGAAAATCTGTTTTTCATCAATACCTAAAAACATACCTAATTTCAATTATCTCTGAAAAAGTATTAAATAATCACGAATAACGTCTGTCCCTCCTGAATTGTCGACTCAATAAATGCTCTGAAAAATCATCGATCAATCTTTCTATTCTTGCGACTTTCACAGTTCACATCTAGCTCCAACAATCAGTTCTTGAGTCTGTTCAGTTCGACGAACCAATTAAATCGAATTCTTTACTCGCCGGAGACCCACTCGAACGTATAGTTTTTTCAGACTTTCGTGGTATGTGACGTATGATGACGTGATAACCACGTTACAAACATATCTGTGTAACTCAATACACCCCGTGGGAGAAGGAACGGACCAATAAGTTATAGGTGCCCGGTCCTTCGGTGCTGTTTATTATCCTACTATCGAGTCTTTGTTATCTTACGACTCTGCTCCCTGCCCCTCGCTTCAACATGTCGTTTCCAATCGTAACCTAACATTATTCAAACATCGTTAATCTACAGTTTAACCGCACTTGCTTTTAATCGTGTAAATACGTATTAACCTTATATATATATAGGTATTCAAGGTGTTACTCCTTAAGGAGAGACCGAGGGAGTGAGCAAATATTTATTTTATTCGTTATTATCAGTAGTTTCAATCCTCTTGCTCTTCAAACTTTCGCAAATGATAGTTTGCACTTTTACATATATGTATCATTGTCTGGAAAAAGTTTGGAAATTTATGTAAAATTTGTAACGTAGCGTATTAACTTCGAAGTGAATGAAAATTTGTCGCAAAAATTTTCGAAACTTCTACGATTCTAAACACAAGCACCAAACGATCAATATCAATATTCAATTTAAGCACAACAATTCATTAGTTTCCAATTGTCGATGACATCTAAAGAGATCATGCAAGATTAGTTGACGTGTTGCTTTGAATTTAAGTGAAAGTTATCATTCATAATTCTAATTAGTTTATGAAAGATTCTCAAAAAAAAAAATGTGGTACGAAAGTTACTCTACATCTGAAATCTATTGGTTTACTGAGTTGTAATTTTTTTTTCTCTTCTTCCGTTATTTTGATTTTTTAATTTCGAATTCAGCGTTTAATCACTGTTGTCACAAAGACTCGGACACCAATTTTTATCCCATGAACGTAATTTTTAGAATTTTTGCGACCGCCGTGTTATTTCCGTTATTCCGAGCTTTAAAATTTTGAAATCAAGTCAATAATCGATGACCTCAAATCCGCCTAATCTTCAAATTTTTACTCATTCAGCATCTACGTAAAATTTTAGGTATAATGCGAAAAATTTTCTTTCTCATACGTTCGTCGATATGCTCGATATAGAAATTTGACTTGCACTTTACTATCCTCGATTTTCACGTAAAAGATCGTTGCGGGTTTACTGCTCGCGAGTTACGACTTACAGCTGTCGTATAAAAAGCGAGAACTTCCGAGAAGTTCAAAACAAGAAATCGAAGTAAAAAATATTCTCTACTTGTCATATTTATTTTTATTCTTTTTATCATGGTTGCGTTGTTTTGTCGTGTTTTACTATACTTACG
The DNA here is from genome assembly GCF_021155765.1 of Diprion similis. Lineage (NCBI taxonomy): Eukaryota > Metazoa > Arthropoda > Insecta > Hymenoptera > Diprionidae > Diprion > Diprion similis. Next base: position 9,805,388 of record NC_060112.1, on the reverse strand, counting down.
TCATACCATGGCCGATAAGGCGATTATTTATTACACACGTCGTGCTTGATTTGCTGTGTTTAGAAACGTTTTCAATACTCACTAATCTTGTTTTAAAAATATTGAGCTCATGATTTTAAATGCACTTACATAAGAATTTTACTTCATACAAAAGTTTATACTTTTCTACGAAACAATCAGTTTCTGTCACTTCTCTGTATCAAATGAATCCAAGTATTCTCTGCGTTACTTAATAGAAGTGCTAATTCAGTTATTGAAACTATATAATTACATACTTCATCACATCGCGGTATGACTCACAATCGATAATCATGTTTGTGCGAGGTTTGAAAGTACTAATATTGCTAGTAAAAAGCAGCAACTGCATTCTTTTTTATATCCGTCGGTTTAGTTTTGTCACAAAATTGTCGCGTGCGAAATAATTGGCATAATAATAACGATAATAATAATGATAATTATAATAATCGTGCCAATGTGGAATTACAACTTGCATATATATTATTATATTATATTACTCGTAAGTCCCTGCAGATTTGATCAACTACAAACGCGTTTGTTTATATTTTGTGAATTAATTGTAAATAAAATTTGCACGAGGAGAGAATAGAGTGTAAATATACAAAGCAGAACAAAGAAATTGTTTGGATATTATTATTCCTGTAAATTATTTTATTCATCACCGTTGTTCAAGATTTTTTTTACTTTTATCTATATTTAACGATAAAATTATGCAGCCAATATCGACGAGACGACAATTTATACCTACTAATAAAGTAAAAATGCCGCGTCGCTTGATTGATGTTGCGTTAATTACGCCATTGTGGAATAGACGTCGCTTGCAGAAAAGATGAAATGACAAGCTTGCCCTCGTCCGTGTATCATAATAATTGTTATCGCTTCAACAAAATGGCCTCAACGACCGCCCGTCCCTTATCAAACTAACAACCCCTAACCTTTAACCTACACCCCGAAATTTTCCAGCTGAGGGTCAATGTTTCGAAATTATTATAATCTCGGTTTTGATATTTCATATATAAACGTTTGATTATTCTGGCGATCGTAATTAATTAACGGTGGAAATGTGGGAAGTTTGAAAACTCTAGAAATTTTAGGGAAATATATATATATATATATATAATGCTTGAGAATAATGAAATCATTATTTTATTCTTATTTATTATATTATTATTAGCAAAGCTTTAACATTCTATCGAAGTTTATAACAAAGCATATATAGCGCGTGTACTTGTTATACATATATGCAATGCAAATAGAAACTCTCTTGTAAAATTTTCAAAAACGGCCCAACGCATTTTCATTTGACGCAGAAATAAAGAAATTGCACGAACTCTACGAAATCGGTATAGTAAATTCCTCCGTCAATTGTAAACGTATTAGAGTGTTTTTGTTCAGAATTTCGTATAGAATACGGGGTAGTTAAGCCCTTATTCGCGTTAAACACTATAACTACGAGTTCACTGAAAATTACTGGTTTTACAAATTCAGTTTAAAATTCCTACTGCTGTTACAATCTAACTCACTAATTCCAGTGGAAATGTATCACGTCGACGTCGAAATCGATTGGGGCAAGACCATGGAAGCCCGAATTTCGCAACGAAGAAATTGGTAAACCTAAATGACCGACCGTAATAACGTAACGTAATCCTTATCCGTAAGCGGAATGCACGCTATGCGTTATTACCGAGTGTGGTGTGGGTGTAACGTAGGTGAATGCGCGAACGGATGCAGCGCATAGAGTCCAAGCATCGCCTTACTTGGCTGCCTGCTGCGCAGCAAGAATGCGCGAGAAGAATCTTGAACTGTGAACACCTGGCCGTGAGAGCCGATACGAATGTCAATCGAGGGGTGCCGACTTTATTTTATGGCAGCATGCGGTAATTAATTTAATAAGATTTCCGAACAGACTCTTACGAGTCTTCAAATCTGGGAGAATAATCGAAGGATTTTTACAATTTTTTCCTGGATTTGAGAAAAAATTTCTCTCAAGTTTTTATTTTATTTATTAATTTTTTTCGTACTGTTTTTTTTTTTTTTTTTTTTTTTTTTTACACCTCTCTTTCACCCGACGGGGAAATAACTCGAGATCCGAGTGACACGATAATTTTTTTTTTTTTTTTTTCTCTACATTTGAAATAATTTAAATTAATTTATGTAATTCAAATTTTGACTGTTTTTTTTTTTTTTTTTTTTTTTTTTATTCAGATCAATTTAATTCATTTAAATTCACGAATTGAAGAAGAAAAAGAGAAATTTCGCGATAATTCCCGATAATTCATTCCAATTCAATATTGCTTACAAAAATTTCAATTGACTTTTTTGTATTCCCGCTTTTTTTTTTTTTTTTTTCGACCCAATTTTTTTTTCATTCCGTAAACAAACAATTCTGGCACGAATAGAAAGTAATTCAAATTAACTTGACTTAATTTTCCACAATTAAGTTAACTTTTTAATAATTGAATTAATTTTTCTTTAATTCAGTTAATTTTCATTAATTCAGAAACCTATTGATATACATATACTGAAAATAATTTTCCTACTTATTAAAAAAATTTCTTGCTTTAACGCGCGTTGCTGCAAATACACGTTTATTCCATTTACTGTAAGCGATGTGAGTCAACTGGTTTTAGTTATATAATTAATAATTATACAATGGACTTGGACAGGTTGTATAAAATATAATTGGCCGCGTTACACGTCGAGGAAGAAAGTTTCGATGAATTGTGAAAGCCACAGGTTATTCACCGATGAGGGGGCGCGTTGAGTTGTCATTGAGTAGAATTGAGGGAGGCGGGTATACAATTACATATATATGTATATATAGACACTAACAGTGTAACACTCGTTTTGTCAGGGTGCAAAGGGTCGAACGATACGCGAAACACTGGAATTATGAGCTACTAAAACTCACCCTTTCTCTTTCTCACTCGACGCGTTGCGAACTCGTGCCGGATGTAAATCGTGACTGGAATACGATATTCTAATGAAAAGTACGGTATAAACCGGTGTCATGTAACGATTGTGTTGCAAATTTTCACACCAAATAATTCCATGCCATTCTCATGCTGATGGAAGTAAAACCATATTATTCTTGATAAGTTTTACTCCATTTTTGAGAAAAGTTGTGTAAAAACGAGGGTAAAAATTAACTGTAACGATAACGATCTTGAGTTACTTTTTCAGTTCCTTGACGTAACTGACGATTAATATTGATTGAATTAAAATTTAATAAATTTAACAATAATTCAATTTTATTAAAACCTTGTTGAAAAAAATGTCGTTTGTTTTACTTCCTGGAAAATTCGTTGGAACGATGGTTAGAATATTATCTGGATTACAAGATAATCTAGTAAAATTACTAACTATATTCAGTGTGATTAAATTTACCGGTTATAGCAACCTTAAAAAATCTGTTCGTTCAGTTAGTGACATTATTTTGGTCAAGTCAGATCTAGACATCAATTTATTGCTGCATCAATATCAAATTATCGTAAAAGTAAAAAGAAAATATGGTGCGATGATCCTCGATTATCTGGCTATGCTTATATACAAAACTTATCTTCGTTTTTTAACTGCAGAACCATTTTTTTCTGTTATGGTATAAAAATGAAAATAATTAAGAACCGTAACTATAACCACAGCTAGACACTCGCACTTCTCTCTGAGGTTTGCCGCAGTGCAGCTGGTAGGATCCCATCGCTGTGCTGAAAACCTAGTTTTCCACACAACTTTAGTTCGCTGGACGAATAATCGAGGAGCATATATCAGGTGAACCGTTTGTGCCGAAATTTATTACACCCAACCCCGGAGCTCCAAACTGCTGCGAGCCAATCTGGCAGTCGTGGCAGTGACAGATTACGTCACTGCCCATAATAAAAATGAAATAGGTTCACACGTCTGACGTGTACGATAGAAACACATTCGTCTACCCTGTATTACACGCCTTTTCATTATAATTAATTTTCAATAACTCTCCGACCTGACAGATTTCGGTTTATATTTTACTTTTTCCATGTCGTCTCGTGATGGGTAGGTAGGTTAGGTAGGTACTAAACCAGTCAGTTGCGCGTAATTATTGTCAGACTGATCGTGAGATTATTGATTTTCCGTATTTGGGTTTGAGCTGATGATTATTTGACGTATTTATACCTACGTCTTGAATGCTACAGATTTTCTTCGTCGATTTGTCATTTGTTCATTTCTTTTTAATCTCAGGTTTCAAATTAGTCGTTGAATTACTTTGTTCGATCATCCAGGATTTTTTCTTCTTTGAGGATGCTTGGAAAGTTGTGAAAAGAGAGAAAAAAAAAAACTCAGCAATGTTATTTACTCCAAAGATGGTGAATACAGATGAAAGATCATTCTTACTGTGTGACAAAAATTAATGTAAGAAAATCTGTATAACTCGAGTTGAAACGTAACCGATTGTAAAAAAATTATTGAACTTCAGTAATTTTTATACGGTTTAAATTTTTTTCTGCTCATTTACATGCAAGGACGAAAGTAATTGTACAAAAACTTTGTTGCTTTCACGCGAAAATAACTACAGAAAATGCATTCCTGTAATCAGTGGCAAGTGAATTAGCGAAATTCAATTTTTCTCACATTATTATAGCATGCAAGGAAACTTTGTTTTGGATATTTCAATTTGCGTAAGGAATTCGGTGCAGAATTGCGCTGACTACGGAATGTTGACTTCATAGTAATACGTAGGCTTCGGTGATAGTAAAAATAAGCGACATTTAACACTTTGAGTCACACATTATTGTGCTAACAATAAGTCAACTTTTACAACTAGATAGTAGTACAACAGGGTCGCTGATTACGAATCTCAAATCAAGTTTCAAAAATTCAAAATGGCAGATCTAATATGGTGGAAAAAAAATTTTAAGTTTGCTCAAATACGATCAAAAAACTATGCAGCGGTTTTCGGGCTCGCTGATTGGATCTTCAATCTTGAATTTTTCAAATTCTATTCCACTTTCGTAATCAACAACCCCAAAAACTTTTACAAAATAATTTCTGCAAAACACGTATACACCTATGTGTATAGGAATAACTTTCTGAGAAATGAATTATTCCTTCAATTTTCACCATTTTTTTCAATCAATTTGTTATTAACATTAACAATTTACATTATAATTGTTGCGACTCAAACGGTTAAAGACTTACTATAACATCCTCTTAATTGAACTGTAAATTTTTGTTTTCCATCCCACCTCGACGTTTCTATAAAGCGTTTGTAATACAAAGTATAAGGCATAACGCGATCAAAGCATCTTGCCGGATGGCGAGGATAAACTTGGCTTATATCTACACCGTTTTCGGTTTTGATAATACAAACCCGGGACGTAAGAGGAAAGGACTCGTATGCGTATGTGGGTGTGGGTGTCGTTTTTTCCGCTTCACGGACGCCACGCAGCTTTTTATCCTGCTCGATTCAGGCATTGGATAACCGGACCAAGACGAAGCCGAGAGGGAGGGTTCCTTTTGAAGGATGTGGTATTAGAACGCAGCATTACGCAACCTAAGACAGATTAGGTACGCGCCCTGATCCATATTTTTCCCTTCTTCCCCTGTACATTCACGGTTTAGTTACGCCTGATAAAAGTCCCGAAATTTTCATGAGAATAAAATTTCAGCTTATTCGCGGAGTTTTTTTTTTTTTTTTTTTTTTTTTTTTTATTACACGTTTTTGTTATTATACGTGGTATAACGTAAAAAAAAATTTTTGCGAATTTATGTTATACGTAAGTGTAGTTATTGTAGAATTTTTATAATTACAAATTCTATTTTTCCTCTTGTCATGGATCGTTATTATTATTATTATTATTATTTTTTTTTTTTAACAAAAAAATATGTTCCACGGATAATTTGGTTAGAAAATCGGTGCTTTTGGACGAGAGTCGTAATTCGTGCTGTTCACTTGCGTACGTAATTTATTTTCCATCCAAATTTGAATGACATTGGTTTTGAGAATTGTTTAGAACATTGTTTACTACGAAAAACTTGACATACCAACCTGTTTTATTGAAAATTTTGGTAACATTCATAAAACCGTGTTCAAATGGCAGAAAATTGTACTGCGAAGTTCAATGTTATTATTCTGATGTGCATAGAAATGACGAAACTTTTAAAAGTTTCAACTTTGCCATTTTATGGAAAAGTCTTAAGAAGCTTGTGAATGTTTTTTAAACACAGGAGTAGGAAGTTTGTTGTAACAGGCTTTGAAACCTTGTGCTTTTTTTTTTCTTTTGAATCTAGTTTTAGCCTGTTAGTGGCTGTACGTGCATCTACAGAATCTACTTAGTATATACTGTAAAGTAAGAGCAAAACAAGAATCGAAGACGAGAGACGATATAAATGCAAAACAATGAGAAACGGGAACTTGTGAACTTTACGTCCCATCATGGTCAGAGATATAATGAGGTCGCGGTAATTAATGAAGACCAATCAGTAATCTATCGTCCAGCAATCAGTGCAGAATTATCGTTATTGCAACTTGCGCGCATATAGTTTATTCACAAGTCATTTTTCTCCCGACTTCAGTCAAGTTCTAATTAGCTTCTGCAGCGATAAATTGTATTCTTTAGTTTGGGGTATAAAAAATTTTTAATCAGTGCGCGCTTGACCTTTCTGAAACTGGCTTTAATTTCTCACCTTTTAATAAGTAATTGTTGGTAAATGATTTAATAAAAAAATATGGGATATCGTTTTTAAAATCGCATAACTTTGAAAGGTAAAATTTTTTATTTGCTTGATTTCTTTAAATTTTATTCTTTCGACATTTGCAGAATTTTTTAAAAGAACCATGTCACTAATTTTTTTGTAAAACTTTCTATGGCTGATCGGTGGTTGATCGATACAGAGATTTCGCAGAGATAGTATAAAAATGAAAGGAAAGTTGAATTTGACGTTTTGAAAAAAAAAATTTGAGCTTCTACGTGTGAGTTACGTTGATTTTAGGGATTTTGAAAAGTTTGGGAATCGATAGGTACTAGACGTCTTTGGTTAGAGCAATAAAAAAGAAAATTCTTCCCACTCACCGAGAAAAGGTGAGGTTCAAGAAAACTGACGATATCGTTTACAGGCTTTATACCTACTTGCTTGCCTCAGCCCGGCCATTCATTGATTTTACCTTTCTTCACTCTTCTCTTCTCGACGCTCTGCTTCTATTCTTTTGTCTTCTTTTCCCTCCCTATCTGACGATCTTAGCTTTGATCCAGGCAAATCGGATTTACCTTTCTTTGACGATAATCTCTTTGACAATTTTTATCTCCCTAATCTTTGTCTGTTTAGCTCGTTTTCCATCGTTTTAGCTTTTAACCCAACTAGCTGCTAATCATCAGTAAACCGACAAACCAGTAAAAATATAGAAGGAGAAATTCGTAATTTATTTTTATTTGAACAAAGTTGATATATCGAGGAAGAAATGATTTTTCAATTTCATTGTAAGCCGAGCGATCAAAGATTTTGGAAATAATAGATTTCACGATAGAAATCACTGGATTCCAAGCAATATGACATTTAATGACTATAGAATCAAGTTCTGATCATGCCAAATTCAAAGTTTTCCAATTTCTCGAAAAGAGTTCATATAATTTTCACGCGCTTTTCATGGAGCGTTAAATGTTTTAGAATTTTTTTTTTGGGTTTCCCGAAAAATTAGACATTCAAACATAATTCCATCATAAAATGAATTTTATAATGATCTGCCTTGCAAAAAATGTAATTTTCAACAATATTTCCAAGATTTCAGAAAAATTGTGACTTTCAATAAATTTGAATGCTTGTAACATAAAAGTAATCGAATTAAAACAAAATTAAAAAATGGCGAGGTTTAAAATCAATCAACTCCACGTGGAATGCCTTGTACATATATGTATATGTGCATAACGTAAGAAAGTTTACTTTTTCAGATCTATCTCGTGAATTAAATTCGTATGGTCTAATTATTTCTTGTGAAACGAAGCAATACTTTGTGTTTTTAGATAAAAATTCATATAATTTTCAAGGTTCTCAACTTCTGGAGCATTCAGTCGCAAATGCTGTCCAACATTACTTAAGTTTCGTAGGAAATCATTAGAAAATATTGAATTTTTAGTACAGGAAAAGTCAGGGAATTTTTTTCCTTCAAAATTGTAGCCAACTTTTTATAAATTTTATTATAAGCTAGTCGTACATTGAATATAATTATTATATTATCAAACTGCAAAGATCCATTCAACATCCTTCTCTCTCTACGATCAAGGGTCGGATTTATTCAGCATATTATTTTCTGCACAATATTATTATTTATTACTCAAGTTAAATTACCGCGAAATCGTACCGCTGTGTCATCTAATAACATTAAATAACAACAACCCACATTACGATATTGACCATTGCACGAATACAGTGAGAGGCTAAGAATCGTGATCTCGCAACGCAATATAATCGTGACACATTTTACGATCGTTAAAAAGCATCCAGTTCAAGGTTCGCAACCGATATTACAGTATTAGCATTAAATATATCTAATTCTATTCTTACAATCAGCGAATCCTGTTTTCAAATCAAGAAGTTAGTTCTTTACTTATATTATACACAACCGGATACACTGAAATAAATCGTAGCTTTCGTTAGATCAATAAACTGCAACATCGGACGAGAGAAAATAAAATAAAAATAGAACTTATATATACAAATGCAGGCGTATTATTATTGATACGCAGAGTTTCACTTGATTATCATGAATTGAGAACCTATCAGAAACGGAAGGATCACAATAACGGATGAAGGACTTATACTTTCACAGTTTCTTCAATAATTTAAAACGAGCTTGTTTTTCGCACTAACTATTTCATTAATAACACACCATTTAGTCAACTGGAATTTATATCAAAATTCAATTTTGCTACGTCGCATGTTATTCGAATAGACTAGAGTGTTGAAAAGTCCTTCTTTTCTTCTTCTTTGTTTCCGGATGTAGCATCCTTTGAGCGCGTTTTGGCGTTTTAATTTTTGAGAAAGATTGATGTTTCTACGAAAATAATCGAGTTTTAGTTATTTCTTTATTGTTTCTTTTTTCTCCGAGCATCTCCCGAAAACTACAAGTCCAAAAAAAAAAACGACCTAACCTTTGACCCCGTATCCCGTTAAATTTTATTAACTCTATGCGATTAAAAAATTTGTTTAACACTATTCGATCGATTAATAAACATTGTGCAAAATGTACCTTTTTTACTGGCATCCATTTGTTCCTAATTAATTCTTAAAAAGAAAGTGCTCTTTCGGTTGTTTCGACGCTCTAGTCCCCTTAAACTTGAAACAAAATCCCGTAAAAATTTAAAATTTGTTATTTCGACTATTTTTTTTACAGTCACCTTTATCGGTTTACATCCTTCTATCTTAAGGTCAGAATCCTCTGGACAAACGTAGTTCACATTTTCCATCGGCGGATGTTTCTTCGTCCCTGGCGTCTCCGTCCTCCTCCTCCTCCTCTTCCTCCTTCTCCGGCGTCGGGAAGCCCCAGGAATTAGACGCTGAATCCCAACTTTGCGTCGCTGGTATTGGCAAAGGAATGCAGGCGAAGCCTAGGTCGCTGTGCATGTGGTTGGTATTGAACCGACATCAGCATCAGCATCAGCATCAGCATCAGCAGCAGCAGCAGCAGCAGCAGTTATTGGCAAAACGTGCCTCTCAATATTGCAGTCTATAATTGAAAGCCATTGCCACCGTTGACGGAAATAGAATAGAAATTGCTATGGAAATGGCCGCGCCTCGTCGCCGTTTCCTATCACCTGCGCAAAACCCTTCACGGCATTTCGATTCAACCATGGATCGAAGATCTCTACTCCCGGGTCTCTCTACATTCCGAACATTAAACTGATTGTGAGAGCTTATTCTCTTAAGGTTTGCAAATTTGTGATGTACAAAGAATATTCATTTTCAGTTTATAAAATATTCAACGAATTTATGAAAAAATTGGCGAGTTTAGGATCTCAATCTCGATTCATGGTTAGACTTATCAAAAATATGCTCATTTTAATTAGTGATATACGATTTTACCGGCTTAGACGGTCAAGACAGTTAACTGGATAAATCAATTAGCCGGTCAATATTAGCCGATGAGTTGATTTTAATCAATCAATGTTACAGCACTAGTTTCAACCATTTTTATACGGTCTGCACGATGACATGTTGATTGGTTTATCTTAATTAAGGACATTTTCACTATATTTTTCTTTCATCGTCAGTGTATATCTACTGGTTCGTGATTTAGCGCGGTGAAACGAAATGTTTTTTTATTTTTCTTCGAGAAACTTTTCAGAGAAGTCAAAGATTGACTTCGTTTTTAGATTACGTCCACCTTACTTTGGAAGTTTGGTTATTAATAATCTAACACAACGAAGTTCCATTTATTTTTTAGTCCGAAAATACTTGTCACTGCTGAGAAATGTGATACAAGTGAACTTTGAAATTTTCTTCTGAGATTTTTTTGTCAATGGTTCGAAAATTTTCTCTTTCAGTCTGGAGTATATATATATATATATTGTAAGCGTCTACATGTCGGGTGAATTAAAGTTATGAAACTCGAGCTGGCAGCCATTTGAACTTCTTTTAAACGAGATACTGATGTCAAGTTTTTTTTACTTATAATTCGATACAAGCATCTGTTAAAATTCCATGAGATTTGTCGATACTTTGATTATTCGTTTTCACTTACGCATTTGAATCAACCTTATTGTGTTTGGCTGGTCACTCTGGCTACGAGTTTCATCTTTATAATAAAAATTGTGAAGTGGCAGGGATGACATATAACCGCCATCTTTATTTTTAATACATTTGCTAATTTGGCAACATTGCCTCGAAATTTTTTGTAATCGTTTCACTTCTTTTTAGGTTTGATTTGTTAAGAGATATATTCGAAAACGTAATATATGTATATTTTCATTTCCGGAATAGCATGTCTTGACCATTTTCTTTAATCTACTTTGACATAACCTCTCTTTTTTCTTTGTTGCAGGTAAGGTCGCACTTCATTCTACCGGTTTGAATCCATTTCGTTTCATCCTCGTGATCCACTGGCAGCGCTACGAAAAGAAACATTTATGCATTTTGCAGAAAGTCTTCGGAGACCAGATATCGTGAGAAACTATTGATAAAATTAAAAAAATTATATTCTTGCCAAACACGTTCGAAAATCAAAGTTCGAAAATTAAGGTACCGTCAAAATTTGCTTTTCTTTTATGTATTAGACCCTGAAAAACGGTCAACATCTATATAAATATGAAACATCGTTTCATACCTACCCGGTCCTCAATCCTATTTTATTTCATCGAATACTTCGATTGAGTCTTTTGTTAAAAAAACCTAACCTAACTAAGTGCCTAACTTGGTACCTTGAATAAGTCACGTGGAATTTGGCAAAGTGTGAAATTCTTTCATCGTTTTACTTGTCATCAGGCCTTGCAGTTCAGGTAGTTAAACATATTATTTTATGGACACTGTTGTCTTCCAATCAATTTCTCCGGCATTTTTTTTCGAACATGAAGCTGGTGCACTGGTGCGGACCATCGGTTGGCGAAATTCACGTGAAACTTTTGCCATCTCGTAGCACAATAAATCCTTGTGCGATGCGCAATTTCGATTGTAAGCCCAGATCATCCGACAGAAAGCTTTTCGATTGAATATAACTTCGTGCAGTTTTAAATCTGACTGGAAAAGTACGTGCCGATGAAAAGAACCGAAATGCTTGTACACAACGTTACATATTATTCTTTCAAAACCATTTTTGCAATTCGCAAATTGTTTATTCTATTATGGAGAAGGAGGAGGGACTGTCGTGATGGATGGTTTGAATTTCGTCGGAATACTACGATTCGTTCTGTCGTTCGATTAAGAAAGTTCAAATTATCCGAAACGCGATTTTCATTAATGAATCGTTAATTTTTTTTTTCTTCCTTTCACTTTAAACACAAGTCTCTCTGGCCGTGAGTCGGAAATGAACGAGGGAGAATATTTTAATGAAAACGGAAGTAGAAAGCAAGTATTTCGTCCACTTTGAGAAATTTACCCCCGTACGAGTTCGACGTTGAAAAATCTCTCCCCCTTTAGTTTCTCAAATTCCGTGAGCATAAAATATGGGGTTACTGAGGAGCCGCGCTGGAAATTGGAGCGGAAAACTCGTTGGGTTTTGCGGTGGTGCGGAAGGTGGACGGATTTAGTAATAAGGCTCATTTGGCGGTCGTTAGCGCAACAACTGAAACTCGCAAGGGTGCAGCCGGGGCGGGTAGAAGTAAACCTGACCCGCCTTCGGGGGTGTTTTTCTTTTTCTCTATTATATACACATGGACAGGCTGCGTGGTGGAAAAAAGTTGGTGCGATAATTGGTAATTGGTTTGCCTGGTAATTTTCAGAAGGAATAATATTATCCCCGGAATTGGCTGAGAAAGAAGAACAAGCTTTGGATTATCTTGTTAATATATTAATGTATTTATTAAATCTGATAAATGGGGGGGGGGGGGGGGGGGGGCAGTGCGAAATTCAGGACTGTTTCAAGCATTTAAATACCATACCATAATAAAGACAAGACTGAAGCAATACTTATATATTTTTAGATACTCGATTACATAAAAAATTTTAAACAAATTTAATACAACATTTTTTGATTAAATATTTCGTTACGTCAACCATATGGATTCTTCAAACCGTACCAATCTTTGCTTTTCCCATGTCCGCGCGGACTTTCTACCCCATCTGATACCCGAAATTTCTACTAAGTTTGGGCGCGATCGCGGGGATACGCGATTGGGTGGATCGTCGTTAATCGCAAAGATGGCGCTGATCGTTGGAAGAATAAATAACTGACCGGGAATCGACGCTCGGTTAGTCAGTCTGATTCGAGTCTCCGGCCATTCCAGTCGCGCTCGGAACTCTCTTGTTCTCTTCCTCTCCTCTCCAATTTAAACTGTAGATTCTCGTCAGCCGATCGAACCTCCGTAGATTCACGCCTTCGGCCTCTGAATCTCACGGCAGCTCTCCACTTGCGAGACACAACCATTGATCGTACACTAACACCTCGTACAATCTTGACACAACTTTACTACTCTGTAATAATAAGGGGTTTTTATGCCTCAGCGGCTTTTCCCCTGTGAGCCAATAAATTGCAACAATTTCTCTTGGCTCAATTGAGTATTTAGACAAATTTATTTCGTTCCATATTTCATCCTTCAACCCTTATTTTTTTTCATATAGAATCACGGAAGCCTTCCATGTTGGAAAGTTTTCCCACGCTACATGGACTGAAATTAATATATTTATTACGTAAAAAAGTTTATAATCCTTATTAATTTACAACGAACTAATTTTTCTAAAAAAATCGTTGGGAAACTATTTTATTGCTTCAAACTTTGCAAGTATCTAATTTTTCATGAAAATTGTACACAGATCACGCAGCATAAATTTGTTGTTTTTTTTTTTCTCTCATATTAAATGCCTTTTTCCCACTGTTCGGTTCTCTAATATTTTTCTATGAATTTCAAAATTTTCACTTCTGAATTATTCAGTCGGTAACTTGATCCAAGGTTTTCCATATCAAAAGATATCAGTAAGTCAATGTTAATTTTGTTAAACTTTAATGAAAAATTCTAGTTTCACGCGAAAACAAAGAAAACGACATAAAAATCAAAAAAATCGTTTTAATTGACTATCGTTCCCAATTTCGTATCGAATTCGGCTTTTTGCCATTTTTCGCATTCCAGATCTGTCGACTTGCATTTATTTGTCATGAATCAAGTCAAGCACCCCCTTCATTCAAACTACAAACTAATCTCAGCCCCACGTCAGACGGTGAGTTCTGATTCTTCTCGCAGGATTGACGATTATTTCTACGCGCATTTCGCCAAACTTGCCAGCAGCTCCACCATCCGCGTTCAGTTACACCCCGTCGGGATTTACGGCACGTCTGACGGTATTGGGTGCGAAGGCTTCGGTCTGCAGGTACTCAAGACGGAGGTATTACAGTCGAGCTACGCGATCGCCAAGACTGATGTGACATGGCGGACTTTGTTCAACTGACCATCTCCCAAAACATCCTTTTTTCGCATTAATGTGCTATTCGCAGCACTTTTTTTCATCCCTTGATTTATTCTTTGTGATAAACTTTGTTGAAGATATCTGGACACTTGTTACAAAGTAATTTCAAGTGTTTGAGAAATCACGCTTTTTCATTAAACGTAGATTCGGTTTTGGAATTTTTTTCATATTCTACGAAATGCGCATCAGCTAAGACTGATGAATTATCGTGGGAATGAATAATCGAATTGTTTTTAAGAGATTTAACCTCTGAAACTATCTTCTAGCAGCGAAATAAATAGGTGAAAAATTTCTACGATATTTATTCAGCCATAGCTGATGAAAGTTCATTATCTGACTACAGTATAATCATTTTATGAAAAAATTCTGGTACATTAAAAATTTGGAGGAATGATTAGACCGATTCTTGTAGTATTGAATTTCGTTCAATGCCATTTGACGATGGCTCAGTTTATTCTGGAAAATTTTTTCTAACAATCTACCGAAGGATCATTATTTTATTTTTAATGGAATCTGCAAGTGATAAATTTGGATGCTTTGTTATAAAAAAAAAACTATGGTCATTGGAAATAAGTTCTACAGACTCGTTTCTACAGAAATATTTTTATACAGAAAGGAATTCGAAATTGAGATCAGAAATAATTTTGCATGAATTATTCTATAGAAGGATTATTTTACATAATGTTTACCTGCAGAAAGAAATCTGTAGAAAATATTCTCTGGATCATTTGGCCTGTAGATTTGATTTCTGTATAGAATCGATCCTCCTTCGTCAATAGAGTCTTAATTAACTATCAGGTTTTGAAATCGGTAAATTGATGGGGAAAGACCTGATTCTGACGCGTAATCTAAAAGTTTTAATGAACTATGAAAACACCGAGCTGCCGCCCTCGGCTGAACTTTTTTCGATAAACAAAACTTTTGATGCCTCTTTTGACAACCGGCAAAACACCTTGTGCCGATGGTTTATCAAATCAAGATCAATTATTTCACCGTTTGATACACACGAACCTACGTTTTTCTCCGCAGCTAATTTCGTTTCTACTTCTCAAGTACTAATTACCGTTCGACTTGGGGTCAAGTACAAATTTATAAACTGACTTATACCCTAAACCTGACTTAATCCGCGATGAAGATAAAGTGAATCAACATTTTTATGGCTATTGCAAGAGTCAAGTTGCTTGTCTATAAACTTTAAGCCACATTCATCTAACAGTGCGTGACTTGGTAAAATTTTTTTTTTTTTTTCCATTAAATATGATAAAATACAACTCATTGCCATTATGCACTAACAAGGAACACTAGTTTGATGTTCCTCTTCCAATTCGTTTCAGCTCATGTCTGTTGTCGAACATTGAAAACTGGAATACAGGCATTTTTTTTATCGGCGGAAAAACGGTTTAAAGAGGTAAAAACTATCTCCAAAGATACGATTAATGTATTCGAATGAAAGCAACGTCGAAATGTTTCTTTTGGTAAATGAAATATTTCTAAATTGGGTTTTGTTTTTCCGTCAATTAAAGAAAATACGTCTCTTTTAGTTTACAATATTCTACAACGTAGGTACACGAGTTGCAACGAAATCGGAAGAGGGTACTAAACTGATGTCGTTGTCGATATCGTACGTTTTAGTAACGGTGAAAAATGGATCGAGTCAACGAGTAGTAGTAACTGCAACTACAGGAATTTCTCCAGGTGTGGGAAAGCAAAACGACGCAATTTCTTTCAGAAATCGTATAACCTACTCGACTTGCTATTCGCTAATGGTCGATAGCTGCACTTGAGAGACGGAAAAAGTGCGGTATTGAGCTGGTGCAAAACGGCTTTCGAGAGTACGACGTCGAGAAGTCGTTAACTCGCTAATTAAGAGCGTCGCTAATCACTCTGTGCAGACTCGGGCTGCCGAAGCCTCGATTTATCCTTGTGTGACATCGACATCCACCTCCTCTTCTCTTCTATACATATATATGTATATATAAACGACCTACGCACTCTGATCGTCGTTTCCTTTTCGTTTTGTGAATAAGAACCAACAAA
Organism: Diprion similis; assembly: GCF_021155765.1. Classification (NCBI taxonomy): domain Eukaryota; kingdom Metazoa; phylum Arthropoda; class Insecta; order Hymenoptera; family Diprionidae; genus Diprion; species Diprion similis. The sequence goes on along the minus strand of NC_060112.1, from coordinate 9,789,254 downwards.
CGAGAGGAGTCTTTTGGACTTCCGAGTTTTTGCAACACTCGTTTCGCCTCGCTTGGATACAATGTCACTGACAGAAGAGAAGACAATGGTTAAAACACGCGACCAGAAAAGGGTGATTGAGTTTTTTCTCTTTGATGGTATACTCTCTTTTTCTTTTCCTCTTATGCTTTTTTTCCCCCCTTATTTACACGTATGACATTTTTTGCGTGGATGTACCGGAACTCCGGGGGCAGATCAAAGAGTCTCATGCCTGTTGCGAGGAAAAATGTAACCACCTATTATTTTAATTGGATAATTCCTTCCTCATTTTTTTTTTTCACCAAGGCACCAGCACAGTGCAGTGTTGGATTATTCCATGAGAAATGCAAATTCAGTCACGCCACGTTTTTTTTTTTTTTTTTTTTTTTTGTTTCAAAATAGGAGGATTACAATTCTCTTTCGTCAAATAAAATTCTGTCAATTATTTATTTTCCTTATGTGTTAACTTTTGAGCACTTTTACTTTTGAGCACGTGGACATGAATTTTCAATACCGCATATCTCGCCGAACAAAAGAATGGTAAAATCTTCAAAGGATAATTCGGTAATGTGATACCTTCTTTGCTATTATTATGGTCTTGGTTAGATTGAATGAAAAAGCAGCAAAAATGTATAGAATAAGATTTCTTCGGAATCTGCGGTATTAATTTAAAAAATAAAATGAACGAAAGTGTGTATACCAGTAAATCGTATATATATATATATATATATGGTATATTACAAAGAAAAATACGTTCAGGGGTATGGATTCATTTCATTTCCTCATCCCCAAACGATGGAAAATGGTTCCAATTTAGAATGCTCATGATGGATGTTTCTTCGCGCGATGGAAACCCACGTTAGGATAATTTTTTTTTTTCACCAAAGCGAGACGAGCTTTGTACTGTAGGGTAACTGAATTCTCTGGATACTTATTATATATTTCTTGGTGGTGTCAGGCTTTTTGTACGGCTTTGAAAGCACTTTGTGAATCGGAGGATGATGAGAAAAGGAAGCGAATCTCTTCTCATTCTCATTGAATTTCTTATGGTTTTCTATATATATATATATGTATATATATATATATACATGTATAAGCTAGCTATATATAAGCATTGCATAAACCTCATCTCAAAATACTTCGATGATGCTGCGAGTAGTTTGCAGAATAACTGAGACGCGATGACTGAGCATCCTCATTCATCCATCGACTCTTTTCGATCAATCAATTTATAGATGGATAAATTTGGACGCAGTCGAGAGGTCCGTCTGTACAGTTTTTCCTGTTTAGATATTTTAGATGAACACCTCACAAGTAAGAAATGAAGACTGTCTACAACCTATCGAACATTGGGAAATATTTTAAAACATTATATTTCGACGCTCGAAAAATGTTGAAAGATTTCGTTACTCTTTTCTCGCATTCGTTTCACTGTACGCTTAATTTTAGAATTATTATTAAACAAAAATATCAATGAATTTTCACGGTATCCTGTTTATTGAGCAAATGTATTGAAAAATTTATAAGTAACTACATTTTGAAAGCTTCATATATATTTCAGACAGATTTACATAGTCTTTTGTTTTAAATATTGAATAGAAAATCAGAGAATTTTACATCTCATTCTCATCTTACCTATTGTTCACAAATTAATTATCTTATCAGAATGGCAGTTTGGAATGGGAAAAACTTCTTCGGATCATTTGACTGAAAAATAAGGTGAAACAGAATAGCTGAAAAGCAATCAAATCATTGATTATACATAATTGTTCATTATGCAATTGTGTTTCGATTTCTAATATACTTCAATGGCTGTTACAGATTTAAAAGGCACAATGCTTGCAATTCGTTTCACGTTCTTTTCTGTACTTGATACTTGATACTCGTCATCAACTGTAATGGTGACGAGAAATATTGCGAAAACATTGAGAATTGGTGGTACATATTACGTATTCACGACTAACCCACTTTTATCAGTGTCCGTTTATACATACGATGTAAATGTGTACGGAGAATAAGTCGATAATTTGATCCAAGGGGTTATCGCCTTGCTAATGTATTGAGAGTGCAGAAACTCTCGCCGAATATTCGGGAAATAAATCTAATAACACCACAGATGTTGATCGTTCTACGTATTTCTTCTTCATCGTAATAACACATTCGATGCTGATGTCATACCGGAGTGAGTGAAAATTATTGGAAACTATTCAGCCTTGATTTTGCATTCCAACGATACCTGCAAACTGAAACGTTTTTTAAAACTTAATTACGTGGCCAAATTTTTGGTCTAAGAATAATCATCGCACGGGTGTCATTTTTTACCGTCTAAAAACTTTTTTTTCTTTTTTTTTCTTTTTTAACAAACCTTACAGTTCAAGGATTATCGTGGTATTTTATTATTATATATATAGGTATCGTCACGAATGTAATTTATATTTATTCTGCATTGAAGTTAACAAAGCAAACTGTAATGTCGAGTAATCTCTGCAACTTCTTTTGTTTATTGTTTATTTACAATATTCTCGCGATAATTTTTGACAAGAAATTTTTTTCATTTAATCTAAGAACACCGAACTGCGCTTCGGTTGCATTCGATAAATTTTCAAAAGCGGGTTTTATGGAGTTTAAAAAAAAAATTGTTTTTTTTTTCTTTTCGTGTATTTGATTTGTCCGAATTCACAAGATATTAAGCTGTTTCATATTTATTTCATCTGTTTATTCCAAACTCACCGAGTTATATAAATTCATGATAAATATTATTCGAATATCAATTCGGATGATCTCTGACCCAGAGATTAAAGGATACAAATTTTTCCTTCTTACGAAGTTCAGACTCCAATCTACGTAAGTACCTAATTAATAAATTCCACGAATTGTCAATTGCCTGACAATATGTACAGATAAACCATGCCAGAATATCGTATACGTATATACCGTTCCCAATTAATACCCACAAGCAACGCTCAAACAAGTAAACGTGAGTAATGATTAAAAATTGAAGCGATAAATAAATTTCGTCAGCGATCCTAGTGGTTTTCCTTGTTATTTTTAATATTCGCAGATATTATAACGACGGCAATTAATTTTGTAACTTTCGCTGTGTAAGCAAATTTTTTTCTATCACGGAATTGTGTTTTTTCTGGAATAATATATCTTATCACATACAGTAAAAGTTATTGCAAATTTTATCCGAGGATTGTGAAACAGGCTGAATCACAATCGGTTATTGAAATTGATTACAAAGATGGGTTTTTCCTTTGATAGATAAATGTAAAGAAAAAATAGTATTTAGACTTTGATTTGAACCGTGTGACAACAAGTTTATCACTTCTTTGTTGAAAAATTTTAAACAATAACATCGGACAATAGTACATAGCAAAGCCGATTGCTACATTCGTGATTAACAATAAGTCAATTATGTATTATTGGTAGTGAAAATATTATGATTTTTGCGGCGTTGTAGGTTGGGTGAGTGTGTTGGTTCGGGAAATTGAGTCAGTACCTCCGGTGGCGGAAGTAGGTGGAAGTAGGCGGAAGTACATAGGCGGAAGGGCGGTGAGCGAAGCCTGCAACGCGGTCGCAATGGTAATTCGTTATTGGTTCGCAAACTCAATCCTTTGAGGGCGTCGATTGAGTTTAACTTTTTCGTCGGGGATGATGCGAGGCGTTCACTGCCTCTGGGCACTGAATTATACTTTTCAAAGGTTGGGTGGATTATTTATTTTCGTCCCGAAAGTCTCTAATCCACTCAATTACTTATACTTTCTCGCCTTGATCCGCTATCCGAATCAACTATCCACTCCGAGCGAAACATGCTGGGTTTAATTATCACCTTCAATTTGAATTTCATTGAAATATTCATCGAATCTCACCTAAACACACCGAGTAGTCGTTAGGTAATATATTTCAGCAAACAGAGATGCTTGTTTTTTCAGTTCACGATAGAAAAAAATCACGGGGTATAAATTTGAAGGAAAATGTGTTCCAAGAAAGGTTGAGAAAGGAGAAGATCAGCTTTTACTTGTCGATTTTTATCAGATTAATTTTTAACCTTACTTGGAAAATTACAAAATCTATTATCTAAAGTCTGGAAAGCTTTTATACCTCATATCAATATCTGAGGATTTAGTTTCAACTATTTTCTGATAATAGCTCACACGTTTGGGAATGGAAAAATTCTAGAGAGACGAGGATTACACGAGATTCAAACATTACGGAAATTTACGTAGCGTCGTACCTACAACTTCGACAACGAGCAACGCCACTTATCTGTACTAACAATCAGTAGAGAGTGTCGTCACATCTTCGAGGATGAGTATGACATTTTCTCTGCTCTTCATCAACGCCGACTGTATCCTGCGACTGCGGACACTGTTTTGAGCGTCGTAGGTGATAGAGAAATGGTTAAACACCGTCTATTAATTACTACTCTATAGTCCGTTGAACTCGGGCGACGATGCTGCAGACGCTGCAGCAGGAAAGACTCGAGACGAAGCTGCTCTTCCAACGCAACGTCTCTCTTTCGGAAGGTCTGCGAAGGCTCTCCTCTCCTCTCCTCTCCTCTCCTCTCCTTTCCTTGATCCGCGCCAAGTCTCGTCTCGTCTCATCTCATCTCATCTCATCTCATCTCATCTCCTTTCCTTCTTCCTGCGTCCTCCGGACACCCACGTTCAGTTCTTGAGGGAATGCCCTCGATTTTATCGAGCTCTCCACCGCTCGACGGGCCCTTCCAGCCGTTGCCCTGGCCCACAGTGCTTCCCGTGTTCGTTCCCGGCGCCCCGTTTCCACTCGAATGCCGCTCTGAAACCGGTTCTGCAACGCAACGCCGTGTGGCCAAGGAACGAACGAAAGCCCGTCAATGCAGGGACGAGATTGGATCCTGCTGAATGATTTCAGGGGACGAATCGCTTATTTTTCAATCGAGTATCTAGATGACCGCGGAGCTTGATTTAAAGAGAATTTTGAAATCGCCCGACGACCTTTCCCTTCGCCTAATCGGGGTGGTCAACCTTTTGTCATCAACTTTTAACGGAATGCTACGGAGTCACTTTTTACTGACCAACTAAAATTTCTCTTATTTTAGACATTAACCACACTTACGCATCATTCGAGATAAAAAAAAAAAAGCTGCAGATTGCGCCGTTCTATATGAAATTCCGAACGAAAAGAACTAGAAACTTTTTTATTTCGTGCGAGAACAAAGACAGGAAATTTATTCCTCCTGTAAGTGGCTATTTAATTACAGGAATTTATTGATTGGATTTATTGTTACGTGAAACTAAACTTTTGGTACAGATTATTTATCTCAAGCTTCTTCGTGTGAGTGATGCGTTAAGAATGAATAAAGTTTACTCGGTGGGTAAAGTCTAACTATAGCACACTCTTAAGTTAACTTTGAAAAATCCCTGTTGATACCGGTTGGTTCGCAAATAACCTAAGGTTATATAAACCTGCAGTTGAAAAATTGTACTTTTTATCTTTTCTATTTTAAAATTCTGAAATTTGAAAACGGGTGTGCAATTCTTTAATTAGTTGTGACGGCTTTGTCAGGCAACAGAACTTTGGACGAACTGTCCAAACTTCGAACTATGTAAAAATTTCCTGAAATGTGAAAAAATTTTAGAAATGCCAGGCAATATTTTCTAACTGCTAATATACACATTTTGTTTCTAAATACAAGATGTATCAGCTTATTGATATCATTAGAAATATTAACTTTCATTTTTTAAATTCATGGAATTGCATCAAAAATATAGAATCGCCGAAACGAATAAAAATATAGCATACCAAAATATAAAATTACATTTTAAAATTCTATAAAACAGATATTCATATTTTTGAAAATTTGATACTATGACTTTTTTATTTTGCAATTTCGCTACATTTTTACCGCTCTTGTTCAATTCCACCGAAGAATTTTCTCTTCGTTAATCATTTTTAATCCTTTTTCTGAAGGCTAATACACGTCATCTTTGCAGTACCAGGCTTAAATTGTTGATTCATTACATATAATTTACTGTATTTGAATTTCATTGGAATCAATTATATGACTGACACAATAATTTTTTCGCAATGTACTCACAAGAGAATAGGATTTATAACTCACCCTGTATATGGTATTATACATACTTTATATTGTTTCCTTGTACAAATTGACTGGCCTAAATGGCGACGGATAATTCATTATTAATTCTCGAGAGATATGAGATTGGATACAGTCACGATGGAAAGGAATTTGCTTTTATTAACACTATTTCCAGAATTAGTCGATGGTGTTTATCGACCGGAAGTCGTGGGTTTGAACAGCTTACGTTGGCTGCTTAGCTGCACATAGCATGTGAGTTCTTGGACAGATCCTACTTACTTTATACACGTGCGCATAACTGTGGAGGTTGCATCATGAATTTAATTCACACTAGGTAAAAGCAGTCGCGGGAGAAACGTACCTTCAGTAATTCCGTGGCTAAGAATTTCGACGAGAATCTCGCTGTAAAAAATGACAATTCGAAAGAGAGGCGAAGCGAAACGGCTCCCCGAAACAAATTTATACAAAACAATTTTTAAATACTGAAGAAAAGAGTTCTTGATTGAACAAAAAATTTTTTTGCTGTGAATAACTTTTTTATCAAGGCGAATTTATCTTTCATAAATTATTAAAAGTGTTTGAAAAAAGTTTTCAAATTTTATGGAGAACACACTGAAAAATCCACAATAACTTATACGAGAATTCGATCGTTCAGAGAAACTAGTTAAAAATTTGTTCGTCTTGTTACTTGATAAACTTTCAGAGAGAAGTGGGGTGATTTCCTTTTAATCGTTGCTCTTTACTTTTCTAAAGTTTAATTGGAGAAATGTTCGATAGAATCTTTCCAGGATTTTATAAAAAAAAATCTAAAGAGATTTACTGAAATAAGTATTAGCCAGGGAACAAGTTACACAATCTCTAGTAACTGATTCGTTTCTTCATTTTCATGGGGTAGTGAAGCCTTAACGAAGACTTCTGTTGAACGGGGTTTATTATAGTACGATGCTATATCTATACATACGTACTTTATACACCTGGCGAACATTGAATATGAGGGAATACACGAGGGAGTAAAATATAAATTATTCCCTCGATCGATTCATTCATAAATTTATTTATTGTTCAACACTTTCCGACCAAGCCTGATCGATCGAGATTTCAAGTACCTAGGTAGGTGGCTTATGCATATTTTTTCTCTCGAAGGATCTTGAGAAACCTCGCGTTAATCTTTTCTTTCGCCAGCAAAATAAACTCCATAAGTGTTATGTAAAATTCAAGAACGTCATCGAACCCTCCATCCATCCCGGGTCCTTTCTTGTCCACTCGAAGTCCTCAACTTCCCGCGAGAAGCCCGAGGCAGTAGCCACAACACCATCCTCGTATCACAACCGACGAAGAAGACTTTGACGGACGTTTCGGCCGACCAGCTCTCCAAATCCTACACACGTTGAAGAAGGTGGGTCACCTGCCCCGAGGCTGATTATACTCGTGGGTTCAGCCCACGTCCCGAGCCCACGACTTGGATTGCGTCTCGGGATAGTAAAAATCCTTCTACCCAGCGCAGTTAACGAACAGTCAGCTTTCCTGGCTCGTCGGCCAACTTTTACGTAGGAATAATAATCTCGTTGGTTTCTATTCAACCAGGGTGGGCGGGCGGCTGAATGAATGTTCGGCTATCTGGACGGAAGAAGTTGACTTGGATGCACGTACGTACCTACGTTGTTTCCAACATTTGGAACAAACTGTAACGTGTAACTTATTCGAGTGGAACAGCGTTAGACGGCATTGACGTATTATAGGTACACTGTTCTGCAACGAAATCCTCCTTGAAAAAAAAAAATACAATAGAATTGAAGGTATAGAAATGCAGAATCTAGATCAGATTTCCATAACGTGATATGTTTTGTTTTTATTGTTCAAAAATTAGAATTTGTCATTTTTAGGAGATTTTTTTTTTCAGAAAATGAAAACACTTTGAGTAATTTTAGGTTGAGAACTTCATTATTCATATAGTTTTAAGAATGTTGGAGAATTTTTTTCAATAACGAAATTAATAACAAAATGACAGAATGGCCCATATCGTTTGCTACTTGTATACGTCATGCCGCCATTTTGTCGTTAATTTTAAAATGATAATTTTTGATAATCTTTCTGAAACTATAAATAATAAAGCCCTTGAACACGATTTGATTTAAGCGTTTTCATTTTCTTCAAAAATATCTCTTAAATGTGGGAAATCCTAAGTTTTGATAAAAAAAAAAAAAAAAAAATCATATCACGTAACATATACGTAATAGCATAAAATGAAAAGCTGATCTAGATTCGGCACTTCTATACTTTCTGTTAGTCTGATTGTAAATCCCTTTTCGTTTCTTTAACTTCACCAGTTTGGAAGGCCAATAAGTTACACTGAAACGATGGAAAGACTTTTCAATAAATATTTTATCGGTAGTATTGTATCAGCAATATTCGATTCTTCCATTATGATGAAAATATCTTTTCTGGTACATATTGAAAATGATATTTTATGGGAGTGTTTCAACTCAACGATCCGTTGACTGAAGACTCTTGAAGTTCTAACTCCACTTAAAAAAATTTGATCGAGGGTAACCATCTTGAAACTCTTCAGTCAACGTAGGAACTCAGAGTTGCTGTAAAATAATTAGTCACATTAGCAATGAGAGATATCAAAGTGTAAGAAGAACTTTGATTTTACAAGTAATGCACCTCGACTGGCAAATGATGCACTTCAAGGAGATGACGAGTACGAATTCACACGCTATTCTAATCTTTTCCAATCCGGTGGTGAAGCCAGGTTAACGAATCGATTCGAAATGCATTTACGATTAGGAACGTTCGTGATCGCGAAAGAATGTTTGTTGCACCTCTTTCCATGCATTTTTCTTTCTCTCGATTTTTCTTCGTCTAAGTCACTCCTTCGACATGAAGCTATGATTTCTAGACTCGAAAAATTCATTTCTTCGCGTTTACTGTCCTGACATATCGTGAAGAATATATAACCTCCGAGAATCTTTCCGAACTCGAATACGTTGGTATTCAAATATTTGACTCCGCTTCTTGAAAGGGACGTAAAAAATATCGTGGGATATAAAAAACGTCTACCAATGCGGTTTACACCCGACTGACTCGGAAGACTAGCAAAGTGACGTTATTTCTTGGTAAACCGAGGAAAACGACCCAGAATTTTGTGCCATATTTTCAGGTCAACTGTTCAACAATTTTTCATTTTCAGTCAAGTAATATGACATTGGCTTGACAGATGGGTAGAACTCACTTTTAAAACTGTAAAGCAGGAAATCTGGATTTGTCTTGACGTTTGGTAAAACTTTTTCCAATTTTTACTATCAAACTTAGACGAAAAGGAAGATTCAGAATTTAATGTCATTGGAAAAACATTGATCTTTTCATTTCTGCAAGCTTGTTCCGACGTGGAGAATTTTCGAGGTGGTCAAACGAACATCTTGTAAAAAAAAAAAAAACGGAAAAAACAAAAAAAAAACTACGCACACCGAATCCATTTTACTGTTTGAAATGTATTATTTACTCAAGTGTAGAGCAACTTAGCTTCGCTGTGGAAAGTCAAGCGTTTTAATCCTATGCGTCTATCTACTTATGTACGTATGTGTTTCACGTTCTGTACCGTGTTTGTGGTTAATTGAGTGGCCGTATGCAATAGTAAAATAACTCGACCAATGCTGTACATTTAAGATTCCATCTTTTTCAACAGATTTTTTTCATGACTTGTTTTTTTTTTTTACGAAGATTTAGGAATGTTGGAAACAAGAAATTAGACCAACGGAAATGCTTTTGAAAATCGAATGAATTTGATGGAAAATTGTACTTTTTCATATATATATATATATATATATATTCGCCATGTCAATTCCAGAGAATTATAAAACTATAAAAAGAAAATGAATTTCGAGAAACTATAATCTTCTGATTACGTCTGTTGTTCTTATCCTGTTAGTCTCCAAGAACTAAGTTTATCGGAGAAAATAATCGCAAAATTGCGGAATCAACATTTTCTCGGCTTGTAAAAACTGACTGAAACGGGTAAACAAATTTTTCTGGCGCAAAAATTCTCGTTAATGTGACCTGGGTTTTTCTGCAGATGCACAACACGTGGGAAAATTAACGTACTTCAACGAATCGATATTGGTTGGCTTATCTTTAAAAGCGCAGAGCTTTCGCGGTGGAGATTATCCACACTGGAGCCGAAGAGCCAAGTCGATAAAATGCTTGCCAGAAAATCCTGTAGGGACCAATCACGTATACCTATATAGGACGGCTTTCCGGCAATTTTCGTTCGAAAGCACTTATTTCTTGTGCGTGAAAAGAAATTTATTTTACGAACGAAACGTAATCAATCTTGAAGTATTTACATACACATCACAACTTGGAAAGTTATATATATATATATAGGAATGTGATGTTCCTTTCTTTGCTACCAGTAGATATTACATAAATTACTCTTTATTTTTTATTCCCTTCAAGAAGGTTTTCACCAAACTCATTTATAATAATAATACTCTAAACTTTATTTAAAAAAAAAAACTAGTATTGAATGACTGCATTTGAAAAAACTTGTTCAGGACTTTTCATAATATGAGATTTGTTTTCGAGATTTTCACATATTGGAAAATGGATTTCGAGGTACTTGACGTCTTAGTATCAAGCTCCGGTTGTTTTTGATCTACTATAACCCAGTTTCATTAACGTTTTACCTCAAAATCGTTCTCTTCAACGTTATACATATTTTCCAATATGGCAAACTAGTTGTAATAAATCAGCTGAAACTGTAATCTAAATACAACCGCCTGCTACGGCAACTAAATTCAGAATAACATTCCTGAAACGCATTGCCTGACCATCCTCTTTGGTTCCACGTGATATTGATGGTTTGTTTATGTCTGGAACACGATGCAGCGGCTCCAACATTCAGTCTCGTCTTGCACACCAAGATGAATCGAGTCAAGGGTCTCAGCTTTGCTCGAATTTCATTCCGCCATGTTAGATTCAACGGTCGATTTATTTGATAAACTAAGTTAATATGCTATACTCTTGGAAAAATTTTGCAGCATATGACAACAAGGAAATTTCATTGATCCAATTAAATAGTGATTCACATCGTAGCGTCGAGAGATTTCACAGATTTCAGATGATATTATAAAAAAATTTCAAAGAATTTCAAATGATTTTATACAGTGTGATTGGTGGCTGCCAAATTTCGAACCTGGTCAATCCTTCGAGAGTATTTATTTTTCTAACTATCTTCACTCGTCCCATGGACAAAATTTTTTCAATTTTCGATTTTAAAATTCGATATACATCCATTTAGCAGTGTTTCATGCAAAGTTACTCTCGTATACTACATCTTATCGTAAATACGTGTTCTTCTGCTATTATTTCATTAAATATTGATTATATCGAAAAGATTGTTATCAAATTTATCAGACTAGTTTTATTATCATTTCTGTTTCTGTCCTAGAATTGGTATAACATCACAACCACGTTACAGCTGAAATACGAATGTCAATTTTTTTTCTCTCTATAATTTCAAACTAGCCAATAATTATTGATGGTTGATATATGGTCCTACTTGAAGACAATTTCCATTCAGGGAACTTGAAAAAAGAATCATATAATCAATGAATAGCCACTTTTCCTTTAATTCCTGCTGGTATCTTGAAGGCAAGATTGCACGATCTCTCATAATTTTTTTTACTACCATCATTTGAAACTGTCAAGATCCGACGTAAGCTTACGTACCCAGTCTTGTCTGTTCCAAGGATCGCTCACTACGTCCATTTCCCTTGGCTATCCATACGGTATTTGGGTGCGAAGTCCGAATGGGTCGCCAATTCACACTTCCGACGTTGCAACGTCTGTTGTCCTGGGACACGTTTCCCTCGACAGTAATTTCGCAAGGAATTTTCCTCTTTTCTTCTTCTTTCGCATATATAGATATAAGGTATATACATATACACAACTCCCCGAGGAGTTCTTTTCCAACTCGCACAAATTCGCCTTATCCCAACGGGCAACGTTCGTCCGTCTGAATGGGATGCTTTCCGTCAGCGCGCAGGAAACACATTCAAGGATGAATCGGCCAGGACCGTTTGGATGAAAAATTTTGGAAACGTAAATCTTATTCGCGCCAATGATAGTCAATGCATGAAACTACATTCTATTATAATTTGGTGAAAATAAATATCAGTTCATTCCAATTTGACAAGCTAAGGATTTTACAATCTGAATATTCAGAATTATTAAAATCTCGTGTTTGGTATCCGATTTTAGTTATTTAAGATAGTTTTGCTCGCTGACCAAATACTGAAAAATGGTATAAACAACAGATTAAATATAAAATAAAAATAAAATAAAAATATCTTTTGTTCCGTTCTTATAGAAAAGTTTATTTTCATTCACACTGGGAATAAATATTTATAAAAAATTTTCAAACCGATCTCTGAGGATATGGGGAACAAAATAATCTCAAAACATTAGAATCGGATAAGAACACGAGGGTTTCAATCATCTTGAACGTTCTAATTATGTTTCGTATTTTTGATATCTCACTTTATTTTTACATTTCAATTACACAACGAGGACGTTTCTTCATTCGCATTTATACTTTCATTAGCGTTAATAACATTATTTGAGATTTTTCAGACGGCCATTACCCTTTTCCTATAACTTCATTCATAATTAACATCGAAGATACTTGCATTTCCTCTATGAATTTTGCATACGTTTATATTTGCATACGCATATTTCGGACGAAATTTAAGTACAACGATCACAAGTTTTCACAAACTGATAAACCGATCAGACCTCAAGACCTGTGACAACCTTTGGCTGTACTAATTGCGACAAGTTGATGATGTCAACAAAATTTTATATTCATCTCTACTAATTCATGTTGCAGAAATTTGTTCACCGGAAAATATAGATGAATTAATTTTCACTGCTGCTGTCGAGTTATTGGCATAACTAAAATAAAAATTCACATGATAATATCTAAACTTTCTTCGCCATCGCCGAATAATTTTCACCTTTTATTCACGTTCTTATTCCGAATATTCGGCGTTCGTTGTGAACACGAATCTTACGATTTATTTCCGTAGCCGCCCTCGATCTTTTAGCGTAGATCTGTGTCAATTATTTTTGAGCAGACAAGTATAACCGCGGATACAATCATCAAATTTCAGGCGCGAATTTAACACATCTGGGACGAAAGTTCATTCTAATAATTGCAGGTCATACTGTAGGTGAAAATAATATTACTTTTGTATAATATAGTAACGATCAGCCATTGAAATAAACAAAATAAAAAATAAGAAAAATAGCCATTAACTTGGAAGCTATTCACATAATCTAAACCCGTGAAGTGAAAGTGAAATTATTCGCTTACGAGATATCAACTGTTTCCACCTCAACACCGGCTTGAATATTTTGCCGTAACCGAGTCGTGACTGGAATGTAAATTTCTTCCGCCACCGAGGTGTGTCCCTTTTTCATGAATGGGCTCCATTCATAAACTAGCGTAAGGTCAACGTCGACATTCACTAACTATCGACACGTCTAATGCTTATAACACGTGGATTTCGGACACACGCGTTTCACATATTTTTTTACTACTCCTGGGACGTTAATCGTATTGTAATTCGTTTATTCCGGCGTTTACGAATAACGCTAATCTACAAATTAACAAAAAAATAAATAAATAAATAAATATACAGCAAGCTAAGTAAACAATCAGTATTCATGAGGAAAAAATTAATCATTAGTCACTTACTAGTATAACAAGAAACAAATTAGTTTGCACACTTATCATCAGTAGGTACTCGGCAATAGCTATATAATGGCTGATTTTTTTTTTTTTTATTCTTAACTCATCCTGTTTTGTGCAGCCTCACAGGCTGCCAATTTTGTCACATCGGGTGACCACTGGTGTTACATGCGTATGCGTATGGTACTGGTCCGCAGAATGTCGCAGATGCAATTTGTAATTCTGCCAACTTTGATTGATAATTGAGAAATTGCAGAAATTAGGCCGTGACGTCAGACCGAGGATATTACTGTGATTGAGCACTTACTTCGCACCGCTTTGCGAAGAGGCTTTGCGGTGAAGGTCATGCATCTGATTCTCTGAGGCACCGAGACGCGTGTGCAGCTATGAAACATCATCATTCACGTGTGTTGCACCATTAGACACGTTGGAATATACTATATGGCATATATGGTCTGCAGCCATATCGAGTTACACGTCCATGTCCCAGCCATGCTTGACATCATTTTGGTCGTGGACGTTGCTGCCGTGGAACAAGAAATGTTAAGTCAATACACTTGCTCTTCATTTTTATCCACATCTTCTCAAATTTGATGATCAAAGATAAGTTGGCTGTAATAATCCAGAAGTATGAATTTCTTTATTTTTTATTTTATTTCTTAATATTTTATAATGTGAGATATAAAACCGAGCTAATTGCAAATTCGTTTTTTGCAAATGGGGTCAGAGGAAGTATACTCGTATATTGAGGCTTTTGATAGTTTTAAGAATTTGTAAAATGGAATGTTGATTGTCAAAAATGTTTGCCTAGAAGATGCCGAGAGTTGATGATGCAACGAAATCGAATCAGATCTTAATATAGAAAACGGGATGAATAATTTTTAAGCTTATAAATCATATCAATTTCTTGCAAATCATAGTATTTTTTTCAGAAATTGGTCGGATTTTTTTTTTTTCACATTTCAATATGATCTAGCAAATTTTTATGATTTATATTATTTTTATATACATATCGTTTTATATATTAGGGGGGGGGGGGGGGGGGGGGGCACTCTTCGAAACGATTGAATTGAGAGTCAGCCATATCAGTATCTGTTTACAATATATCTACACGTGACGTAGAAATAACTTAAATAAGAAAAATTTAGCAAATGTTTGATATTAAACTGTTGAAAAGAAAAAATTGTTATGACAGCTTGAAAGATTACTAATGAAATATGGAACTGAGAAGCTTCAAAGGAAAAAAAATTTCCCAGCAAGTTCACTAAAATTTGTTGTTCGATATATTTAACTAAGTAAAAAAAAAAAAAAAAAGAAAAAAAAAAAAAAACCTAATTGTAAGTAAATTAATCGAACGACAGTTTTCTCGTAAATAATATCGTCGTAAAGTCACAACTTGCACTCGTCGCGTTATCGTTGGACCTCTGAACTATATTCATCGTGCGACGCATTTGACGAGATGATCAATTATAAATATAAGTTTCCCCGGATGAGTGTCAGGGATCGAGCTGATCCCACACACTCGCGCTAATTAACAGCGACATCTTCGTCTGACCTTCGTTCCGCAACGGTATCTGTGGTAAATAAGATTAGCTGACACGTAAATCTCGCTAAGCTGTATGAAATGTATCTTCTTCTTCTCACAGACAGCACTGCGGAATTTTTAGATGAAAAATTTACGAAAGTATAAATATCGGCATTCACACGATTGATTGAAAGTCAATTTGGGAAACTGGGTCACCAATATTAATAATACAGGCTTTCTCAAATTTCTAAATACAATAGGAGGCATTAATCTTATAGCTGATATAATTTTCTTTCAGAAATGTCCCTGGGACTGTTTTTATAGTCATAAATTCTGACACCAAATAATTATTATTGTATCATTTCGTGCACGGAGAAAAAAAAAATGAACAGATTTTACTGAAAAACTTACCTCGAAAATTTCGAAACGTCACCCTCAGAACTCTACTGTTTTCTACTGAAAAGAATCGAATTTTATCGCTCACTCCAGCCAACAGCCAATTTTCAGTTTTTTTCACGTGTAAAATATGGTTTTTTGAATTACGACAGCATGTTTCTACAGAAAAAATTACAACGATATTTATATTTGAAAATTTTAGGGAACATTCGTGAATTCAACTTCGACATATTTGTAATAATTAATTCTTCTCAAAGTTACTCTTATTTTAACAACGAAAAATTTCATTCGAATAACCATAAACATGGTCAGCGAAATTTTACTAATATTTTTCAGGAACTCAAAAAACAAATTGAAGAAGAGAACTTGACGAAGGAAAAATTGATAAAACAGAAATTAACAGGTCAATTAGTCATTTAATGTCGATTGAACTTACAAGCTTTAATCAGGTAAGTTAGTTTACAACAGAGAGTGAGAGAACTTTATTAGAAATCGGTAGTTGATAGAATTGACGATAGTTTGGAACGGTAGTGCCAAGAGAATTAGGCAAAGCTAACGATAGGTTTTAACTAATAAGAAAGACTAACGTTAGTTACTGATTTACAAAAATCAATAACTTACACGAGAGAATATTAATTACAGTAAATTATGAGAGATAATTTACGAGAGATTTATCGACGGATAATCAAACTGATAACTTACAACACTCAAATATTCTCGATGAAATTAACAAAGAAATTATAATACATGCAATTCACAAGAAGGCACTCTAAATTCCTAGAGTGTGAGAAATCTAGAGAAAGGTTCGCTTGATGAAAAAATACACTAAATACTCCTTGTTACAACAAAGTCTGCGATAATAAGTAGAACTTAAATTATGAAGTATTCCAATATACCAAACAATAAACAATACAAAATCAATAATAAGCGATAGAAAAGGGCGTGATAGTAATTACTCCAAGGAATTCGATAGCACATCGGATGGTCTGTAGATGAAGTCATCGGTAGCGGAAAAGGGTAGTTGTTGGTCCCTTGGTAGTCGGGATCGTCGTTTTATGGCGCTTTGTTTGCTTGCGCCGAATCGCGAAATTACAGAATTTGCAAAGAAAGAATTATTTACTATTAATTATTGCTCATTTTGTGTTGAACTCGCCTGGAGTCACCCGACGGGGACGCATTTTCCGGAAGTTTCCTTTCACTTGTGTACCCAAAACACTTTTCTACTTGGTGAATTTTTTTCCTCGCAAAACATCCGCACCTATTGCGAGCCTCAATTTTTTCACCCTTCGTCTGACTTCCTTATTTCATACATGAGTTCCGGAGAACCGTAGTGCGAATTTCGTTTCACCAACCCTGAACCTTCAGTCTCATATTCCCTCGACACTTTGCATTGTACGGTATCATTCACATCTCATGGGTACACTGAAACCTTGTCACAAAGTTTGTCCGAGATAAGGGGGTCGTCCATAAATTACCATAGCGTCTCACGTGTAGCATGGAGAAAAGGGGGGCGAAGATGAGGTGTAGTCATCGGTTGAAGATCACGCGCATCGACTCGGGTAAAAGACTTCCAAAACTGGCAAAACACCTTCGATGGTAAAAACTGTAATAATAGACAGAAAATAGGCAGCGAAAAAATGAACATACCTAATCGCGATAACCTGTAAATTGATATCGGAAGATGAAAAGTTACTCAGGAAATCTCTCGTGAGAATAATTGTAAGGTGGATCTTCTATGGGATGTCGAGTCAATACTTGTAGCTCTAAATAAATTTCCTGTTACAGGATTTTTCAAAGTTAACGAACAGGGAAGTTGATACGTAACTATACTTTGTTGACGAAAATTTCTAGGCTTTATTTTTTTATTATTGACGAAAGCTTCTTTAAATGGAATTTGACCTAATTAGGGTGACTTTCACTTTTCAATGCTGATTGTAATACTTTTCTATTTGCTAATTGGACCAAACTCAGGAATTTTAATTTGGTCATGGATAAAACTGATAACGTCAATTTTCTATCGTGGAAATTAGAAATAATTTTTTGATGTAATAAGTTTACCTTTTTTTCGTCGAGAAAACAAATTGGCTCAAACTGACTTTTTTGTACGTTATATTTTTCATCAATTCGAATTGAATTTTACCAAGATATAGAGCTACTAAGCCGAACGATTTAGGTTTTAGTAACTTACTAGAGCTTGGAAAATGTCAGGGAAAACTAGGTTTCAGGTCCTGGAGAAACTAGAAACGTCATGGATTTTCTTTCCCTTAATATATATCAAAATTTTTGTGGATCTCGATTTTTTCGAAAATCTGCAACTGGCACACGATTACATCGATCTTCTCGTCTATTTCAACCTCTGCACACCAACATACTCGGTCTACTTTCCTTTCTTCCACGAGACGCGAACTCGAGACAAGTTATTTACAAAGCAACGACGGCTAAGCAATCGAGGGAAAAGGCACCGAGGTTCTGAGTGTTTTATGTATAATGCATGGCAGACAGGCGCCAGCAAACTCGGCCCCCGTAGGGGCAGCTCGACGCAGGTGATGCAGAATCAGCATCTTTTATGGGGCACTCTACCTGTATTTCTTCTAACTCTTCGAGGACTCCTTGCACGTCCGACGAACTGGCGAAAAGTTCATTTCTCAACTTCACAATACGCTATTCGCGAGTAGAAATTCTTCCTTCGTGATTTACTATCCGAAGTTGAAAGGGCTCGCTGTTCTTCCTTATACCTCATGGTTTATCCCTGAATATCCTGTCAAGCTAATTTTCTCCTCTTACTTCGTGATAATTTTCAAAATGGGTGAACAAGGGCGCGTGATTCGAAATATAAACTGACGAACCTTGGCAATTTTGAAAGCTTTCGAAAACTTCAAAACACAAGGAATTAAGGAATGGAACATTTATTTTCACAAGAATTTCCACATACGTATATACACTTGAAGCGCTCTTTCTTTTATGCATGTTTAATAACTAGTCAAATGGAGAAAGATAAACAATAAATTTCGGTTAATTTTTTTGATACCTGATTTGCTCTCATTCGAATATTCAGACGAACTAATTTATTGTTCAAGGAGAAGTGAACTAGAAGAACAAATCTTATTGCAACGAGAACTCAAAGTTAAAATTTTCTTTTTACGGCATATTTTGAGGATGTGATATAACGTTGATAATATTGACTAATGCAAACTTGCGTCCACGAAGAGTAAACATTGCGACTTGATCGCCGCCATCTTTATGAGTCACAATTACTCTCCAAGCCCAGCACTTACGTTTTTTTCCTTATATACGTATCGAAATACGTCAATACCCGAATGGAACGAGGTTCTTAAATGCTGCGATACATGCTAGGTGAGTAGGTATTAGTGTATTATTTGTTTCTTTATTCCCTCCGGAATTGTCAGGGGTCGATGACTTCGACTGCAGGACATCACGAGGGTTAAACTCCCGTTTCCTGGAAGAAAACCCGAGCATTGATTGGTTCTTGTTTCGTGTAAGGAAAAATTGATCCCTTCCAGTCAGAACCTAAGAGGGTATTACATGGCTGGGAGTGCATCGAAGTGTTTCAAATGAAATTACAAATTTCAAACCATATTTTACTTAGTAATTTCTGTAATTAAAAGATATTTAATTTAATTTACAAAAGTGCAATGAGTTCCGCATAGTTCAATGTTTATTAAGTATTTATTCTTGAATTGTTTCATCTCTGCTGGTCTGATTTTAACTGACGTCTTGAAATTTAACGAAATGCCTCCGTGGACGAAGGTTGAACTAGAAAAGAGGGAAATTTATGACAATTTCCGAATTTTCTTAGATTGAATCCACTCGAAATTGCTGCCACAACAATTAGACGTTATTGGCACCGATTATCGAGTTTGAGCAACTTGTAACTTAAACAGTAATAAAGCGTTGAATATCGTAACGAAAATAAATATTCTCTGTGAGCGCAGTTTGTTATATTAATTTTTAGGAAAAAAATTGTTAGAAAAGCAGTCGCCTAACAAAATAGAATCGCGTTAAGTGCTTAGAAATGTTGTTCAAAAATTGAAAAATACAATACATTCTCCTAAGCTTTCGAATTTTCTGTTTTAGATGCCTTCAACAATTCAAATTCAAAAATATGAGAGTGATAATAAAAATGTAAAACCTGTTACTTTTAATGATACCTATTATGTCAGTTGATCAAAGAATTACTCACTGTTTTAAATACTTAAGATCAATCGATCATAACAGTTCAAACTCAGAATCATTCAAATTATAAAACCTTTTCTCAAATCGGTGACACGTTCATTTTCATTATCATCAGCGCAAAAAACATTGCTGGCTACTCTTTAAACGGTTTCTTCTCCCTTTCTAATTTTCGATTCAGACGAACAAGCAGATTCATCCTCAGTCACGTGTAAAATTTATTCATCCCCTGAGATGAACGCTAATTAAATTGTCGCAGAGAAGGAAAGAATAAATAACGAAAATTAGTTTCTCTACAGGCGACGACCACCTTAGCTTATCTTCTACTTCATCCACCATACTTAGTAATAAAAAGTTCTTATTATAAATGAATCCGCAGGAGTTATCGGAAGGCTTTCACCTCATACAATCATATTGAATAAGTTCTTTTTTCGTCTTGGCGTCTCTAAGATTTACCTACAACGATGAGTCTGCTGAAGAAGTTTATTTCAAAGCCGCAACGACAGCGTGACAAGGGTAGCCGAGTCATCCCTTCATAACTCTGGTACAACGGTCCTCCCCACTATTATAAGAATAATAATAATAATAATAATAATAATAATAATAATTTACATTTCTATGTGTAGGACGAATAGATTTGTCTCTCCGTTTTTGCCCTGATTTATAAAGGGAAGCGGCTATCTATTCGCATTTGAATTGAAAATGAAAAATGTTGAGATACTGAAGTAAACGGAAATAAACGACTTACGTTATATGTATGACCGTCCTCGGCTGCAAAGCAATAATATTCAATGTACAACGTCGACGTCGACGTCGTCGTATACGCAGCAGCAGCAGCAGCACCACCACTTGGCATGCTCCTCACCTCGGCTCTTTGGAATAACTTAGAGCCGCGCGGTATTCAGAGTTTCTACTTTAATTAAGTTAATGGTATTGTCTGCAGCCGTGTTGCTTGCCCTAATTGTGAATGTCGTCCGGCTTCTGCATTTCTCTTCTCTGCCGCCGCTGGAATTCTGGATAAACGCGATATAATCGCACGCGGTTCTCTAAAGTCGAAACTTTTAGGCTAGTTAATTCCTAATTTCGACCTTTGGACTATCCATGCACGTAAATGCATTCCAGATCTATGAATCCGTTCACAGTCTGCACTGTTAGAAATTCGCCACACCATTTTGGTGTTGACTTTAAAACCACATGGTGTCAAGCAACGAACGACTTACACCAATGATTTTTAATTATACACTAATCCTGGACTTTTAATAACACCGTGAATTTTATAACAGTGTGCAGTTTTACAGATCACGGCTAGTTATTGCCGATGTTGACTTCCTCGCCTCGAAAATGTCGTCTTCCATTTCCTTATTGATTGAAACACCTCAGTCAGCTCCTGCTCAAACGTGACTTCGTGCTCGTTGGTGATTTTTACCGATAGCCTTGACGTCCAGGTGCAGAGTAACCTTATTATAACTCACACAGTGCCGAGGCGCAGTAAAATTTTATTTATACATTCCTCAACGGGCACAGAAATTATTAAGTACAAGCCAGAATAACGTCGAAACGTCATTCGTGGATATTTTTAATCTCATCAAATTGGATTTTAAATCTACAAATTTAGAGGGCTTCGTTGTCGTTTCGTCGATGAAATCTGATCGAAATTGATTACTTTCATTGAATTAATATCAGCGTAACGCGAATGATTAAATTCATCAAATCGTTATTCATTACACTTCGGTTACATTTGTATTCGTGTCTATTGATGCAAAAATCAAACAGTGACTGACACGTGAAACGTTGGAATACAAATCACGACTGAAAAATCAGCCTTGATTAACATACACGTGAAGAGAAACAAGCACTGGTCATCGGAATAAATTACTTGCCGGCTACATTGCAGCATTGTTTGACAAAATTATATTTAAATAATTGTTATAACCGATTGAGATCTGCTAACCCGTGTAGGTGCGAGACGTTGAGTGAAATCACAATGAAGTTTCATCAGGGATTGAATGGATCGGTATGTGTGTTTATTTAGGCAAGCGATAGCAATTTATATTGTCAAAATATCAGGCTTACGAAACTCATTTAACTTTATCGATTGTCAGCGATTAATATTATAACAATTATATTTTTAAGCAAATTACCTGGCTGACTTCAAATTTCAAATTAATCACTATGTCAAGCGTTACTATTTGCAACGTCTTTAAATTAGATTTTTTTTTCATCGAGTTATTAAGCGAATACAATCTTGTATTTTGTCTTGTATTATTCTGAATTTCTATTTCTTGAATTTGAAGAAAAAAAAAAAATTGAAATACAAATTTCTGTTTAACAGTGTTGATGGTAAGAAGTTTTTGTCAAAATTTTATGACAATCAGAAAACTCGTTTGCTATATTAAATTATTTGTCAAAATTCTTCACGAGATTGCTTCAGAAATCATCCCCCCCCGTGACAAGAATTCATGCAGTATTTATTTTGAAACTTCAATAACTATACCAAATGAGTTTGACAAGTTCTCGGAGATTCTCGCAGTGACACATGACATTCAAACTTGTACTTTTTTTTTGTCTTTTTTTTTTGTGGAATTCTGCACGAGTTTTAAAAGTTTTAAAAGTATATTTCTTGCTATGCTTTTATAGAAAGAGAGGGGAAAGGAACAAGTGAGAAGCACCCAAGCCGCAATGCGGAAAATTTTTCAATTCAAAAGTATCGGAGAGACGATCTTACGAATTGTAACAGAACTCTTCTAAGGCTATAATATTTCCTCCTCGGTTCAGGGGTGTGGAAACGAAACTCCCTCTTCCCTGTTCAACGTGACGGATCTTTCATTCTCAGCGGAAATTTTCTCCCTCTTTCTTTTTCCCCCAAAGAGCTATTCGCTGGTTCTGCGGCGATAAGATACCCTGGAAAAATCAGGCTTTTCGTTCGTTCCGAGAAATCTTTGCTGGTACTAAACCTCCGTATGTGGAAGCGTGAACCAAATAACATATATACTTGGAAAGGACTTGATTACTCAAAACAAAACCATTGCGATGACAGTCAATAAACCGTATTTGAAGTTGGAACTTCGGAATTCATCGACTTCATTGTTTTCCATGAAATAAAGAGGAAGTGAAGAATAATCTTTTATTGGATGAACTTGTCTCAAATGAATGTAGATTAATACTGGAGTAAAATATTTTAGCTTACCTTAAACATTTTTTAAAAAATGTCTACAGTAGCCTCTCGTTTTGAATAACATTTAAACATTCGATCTTCTTTCTCACTGCCGTGGACAATAGATTTTCTGGTTTCAATGGAATCTATTCTTTACTTCATCAACGATGTCACTTTTATGTGAAGAAAATTTTATACTTTGTATTTCTGACCGATGCATCGAAAGGTAAGAATTCGATCATTTAGTAATGGATTTTCGTATTAGATTGATTGTTTCTTTGGAACTTTGGATTGGAACTTTTTAGTGTAATGTTTCCTTGACAATCTTCCTGCCGTCAGGATTATGCCATGGAATGAGAAAAGAGGTCGGTGAATCAGTGACTGGGTTAAATTAAATTGCTTTACTGATTACAAACGCATCGAACTGCGTCCGAGTAAATCCGTTGACTTAATGAATTTGAAACACGTAAATTGAGCTTGTGATTTATCATTCAATGCGTAGACGTTTGTTGTCACTAAAGTGAAAAACCGTGAGCAACCGGAAAGTTGAAAAGAAAATAGAAAAAACAACAACAAAAATCAGTGTTTTGCGGGATTGTTTAACATTTCTTTTAATCATCGAAATTTAAGCTGGGAAACCACAACTGCAGGATTATACGATGATTCGTTAGCAAGATACGTACCTTATGGCTTCACGAGGAGATCAATTTTTCTGCACTTTTCATTAAACTTTCATTCCCATATAGATAACAATTTCAATTTTGCTTCCTAGCAGTTTCTCTCTTTTTTTTTTTTTGTCCCTCTCTAAAGTGTTTCTCTTCTCTTTCAGTTTTACTCTCGATTCAATATTCATCACTATAGGAATGATTTACGAGATCATTTCTTATCTGTATCTGACACTCCATCTCTATGTTGTCAACTCGCGTGTTCAGTTCTCCCTTTATCAGCGTCGAACCGTCGTTTCGCAGCTGGGTACGAAAATGAACGTTGGCGAGGGTGAGAGTCGAAATCGAATTTTCCATGCTACTGAAAAATTTAGTTCACATATCTGCGCAACGGCGGAGGGAACTGCGGAGATCAAATCGTCGGTTACCCTCCCAGTGCCGATAATTTACAAAATACTGCCTTTCGGCTTCGCGTTATCCGCTCCCCGCCAACGACGTATCAGCAAGTTAACGTTGTATCGAACGTTAACGTTGTCTGAATAAAAAGTTATGAAAAGAGAGAAAAAAAAAAATAAATAAACGGTTAATAAATTTCCAGAAATGTTATTTGAGAGTCAGTGATAGTGAATGTAAATGAAACTGGATGTCCCATGAAATGTCTGAAAAGCATTCAATAAACTTTACATTACAGTATAGTTGTGTAGTATACTTGTTGACAAATCTCTGTTGCACCGTAATTATTAACTTTGAATGTACTGATTATAACAAAACATTCCTTGTCAAATTTTGTTTTATTTTTCGTTAGCACCATCAATGTGCGCAAATGTGCTATCATAGCTCCAGATTTATCGAATGGTTTTTTCTCGTTTCCCAAGTTTTGATTTATCCTTAAATTCCACGTGACGCTTCGGATTACTTATGGCTATGCTTCATAAGCCATCAGATTCATTTGCAGATGAATCGTTACGTACTCAACTCGTGTTTTTTATATAATTTATATATATATATGTATACATATACCCAGTGGAAGTCAGGTATATTTGCATACGTCCACATACATATATATCGTTGACACATAGCTGTGAAGGTCAGAAATGAGCGAGCCGTGGAATTTATTCGCGCTGGAACATCTCTCTTAACGTATAAGCGTACCTACTCAGCTTTGGATGTAACGAAATACCACGGAATTGATACTTTTTGAGAGGAAATTAGAATATTAAGATTCTTCGCTATCTAGATTATTCGTTATTACGTCAAGTGAAAGATTAAAAATTCGACGTTACATGGCAAAAAAGGACAAACGTATATATATATAAAACCAGATAACGATGTGCAAAGAGCTGTGAAGTCGAGGTATTTACTTAAGGACTTTACATTGTTTCAAAACCCTGCATCGTTTGGTCAAACTTTGCTTTTTGAAGCAGTGAAGTCGAGTTTCGCGCCGTTTGTTGTTTCAGAAACAAATCATTTTATCTCTTTTTTTCGTCCAGTTATCTTTTAGATGATTTTGTCTTTCTCGTTCTTGACCATGACTCTTGACTCAGGAACAGTTATGGAACAACTTTTTATACGTTTATATATGTTTTTTGAAAATTCGTACAAATTCGTGACACTCCTATTTTTCCAACAATCGTTTTCTGCATTCGTAAGATACGATCGGTAAAAAATAATTCATTCTTCCGTTTGTTACAGGTGAGATTTCTTCTTCTTGATGACACTATCAGCAGGTTAATTTAAAAAACTTCGTTGCAAATTTTACAAGGTAAGAAGACCTTCTTCGATTTTCTATTACGGATTATGTGCCAAACACAAATATTCAAAACGAAAGGACACATTCAACGAGTTGGGTAATCCATCGCTAAAGACATGCATGTAAAGACTCGAAAAATGTATCTGTCTTATTATCTATGAAGATCGTCGGTTTAAAACGATTACAGAGAATTTCTTACAGGCAATTTGACGTTAAAATAAATACAATCACTTTGTATCCACTCTGTAAGAAATTGAGACCATCTCGATTAGGCTGAGTCTTGGAAGCAGTAGCTACGAGAACTTTTGGAGATTCCTTGGTTCGTTTCTCCCCCTCCATTCTTTCTCTATCTTTGAATACGAGGTCCCTGAGGTTAAGTTTAAGTAAGCCGGCTCACGCGAAGTAGATTCCCGAAGGATTTTATCCGCGTTCCTCTTTTCCGTCTCCGTTTATTTTATACCCATACCTTCATCCGGGCTTCACGATCTCTTCAAAGAAGCCAAAAAATCAAACCGCTTTCACGTGAAGCATGAAATCGTAATGTCCAAATTTGAATTTCATGTATTTTCAAATTCAAACGAGTATCTTAAAAGCGAAGAATTTTTTTTTTTTTTTTTCTCTCTGCATCAAACTTTTATCAAAATGTAAATCAGTGGATATTTAAGTACCAGGTATACTAATCAATAATGTATAAAACCTTTTGTGTGTTTTTGATTAGAATATTAATTTTTGTTGTCCTTCGTTGAAGTTCCAATGACAGAATCTTCTTCTCAACATTTCGTAGAAATAAATAAATACCTTTCGATTGAATTAAGGTCTCACATTTCTGCAATAAATTTTTCCAATTATTCCCAGTAAATCAAAATTATTAATATAAAGAATAACCGAAATAAAAAAATTTACTTGTAGAGTTGCGCTACAATTTGTTGAAACTCCATTCAATTTTACTGACGAATGACTCCATTATTTTATCCTTGCACAACATGATTATTCTTTGAAATCTATGTTAGAAAAACTAGGATTGCACGTATACGAACAAATTTTGACATTGAATCAGTCAGATTCGAGCGTCAGATGCTTTTTGCTATTTTATAAAAAGTTAAGAATAAAGAGACAGGCTAATAGACGACTTCCGAACGGGTGTGCATTCGACAGTGTGTCACACGGTGCATAAAACATAATAATATAATTAGTCCGCAGAGACACCGTTTCGCAGTTGCAGCAATCGCAAGGCTTAAATTGGGTCAGAGAATCAGAATGTTAATCCTCGCTCTCGTACCAAGAATAATACGTTAATTACGTGGGCGATTAATACGGTCAAAACTGCATATCCTGTGGAAATCGCATTTCACGTGACAATGGAAATTCCTAATCAACGTACGTATATCAATCGTTGCTGGCTGCTGTTTTGATTTTAATTTTCGATAACTGTCACTAGGCAATTGAACCGCCACCGCGTCATCGGATTTTGGAAATGTAGACGACACTGGCAAGTGAAAAACTGACTATTTTACACTTTGAAACTCACTCATTCTAATAAATATCTTTTTTTTTTTCATCGCGCAGTTTCTACATATATTTTTTTGCTTAAATATCTGTGTCTTGACAGTTACTTAGTCGATTTTCAACTAAAAATATTGAATATCAGACGTGTTATGAGTTTTTGTGTAGAATGATCCGTTTTCCGGTTTTTCATTCTTTTATGATATCTTTTTTATATTCAAAATTTGCCTTTAAATATCACAGTTAAAGAGTATTCCAAAAAAATTTCAAGTCATTCGAATCGGTATCTTCGTTTCTACGCAATGATTTTTCACTTGGGGTCTCCAGCGACCCCGCTGTGACACCAGTCTTACGTAAGGGTTAAGTCAGACAATTCTCCTACATTCGCCAACCAAAAGTTCGTCAATTATTCATCATCATAGCTCAATATTCTACGAGCATGATTAATCGTTGTTGATGCGATATGATGGAGCACAAAATTGCACAAGTGATTAGAGAGAATTTGTGACGAGAGAGAGAGAGAGAGAGAGAGAGAGGATTTATGAAATACAACACGATCCGTTCATACGTGGGCTTGGAAAAAATTTCCCCCGGATTTTCTCTCTATTCATAAATTTTACAGTCTTTAGTTTATGACAAAAACAAAGCTCACTCCTCACAGAAGGTTGTTTCATCATCCTTTTCTCTGGCACCTTTACACGCGTTATTCACCGTATTTTATACGCCCACGTGGGCACCCCACTGCTATTTTAGGGACCCGTTCCCCCATGACAAAACTTGCCTACACTGACCCAAATTTAGAGATCACGATCTATCGCCGTTCCCTTCCTTTTTATTTTGCTTCCGGTTTCTGCTCATGTGTAGATATATTAATAGTCCAAATATCTCGGCAGTTATGTCTTTTATAACTAATTTCATCTGTGTGAGGTCTAAAAGAAGGATGAAATTGTTCTATTATTGAAAAAACGTTAGATCAGCCCTTTTTGCAAAAAGATTTTTTTAATTTCAATACCAACTTAACGCTTTTCAAGTCGATCAAATCCGTAATCACATTAGTCGATATTTCATTTCGATTAATCGTGAGATAAATATATATATATATATATATATTGACATGAAAAGATAAAAGTTAAAATTTTTGCAATAATCACTAATTTGGAACGAATCTATGTACCGATCCAAAAAAATGATGAACGCTTCTTCCGACAGGTAAAATGAAATATATTTTACACCGAGTAAAGGAAAAAAGACGCGGATGAATTGCGCCTGTTATTAATAATTGAAAAATCCTTTAGAAAATTGAGAAAAATAGAGGGAGAGAGGAAGCGGTTGCTGGGAGTGCCTTTCATCATTTTGAAATCGTGTCAATATTGTCGGTAGAAATTTCCGAAAGACCTAGCTGCTCCTGTGTCAACAGCTCGATAAGGGTTAGCGGCATTTCGCGAAGAGAGGGGTCGAATTGCGAGGAAAAGGCGTGAACACTGATGTCAATATTTGAATACCGCGCTGCAGCCTTGCCAATAAGCCTATATCTTCACTGAGATCAGAGACGTACGCGATAGACCAGGAAACTTGCCTACAATTCAATATTCAATATTGAGGAGGTTGGTTCCTCGATAAGCTACACTTGTTTAAATTTTATTGCGAAATAGTCCTTCGCTGACTTACTCAATTTCAATTATCCGATGCGAGCTTGTGACATAAAAATGATGGATTCATTACGTCAAATCCTTGTTTACAGACAGTTAAAGAAATTTAAAAGCGTTTTCAACTT
Organism: Diprion similis; assembly: GCF_021155765.1. Taxonomy (NCBI): domain Eukaryota; kingdom Metazoa; phylum Arthropoda; class Insecta; order Hymenoptera; family Diprionidae; genus Diprion; species Diprion similis. Next base: position 9,760,437 of record NC_060112.1, on the reverse strand, counting down.
GTGAATAAAAATAAAAGCACTAATCGTCTTCTTGTACTTTATAGTTCTCGCGAATAAGATTGTCAGATTTTGCGGTATTGATTATATGTTGTTGTAAAGAAAAAAATCAGGTAACAATGGCATTCGAAATCAATTGGGACATCAGGTAAAATCGAGATAATTCACATTCCGCAGATTCGATTTAATATTTATCTCTACTCTAATCCTGTATATCTACCATTGAAATTTCAATATTCAGAACGAGATTGGCCATCGAAATGGTGGGCGGAAAGCAATATTTCATCCGATTTGCATGATAATTTATTTCAGACGTTTAAAATCTCCACCGTCGTTCCGAAGCCTCGTCGTCCTGCCTACAGTTTGTTTCTTTAATCGAATTATCTCTGAGCTCCTCCCCGATGCTTGATCTTACTCGGAATTTTAACCCGCTGTGCATCCTGCAGCAAATTCATTTATTCAAATGATACTTCACCCAGTTTCACTATCCCTGATTTTTGTCCAAAACAATGACGTAGAATTTACGCAATCCGTTTTCGTCGGACGCCTATTGCTCGATTTGTTTATTTATGCATTGAGTGTATTTTATCAATGGAATGTCTTTTTGTGTTCTTTTTTCACATTACTTATGTCGCATTCGGAATTCCTGACTTTTAAATTCCTTGAAAATCAAGTTCGATAATTTAACACCATCTCGAAATTTTGTAAAGTTTCTATCACAAATCAAAAAACGCTGAGAAAATCTAGGCAGTAAATACACTCGTCGTATCCGTGAAATAATGATTTTCGATTGTCGAATGGTGTGGAATTCTTTTACCGCAATTGAAGAATTCAAGATTCAACAGTCGCTCGCTTTTGATTAAATCAAATAAGGCCAAAGCGAATGAAGGAGAGAACAAGAGTACAGCAGCAACTTGGTAGAATTGATATTCAAAAAGTTGAAGGGAAATTCTCCACCGCTTATCTTACGAACGCCCAGCGGCGAATTCGCGATGAAAAAGTAAGACGATAAGAAATACGAATAAAGAGTCTCGAACGCATATCGCGTAGATTGCCTTAGTTGAAAACGTTGAAAACTATTTGAATTTCAATCAATTTTTCGTGGCATTTCATCTAGTGGCACAGAGCCTCATTTTTAGTCTGGGCTCAACGCCCTACCATCAAAACTTATCTATTCAACATCGTCGTAGCTTCAATTATTAAATAACAGACTCTCAGTACCGCAATCTGAAAAGAATTTGTTATTTCAATTTTCGGAAGATGTTTCGAGGGTCTTAAAAATTTTTTTTACATTTCAAATATTGTGTTCTAACTCTATAAAAATTACGAAATAGTATAATTGACGTATTTGATGACGATTTGGTGGATAAAAATGTTATTCTTACAAGTACGACAATGTTTAGACACGTAATCTTTGAGAAGAAAAATTTGTACGGACTTTCTGACTGATATCACATGACTTCATTTACTAGTCGACAGAACGAGATGCAGAGAGAGTGGAAATTGCTAAAAAAAAAAAACCATATCACGAATAATGACAAACTATTGATGGAACTTCCGGAATCAACTAATTTAAAAACTTGGTTGTTCGTCACGTGATGTCATCTGGAAGGAATAGCAAAATGAAATATAGCTTCACAATAAAAATCATAAAATAATCTCTAGACTTTGGTAGGTATCTATTAAAATGTGGAAACGTTTTACGTTTCGTTAAATTCGTTACAAGTGGTGAAACAGTTACTGCATTCCGCGTATACGCGTCTCGGAATGTAATCAGTCCGGTCTCCCTTCCAATCCGACGATAAGTGAGGAGATAATGACAATTTATTGTAAGTACGTAGTCGTTGTCTATGCGCGAGGCTAGGAAGGTCCCTCGATTTGTTGCTTAAATTTATATTAAATTGTCGTTTACGTGCGTTTATCTTACAAACGACTCATGATTCATGATTCACGATTCACTCACTCTCCGAGCTGATAATATGCAACTCGCCTCGACTATGTGTCTTCTAATCTGTCGACACCGAGTGAATCAAATACCCGATTTAACTTGATTCACTTTTATTGTCCGTTATGCATTACTAAATTATTTATTTCATCACATTAGCCAAGTTTCGTCCACACGATTATTGTCGTTGTTTTCTTCAGTCAATTTCTAACGATTCAAATCCATGGACTGAAATTTCCGAATGTTTGGTGCACCGGAAAAATGCATGGTTGGTTCTAAAATGACTTCGGCACACCTTGCTAAACCGTCTGGTAAAATATTAACCACCGAAGTATCTAGTTCCGTTTGCCAGACTATCTAGTTACATTTATAAACTTGGTGAAAATTACCAGACGTTTGGTAAAACGTGCTAAACTAACAGTGAAGTTTGCAAGGAGCATCCTTGTGTCTTTTACTAGACACCTGGTAGTAAGAACGAAGACTTCTACTAGAGTTCGTGCAACAATATTCAATCTTCTATTCGCCAGTCTGGTAATTCCAACCAGGCATTCTGTTCATCGTACTTTTTCATTGTCAATTCTCTGTTCCAGACTTTTGCCAAGGTTAACAAAAAAGCGTATAATGATAGTATAAGTATATTTGAGAGAAAGACAACAAATTAACAAGGTGGTTTCGTTAAAAAATGCTACAACCTTTTAATAGCTATAATGTCAAAAAAAAAATTTGACTTGGAAGTTGCGTTGCAAAATGAAATTCCAGCATTATTTAAACCTGTATTATGTTGAAAAACAGTATCGTTCAACGTCGCTTTACATTCCTAAAACAAATACGACCGAAGAGAGTTGACTAATGTCTTCGAGTATAAAGAGGTAAAACTTTTTCCGAACGGAGTAAACAACTTCTCGCTGTTGACTGAAAGTCGAAATATCCGCCTCTTTGATGAATAATTTCTCCTTTGAACTCAAAATCGGCGTAGCGTTAATTCATTATTGAGTTAAGATTTAATATCTCTTCTGGTATGTCGTTACCAACGGTATAATGAACCGTTTTAATGGATAGAAGATGGATTTGTCTTCCATCGAGTTTTGTCAGTTTGATGATTCCTGAAAATTCCATCAATTATTAATTTATATTCGTAAAATATAAATTTGAGCCATTGAAAATATCTTGAGGAGACTTGATGAGGAATAATTCTAAGTGATTCAAATCCACAAAGTCTTCACACGATATGTTTTTGGTGATTCGATATTTTAACGATTAATTATCCATAAAGAAATTCTAGAAGTTCAACTAAATTTTTTAAAACTATACACAAAGAAAATGAGATCAATTACTTTGTCAAACTTTATTCACGATTTTTCAATCAAATATCTCGATACTTTTCTGACGCTATTATTATTATTATTTTTTTTTAAACTAACTAAGATTTTTTTCACACTTGAGTAAAAAATTCAAATAAGGGAACTAGTTTGTCTTTTCAGAGAAATTCTGAACACTAAATAAGTAATGTAAAGAAGAAACCTGTCCTCGTCGATTGTCTCTCCTTTCATCACAATTAAATATTTTCTTTCACAAACAAAAATTTCCCTGAGAGAGATAATTACAAGAATAAAAATTCGATTAAAAAACAAAAAAAAAAAAAAATCAAAACAAAACAACGACATCAGTGAATTGGATTCTCTAGTCCAATTCTTTAGGTTGCTCGTTATGTGGTCAGTTCTTCAGATTTCTGAAAAGGAGATGGAAGCATCGTTATATCGTTGAAATATCTCCAAATAAAATGACATTGGGAGGTAATAAGGCGAAGATCGCTCTCGGGCTCCTTGTGATTCGATCCTTCGTGAAAAGAGCGTCAGATTAATTTCTCCTTTGTCCGTCGCTAATAACGAAATTATAATTAAAGCAGGAATCCTCTTTCACCGAATGATTAATGCCTTATTGTTTATACTGGCTATACTCTTTCGTTGCCCATCACGGTAGCCCGTAACCATCAGTCTCGACACACTTTGTCAGACTTTCACGGAAAAATCTTTTGTCCCTCGAGGGATAAGCTGCGACATTGAAGGTGGATTCGTGCTCTTATTTTAATTTTTTTCATCCTCAGTCTTCGTAACTTCTTTTCTTCCTCCATCTGTGGCCAATGCCACGATTATTATTATCCTCAAAGTTATTATCTTGGGACCCTGAAAAATCGAGGAAATTCTACTGACGATTTAATGAAAAGTACAGTAGTTACTCTTTGTAGTAATTGTGATGGATCTTTGGTGAATCGTGAGATTATCTACTCATCATCGTCGTCCAGTCCCAACCGGATCATGTAATTTCTCGTTTTTTGCTTGTGAGTTACTTATTTCTTAGGTAATCGCGTTATAAAATCAGCTTGAAACTCCGTACATTGCAGAATTTTTTTGCCTGGAAGGATGAGACATGCTGATATCCTAGTTCTTCAGATTCTTCTAATAGATACATAGAACAGATAGATCTGTTTTCCTGATTTGCTTCATATCTTTTAAGCCCAACGTGCTACCGACTTGGTTTTTGCTTCTAACGTTTTCGGGGTGTCAAAATGTAATGTAGATTCCGTCACGCCCCATGAATTGGCGATCGAAACCTGCAGAGACGGAACCCTTAGTATAATGTCCGACAAAAATGTGTAAGTTGGATTATGATGAGAAAGATAAACTCTTTTAACGACACCACTTGGCTTGACTTTCTTCTTCGTTTTCGTTCTCTTCACGACTTTACTTTATCTTTTATCTTATTTTACCCCGGAAAAGCCGAAACTTGCAGGATCCTCGAGTGAAAGTTTAGAATAAATCACGGTCGCAGTATACTCGACTCCTAACTTAAAGTCCGTGAAATGAGGATTTCAGCTGGCTATACTGGCGGGTGGAGAACGCAACCCCCGCGTCTGATTACATCCTTGGACATTCTTTGCATCGCAGAATAAACTATACCCGTTGGGGTAGTCATGCTCTGTTGTTTTAAACTAAAAATATCGAAAACTCATTTGGTGTACTTTTTTCATCTAACTTACTAATTCCACGAACGCTTTTGCGAGTGGCATCAAACAACGAAACAAACATTTCTCAAGCAATCTCAGCAGTCGATCATATGAATATCACCTACTTTATGAAGGTACCATATCCATCGATACTTCCAGCAAAATACGGGGTGTAACCTCTGCTAACATTCCCCATTACACAGTATTGATTTATCGCCTATCGCGTTCCGTGTTTTTTTTTTTTTTTCATAGCTGTAGATATGACTTATCGTTAGACCCTACGTGGTATCCCAAGGGGTAAACTAAAACGATATTCGTAACTTTTTTTCGTTTTTTTTTTCTTACTCTCCTTGAATCCCAAGAACATCTGTCATCGAGAACTGTACGAACAAATTTATCGGCTCCTAACGTCTCGCGACACAAAAGTATATGAGGGTAAGTTTTTCCTACAATAAAATAAAACTTGAGGTACATAAAAAAAGGGGATTTTTTTTTAATATTCCAAACGAACGCACTTGAGTCGATATATTTTCAATCTCAGCCATACATGTGGCCAGTTTCAAATGACAATTGTTATTACTGTTCAGATAATAGATCGTTTCGTAATAGTTACCTTATTCTCAGCCAATGCTGCTTCACAACCTGTTTATTGCACCTAAATACCGTTCAAAGAATCGATTTGGCCAGCCCATGCATAGCACAGAAGCGTTACCTTTCACCTACATCTGCTGTGGATTTTGAAACAATCGCTTTTGATTCGGTAGTCAACCCCATGGATCATGGAAATGATTATCGAATCTTCATTGCGTCCTTAATTCAGTGAGAATTGGGAAGGTGTATATTTGAAGTTTATTTTCCAAAAATTCGTTCACACCGTTTTTTGGTTTTTAACTTTTTATTCTGAATCCGAGTATTCTCGATGTTCATTCTTCTCTTGAAATTTGTGTTGTCTGTATACAAAATTAAATGAGGGAATTGTTTCATTTGCATAAAGCTCGTAGCTCGAGAGCAAGAGATATATACAGGTAATACGCAAGACAATATTATTTATGGTACATGCGCAGTGATGAAATTTTGCTAATAAATTAAGAAGGATTTCTCACGCCAACTCTGTTACAAACTGTTTCATTACAAATGCACCCTTTTCCAGGATACATCGACGTCTGGCGAATCCTCCTTTTCACGTTGTATCTCACTTGTTAGTACGACTACCTAATTGTGAAGGAATCGTGTTATTCGTCCAATTCTCAGATCTTATTAACGTAAAATTCGTGAGATTGTCTACAGCCTCTTAAAATTCATTAACACGAGCATTCATAATTCATAGTCAAGAGTTGTAGGAAGAATGGCAGCGTAAATTCGTCTGCAGGTAAAACTTCCAAAGTTTGGCTTGCTATTATCCTTGTAATCATAAAAAACAGGAATTTTTTCAAGTCAGTGATTGGAACGTCGAACGTCTGGTCGCTGAAAAAATTATTCTTTGCGGACACGCTTTAGCTTCAACAAGAAATGCATTACTCGACTTGTTATTGAACTTTAGTAATACTTTGATTTGATCCTTTACGAAAAAACATTATCAAAAACCAACGCCTCAAGGGTGGAGATACTAAATTATAGGGATATTTTTCCTCCATGAATATTCTTCGTATTTTTCCATCAGATGGCTATATTATGTGCGACAAACATTTCCCTCGAATCTGCATGTTCTTGGGTCCATGAGTTTTTTTTTTTCACCGAAACACCGACACTATTTTTCTAAATTTTTCACTAAATTGATGCAAACCAATAATTCACAATTTCACCAAAATCTTCGCTTATAGCAAAGATTGCAAAGATGCTTAAAGTAGTTTTAAAATTATTAGCGCACTGTAATTTTCATCAGTGCGTAATCAGCTCCTAATCTATATCTACACCCAACCAATATCCAAGCAAATTGCGTGGTTACAGCTGCACAAACTCATTCGACCGTCAGGGAATGGCTGCCAGAGATCCGCCCGGTATCCGGAAGTCATTAAAGCCGTGATCCTTCCCGGTGCTAAATCAGCTCCGTTCAAACCATGGATTTCCATTCGTGGAGGGTAACGAATAAATCCCATTTCCGGTGTTCTCGATAGCAGAAAACAAACGGGCCGTAATTCGGCATTGTGTTTCCACGGATCCTCATCTCAAGTCCGTTTTCCTTCGTTCAGATTCGACTAGTCGGTACTGTCGGTATAATAAGGTGCCGCTGCCGCTGTGCTGCCCCCCCCCCCCCCCCCCCCCCCCCGCCAAGAACCACCGGGAAAATACAGAAGAGGAGGCCTGAAATTTACGAGTCTCGCCGAAGTTATCGGAAAAGTGATAAAGTCGGAGCCGTTTTGCCTGTACGGCGTACGATGTAGCCGAAGAGAAGTCTGCGGACGTGAAGATCCGAACATTATCCACACACGTATTATGCCTTGGGGTACATGCACGACCAAGTGGCGTATATACGCTGGACGGGTGAATACAACAGCTGTTGGGGTGCTTACCCACTTCACCCGGGAAGAACTGGAAGGAGATGACGAGCCCAAGTCCTGAAGTCCCTCTGGCCTACATACGAAATATGGCGGTTTGAAGAGATTTCATGGATTCAGTTCTGACTTTTCATCCCACTCCACCCGCAGTCCTCAATTTCCATTTTCTCTCCACTCACCTATAAGAGTGCATAGGTCCTCATATACCCTCGTAGCCTTCGCTTTTCCTCACCCTTGGAATAGTGATCTTTAAGCCCTCTCGATCATTGAATTGAGTCATTGAATCTCTGAACGTGCGGCCGAAGGCACGAAGTTATTCCATTGTCAGCTTGTGATTTAATTAGGTTACCTCTTTCGTGTTTTACCGCGTACTGCCGAAGACCTTCTACATATGTATGTAATAACAATAACGGGATTCTTTTTCATACCAGAAAAGTTGAGATCGTTATGGTCGTGAGTTTAAACGACCCACTTTCCGCAACTTGAGGAATTAGATGATGGTGAGAAGATGAATACTGGTTGACCTGGATTGGGTTACATGACCTGGTTTCCCGACGAGGATCGATTAACATTCCCGATCCTTGCACGGGTACTTATTATATTATACGCCTACGTCTGCACATAGAAAGGCTAGAATTGCAAACAAAGACAAAATATCGAATAGAGATAAGGAAAAAATTGAAGAGCAGAATTGTCTTTCCATTTTAAAAGTATTCGTTCTCTTCAGTTAAATTCATATCAAATTTCATGGTGAACCAAACTTCGTCCTTCATTTTGACGTTAAGTAATGTGTAGCAATGTAACGATCCTCCTGGCTGTCCAATCCACGCTTGTATAAATTTTCAGTGTCACCAATCTAGATCAACGAACTTATCAGTTACCGGACGCTCGGCTATTCACGGATGACAGAGAAGAGGGTTTCGCTGCTAACACCAGGGTCCATGCAATGAAATGACATCTGACGATGAAGGATATATTGTTGCGCGTAACTCGCGTAACGTTAACTCGCGTTTATACGTGTCCCTGGAATTATTTAGTCTATTCAATATGAAACGTATGAAGTTGTGATAGTTTTATTTTTTAGAGCAAAATGTTACTGTTCAAAACGAGAAATTGTTTACCTTGGTGGAATTAAATGTCTCAAGATTCTGTGCGAAGAAAGAAACCATGTAAATGTACAAAACTCTCGAGGGTAACTTGATGTGTACACTCTCGGAAGAATTTAACTCGACATAACCTCTCAAGAGGTTCACTTCATACTTGTGTTATTTGTTACGTTTCTGTTAGCTTAATTTGTCATTTTATAGTTTTTTTTTCCACTTAGTAATGCATTGAAAAATTGTTGAATCAACCCAAAAAATTTAGTAAACCTGCTTATAGGATTGTTTATCCACTTGGATTTCTTATCAATTTTGGATCACGTTTAAAATCGAAATAGATTTTTGAAGTTTAGACTATTTGGAATTTCTACTACTTAGTCGGTGTAAATTGTCTCTCTGAATTTTGAGAATCCGGAACTTTCACCCGCATCTGATATCTCGACCTTCTTCACTTGCCAATAATCGGCTGTCGGATAAATGGCGCAAAAAATGGCGTAGAACCATCGCGTAATCAGCTCTAGTCCCTATCTTCTTCGCCTGAATGATTGACAAAAATCTGTCAGCGTTCCTGCAGATGGCACTGTCCCGTATCATTGACAATTAAGCCGGCCACTTTCTACGGACACGCTGCCTTGTCCAAAGGGAAGAAGTGAATCCCCAAGGGAAAAAGATACGTCCTTGGAGAATTTCGCGGAGTATCCCTCGCATGTATCATAACTTACTCACGTCATGGGGTTCTATCGTTTCAAGAATAGAAGCGTATGAGGCTTCGGAGGACGATAAATTGAGCTTAATTAGGACAGCTAATCCCTTGCTAAATAGAACTTGGCTGCGCCAGATAAATTACTCATTCCCACGGGTATAATTAACCAATCAGAATACAGCCAAGTTTCGATGTAATTAAATCGTTCGTTCCACCTATGGTAGCCATACTTTGCTCCTGAATCGAAATGATCGAGTCCCATCAAGCCAGCGTTAAGCGGGATGGTTAAATTTTAATTTGTAAAAAACCTCTGCAAAGTTTGACATCGATTTGGGATTTATTTATTCAGGTATCCCACAAGATTTTAAACAATCCACATTTCACATGATTTTATCAAACTTGGAAGATTTAAATAATTTTTAAACTAGTCAATCCCTCGTCTAATAATGTTAATCCGTGTTTGCTCATTCTCTAGCTCTACCTTTCTGCTTATGAAAATTAATGACATTTTCCATCACATGAGCGGACAGAATTTTTGCTGACAGAGAGATACGTTAATTCAAGCAGGTCACGTTGATGCGGCGATTACATATTTGAAGATGGCCAGAATGTACTTTTTACACTTTTGCTGACGAGGCTGTTTCTAAAAGCTGGCCGAAAACCAATATCATCAACAACTCTTGGATCTTTCGTATATATTCCGATACTTAAACGTCCTTCCAACTACTTTTCGTCGGTATACTTTGTTAACCTTCAGGACCTTCGGTTCTTGAGATCGATTAAAGTCGACAGCTCGACTATTTGTCATTTCACTGATATTCATCGATCGATAAATCTAGTGAAAAACATAAGTGTGCCAAAAATATCTACGTATACTTCGCCAAGCTGCCATTCAGCCATAATTATGGTAACGAGGAGAACTTCAATCAATCAACTATACAAGCCACGAATTTTTTCTCAACAAAATAAAAGTTCTTTGTTTTGTTTCAGCGTCGTAAACATACATTGAATAAATACAAAGTCATAAAGTAAAAAATTTCTTTACTTAATTCTCATATTAAAATCGACAAATTCTAATATTCTAATTTAATGTCGACTGACCTCTCAAGTAAATCCGTGCAGACAATTTGTGTTTGGCCCTTGATTGAAAGAATCATCTAGAATTTCTCAAGGTATTAGAGTCTGAAAGTATTGCAATCGCTGAAAGTCCATCAGTCACAGACCACACCACTCCCTGATCATTCTCTCTCTATCTCTCTCTCTCTCTCTCTCTCTCCTTCTCTCTCTTACTTCTTTTTGGGGGGAGGGATTCGCCCGATTACAAACACGGCTGTTAGTGAACCAAGCGTATCTTGCGCCGTCTAGTTTTCCACCTTATCAACCGGTTAGATGGGGTTGAATTAATGAACCGGACTCCCATTTGCTTTGTCAACGTTTATACGACTACGGATCCTATTCCTGACAACGATTTTCCTCAACGAATAGAGAGACCGTTTTACAAATCCACATTCTGGCCCTCGCATCGTTTGGAGACTTTCTTTTTTTTCTATCCGAAATCTCACTCCAGATATTCGAGGTTATCGCTGGCTCATAGACGGACTCCTTCAGGTCGCGGCTGCCGCTGGAGGGTGAGGAATATATAGCTCAACATGCGCTTCTCTTCCCCGAAGAGAGACACAAAGAGACGAGAGAATCCCTGGCCAACCCCCTTAACAATGACAGGTCGTAAACGCTATCAAAGATGGCCGCTCTACCGCACAGAAATTGATGGGGTGGTGCATATTTCTGCTCAATTTTACCTCGAGGTAATAAACTTTAAAATATGTATATATATATATATATATATATATACATATATATACGTGAGCGTTGCATATAATATGGAAATACGTATGGACCGTATATATATATCACTGCATTTGTTCTACAATTTGTTCGAGTGATTACGTCAAATTTTCTATTATATATATCAAGTAGACGAACGTTATTATATGTTATATATATGCTATAATTTTTCGCGTTGATTACACGTGAAATTCGTTTAGTTGGGATAGAAAAAAAATGTATATTATTCCACGCGTTTGGATTTCGGAATCTAAATCAATTCGCAATCTTTTCAACTCGTACTTGAAAACTGGTATTGTTTTAGAGAATTTTGCATGGTAATTGAGAAAAAGTGGCCCAGCTCATGCAGAATACTTGATACGTGAACTGATAAAGCTTTTCGCAGAACGTTCGAACTCAAAACGTGTAAAAACTACATTCGTGCAAACCGACTGTAACAAAAATGGTTCGTCTCACGTGTTTGAGTGATGAGATTAAATTTCTACCCTTTCACTGATCGATCGGATCCGATCCATTAACCAATCAACTTTGCTCTCCCTTCTTCGCCAAATTCTTCCCATGAGTTAACACGAGTGAATCGAAATAACCAAATTCACGTACATTCCGTGCTTCTGTACCTAAATTAGCTGTCTTTCGGATAAAATTAACAAAATTTATTGGCCGAATATCGATTACCAACAGGTATGGGGTAATGAACTATACCTAATACATGATCGAAGACCTCTCTGGAAAGTTTTACACAACGGCCGCCTTTTCACCACTTGAACACAAAAACTTTTCGCTCTGACTCTGGTATTTGGATTGTTGTTACAATCTTGAAAGCAAAAGCATTGTATGTTTGATACTTGCGGCACAATGCGCGAGTATAGTGTGTTCACACAGATGCCTCAACGCTTTTGCACCCTCATCATGGGTGAATGTAAACCCGGGTGAAGATACACCGCCATTCGAGCCGTGACAGTGGTGGTGGTGGTTATATGGTGGGGATAACTGGAGGGTTGCTTGCCCTTGTATTGATTCACAACCCCTATTCCCACTATTCCCACCTCCGGAGGCTGGGAGGCGGGAGGCGGGAGGCGGATAAAGAGGGCCGAAGCAGCGCACCCCGCACACCACTGGCGCAGGCTTCGGAATTTCTGAGTAAAAATTCCTGAATGCGGGAGCGAAATACCACAGAGAATTGGAAAAGGGTTCAGTGATGACGGTTCCGGGGATTCATGCTGGGCTGCAGAGGTCGAAGAGCATCGAGATCCGAGAGGGGGGGGGGGGGGGGCTACGTGACTCGGTGACTATACCATCCAGACGGAAGGAAAGAAATGGAAAATGCGGAGGATGGCGTCGTGGTATTATTGGAAATGGAATTTATAAGTAATTCTTAGCTCTTCTTTCGACTCTTCTCATACAGATACGGCCGATGGAATGTTGGGATTCACAATTCAGGAACGGCGGAACCCTTCGATGTGCCGTCGTGTTGGCTCGCATCGACTTGCCGTTTACGGTTTCGTAATTATTGGTTTTCTACCGGGTATTGAAGAATTGGATGAGGGATGGAAAAATTAATAGGACAATGATTTCATAGCCTGTATTTTCTGCCGGTCCAATGGTACGGTATTGGGCAACCTTAATCGACTTTTTCTTATACTTTCATGACTTTCATCGTCGGTAATGGAGGAAGCGTGCAATTCGATGAATGCGTTAGTTGAGTATGAGAATTCGCATTGGCTTAAAATTTGTGCGAATAATAAACCGTGGTAAACATTACCAAAGTTATTCTCCGCTGTAGTGGTTTTTTACTCTTTTTGATAACAGATACGCAGCAAATAAAGCAGACATTTAAAAACAAAATAATCCAGCGCAAATAGTAAATCACTGCAAATCACTGCAGAACGTGGAGAGAGCAAAAGGTTCTGTAAAACGGAGTGAGGCTGAAACGGAAAGAAGAAAAAAGGTTCGAGGGTAAATGGTGGAGGGGAATCGCGGAGCCAAGTGACACGTCGGCTGTACTTGCTCGAAGCTTTTCACGGAGTGGAACTTATTAGCTTTATTGAATACTTGAAGAGGATCTTCGACACCGGAATACCGAGCCGCGATAGAAAAGATATCGAAGAATCCAATTTGTTAGCATTACAGCCAACGTTTATTTGTCTGGTTGCTTTTTGATTCGGTTAGTTTAGATATTTTATACAAATAACTTGCGTTCATTAGTTGCAGCGTCTATAATTTATTCATCTTTAGCTTTATAGGGAATTCGAAATTGCCAATGAAGAATTTTCATAATTTTTCGTAAAATGTTGGCTTCAGAATCAGGATATCCGAAGATACTGAATAATTCAGGTTTTAATTTTTTTACTCAATTGAATTTTCACCTTTTTCTGTCAAAAGTTTGTATGACTCTACTTATATTATTCTAAAATATTGCAGTATCTTATTATTCTTCCATGTACTATACAAAGTTATTATTTTTTTTTTTTTATTATTATTTTATGTCATCAAAATTCGAACAGCTCTCTAGCAAGCTTTTACAAAAATTGAGTCATAGGTATAAAAAAAATGTGAAATTGTTGCTACGCTATGCATGTAATATTTCCAAAAATAATAAACTACTCATCCATTTCTATTACCTCGGCAAGAGAGAAAAAAAAAAAAAACAACAACAACAACAACAACAAGGATAATGGCAGTACCTCATTTTCTTTTCACCCTCGGTGAAATTATACGGAGCTGTAAATATTGCAGGGCTTATAAAACTTGGATAGGAATTATTTAATTTCATCTAATGCAACTCGGTTTCGGGACTCCCAGTCATCGAATAGTGTCGTTAAAAGTTGAACGAGTCCAGTAATTTTGGCATGCCGGACTTACTAGGTATGTAAATCTCGACCATTCGTGGTTGTAATTATCGGACAACAATTTTCGTGTATAAGCTTGTAAATTGAACGTGAAATTTTCGATTTGAATCTTCTTGAAAACCAAACGAAATTAGAATATTTTTAGTTAACAGTATTTGGACCTTTATCATCCCCAAATGCCTTGGAGTTCCTGGCACATGTTTCATTTCACTCGTTTGAGCTGTGTGACTTCATTGCAGAACTAAAACTGGAACGAATTTGTTACAATGAATAAAATTAACTGCGATACGTATTGTTGGTAAATCGATTAAGGTCGGAGCTTCGTGGAGATAATCAGTTTAATTTATAGGCAAACCTTAACTTTAATTGACAGGCTTGATTTAGTGTATACCTGCCTTGTACGGGGTTTGCATCGGCTACTGGGATCTAAAACACATTTATCAAAGATCTCTGGTGTTGGGTTATTATATAGCTTTGTTTGGCAATGCCGCTGTTAATAGGACGTCAATAAGTAATTAATCACTGGGCCAGAAGTGCTCTTTTGAAACTTGTTTACGATAACTATTGGTAACGCCTACTATAAAAGGGTTTTAACAACACTGAATTCAATACAATACTTGAACCATAAAATTTCAAGGCGTTTATTACACGACATCAACAGATGTGGATCAATGTAGCATGAAATGTTTCACATCCACATGATATAACCCACAAATTATCTTTGAGAAGCTATCAATTTATAAGGCATCTGAATAACCTCATCCATCAATAAATCTATTGTTACTGTGTCCGTTACAGCATAACGCGATACATTCAACATTAATTAATTACCAACCGCTTTGGATGACTTTGATTGATTTATTAACGAACATCGAACTTGTAATCATTTTCATGTCATTTAGGATCGCCGTGGTTAAATTGGTGAAAGTATCACTTCGGTACTATAATTCAAAGAGTTTTTCTTGGGCCAGTGCTGTTCCAACTGACCGACATGTTCACAAAACAAACTTTGCGCGAAAACCAAACTTCGGATCGTATTTTTCTTGGGAAAGCTGTCAGTTATTCGGAAATGAAGAACGCTGGATCGAAGATTGCGGACTGGAATCACCAATCGCGACGGCGTTGCCATCCCATGTGTATTGAAAGGTTTTTCAGTCCATACAGTGATTTTAGAATGCAATAGACAAACCTACTGATTCACGAAAAACGTCGATACTTAATTTGTAAGTAAATAATTCCGACCTTATTGCCTTTGACGAGTATAACCATGCAGATTGCAATTTGCATAAGCATGTGCTTGACAACCGAAGACAAATCGCTAGTCTTATGCATGTAGTTTTGCTCAAGTATCGGCACCTATACTAAGCGATTAGGGGTAATTGATGACCCGAATGCAAGTCAGGCGACCAAAACCACATGGTACCCTCGAATCCCTTGTGGTAATGACGTCGTGACGTAAACCAATCGCCAAATTTTCTATACCTTACGGCTGTCCCTCGCTATCCATCTGAAACTTCGTTCCACCGCATACATTCCACCCTCTTTCGGAGAATCGATACGGCTGCTTGCTTCCAAACGTCAAGTCTGCGCCGGTTCCCAAAGCCATCTTTACATTAGCTTTACGTCGCTCGTAAAGCCTGCTTCAGCTTAGCTATTCCTGCGGTACCTTTTATATTTTCATGCAGAAACAGGATTATACACCGAATCTTTGGTTTCGTTTGGAAATTCTTACAGAAGTCAAAGGTGTATGATGGTTCGAATGCGGAACTTTAAGTTCTGGAGAAATGCTGTAGGAATGTTTACTACTCAATTTCTGCTGACTAGATTCCTATAAATTAACTTGAAGATATTTTAGAAAAATCTTAAGTTTTAGCTCAATCACAAAGTGCAAATGTAATTGTTGACAAACATCTGTTGCTCGTATTTGTTTATTATATCCACTTTGGAGATAACTTTTTAAGACAAGTTGCAAATCTTTTTAGGTGATATCTTGAGATCTCTATGGCGAAGGAAACGAAACCAAAGATATTAGATTCGGATTAGAATTGACAGCAGAATTCATTTAGAATGTTTCAGTTATGTAGCGTTTTTTATATCATAGCTTGTGTTATTCGAGTTTCCTTAGATTCACTTCTGTTACATAATTGTAGGGATTATATTGTTTTATTCGTGTTTACTATAATTAGCGCAAATAAAGTTGTCAACGGTTTTTCCCATGTATCCTTCTTTTAAAAAAAAAAAACTTTTTATTCATACGACGTTGGCCATTTATCCTTTACAAATGTGGAAAGGACCTACATCCGTTCTTTTGACGAAAATAACTTTGTGTGTGAAAACTCTATACGTTTGCATAATTCGAGACGTTGTACACATGATTCGTGGAAGAACGCTCGGATCTTGACAAGAACGGTAAAAAACGCTGAATAAAAACCTAATATAACGAGCCTTTCAGTCTTGGGTACACGTGATATATTCTTTTAGCAAAAAAACAAGTTTTTCATTATCACTCTCCAAGCCTATGGCGAAATATTGCTGTTTTATCACATTATAGAGTCATTTGGAAGATACGAGGAATTATCGCAGTCTATTTCCACTGCGAGAAGAGGAAACTGTTAATAGCCAAGGCCGTATTAACCTCTGCTTGATTCCTTGAGAGGCCAATTTTCCACCAAATTTCCCACTGTAATGTGACCCTTATCCATGAGTTGGCCGAATTACTTAACGAAATTCTGTAAGATTCAGCGAGGCGCTGCGCTGCGCTGCGCTGCTTCAACTCCGGATCTGTACTCCAAGGCAACGTGTGCCGCTCCTAAGATGATAATAAAGTCAGTTTGGTTGGCTTAACTCGAGTTGAGTTAGGTTAGGCCGTGATTCGATCCTCCGGTTAGCCGCGCCTAGTGTTCCTAATGACGTTAGTGTCTAATTTTGTTTTCAGACAGTCGACAACCCGCAGAATCTCTATTACGCGAGCTTAGAAGTCTAACCGATATTAGATCAGATTATTCATGGTAGCGATCAGCCGGCGGAAGTCGTTATATATACTTGATCGTCTCATTTCATTCAACGGAATTTCACAAAGTCTTTATCAAGGCTGGAAGGTCACGATGGTCGAAATTTGCTCCGAAGTTTTTCATGTACGAGCACTTCTCCGAAAACGAATTTCGATTTTTCAACAACTTATACAATCAATTCTATCTGAGGTGGGATTTCAAATTTGCTATTTGGAAGCTTGGATTTGCTGGAAAATTTAGTGAAATTGATTTTTAAGTTAGCTTTTGACATGGTAAAATTCGCAAATAGACAACTCGGAAATTTGAAAAATGCTCTATCATTGTTTAAGTTACGACACGTTTAGCAGGTGATAGAATTCTCGAAGAGCTTGCACTTTTTACGTCGTAATAATGTTGTTCATTATGCGAAACAACACATAGTAAGGTATTTTCAAATTCAGTTATCATCGGGATTAAAAATTGTGATATCATCGTAATACTCATCTTTCGAATACGTGTTTCTTTATTTCAGCGAACTCTAATACGTTTTTACACAGGGTGTCCAGTATTCATGGAAATTATGGAATTAGGGAATTCTCAGGGAATTTCATGTCGTATCTGAAATATACTAATTTTCATCCTAGGTTCATAAAAAATTAGCCATTTTGTGAGAGAAAAATTTTTTCCTCTTAACTTTCAGGAAATGGTCATGAACCAAGCCCTGATTTCTTAAAAATTGTACGTGCTAGCGAATTCTTACAAATTCGTCTCACAATGAGTTATTCACTCGTCAAATATAAAATGTTCTTGTTCGTATAACTATCGTATTTTTCACTTATTATTTACATGAAAACAACCTGAATAAATAATGATTCTTGTCTGGAAAATCTGGAATTCTTAGGGAATTACGTTTTCACAAATAACTGGACACCTTGTTACAATTCATAGTGTACAGTTCAACGATATGAATGAAAATTGTCGTTTCTAATACAATGAGTACCAATTCGACCAATTATACATCGTTTTTACGTTTTGAAAACTTGATATAAACATAAAAACAGTATCCTTCGGCCAAATAATTTTTGGATGTTCGCCAACCTTCCTGCCACTGAGGTGACAACATATTGAAGCTAAAAAAAATTGTTGATTCTAATATCGCAGATACGCAACGCCGTAGAATCGGAGTTCAAAGCTTTTCGTAATATTAACTTTCCGTCTGTACATTTTCTTTTTTACACCTTCAAGTCTCTATTTTTTTTTCAGGGTTTCTTCTCAAAGGGTTTACTGTATTATCCAATAGTTGGCAGACTCGAAAGTTTTGAAGTATTGTTTATAAAAATTGATATATAAATACGAATCGATTTTATCGCAGTATTCAAATTCGAATATTTCTCACTTTTGTTGAATTATAGCTTTGAGAGTCATATTTTATCCTGTCAATTCCATTGGCTAAGCAATTTGAAATTCCCTGAAAATTCTACATTTTACAGACAAGAATCCTTCTCAGAATCGGAAATGGTTTGTTTTTTTTTTTTTTTTTTTTCTCATCGTCAATACAGACTAGAAATAAATTTCTTTGTACTCGTTACTAACCAAGTTTATTTTATTCGCATTTCATAGCAAACTAACGATGATATTATCGATTGCGCAATATCAACATTGAAAATTATTTTTAACTGGAACGTTTATGTGGAACAGCTTTTATTTCATTCATTCAACCAAGTCGTCAGTTCTTTAGAATTCGGAATCTTCCAGAGGCGAATGATTTCTTTTTAACTAAATCCATTCAATGTTCCCAAAAAATTCCTCCCCTACCTGCTCATATATGTATATCCATAATTACAATAGAATGTAAATTGCAAATTGAATGTGCAAACTGACCTTCAAAAAAAATCCTACAATTTTACTACAAACACCCTAAAATCCGATTCAACTTATTCCTCCCCAACAACCCAACCCATAGAAAATCATTAAACTAGAGTACAGTTGCTATTTGCATTTATTTAATAGGAAAATAAAACATGCACGCGATATTATATATAAGCTTGGTCGTGTAACAACTAAATATGACTTCGTAATGATATAGTGAAGGATGAAGCAAGACGTGTGTCAATTCAAAGTCTTTCCACAGACTGACCCGTCGGACGCTGACCCATGTCTATGGGTGGGAGAAGGAAGTGTCAGATATGTGATGTGTACAGAGTGACTTCCTGCTTCATTTGTTTTGACACCTGAATACCACATTTCGTTACATGTATGCACACGAATACGTTACTATTCGTGTCCGTCTATCTCCACTGAATGAAATATCTAGCTGAAATAACTATAGTTGGATTAACTCTCTCGATGCAAAGTACACAACTTGCCCAATTTTTAGAGATTTTTGTACGAGTTCAACTCGTTGGTCCATGATTGAAAATGGTGTTAGCGATGTATGTACTTATTTCTAGGTTATTCCGTGCCATTCATTTTGTTAAAACTTTTTCAAATGATAATAGCATCTCTGAAGCTAGCAAGTTACTTCTTTATTAAAATTTATCGAATCACTTTTAAGATACAAGTATTCGCATCTTCTCAAAGTTTAATCTTACCTGGAAATTTTGTTTGAAGTTATACATATATAACTTATAAGCACCGTCTTAGCAACTTATGCCTGCCCCACTTTTTGTAGATATGCTTTATCATTTTCTGCACGTCTTCGCGACAGGATTAAAGCTTATCCGTAAAATCATTCGTTGTCAAAGATCCCCTCTTTATTGCATGTTTCATATCGTTGACGTAATAATAATCAATTATTCCTCTCGCCGATGGATAATATATGTAGGCAGTTGATCAGTTTTTATCAGCTAGTTTTCCTTCCTTCACGTTTCGTAGTCTAGTACTAATGCATTATTGATTTTTCCTTCACGTAAACGTCATCATCATACAGCTAAAAGTCTACGATCACTTATCTTGAAAGATTTACAATCGCCATCGCTAACGTGGAACAGGTATTTCAATCCTTATTATGGTGTGCAAGTGTATAGACACATGTGTGAAAATGTGCGTTACGGAGGTAAGTATGGAAAGAATAAGGAGTATAAGCAAACAATCGAACGCCGAGTGCCATAGAAACGAACTAAAAAAATCTCATCACTCGTATTTGTTACAACATTCATCCCACGAATGTTCAATGTGAGCACACCACCCCCATAAATCAATATTTCGAGGTATACTCCTGTCCTTAAATGTACTCGTTGGGACGTTGAACGGTGACGAGAATCCAGAGACTGGTGGTTGCCGTTGTCCGTTGGATAGTTATTGAAAAGTGTATTCATTTCATCACATACGCATCGAAAATGTATAAATATTCATAAAACGTGGTTAGAACTAATGTCCTTAAACCTCTATTCTGACGTATTCGATTTTCTGAACACGTTTGACCGACAAGTACATTCATTGCCTGTTGGACGATCAATTTATGCACGAACATCATCTATGGTTGGTAGATGAAACCAAGTTCTCTATAGCTGTTGGTGCAAGAAGGAAACAACAGTGCTTGTGTTTGCTCAAAAACCGCGAACAATTTATCACCGAGACCAAGCTGGTGCCATGCAGATCGGATCCATTGCTGTCTGACTGCGGTCCGGCAATTGTTCTATCTTGCTCAAACCTTGTGGACATTTTTTTGGAAACCAACTGCTATTATTACACACCTGCAGAATACTCCATTCTACATCGACTGCAAATCCGACCGCAGAATATGTGGGACGCGTGTTACTATCCACGTTTAAATAATAATTGAATAATGAATTTGTCACAGCAATGGTTTCTGTGGAGCGTTATAATTATCTTTGAATTACGTATCGTCAGACTGCGTCATCTATACGTAACTTTAACTCATAGCTGAGAATGCGTGGATTGCGTTTCACGACATTGATATACAATTAGTAGAGGTATGCACACATAAACCGCATTTATCTTGTTTTATTTCTCTCCAATTCGGGTTAGCACGTAATGCCATTATAAGAAGAGTAGAATTGTTGATCGTTACAATGTAGTTGGGTGAATAAATTTCAGCGTGTCAACAGCACACTCGTTTGACTTTCTACACGCGCGCGAACACGAAATATTCCCGCACTGAGACAGGATGATATATTCTATGCAAAATTCCGCTGTCGAAGACTTCTGCAGACTAAATTTGGTGTCAATCTAAAGCTATCTGATGATAAATTTCCAAATTGATGACTAAAATTTTACTTCGGTAGAATGAGACTGACGACTGTTCGAATATGTAAATTCTGCATGAATTCCCGATAATTACTTCAATGACACTCCAATTTGATTCTCTGATATTCTCTTACTCTAAAACATCCTACCATGCACGTGTAACCGTATAAGCTGAGAGCAAGATTCAACTATCATACTTGAACTTACAAAAGGATATCAATAAATATTGTTGATCGAACGTGCTGATGTGTAAGAGGGAT
The DNA here is from genome assembly GCF_021155765.1 of Diprion similis. NCBI lineage: Eukaryota > Metazoa > Arthropoda > Insecta > Hymenoptera > Diprionidae > Diprion > Diprion similis. The sequence continues at coordinate 9,739,040 of NC_060112.1, read as the reverse complement.
CGTTATAACGGCAGCAAAATGGTTAGTAACAGCTAACGAATCCCTTGAAAATCTCGGTTGAATCATTCTCTATTAAACACGACGGACAATGCTATATACCAATGATTAATTGAGGCACATCGTGGCACATAATGGTGGTATAACGCATATATATAGGAACAATAATTTCAGTTTATCTAACAACGAATGTAAGAGGTAAATTATGTACGACAGATTAAAGCGCAATTGCATTATATTGTAACGATAATATTAGTGGCTTGTTATAATGATAACGATCGTTATTTTTCCTGTTGAAAAATTGCTTGACATAGATTTTCTAGTAATACATCTTTCGGCGTATAATCTTTATCTTGTATTATATAACTGGAAAAGAAAAATCGGCGCACCACAAATCACGTTAGCTCACATCAGTTCCCAGGAATTTCCATTGGGGTCATAAAACTTGCAAAGTTGAACAGCAGGCTGAAAAATATATTCATAAGCGTTTGAGTACGCGAATCATAAATCCTCGCTTTCAATCCGATATGAAAAATTCTCCCATATTCAGATTCGTACCACATAGTAACCCGTTTGAATTTCATTAATTTCGTCGCATTAGATTTGACGAAAACTCTTATGTCCGATAACTGCTATGATAATTATTATTTCTTTACTTCTGTATAGTGGTTCAGTAAAAAATCTTTCAACTGACGAAACCAAAAATATATCCGGCCAACTTGCACGTAGGCCGGATATATACTTTTTTTCAAAAACTACCAATTTTTGCGTGCAAAAGTATTTTTTTCATTCGATTTGTAGAAAAGTATTTAATAATCTTAGAGGAAGAATTGCAGAGTCCGATTAATTTTTAATCTTCTTCTTCTTCTTCTTTTGTTTTTTATGCAACTCTAGTTCTATACGTATGAGAGTGATATTTATTCGTGAAAATTACAATTTTCGAAATGCAACATTAGAATTGCATAGACTTTCACGATCGCTGATGAGTGAACTAAATCAAAAAAATAAGACAGAAACAGTCAAAAACATGGCTGCGAAAATTCGCTACAACATAAAATTCTCTAAAACTCGATACGCCTGATATTCGATAACCCACCCACACGCATTAACCGATTTCGCGAAATTACTGGACCTAAAATTTGAAAACGACGTGTCGATCATTTGGCAAACAATTTGTCCATAACAGGCGAGGGTTGCGATCATAAGACACCCTTCCCACCGACCGAGCTTTGCTTTCCCCGTTTCAAAGAACCCCGAAAAGCTACGCCATTGGCTTTAGCCGGGGGTTGCCGGGGGTTGCCGGGGGTTGCCGGGGGTTGCCGGGGGTGGTCGAGACCTCGAGGCCTCGAAGACTAGACGGGATGCCGGCTGTCCGCGCCGCTTGGCGGCTCCTCCTCGTACTAGAGCGACGCAGTCACCACCTGGCCTAAAGCGATGGTAGACCATCCGAATCCTCCCTCCTTCGACACCAAGGCACTAGGTCAGCCGCGAAAGCATCTTAGCTAAGTTGTAAGTAGATACAGCTTGTCCTGCATGTCCTGCCTTCGACTAAACAAAGTCGAGGATTCCGTCTCTAACTTATTGGCGACACACCTGAAATTCGCAAAATTTCCAATTTCTTAACTGGCATGAATATGATGTCAGATCCTTTAGTCCACCCTGTCTCATTCTCCGTCTTTCCTTTTCCAGACATCCTCAGCTTGCAGTCTACGCTTTTGTATTTTGTAATATATCAAAGCCCACTCTAATGTACACACACACACACACACACGCACACACATCCTGGAGATGTTACTCAACTACGAAATCCGAAACAGCTATAACAATTTGCTTTATCTATCGCGAGGCAATTTCGGTCAGTTTTGACTTGCTGACAGCTTTATCGACAGCTTGTTGCTACGTGACAACCGACTGTGTGCGCAATCGTTGAAGAGCTACTCTCGTCGCGGTAACCGCCCAATTCTGCTACCTACTGACGGGGAATGAATGGACTGCTTGCTTGGCTACTCTCTCTGCTCTTTTACTCCTCTTCAAATTTATTCGCTATATCTTTTTGACGGATCGCTCATATCGCCCCGCTGGATGTCACGTTCTGAAAGCTTTCCTTCTAATTTTCTAAATGTAGTTTAGTTGCGCCCCACGGCAGGCTTTGTACCGAAGCATTATAAGTAAAGAAAATCTACGAATATTGTAAGGGTTCCTAATCCCAGAAGACATAATATATATCGATGATGCAGTAGCTCGTGCTATTTTATCAATTAGCCCGACTCGATACGCGCTAATTAGGTCAAATTATTATTATTATTATTATTTTCTTCAGGATCTAGTTATTGTATTCTGTAGATTATAATGAAATTTTTCGACAACCTCTTGTTTCCTTTTTCAAACTGACAATAATTACACAAGTTATCGGCGTTAAACTTCCATTTCCACCACACGTCATCACAGCTCTGACAATTTTTTTATGTCAATATCGAAAGATCTCATTGTCAGATGTGTCATGTTTATTTGTTCGCCATTTTCAGATACTGTAAGCTCGCTTTTGAAATGGGAACAGCAGAAAGTCAAATGAAGAACGTGTATTGTACAATTTTACACTTATTTGCCTCACCTGTCTAAAAGTAGGCTCGAGATATTCGGTTGAACTTCTTAGAACCAGTCAATACGATTCTTCTCTGTTACGTTTCAAATTATGGTCTGTCGTGGCTATCGTATTGTCAGGAACGAGAAATTCAGTTGGTGTCTAGCCAAAAATAACATTCATTAAAAACGACGTTTCCGTTGCGCCCAGCTCGCCATCTCTTCAGGCGACGATAAATAAAAACTAAACGAAAAGCAAGTATTAAAATTTGTATGATGCAATTCAACGTTAGTTTCCATTAAAAAAATATAATGCTAGAAAGCAAAAATTAAAGTAACAGGGTTTTTAATTTTACTGGTCATGGTACGGTGACTAAGCAAATTGTTCTTACATTTAGACGCGAATTTCAAGTGATTAACGGAACCACTAACTACATTTTGTTGGTAGTTTCAACTTTAATGTACTTGACGCAAGGTTTTTCCACTTGCGGTGCTTTTTGGGGATTTGGCCACGTTTTTTATGACCGAACTACAAGGTATTGTTAAAAGCTGCCAGATTGTAGGACTTGTAGTTGAAAAGAAAGACTCACCCTATATATTTTATTGCTAAGTTCACAGATTCGACGTAAGATGCGTGGTCTATACGTCACAGTAAACGAAAGAAGATTAGAATATGATATGTTAAAAGGATTTCGTCCTTGTGTCCGCCAATCAGGATTTTACAATAAAACTGATTGCATGATACCAAAATCAACTCGGATTAATCTTTTTATTAATTTCAATACGTGTCTGTCAATTTAATTTCTTTCTATTTGTTAATTTTTTTCCTCAGTTGTAAGGCGAACTTCAATTCTATCTCTATACTTTCTTATTCGATTCTTTTGCACGAGGTTAAATTCGTTTGGAATAAAGTTTCGATCGTTTCGAATTATTTGCAACCTATACTCGCTTACTGGCGTATCCTTAGTTAATAACAACCTCATATATTTTACGAGTCATATCTTTTTTTTCTTTATTCAACAGGATTCTTGCGGCATGTAATTTTTTCATAAATTTATTAATAACAGGAACAGGAATGAGATATTCTTAATTTAACAAGACTAAATGTTACAATATTAGATCGATTGTTGCCCCCAGATAATACATATCAGTTTCCAGCTGTGTGTATAATAATTTATTACACCGCCGGTTCAAAAATTTTTAGCATACTCGCGTTACGCTCAAGTGTTGTTTTTTTTCTTTTTTTTGTTCGGAAACATCGATTTCGCGTAAAATTTCTGACCCCTTCGACAAGTCGACTCTCTCGAAAAAGGTTCGTGACTCCTTCTTTCAACACTCAGCGATACGATCCTGCAGTAAATTGAATTACTTTTAAAAGGCACGACGCAGGAAAGCCCAAAAGAGAGAGAGTCTAGCTATGGAGTCACGATTCCAGTCGTTTATAGAAACCAAATAAAACCGATCGCACCACCCATCAAAGCCGCTTACTTTTCCTACAGCTTATATAAAGATTAAATCGATCCTCGTGATTTTACACCACGCGTTTTCCGTAAAAGACTTCATGCACCTCATCAATGGCTGATGGAAAACCGAAACTTATACGTTTTTAGTATATTCTGCCATTTTTAAAAAGGATATTCATATCTGTCTGATCGAGTCTCCGTCAACTGCCAAATACATCTTTTCAAAAATCAATGATATCAAATCTGATTTTTCACTTACTGTATATTAATTCCTAGGATTTACCTTTGCCAACTTCAAGAGAAAGTAGAGTTTGCACTATGTATGTACCTGGTTTGGATACCCAGAGCACTTGTCAATAAAAAATCATTGTTCTTGCTGTCAAGTTGTTTATAGACGCAAAAGATTCTTTTTCGCACTCCATTTTCATCATCCAATGTTCATATCTTGGTTTATCTCTTCTATGGCTGCAGGAATGGCGTTCCAATAACACGAGAGATTATTTCTTAATAAGAACAAAGCGATGAATAAGGCGATTATTTATTAAATACAGAAGTCACGCAAGTCAAAGGCTCAGTCGTACCAGAGAAGAACGCTTTGTTAGAATCCAACACCGTTGGTAAATTTGGTTTTGAAAGTTTTACAAACACACAATCTATTTTCAGTAGAACTAATAATGAAACCCCTCATGTTCGAAAAGGTCAAAGTCAGTCTACCACTGATCCCCCGATCTTTCTATCAACACGAGTCCTCACAGGCAGCCTGCGGTTCAAGAAGTTTAGTCTGGTGGTACAAAAAAAAGAAAAAAGACAGTAACCAAAGAGTAAAACGAAATTTTACTCATACAGGACCCGTCTACCCTAACCACAGAGTCATGAACCGACACGAAAAGAAACAACCACTATTACTTCAAGCCTTAATATTTTCATCGCAGTTTTCTTCGTTACTCAAAAACGGTCATGCAAACTCGATTGTTCTCGCAATAGAATCATTAACAATAAGTGAGAGTGCTGGATACCAAAACATTTAGCAATCAGCTTTATGAACTAATCAGATACCAGATATACGGATTACCACAATTCAGTCTTTAGCAAATTCTTTGCAATGCAATATCAGTCTAGGCAACTGAAGCTTCTAAATTTTGGGCGATTGCACTGCCATGTTCGGAGACAAATTCCAAGGCTCACAAGATCTTTGTAGGCCCAGTCTGCCCTCATTCATCGCAGACCCATGTGGATATAGTGAACACTGACTCGCGCCCCTTGGTTCGGGGACTAAAAATACAATTTAGACAAATCAACAATCTTGCGTTCGGACCGAACTCGGTCACGAGTCTAACGGCGCCTCAATCTGATCAGACCACCCAGACCACTTGACCTCCGGTGAACCCTGGTCAGCCATGGTTGGTACTTAGGGTCGAGTTTGTACTGGCAAAAACCGTTCCCGTGCAGTTGTGAATCCAGTCTTACAAACTGCTTCACTACTATTTCGCTTTTTGAAAAACAGATTGTAATCTACGATTATTGATTTTCTATACAGTCATTTCGCTGTATTTAGTTCCACTAGAGGCCTAGTACAATACTGGTGAGTCTATATTCCGCAAGATAATTTGATATATTACAAAAATCTAAGTTGACCCATTTCTCCGAACATACTTTCTTTACTTTGATTCGAGTGATACTTAAAACTTCCTTACAAATTATCATCAGATAATTCGATTCAATATAAACCAATTTCATATTGACATTTTTTGGATAGAACCCCAGCATTTAGAAATAAATCTAAAGCGTTTGACCGTGGTGAAAATTTTGGAATCTTGAAATTCTTCCAAATAATGCCACTTACTAATGAAATATTTAATCTGACTTGGATATTAATAAGTTTTACAAGTAAAAATAATCACTCTGGAACTATCAATGTTTCAAGTTGTTTGAGTTGAGATGGAATGTCCCATATATAATATGTTATTACGTTGCAGAAACATTGTTGCGATATAATTACGCTCATTATGTACTGAAAAGCTTCAGTGGGTGTAATTTGCCTGTACGCACACAGAAGGGTTCTTTGAATAGAGATGGAAACTTGTTTCATATTGGAGCAGCTATCGCAGCTGTCTTGCTTCACTGATATATGCGCTGGTCATATAACGAGAATTAATTGTTTCTTGAATGAATCCATGATTTATTTTTGCCTTGACCCTCACCGATACAAATGCTTCTGTTTTGCAATATCGTCAATAATAAGATAACCTTTTCTTTTTGTTTAACGAATGCCATATACATGCAGTCAGCAGTGGGATTTTCAACTCATCAGAATATTTATAGTATTATTATTACCAGTTTCAACACTTTATTGCCAGCCCATTCACAAGATAATTCAACTTGAATAACAATTCTTGCGGGAGGGGGGGGGGGGGGGGGGGGGGGGTGGTTTAATTCGCACACGAGTTCTAATTAAGTGGCATCTAATTGGACGAGACTATAAACCCCTCGCTACCATAACTTAGAATTGGATTCACCATTTCGAATTTCAGGATTCTGCGACAAAATTCGTATTCAGTAACCCATTGGACCCTCAGAAACCAGATTTTACGGTTACTATTTCGCGCGTGCAATTCACGCCGTCTTCACATTAATTAAATAGTATTAGTTAGTAGTAATAGTAATAAAGTTTTTTACATTCTGTGAACATTTCGTTTCGAGGATCGTGAATGTTTGACATGCCACCCTTTAAATATTATTTGCTTTATCTCATAGAACACCAACTTTTAGGTTATGCAATCTAACAATAAGAATGTAAGTTTATTGAGAATAACTTTCCGATGCATATCTTTCGTACATTCCCTTTTGTACCTTACAAATAGATCAGATGTGGTGACTTACCTATGCCTATGTGGTAATATAACTATCGACCATACATTTTCCACGCAATAGCAGACGTACCCATAGAAATTGTTGATTGTTCGTAAGAAAAGAAAACAAATCATAATAAGAAAAGTTCATTTATAATAGATATCTTCTGTTAATACATTTTAACTGACAGGTTTTTTATACCTGGCGCATTCTGAAGGATCCCATTAGATATATCTACATTTTTGCCTTTTTTCTCTTCCTATACAGAAGGACCAACAACAGCAGAATAGCAAAGAAAGGTCGGCGGGGAGCGTGTCGTACAATTCATACCCAGACGACGACATTTACTTGGAGGATCAGGGGGAATTTGAAGGATCAGGACGCGGGGGCGGTGAAGTTCGCGACGACCTCGAAGCTTCCGGAAGTGGCCTTGGTCCTGACGATGAGGATGGTGAAGACGGGAGATGTAAGACTTGGGCCTTGAACCCTTTTAGCCCATTCAGATGCTTTGAAGATAGTAAAATAGCGTTATTTCCTAGGTCTCGATTTCGAAATTGGAAGTCTCATTTTTATCATGACAAAAATCAAGTATCAAATTCAGTCCATATTTGTTTAGTGTCAGAAGCGAAGGTAAATACGTTTTAAGTATATTGTATGTACCAAAGCTTCGAACGACAAACCCATCTTCCACCTTTAAAGGTTTAGTTATATTCGATTTCGACGTGGACACAGGTATCCATAAATATCCAGGTCCACGGATCACGAACGCCAGAGAAAGAATACCCTGGAAAATAATATTCTACATGCAAATCTGAAGAAAACACTGGAAGATTTTAGTCTTACGGTAAAATAAATATATGCCGTGATAATGCATAATAGAAGACATTTAACGCGGTCGGTAACGACTGACTATAGCATCACCTTAAAATAATAATAATCTCAAAATTAATCGAAGTCGAAGTGACCATTTGAAAGTTAGGTATTTAATACGAACAGAATGGATAGTCAATTGATTTGGATGAAACTCGATTATACGCGAAAGTTGATTGCATGCTTGAAGTCGAAATTAGAAAAATCAAAAGAGCAGATATGAGGAATTAGTCGTTCAGAATTTCAAAATTTAGATTTCAAATTCGTAATCCGTGGCCTCAGAAATTCCCAGGATATAATCGAGTGTCATACAAATAAATTAACTTCTTGCATTTTCAACCACCATGTTGGATTTGCCACTTTGTATGCCCCATATTTCGAGTTCAGAATCATAAGACCGGTCAACATGAATTTTAAGTCTGGTTTTCAGATATCAAATTATGATTTCTGCCGCGTAACTAATGAAAGAAAAAATGGTTTCATTAGATCAATTTGGCTTTTTATTTCAGCGTGCTGCTTATACTAATATCACCCAAAAACTCCAAGTCTTGTTTATCGACGTAAAAAAGACAAAAGCAAACTTTGCAAAAAATAAATTACGATTTCGGTTATTATTCAATGTGTAGAATGAAAATTTATTCATTAAAATATAAGCTCAAAAAAATAATTTCTCCTTGTTCACCTGTGTAATCAGTAACCCCGATTTTTAAATTTCGCGTCCATCGGAAGCAAGGAGAAACTTAGCTATATCCAAAATGCGTAAATGGCGATCTTTGTTGCATCATAACTTTGTCAAGATGGATGATGCAGGAATTTTACTTATAGGTATATGATGAACTCCATTTTTTTACGCAGAACACTGCTGTACGGACTTACCATCCGCGAGTTACGAGACACCCTGTGTATAACGCGGTTCGGTCGAACGTGAAATGCCGCAAGACTCTTTACCGATCGAGCAATTTTCCTGCTGCCATAACATTAGCCATAGCTGAAGAACTTTACAAAATCCAGAGTAAAATGTCATACTTAGCACTATTCTCAAGACATATGTATGACAGTAAAGTTAAAGTATTAGACCTATGAATGTCAATCATAGTTTAGAACATAGTTTACCTGCCGTAACTTCTGCATAAAAATAGTGCTATTATATATAATTAAACTCCGCGTTACTTGTTACAAAGTCTGGCAAAGTCCCCCACATGTGAATATTGCTCGAAAGTGCATATAATACAAAAGTCCATTGACCCGTAAAAATAGGACGATTTATACGTAACTTTAACTGGCCTTCGCCAAATTCTGTATATTTAATGCCATAACTTCTTGAATAATAATGAAAATGAAATGTATGCACGTTGTCGTGGTATACAGAGACAATCTATGATGGAAACAAAGCGGGGAAAATGTGTCTTGTTTCTCTTAAAAAAGTAAGTTCACATGCCTTCTCACGTGACTCACTAAGGATCATCAGGTTGTACAGTCTAGTGAAAAAGGCGAAACGCTGAACTAAAAAATCGACGCTCAGAACGTGAAACTTGAATTAATTGAGTTGAATTATATTAAAATATTACTTTTTCGAAGTAAAAAATATAGCATAGTATTAAATCGCCAACAAAATGTGCTCCGATTTATCAAAATTGAAATAATAATACGACTTTGTCCCCGTGTAGGGTAATGTATTGTGTTCCTCATTGATATTTCCTTATCAAAATTACCTATTTAATTAATAACCAAAGTCTACTTAAATTTGCAGTTTTAAATTTTCTTTATATTAAGAAAAAAGTTTTTAATAAAATTCAATTATCCTAAGTTCAACTTTCCAACTTCGATTTCATTGTCTTTTATTTGACTAATTTTTCCACTAGACTGTACGGCTCAACATCCTTAAGTGCGGCATACTGAAAATTGAAATACGTTTTCCATATTCAACATTCACGCCCAAATGAGGAGCATTATAAAAGAAATACCGTCAGCCTTTGATCTTATAAAGTTATAATCTCAGTTAGATATGTTTGAATGCATCCTTTAGTCCTGACGGTTTTCCGTTTGACTCATTATATACTGGGAAATAACGCAGGCTGTACTGTCTACACCGTCTATTGCGCACATGTGACTCAACAGCTGAGAAGTACGTGGCTACCGACGAATACGAGTAGGCTGATACAGAGTCAGATAGTGTTACAAAGCTGAAGTATACGAAACAAAATTAAAACCGATATTAAAGGAAAGGAAGAGCAAAAGTGCAGAGAAAATTGCTGTTTTGGTATTCATTTTTTTACTCATTATCCGTAGCTTATGTGCAGTAATCCAACAAATTTTTTATTGGGTTTCGAGCCTTTTGTTCCTTAGTAAGTGTACTCGAGGTTCGAAATAAGGACACTTGGGGAACGCCTATAACAGTTACAAACAAATGACCTAAACTCAACAGATCTGGAAATACCAAATCATACCTTAATGAATGTCGGTGTATGTGTGTTTTTTTAAACTGTATAAATGCTAAGTTTTCTCTGTTTCAATATTTTTCTCTAATTACAAAATCCCAGCTTTCAATTTGCAACCACAATTTATACCGCAAAGTTGTGCTGAAATTACACTATAATTATTGTGAATAAGTCTGTGAGTGTCGCTCATTTTTACTGATATCAAAGCCTACTTCACACACTGATGTAAAAAAGATGCAGCAGCATAATTCTACATGCAAAGTATTTCTTATTTTACACACCAATAACGCCACAAAATGTATTCTCACAGTTGGCGGTAATTGAAGTATATTTATATAAGTGCATTCTCTTGAAAAATTCTTTGGATGTTTGCATTCGGTATTTTACGTAGAATTGCGCTACCTGCGATTTTTTCCCGTCATTCATATGTAAGCTTTGATATCTAGAGTAAATGACACTTTACGCGATCGGTAAAAACTATCTCTCTTACCGACCGGAGTCTTATTTGTATTATGTACATACAAAGGAGCAAAATAATGAATCACTAAACTCTTATATTTTTATGCAATACTTTTCGGTTCACATACACAAACCGACTAGTTAACTTAGCACAAAAATTTCATTAAAATACTGCTGTAATGAACGATTTTATTTCATATTCATTCTACAATCCCATATTCAAAGGATTCACTTTTGTACCACTCACCGACAGTACAATTTTGTTAGGATCTGTGTATGTTTCGGTGAATTCAATTTTGTTTTTTGATTTGGAAACGTCCAACATGCATTGCGTAATTTTGGTATAATTTTGAAGTCCTTTTTGTATAAAAATAGCCCTGAATTGTTACAATTTTTGTAAAACACACTAGAAAAACACTTATTTAGGTTGCTGTACTGTGAAATCCTGACAAAAATCGTCACAGATTTTTATGTAAAATTTTATGTGGACTGATTTTTCTTTGTTGCACTCAGAAATTCTATATTTCCTTCTGAAGCCTATACGTATCAACATAAATCTAAATATATCATAAAATATTTACTATTTTGGTACAACGCATAAAATTGCCTAAATACCAACGGTATAAATATCTCCTTAGTTTTAATCGTCAAGCCAATTTTTAGAATCGATATCATGTTAAATCAAAATTTATATATTTCAGCATTCATCCCAAGCAGAAAAGAACCAGTGCCAAAGAAGGTCGAAACAAAGGCCCCATACGTCGAAGATACTGTCGACAGAACAAAGGTAGTGAGTTATTCAACTTGAAACATTTGATTTCGAAAGTTGTACATTTCTTTCTCTTTAAAAACATGTTCAGGTATAGATGTTTACATAATAGGTTGCTTCAGTTTTTTGTTACTTTGTGTTCTTTGTTTTCATCTCTTGCTGTACAAAAAGTAAGTTTCAATCTTCCAGACAGACTACATCAGAAAATGACGCTGTGAAAATTTTAAAAAAATGTGGCACAGTGTGATCTAGTATCTGCTATCTGACCGAAATAATTAATATAATGTCAAACTTTAATGTATTGAAATAGCTCGCCAATAATCCCTTCTTTGATTAATTTTTCATCTGTGATGCCTAAATAAATGATCTAATCGTCACATTATTAAAAACAAAATATACTCTGTAATCATTTATTTAAAATTTCATTGTAGTATATTTATTGAAAATTTATTTTATTGTGATTGTAATATAATTTACGGTAATTCTGAACAATTCGGAATTTTTATTATTTTTACTTTAAATTTTTTGTTGAACCAGTGTTATATCTTTCGACCAAAGTTAATCCTCTCTCTGCAATGTTGTGAACAACTTGCAGGCTTTTTAATTATTCTGAACATCTCAAATAACTCTCGTCTATTTCCTACAAGTCAGCGTTGATGTTGAGAAAATGAAATGAATTTTCAATAAGTTAGTCGGCATGAAATTATAAAAAGTTGAGTACGTATTATCGTATTTTATCTTTAATAATATGACAATTTAATTATTTATTCAGGTTTCACGAAGATCTATTATTCAGAGAAGCCGTATTTCCCGAGATATTTTTATTTATTGAAGTTCAATATTAAATTGATTACTTTATGACAGTAGCGGATAAAAAGTCGCTCTGCGCCACCTTTTAGAATTCATTCACAGATCTATTCTTTGATATGTCCTTTCTGGAAGACCAAAATTTAGTACGTTTATGATGGGATCTCGAAAAGAAATTGATAAAATAGTCTAGTGTATAAATTCATACTTGCATCTGTGAGTATTGAATAAACACTTTCGTATGAAACCAAAATATTATATTACAAGTGCTCAATAGCTGACACTTGACGAAATTTAAAGTTTCTCCTACTGTAAATTCATAGCAGCAATTCTTTATGTATAGATATTTCAAAATTTGGAGCCTTTGAATAACCTTTGTCTACACGTGGGTACCTTAGATATTTTAAGCCCAAACCATTGTACCATTTATTGTACACTTTTTTCACATGCTACCAGTACAAAAAATAGGCTTTAAATTTTATTCCCTTTCCAGCCTGTCATTGAGACAGTAAACAAACCAGATCCCGGAGTTGATGTGAATGAGCCTTTGGGCGAATACGACCACGACGAAGACACCGGAGACAGTAACGACCCCCTCATGAATCCTAAGCAGGAGGACCGTACAAGTTCTTTCTTTGCACAACCTGGCATCTTGGCCGGTAAGTTTTTGCCATTATTACTATCCTTAATGGTTTCCTTATTCAATAATCTCAAATATGATATAGAGATAGATAGGTATATAAAAACAGATACTAGTAAATATAGGACTTTCGAGAAGAGTTATTGAAAAAACGGTTTTCAAAATTACCTGACGCGATGATGTCATTTCGTCAATGCTTATGGTTATTGGGGAGAGTATTCTTGAAATGCCAGTATTTTCAAGTAAAATATCTGTTCTCACTACAAACATGTAACAAACTCGCTGTACATATTATATTTATTGAATACGCCCAGAACAAGTTCTCCCTAATATCAAGAGTAGCTAACGACGATCACAATTCATAAATTTCTCTTGCAAAGACTTAAGAAAAAACGGTTCGAACTTACAAGGTAATAATTAAAACTCTAATTACGAAACAGCAATGTCTGAATTAAACTACCTCAGGTATTAAAAATGCAACATTATTTATTAAAATCAAAATTTGGAAAGTAGTCAATGCATACTGTGAAATGGTCTGATAAAATAATATAGCAACTTTAAATGGTAATTAATGATTCGGAGCAGTAGTCGTATCTCACACTATGCTTACTTATAGCGCAAGAATCACAAACTTATTTCGGCAAGATATTACTTAACTTATCTAATCTAGCCCAAATGACACTCAAGACGAGACACTCGCAGTGCTTATTTGCCTGAATCACAGGCTGTTGTACTTATCGAACAACGGATTGAACTGTGATATATAAAATGTCTGGTTAGTAATTCAATATTCATATACTTACCGATCAGTAACTGATCAACAATAGCCACTTATGATGAAATTGGTGTGAACGTGTGCGAAAAAATTGCGTCAAAGACAATGCACCTGAGTTAGTTATGATAGAATTTGAAGTATGAATATAGTGACCTTCATTGTGAGAAGATGCTAATATTGCATTAAAAAGAAGTGCAGTTTTAGTTTATCAAAGAAAGGAAAGAGAAGAAAAACTAAACTAAATAACAAGTATCAAAGACATAATTTTATTCTCTGATTGAATTTTCTTTGTTACAGCTGTTATCGGAGGTGCAGTCGTTGGACTACTTTGTGCAATCTTAGTGGTAATGTTCATTGTATACAGGATGCGTAAGAAGGATGAAGGATCTTACGCGCTGGATGAACCTCGTCGATCTCCCGCAGCCCAAGCATATCCAAAACCCGGAGCGCCACACCATAACCGAGAGTTTTATGCTTAGAGCAATGGTTGTCTAGAAACTGATTCATACCCTTCACAGCCTCAAGATAGATACTGACTAATTGGCAATTACACTTGTCAGTACGAAAAACAATCTTGACACTGTATTCAGAAAAAAATCATAATTGGAAATTCCAAATTATTCCAAAGCTCGTTGAGACAGCGCGCTTATGTTAGGGATGGACGTGAACAATTATAAATTAAAATTTCCTTTCATTTATGTAATTACTCTAAAATTTTTGACGCCTATTCGAACAATAATAGATTCCACTGGGCAATGACTACATTCACGTACAAGCAGTGTTCTATATACTTGACGCCATATACGAATTCCTTCTTCAAGAGTATCAAATATTGAATTCACACATAAAACTGACGTACATACGAATTGCTTGTTTTATAACTCAATAGCAAAGACCTTTATCAGAACTCACAGATTATGGAATTCATAATATTTATAATAGGTTGTAATCGAATTGATTATGTAGATACAATGAATTGGTGGTACTTTTTGACTTAAATACGGTTGAACGAAATCATAAACTCTTCTCTGATATAAATATTTGGAATTTCATCTCTAAGTCCTTTGCTTTCGATAGGTTCAGACCCATGCGTGTTGCAAGTGCACGATAGCGTTTGCCACACACACAACTTTCTAAAATGATTTTAATACCTTTAAAAGAAAGTACATACGCATCGACAAGAGAGTTCATACTCACGAATTTGATTCAAAATTTATACGTTCAAATATTCATGAAGTGATTGGTCAATGTTATGATGAGTATTGCAATGACTTTAAAGAAATTGGTATACATAATATTTTTTCTTGATTTTGCTATCGAAGCACCCTGGCTACAAGTATGCAACCGCAGTTAATCTTTCTACTTTATTTGAATACGAATCCAGATTAGAAAATGAATAGAATTTGTACATTTCAATTTAAAGTATTTTGCTGTAGATACAATGCTTCAATCATCACAGTTATATACTGACAGCTGCGTGGACAAAGTCCGCAGTAAATCATGATGTATAGAATTTGGTTTTGTTACGTTTCCTATATTTTTATGTTATTTTCTCATAATGCATACTCGGTATCGACCAGTTGAATCACAACATCACATTCTCAGTACGATTATGATATCAAATAATTTTAATTAGTTTGCCTTTCAATACCAAAAATGACGCAGGAACAAATTAATCAGCGTATGGTGAAGAACAGGTTCTCAGCATCAATCTTTTTTATAATTTAAGCATGAATAATCTTGTATGTCATACGAGCATATTGATTGTCGTTTCAGTAATTCCAAATCCATCATGCCAAACACAAATTGTTCAATTTCAAACTACGCCAGATTCTCTGAAAGTGTAAAATTAACGCATACGTTATTCATTTCCTAAAAAGAACAACCGATCTACACATTATGTGTCGTACATCTCATGCAACTCATACCTTAGCTATTTTTGACCATGAGATTAACCGTAAGGTCCATTCTAAATCGTTAGACAACTAATTATTGTATTAGGCAGAATGATAAATATTGAAAGTGAACAAATTTCACAGTGATAAGTGAAGATGCGTTTTGCCATAACTCATGCTGCGCTGTTACATAATGCAAGTGCGATTTGTCATAAAAATCGGCTAAATTCACATTTGGCTGTAGCCTAATTTATAAAAATATTTGCCAACCACTAGTAACAGCGAAACGTGTAATACACATGTAGAAATTACTATTTAAAGAGAGATGCATTTAATTATTATGTCCAATAGTGAAACGCATGCGCGACAAACTATGTGAATGACGCAGTTCAGAGCTACCTACATTTCAATACTGGTATGATGACATACAATCTTAGAAATGGAAATCTCTGAACTGAAGCATTGATAGTACCTTAGCGTAACAGAACCAAATATACTTCTTAAACTGTGTCTACCGCACAAGTGAAAACGTGCAGGATACTTTAGTAATTACTATCAAAACACTGTAATGACCAATGGAATGTAATCTCATCAAAAGAAACATGTGAATTAATAAATCACATAATGAGCATCCTAGGCTAGCTGAAAAAATGGCAACTTACTAAACTTATCTACTTTCCGACTCCTCTTCTGACATTCGTACCTATAATAAAGTTAACCAACAACTGAATGAAATAAAAAAAAAATATGTTCTTTGAAAAATGTTTACAATATTTCGAAATATTTGTAAATGTCCTGACGGGTCAGTACAATCGATATAAAAATAAGTAATTACGATTGTTTTGTGTTCGAAACTGCATGAAAAATGTTTTCCAATCTATGACTAAAATATTCATGATAATTCACATGTAACAAGCAACCGTAAGACGCTCTAGACAAGCTAACAGCGCACATAATTATAATCAAGGACAGAACACGTGTTGCCATAAGTTTTAATTATGTTACAACTATTATTACTGTATGTAATTAATTACAAAAAATTTATCAAGTATCTGAACTATTTATTGATTTTAGGACTAACTAATTTCTAGGCATATTTTTTGTTCTCAGTTCGGCTGCGATGCCTACCCATATCGGTAGTACATCGTTTTATATCTACGTATAATTATTATGTAATATTTAATATTAGTACTTGATGATCACTAATATTTGCTTCTGTTGAATTTTTCTTCATTAGATGGTAATTTTTTTCTTTTTTTTTATTAAAAAAATGTGACATTCGGTTAGAAAATATGGAACTGAAAAAATATCATGCCGATACTGCCATATTACGTAAGGAAAGCAATTTGGTACAAAGCCAGAATTTCATGAGGTTATCGAAGCGACATATTTTAACTTGGTTGGCTGAAAGCAGAAAAGATTCATATTCATCTTATTTACGTTATTTTACAAGTGAAAAATTATGCTTACATGCACTTGGCTAGGTACCAAAATATTGATGGTTTAAGAATTCTCCAATTCAACAGTTTTTTATTGTTAAATGTCCAATATAATAATACTAATAATTAATTATTAATAAATAAATAATAATAATAACTAATAATAATGCGTAATTATAAATAGCTGTATGATGTTAGAATTGACAAACACAATGTTACCTATTTTTTTTTTCCAATCAACTATATTTGAATGAAGTGAAAATTTACTAATAGCCAGCTACATAGTTTTGAAATAAAAATATCATGGTAGAAATAGCTTTTCGTCGCATTGAAAATTGTTGTCTCGGGAAAAGCTAATTGCAAACCCACTCTTTGAAATCATGCAAGTGTGTTCCTACGAGTAAATTTTTATACTCCAACAGATCTCGTAACAGATCCTTACTATTTTCCTCTCTTTTCCTCGAAGGGTATAACATCTTTGTCTTACCACTTCGACTGAATTTTCGCAGAAACTTAGCTCTCGTATTTACGCTATTTGCGTACAATTCAATCATATTGAATATTGATTCCCAAGTCCATTAGCAGATACACATGGTCACTGGAAAATACGCTATTCTCAACCACTTACAAAAATTCGCGCTTTGAAGATTGATACGCTGCTAGACGACTAACAAAATTCAATGAAGCAAAACAGGACTGATTAAATACGCACCTGTCATCTTCATTTAAAATATTTGACCGATACATTGATAACGTTTGGAACTATGAAATCATATTTCGCGTCTAACAATTTTATTGTTGCTAAAGTTGTAAAAAAAAATGTTTTCTCTCTCATCACAGAACCCACTGAACTTGAAGGAACGAATTGTCACAAATAACTGAGATGTACGTATTTTTCAGTAACTGCACTTATTTCTATTATGAAAGTACTGCAACATCGGTCAGATCAGCGTTGTAAAAGAGTTGTTAGTACAGTTTCTGTACTCACTGGATAAAAAGTCGTTCAAATATCTTGTAGCTCGAAATCTATAAGTGATTTTAAAAGCAAATGAATACTCAAATGGCATTTTTATATATTACATATATGCGTACATGACATTATACGGACACATGACACTGACTCGTTTATGTAGAGTTTACCTTGAAGAGAAGAATTTTTGTTTGTAAAGATGAATTTGCAGAGAAATATCTGTTATATACAAACACCAAATTAGTTCTTATATCATATTCTAGTAATTTCATTTGAAATAAAATTTCGCGTCTGCAAGTTGTTTAAAATTAATAATCAGGGTAGCATTTTTGTATCAAATTCTACACTGTTACCATGTCTCTACCTAAATTTCTGGGTAATTTAATTTTATTATATCCGAAGACTATGACAATTTTGCACGTATTGAGGCATGGATTAATATTACACGATGTAAACATAATTTAGATTAATCATCAAACGGAGTTGGGTAGTGATTGATTATTCATCTGAAATTTAATTAAGTAAATGCCCCATGAAGTATACTCTGCAAACTAAAGATAAACTTATATTTTCTTCTAATTTTGAATCTCAGAAAGTAAGTACAAGTTGAATACTTCGTATCGATAGGTATATCGTAAAGTTTTAATAAATAACAATCTTAACCCTCACCGCTGTTAATTTCCACTTTATTAAGTGTATTTCTCTCAGACATTATACAAAAGATTGATTATGAAAGTAAAAATTTATAGACTTAGATGTTGTCTTTTGAATTAACACAAAGTAGAAATTGAACCCAATAAAAATGACAAGGTTTTTGTCAGTGAATGATTACTTACTTAGTAGATATGCTAACATTATTTGCAGACTCGCATGTAATACTAAAATCAAATCCATGTAAACACATAGAAGAATAAAATTTGCACCGCCAATTATTTATTCGGCAGGTTATCATATTCATACACAAATTATACAACTGTTTATATTAATTAAAAAATTAAAGCATTAAACGGATTGTAGAAAATGTATAATTCTAATTTCGCCAAAATGGTAAAAGCTTGATATTCAATATTGCTATCCATTTTTTTCCAATCAATCTTGTCTAATCATAGAGACTTGCTCCTGGGGCATTTATCTTATTTTTAAATGCAGGTAAATAATTTTAAGAGATACTATCTAGTTCTGTATGTAACATGATTTTAATGAAATCATATTTTATAAGGAGATATATTCCATAATGGATAATATTATAGTAACTATGAAGTGTCTATTAGACGACTATAGGCCAGGTGGACGAATGAATAATAATTTTAAATCATAACAATAATTATTATAAAAATAGTAGTAACAATATTAATAATAAAATAGTAATATTTAATTATAATGATTCAAAATATTATTTTTTAAGTGTGAGTATCGTTTCTATGGTGTACATATATCCATACTTTGGAATTAAAAGATGGTAGTTCCACTTGGGGACTGAATTGATAAAATTTTTGGTCAGAAAATAGTGCGAACAATCGAGTGAGTCTAGGAAAAGTGGAGTTTATATCTTTTGTGTCTAGAGCATAGATATTAGTAATTAAATATTGTTAATTAACAACAATTAATAATAATTGCACTTATAAATACATACATATATTATATATTATAACAAAAAAAAAAAAAAAAACAATACTATATGTCATCGCTCCTATTCTGTAAATAAATACTGTAATGTATAAGATACATATTTCAAGGGCTTTCACTTTCAGGAATAATTCTTTTTAATACCCGCATATAATCCTGCCACCTACAGTCAACGGGGCACTAAGGTCTCTTAAGGAAGATGCGTGAAGAGCATTTCATCAGACTTTCTTCCGCGCTGATCTTTCATTCCTATAATAAACCCCTACACATTTTGCTTGAGCTTAAATTAATTTTCTTTTCTGCAACAAAAACGTGTTGTTCGTGCTTCGTACTTCATTAATCGAGGCATCTGGCATACCTAGAAGTGGAACAAGAGAGTGTAAAAATGAAACATTGCTGAATAGAAGATTTAGAAGATACATGTTATTTGTCTAATTTTCATTCTCAACAAAAAATAATATCAACTTCAACTTGTGCCATAAATAATGAATTCAAGAGATACGGAGGTCAATAAACCTCAATGAACCAATTATTAAACCAGATTGTGTTCAATAATTAAATATCTGCTGAATCAGTGGGAAAGTAAGATGAAATTACGAGATATGTTGAAAAATTATCAAATCTTGTATATGTATTACTTATATATTATCAAAGGATAAATCAACTTACCTCAGAGATTGAACTAATGTATTATAAATTGTAATTACAATATAATACATATATTTTTGTTTTTGCAAAAAAATATCAAATTGGAGCTGATATAACTATTCCTGTTACAACAAATAATTCTTTAGATGTTCTTAATACATAATTTTAATAATTATACAAATCCAAAGGCTAAAGTTTCCTCTTTGGTCTGTTTTACTCCAATATTTTTGATTTTTCGGAGTGTGCCGAAAAATCTAGAACAACAAATTGAATCGTGATGGTAGTAAATAATGTTAATATAAATTTCATAACTTTCAAGCCTATGGGCATACTTTTTTTCCAAGTTTAAAAATTTTTCCAATTTTGCGTAGAATTTTCTGTAATTATGTCATAATTTTAAAAGTGGTCTAAAATGCAAAATTTAACGATACCACCATCTTCAAACCTGCAAACCTCCCCTTATCAAGACTAAAAATTAAGCGAGAAAAGATGATCAGCTCATTTATACTACACAATGATTTACTGAAACTAATGCGAAAGAAGTGGGTAATTTGGTGACCTTGATGAGCCAGCCTACGAATTTCGCACTCGTATGCGATTCAAGTTCATAAAGCATTATCAAATGATGTCTCTTTTTAAATTCGTTATTCAAATCATTCGAGAACTACTCGATCAATCGAATACGAAATAACTAACTTTATACTACCCTTAATGAGTTGCAAACATTTTTCAACAATTTTGTACAAAAAAAAAGTTCAACAACCGGCTAATTGTTGCAAGATTAACACTTAATACGGAAGCCAAGATAAAAAAGTTCGGTGAAATTAGATACCTAAAAAGTAGTGACTGCATAGAATTGTATAAAGGGAGTCTACCAAGGATTCATGCATATGAGGGGTGCACGGCTCTTGGATAAATACGTAGCAGTTTTCGGAGGGTCTTTTTTATAACAGGGGTTGAAAAGCAGGCAGGGTGAAAGCATTAATTCAAGGAAATGGGGGACAATGCGATATGCACCTATGTCGGTTATAAAATATAAAATTTATGTTTCTGCTTCGTGCTATACATATGTATTCTTTTTCTTTTTCTTTTTTTCATGATAGGAATCGTCTTCGGAGTATTAGCAACTAAACATCAAAGATGAACATCGCTCTAATCGATACAGATAACGTGTACAGGATGCATTTGAATAAACCAACACCCTCTGACGTTCTGTGCCTAGATTAACAGGATGTCTAATGATCCTAGAAATCCTGGAAGCATTGGAAAGATCTTGGAATTCTTTACTTGCGTCCTGGAAATTATTACATTACCACAATCTGTTTTAATAATTCCTTTCCGTTGAATTTATTTGCTCTACTTTATTCTTTGATTTTACATTAATTTCAAAAAATTTCAATATGCGCGATATTTTTCCATCGAAGTCATGATTTTACGGAGAGATTACAATCGCTAATTGTTATTAGACAACATAACATATTTCTCATATTCCACACAATTTGTCTTTTCTTCAAAACTCAATTCAGCTTTTTGAAAAGATCTTGTCTACTTTAGAAAAAATACCACAAACTATATAAAACCATTTCTTTTAGAAACGATACCCTATAAATTGCTTGAGTGAACGCATTATACAATTGGTAATTTTTGTCAGTCCGGCAAATTTTTTCGGTCCGATAGATAACAACAAATTAGTGAAAAAACATGTCAGCTGAAGAGCTCAGCTTCTAATCCTCGTGAAAGGTTCTCGGGCGGTCCTGAAATTTTATGCGTTATAGAAAAATTAAAATGTCCAACAGAAATTATGTGAATTTATAAAGGCAAACTCTACAGCCCTGTGTCATTTTTTCTACGGTCGACTATCAGATGCGTCTCCCCTCTCCGATTATTCTCTAACGCGCCAGTTGCCATCCACCATGCATTCACCATGCATTCGACGGCAGTCTCGTCTCTGCAGGTCGCGAGATAGTCGAGCAGCGTGAGTCGAGCTCTTCACGTCTTTGAAACTTTCATCCGAGATCCGAGCCCCGCGATTCATCCTCAGTCTAAGGCGACAGTTTGTCGGCGCTGGTAATTCACCCTGTGCTCGATTAGCTCCGTTATACATCGTTAATTGTTCGACGTGCCGACATTATAAGTATAGTGCGGTTGCGGTTGTGAAGGAAGAGTTTAAATTTAATCGGAGTCTACGGCGAATATTGAATTTCGAAATTTTGGTCACAAACATAATTTAAAGTCTTCAAGGTGAGTAAATATAATTTTTAATGCACATAGATGATATGCTGTCTTTGTAAACCATTTCCTGTGTGACTCATTGCGTCAGTTATTATAAGCCTCATTTCAAACGAGTTCACGCGCCTCTCATGACGCTGCACTGTTTTGAATGATACATTTCTCAATCATTCAAAGGTTTGAATATCTACCCTTACTTTTAAATCTTATGTATATTCTACGTACCTATGTATATATACATACTAAATATACTTGATTTCTATATGCTAGATGCTAAAAATTTAGTTTCAATACTTCATGTGCACTTATCTTCTTGTCAAAAAGTTATGAATTGTGGATTTTTTACCGAAGAATTCTGCTCCATTTATATGTATTAATTTCGTTATTTTTTATTTATATAACATGCGATTCTCATTTAAAATTTAAATGTGTATAATCGGTACGTTAAGTACCGGCGACTTTCGATTTGCTTGAAATTTCGATCGATCAAGGTTGGTAAAAAAGTCTATAATAATAACGTTTTGAGAAGAGTGAATGAAACTTGAATAGTTATCGTAAAACACAAAATGATAATCTTGGGAATAATATTTGCGCTGATGTATATTCGTTTATTACCAAAACTTGGAAAATGCGTGAACTTGAGATTCGATGAAGCCTGTCGACCGAAACTTCAGATGACGTGATTTTTGTTTAAATTGGAATATGTCAACTATGATTAATGCTTATAATCGAAAAAATCCATGTAAATCGAACCGACATTAAAAAAATCCGAACATCGTAATCTCCAATGCACTGAATTTCCGTATTGACTGCTTACCGGCATAATCCCATTAGAATGTTTAACATCTAAATGATTTTATTAGATCGAAGTTAATAAAACGTTAGCGTGATACATGTTTAGGAAAAACTATCTTTTCGCAACTGAAATTTGTAAAACCCACAAAGCAGAATGTGCTCATATTTGGAAAACAAACTCCTTCAAATTCATTCTGAAATTACAATGTGAAAATTTTTTTTCCAAATATTTAGTCAGGTTCACGTTGTTACCTTCAACCTTGTCTATTTTGGGTGTCGAGTTCAACGCTTCGTTTGAATCTCTTACAAGTGCCCAGTTCTAGCTGTAACATACATATTCACGTACCCGTTGGGCATTAACACATACGTTATACGCATCTATATTTTTTATCTTAATACAATCAACCTGAATGTATATACTTTCTCCAGTTTCAAGTATGTAAATGAATACTGTATCATTAGACATTATTTTTCATCCTGATAAGTCAATTGCTACAAGTGATTTGAAACGTTTCATTTTCTCTGGCTATTTATTCTTGGCCAATTAGCTCATCGTCAGTCACGTTCGCATTTTACCCAGCAGCCGCAAGAGTAAATCTTCCGAGATGTTCCATAACCGCGACTTAACCACAAAGAAATTATGTGATAAAATTACTCGTTATCAATTATCTAGGTTAGATACTAATTAGCTAGGCCGTAGATACCGAATTCCACATCTTCGTCATTATGTCATTTATAATCCGCCGAAACCATGCCGTCATCTTACAGTCTTTGTCTGATTAAGGAGCTTGTAGGTATAATCATTGATAATCAATAATTTTTTTGTTATCTTATATTACCAGATGATCGCACGTTGAGTGTTTATTGAATTATCACGTTCGTAAGTTACAGTAATTTTAGAAGTTATGTTATCGATTTTTCATTTCAAACCACTTTCGAATGCTAAAAAACTTGGTAATCTTGTTCAAATTCATTCACTCCATAACGTCTTGTCTTGCTTGGAAAACTGTATGTCACAAAATTGATCGAAACAGTGTTTTCTTTTCGCAATGGTCAATTCAATACTGCTATTTGTTGATCAAAATCAATATCAGTGCAATTTTTTGTTAAATTTATATTCAACGATATTAACTTGATAGAAATTAATTGTCGAGATGAAATTGTAGGGAATTGTCTTCTGAATCAAATTACCCTTTGCAAAGTGAAATCGAATGGGTATATCAGATTTTTTACCATGTATAAAGCGATTGGGGATGAAAAATCTGGTTCTTAATTTTAGTTTCGCGTGCTTTTCTCTTTTTTTGTATTCCTAGGAAAATCATCGTAGCTCACAAACCTGTTGATTTTTAAATGACGAGCCTCACTAAACGATTACTTTTTCATGCCAAGCGTACCTCGCGTGCATTATGGGGCTTAGGTTTAATTGAATCGACCGAAGTGCATAATGCTAGGAGTCATGGCGCTCATCACATGGATGGATATTGTATATACATACATATACTCGTATATACGAGAACGGCAAGCCCATCCTAGGGGGAATAGAGCATTTATTTTATAGGATGACGGTGGCGTTCCTGTTCATGTTAATTCATTCAACCGAAAGATAACCATTTCACCCCGCATCTCATCTATACACTCGACAAAGAATCAAGGAGGTTCGAGTCTTCATTTATCTAGATCACGTTTCTCCGAAAAGAATTAATTCTCGTCCGTGTGTCACAATTGTCGGAAAACTTGTTCATACGACATTTACGTCTGTATTAATCAGAATTCGAAGTACTAGTAGAATACAGTGCAGCACGTGTCACAGCACTGATATATTTATCATCCTGAAAGTCTAGGATGTTACACATAGATTTTCATTTTGGAGTAAAAGTAAAGTAAGTGTAAAACCTGCATTGCACTCTATTCAGAGCAAAATAGAATTTATACTAACTAAAAAGTCTCTGCGACTTTCGCTTTATGTTGAAGATTCCTTTGTGTTTTTTTTTTTTACGTCAAAACACCGCTCAATTCAAGAATTTCAATTCTTCCAATTTGTGACTCGCGTATTGAAAAAAAAAGAAAAGAAATGAAAAAGCGACGAAATGAAGTTTCGCACGTCTATTGCATCTCCTATATTTTCCATTAAAATATTTATTTCACTGAAAATTGTGTACTGATCTTATAAAAATAGTTTGACTCGTCAGTTAGTTTATGGTCTCTGTAAATTAATTGGTACTTAATATTTATGATCAACTTAACGTCACAGTCAGAAATTTTTTCAAGACTTCAGCAGTAGTAAACGATGTTATATTGATTGTGAGTTATGGAGATACAAGTAATGAATCTCGTATTTCATAACGGATATATTGGATACAAGAAACACGTGCGAGACTTCTTTATCCATGTACAATATTATATTCTTCGAGCTCAACGCTGGTACCGACTCAATTTGCTCCTCCCTAATCTCATCATCACTACTTTTGTGGATCACTGTAATTATCTAACAAGCAATTTTGTATTTATTCAACGCGCTGAGAACGTTTTCGACCAGCCTGGCATTATGTACGTACATGACTCTAAGTATAGTCCCGTATTTGGTCAGCCCACTGGGCAAGATTATGGGGAGACTATAACATCGTGCCATAAATATACCGTGGCGTAGGTATGGGGTACATAAATACCATGATACCTTGGCCCATAAATGTAGGTATATTTAACGACAAATAAACGTCTACGTACATAAAACATAAAATACTCCCAGGATATGTGTAAAATTGCGTGTATAAAGTTCACCATGCATAGTGGAAATTTCTTTGTGAAATGGGACGGATTAGGGACGTCGTAAGGAGATAGAGAGTGGCCATAAAAATGAGATTTTGAGATTTTAAGGTAGGTTTCGTAAAACCACTATTAAATTCTTCGATAAGATCTATTATAATGAGTGTTATCATCGAATGTAAAAATCAAATCCATAGGTTTTGTGGAGAAGTTAATCGGAGGCTGTAATCTTGAGCTTCAAAATGTGATTAAGCATTTTTAAGAAGATCGTATCACGCGATGAAAAATATTTCTAACGTAATTGTATCTATCAAATTACCTGTAAGTAGTACGATTAGAAATAATCTGTTTCTCCCAGCTTTTGAAAAGACTAAAATTTTATTATTATGCATATATCGTGAGTCGGGGGGTGAGATCGAATAATACAACCGACTTTCTTGCAAATTTAAAACTGAAGCACGAAGCAGTTTGCGAGTTTAAGACAAGGGAACGCACTGTCCGTCGCATTAAACTTATTCGAAAAAACGAGCCATAAATGAAAGACGTTTACGGTAACCAGTTCGTCTGGAAACCTAAAAAAATGCGTCCAGCACTACACGTGTCCCGTAAAATCCCTCCCATTCCCAAAGCCCGCCCTTCCAGACCATAAAAACTTCATTCCTTTTGCTTCTGGCCGGTCAAAGGAATAGTGACTGAAGTCGGTGAGAAAATTTAGCGATTTTTCATTTAACAAAATAATTTTCTACAATACCTTCAATTACACAGACATCATAAAATTATGTTACGAATCATGTGGTATATAAGTGTAGATTTTTCTTTTCACATTACGCAGGATTTCATATAACAAACTCCTGTAAAGCTCATGTCACTTCCTTCAGTGAGATGTTATCCTGAGACGAAGACGTGAATCTATAACATCTGTATACCTATATTTATTTATACCTATGTACCGTACATCCATGCGTATACGTTACGTGCTCGTCCACCAGGCGCAAAGGAGGTATGTAGTCATTCTCCTTGTTTCCATAACGTCAAACGGAAGGATGTAACAGGAAATAAACAAAAACGTGGAGGTCAAGATACGTGACGTTTCCGCACTCTACGAGGGGTATAATTTTCTTTGTTTATTATGAATATATGGGCCACAAGAAGGGCGGGGGAGGCGTCGTCTGTGTAGGTATAATATATTCCCTCTTTTCTCTTCGTCCCACACGCTGTTGGATGTCGTTAGTTTTCTCCTTCTTTTTCCTTCCCTCTTTTTTCTCTCCTTGTGAATAAGCTGAATGCGTGGGGCCGGCAAGCCACCGAGTCTGCAGGCACGCGTGCTTCTTTTATCCTCTTTTTTCCTCTCTTGTCTTTCTCGTGTCTTTTTTGTGTTCTTGTCTCTCTCTCGGTGTACCTCCTTACCCCCCCGATATCAGTCGAGACGCGACTCGGCCGCACGCAACCCATTCTAATTACATTTAATACAGGCGTTAAATAATTCGGCATCACGCCTGCACATATCCACATCATTGCTTTGTATGCGAGCGCCTCGAATGCTCCTCGTCTCTATGCTCGTGCGACTGCATTGCAGTGGATGCATAATGAGGAGCCAACGTCGCTCATGTTCGGCTTGGAAAATATCCACTCGTTTGATCGGATGTTCGAAATGGAACCAGTGGATGTATATATACACTATATGTACACAGGGTGTCCCGTTATTCGCGTATAGGCTAACCTATCATAGTGGTGCTGGCATTAGAAACGAAGTTAGGAAAGTGTAAAATGATAATCTAGCTAGTTATTTATCCAATCGAGATGATATCGTGAAAGTCACAAGAAACTGAAACGCCAAAACATATGATTCCATTAGTAGATTCAACGAATTCGTGCCGAGTTTTTCGTCTGCTCGTCAAGTTGAACAACTCAGTTGTGGCCAGACTGTGGCTATCAAAATTGGAAGGCATCCGAGGTTATTTTGCTTTGAAAATTTGAAATGGGCCAAATGTGACGGATCAGCACTGATCTCGAAATGCTTCCGCAAATTTATGGATCACACCGAGATCCGACCAGACAAAATTAGCTAGCCCCTCAAAGTAAAGGGAAAACTTGTCGCATACACAATCGAGTTTTCAGTTGCCTGAGATTGTCGCGGTATAAATTTTTCCTTCATTGCTACTTCGAACTAAAAATTTGCTGATTTAAATTGTGAGAAACTAGTAGCAGACCTGAATGAAACCTGATATCCGGAAATTTTTGGGAACGCCGACTACGTGTCTGGAAGGAAATTCAAAAATTCACAGTAGCGGTCCTAAAAAGTCAGGCATTTTGGATTTTTGATTTTCTACTTCAGATACGAAATCGTTGAGCTTATATACCTACCTTCGAGCATCAATTTTTAAATTCTGAATTTTGAGTTCCGGTTCGTATTCAATGATCTTATAAACCCGCAATTTTAAATTTTCTAGTGAATCAGAGATAAAAAAAAATAGACCTCCTTGAAAATTTAGAAATAGCTCAGCTCTGGTGCAGCATGTAAGCCTCGTTAATATGCGCACTGGAGAAATTTCACGCATACTTTTGTATTTTACTACGCTCATATTTCAAGAACAACACCGCTACAGGCGTACTATAATGCGGGAGTTATGGGACACCCCGTATACTACACGAATAAGCTTTTAACCTCGCCAGGCGTAAAGTAAGCGAAGAAAATACTTGTTTCCAGAGTAAAAAATTATAAGGTACAAGGTACTGATAATATAACCAGTCGATTCAATCCTAATTCCTGCAGGTGCATTCAGAACGAATCAGAGTTCAAAGTTAGGAGCAAACCATAGATAATGCTGAACCTAGCCGCCGATATCGAGCCACCGTTTCATAGAAAGTTCTCACATGCAGTAATTTTCATGGAAAAACCAATTGAATCAATGGCGTCTTCACATTTCTGATACTGATCCGCTGGTTTAAATAGTTTGTGTGAATTTTACAGACTGGAGTGTCGTATTTAAGACGTAGTTGTTTTAGAAATCGAACAAGTAACGTTTCACTTACAAAAGCAAGTTACTGAACGCACAATTGCTTTTTTTCAGAAATAATAATTTATTTAAACAAATAAAATGAGAATCGTATTATTCAGCCCATATAGTCAATCTGCATAAATCAGTTGCTCAAACAAGTGTCTTAATCTTTGTAGGTAACGTAAAACACTTATAGCCAGAAATAGTTGGGGTATAGGATATAAATAATAGTTGGAGAAGTATGTACGATAGATTTTTCGCATCAATCCGGTATTACAGGTCATTTTTAAACAATTGTAGGAATTATCGCACATAGCTTAGTCTCCGAGGAGTTTATAAATAATGCACAAAGGCATCGTATCCGATTTTACGAACCTTTGCATGAATTAAGTTTAGCTCACACCAACTGCATACAAATGTCTGCGTCGTTTCCGGTGACGGTTGTGTTTCTATCGTCGCAAAAATTAGTGAACACGCAGAATGTAGCCGCGCAGTCTGCTATAATAACTACACATCTACACTATGGTGTGCATGCTGTACCTACATGAGTCATTTCACCAACTATCAGGCACTTGCAGATTTTCAGGTTCAACATTTTAATGGCTCTACTATTAGCTGTTGGCATTACTAAATTTTATACGAGTTCATGTAAATCGGTGAAACCAAAAGTATAATTAGGTGACATTTGTTAGGATGCAATTGACACTTATACTAATAATCACGTATGCGAAACGAAATTCTTATTGGAGTTTATATGATGAATTGTTATTTCGTTCTTTACTCTCAAGCAGAGCGTCTCAATTTCTCTAATCCGATGACTCTCTCCAACAAATATATGTATTTCAGTTTGCTGTACCTTTGGAATGCCAAATCAACTCGGGGAATGTCAAAAACTCAACTTGCTCGTATCCAAATATACTCTTTGAAGAAAGAAATCTTGAAATACGTGTGAGATATTCGTGACAGAAATTATTTCCCAAGAAGTATGATATTTCTAACATTTGTAAGAGAATTTACTATATTTCAAACCTTAATTTTTTCAGTATTTTCACAAAATCTCTCCTTCCTACTTTTTCATATATTAATGTCAGAAGATGTCAATTTCACTTCTTCTTATCTACTCCGTCATATACATGCTAATGGTTATCCAAGCAATAACAGAAATCAGTTTCATTAAAGTCCATATCTTTTACTATAAAATAGATCACTCGACGTTTCACATAATCTTTATTACCCTGTCAAAAATAAATATTCTGGCGGTGATGTTCTCCACAAAAATTAGCTTATAATACAACTGGTGTGTTTTGTAATTGTCCATAATTAATGATTACAGCACGGTTTATTCGTAGACTAATCAAAATATTGACCCCAAAAGGCTGCCTGATCGTTAGTGGAATAATCAAAAATATACAAACCCAGTAAACTGAAACAAATCGAGTCTAACTAAAATTTGTTTTTCCGCCAGAAAACGAATTTTCCGAATACGAATTCTTATCTTGAAAAAGACAATCAAAGTAAGGTAAAACTGAACGGAATAAAAAACGAAAAAATTGACGTCATTACCTAAGAGACTGCGGAAAGCAAGTAAATACTCGCGTAAGCAAAAAAAAAAAGAAGAAATTAAGGTAGCGAGAATGAACTACAGAACTGCACCTGCCTTATACAGCTGCGGCAACTGCAGTTCAACTCTCATGGTGATCATTACGCGTAGCTTGTGCATTATGTTATGTATTATGCATATGTATAATGTATGCACACTGCACTTACATACCTCCATGCATGCCTATAGCAAGAGTACAGGGTGCGCCTTTGTGCTGTCGCCACTTGCGGCAAGACTCAACCCACGCAACCCAAACATGGACGGGCCCCATCGGCTGAATAAAAAATTCAAAAATCGAAAAAACCCCGTCGATAAACTTTCGCTCGGTGTGTTACTTACGCCAATGAAAGTGACCGCAAAAAAAAACAACATTACTATTAAGGTAATAGAGTTAAATCTGAGCAAATAAGATTAACACAGGCTAGCGAAAAGCTGTCAACAATTTGAGAAAAAACGTTTCACAACTACAATGTTTAACCAATATCTGACCCTCACCCCTTTCGATTTCTTCCCTGATTTCTTATTACATTACTTGGCACAAATTTAATACCATCTACAAAGCAGTACAGCCAGCAATGAGTTGAAGTCAAAGTTGCATCTGGATATGCAAAAGACGGACAATTCCACCCGTACGCGGAGGCGTGGGTTTAGTGATATAAATACGTACGTACAGACATGTACATATGTACATACATATCGTGGGTGCATATTTAGATATGTGAAGGGCTTGTATCACAGCGGGCGAGAAGTAGTTCTTTCTGACTCCTACACGGGAGATTCACGCTGATGGTCGATTGATTCATGAATATATGTATGCACATGTGAATCAAATCTTTCTGTGTCATACTTACGTGGGCGTCCATTACCAGGGTCACTGACTGACGGACAGTCTTGTCTTACCTACCCTTTGATTGGAAATAAGAAAGAAAATTTGAGTCAAATGACGTGCTTCGATCTTGTAGCTATCTAAAATATCACTTGTTGTATTTAATTTAATTTTATTATTATTCGTAAATAATTTAATATTCAATAATAAAGTTTGAATTCAATTCACTTCGATTTTTGGTAACTTAGACTTGAGACATTTCAGACAAATGTCATTTACGCCTGGACTTATGACTTATCCTACATGCATATACAAATAGTGATTGGACTTGGTTACGGTTGCCGCATATCGATACATCATAATTGACGACGTACACGGTGCGATGCTTTCTCTAGTACGTACATACATGGACATGGCATGCGTAGCGATGTGCCTAAAAATGTGTCTTATATTTACCCAACGAGCAACGTGTAACTAACGTGAATTGATTGACGTATCGAAAAACGAATGAAAATAACTTTTACCGTATCCCTTCGTCCATCAAGATGTGTATAAATAAGGTATACTTATTCCTAACGATTCGTGACGCACTACAATACTGTCGTGTAAAGTTTTATCATGGTACAGGTATATACAGAATATGGTTTGTTGTAGGCTGAAAAGGGCATGTCACTTACTATACAAATTTTATTTATTGGTATGAAATGTGAAATGTCAAAAAAAAAATTCCTTAAAACAAGTATTTTCTTCTATGTTTCCAGATATATTGAAGTCGAATTATCTCAAAAATTGATTTCTTCAAATAGCTCCTTAAGTCACTTTTTATCATAAAAATTTCGAATTATTGTACACCTGGTCCTGTCCTGATCTTAAAATAAATTTTCAATTAAAGAAAGTGTTATGTTGTAAAAGTATTTAATTTCAGACATTAAATTTGTTTTTGCAACATCTACATGGAGAGTCCGATTTTCGATTTTTCTATACATTTTTACGACGAAAAATGTGACGCAAGCAGTTTTTCAAAACACACCGATTTTCCACGTTATTCAAATCAATATCTAGGAACTTAATGAACATTATCAATCATTCGTACAGAAAGGAAAATACTTGTTTCACGAAAGTTGTTATTGACAGAAATTTCGTATCGATCAATGAACTTGACAATTTCACTAACGTGTCTCATTAGTTCATGTAGTTAAACTTTCGATGGATCTAGCTTGTCGAAAACTCTAAAAATAAGGTCCTCAGAAGTAAATGAAATTTGGTAAGTCATTCAGAAGCAAAAAATGACAAACCAGAGCACATTGGTTTATTACTAGAATTCAAAATAAGTGAGAAAATCATGTTTCCCTGCGTGCACAGCTGTTTGTTCACGCTTCGTAGTCGACGTTGTGTGTCTTACTTATTCCACATTGCACTAGCCTCGATTTGTAATTGGATAATAAATGGTTTTTAATTGAACCGAGTCCCTCGTCTTCGCCCTTCTCTCATGGTGCCGCTGTACTTATTCTTGGTGGTGACTCACTTATCTCGATAAAGGTCTACACGTATGTGTGCGCTCATAGATAGAACGGAATAGGACAAGTGCGAACGACTGACCCCTTATATATATATAACTAATCTCATCGCGGCCATTGATTACATATCAAATGATCAATACCGACGTCAGGAGGGACGTACGTCAAACAATGCCCAAGATGACAAAATCTTGATACTTGCAAGTAACTACATTTCCCTGCTGCATTTTCTAGCCTTTCAGTTCGATGAATCTGTGTCGAAGAAGATCGAGTGATTCGCTCATAGAGGAACCTGCTAATTGTAAGAACTAGTTATACATTACAACAAAAATTAGAATTCAATCAAGTCTTGAATTCGTTTCTTCTTTGAGTACCGGTTTTTCCAAACTCGAAGAAAAGTCGTTATTGTTTTTTTGTTGTCTAACAAAGAGAAAAACAATGTAAAACAAAAATTTATACTATATTTCCTGTAAGTAATGAACAATTGTTTTGCTCTAAATAAAGTTTCTTCAACAAATAAAATCAAAGTATCTTGTAGAATAATGCAGAAGCACTTAAATCTAACAATAAGTCGATATTTTGGGCCGTGAAGTCGATCCACGAGAACCTTGAAAGAGATCACCATTGCAGTTTTAGAGATAGCAAGAATAAACGAAAACCATGTGCCTGTACGTGCAACGGTGCTGACTGAACGGTCGAATCGTTCACCGGCCACAAGGAAAGGACTTGGAGTAACACAACAACTGAACCGAACCAACCGCCCACGGCATGATCTAAACTTAGAAAAATATAACGTACCCTGCACCAAAGCAAGTCGGGATCACTATCCTTTCGAAGTATATGTATACTGCCCTATTAAGGATCCCCTTGAGTCAAGGGCCCCATAAGTGCATCGTTTCTCCTCACGCGCTACGCGAGCAGAAGAGATAGGTAATAAATAATGATATCTTGGTCGAAACTCGTTCTAAGTTGAAAGAATCTCATCACATCTCTAATCTCCATCCATGGATTATTTCATTATGTATATATATATATATATATATATATATATATATATATATATATATATTAGCGCGTAAGTCGAACCCGATTTTCTGTTTGTATGAGCATGACCTGTGAAACGTTTCACTGAAAGAAGAAAACTACATAATTAGATACAGATTCCAGTATGAAAGTGACAATCGCACAAAGTTTACACATTTTTACAAGACATTACGGATGTAAAGCGTAAAGATTTCTTGAGTTAGATTGCAAACTGAGATACAAGTATCAAAATACAAAACGTGGGGTTATTATTCAAGATACATTTCATTGTAATTGCTGTATTTGAACTCTCAGTTCTATAGATACTAGCTGATTCCCAACGTAAGTAGTGCATGGGAGATACGGCGAGGGTGATTGTCATTATTGTAAAACAAAAGCGAACGAGCAATTCCGGAAATGCGATGTCGTGGAAACGAAGATAAAAAATGTGATGTCCTACTTTACAGATTACTGTATAGTGTATAAAGTACAGAGATACATAAGGGGCCAAACTTGAATCATCGTTTCCTTCGTTAAATTTCCTTCTATCATATTTTGCTTTGTTGCTCGAAAAACTGAGAAAGAAAACCGAAAGCAGAAGGCCCCGTTTGTAGTATAAATTAATGAAAATTATTCCTGACTTTAACTTCATTACAATATAACTTCTTGTTGGTAAAACTGATTAAGGGAAATTTGCTGTTTTGAATTTCGGTATCGTTTTCAACGTATAGTATGAATATCTCAAACGCTACTTTTTCTTAGGGTGATAGAGTTTGCCATACAAGCTAGAGACCACACAGAAACATGTGGCGACTCCGGGGGTCTTCTCTGACGGATATAATGGGGTCGTATACATCATACATGCTTATACATAGGCATATTGTACCCTACCGAAGAATAATCGTTCTCGAAGATGGCGCGGCCTCAACGATTTTAGATAAGAAAATGAGATGATTAATAATAAAGACACGTGAACAATGATTGATATCAGGTATATTAATGTATAACTTATAATAACCTCCACCAAATCTTTTAGAGTGGTTCTTCACCAAAGTAAACTATCACATTCGAATAATTTTCGAACATGAACATTTCAAGTCCCCCTCACGAACGATGTGATTCTATATGTCATAAACGATAATTACTCTGAATTATACAAAAAAAAGTTATGGGTTAATGGAAATTTTGACTAGATGAGACGAGCAGTGAGGTTACGTCACGTAACTTTGTATTTTGTTTTCATTTGCACGAGCTACCTTATTCTAAGCTTAAGTCAAATAATATTTATACTAGTTTTGAAGAATGCATAAATAATTTTTATTTCCTTAGTGTTTAAAATTTTTTAAATAAGTATCGAATATGGGATATCTTTCTTCTGGCATTTAACAATTCATAACTACCCTAGTAGCGTGCGACTTCAGTATTGGACTTCAGAAAGTTCTGTAATAAGAAGCCCTATAGACATATTCATGCAGAATAAATGCAGAACTTTTACTTCCAGTATCTTCACGTTCACTGACAGCAATCTGACTCACAGTCATGACCATTCAGCGAGATCTTATGTTTCTCTGTATTATTATTCACTGGCACTCTTCACGCATACTTATCGCAGCCACAAAAAAGATTTAATTTAAGAAAATAGTTATGAAAAATCTTCATGTCATAGATCGTACGTGTCTCGAATAAGATCTTAGAATCCTTAGCTACTCTGAAAGCAGATTCATTGAATTTTGCTACTACGATAATATAAGAGTACTTGTTACAGTCATAATTGAAATACCTGTAGCACGATCGCTTTCACTGTGTACAAAATTGGGCAAGTGGAAATCCATAAAACAATATCCTCGCATAGAAAATATATAAATACATACGACAATTATGTCCAACCTTTGCCTACCTTGTCTTACTTATCTAATTTATCGTCAATAATTGTAGCGTAAAGTGAAATAAAAATTTTCACGTAAACCTACTTATCGTGACGAGCGGTTAAGTTTAACAATAATATTCTTTATCAAATCGAATATAGATGTACGCCAGTATGTTGTATCACAGCCCAATTTAAATTCTGTACAACTCCTTCTTCCTGCCGGGATATACGCTCATAGCTCCATATCCTGCGTAGGTTCGATTTGTTTCACGTGTCACGTTGCGACGACACTCGTTACAAATGAATCGTAAAACATGATGGGAGCTGGACAAATTTCGACAAGATGTCCCCGTCATATAAAACTGTTCTCTTATACGTCCCACCCTCGCATGTGTTTACATTGGGGAGCCCTACGCCTCGCCATCTTGAATCTATTTACTTCGACACCCGCATAATGCCATACGATGCTCATACGTCGTGACCCGGCTGCCACGGAAATTTGAACTGTACAACAGTAATGTGGTTATTCCATGAAATTTAACTGAAAAATTCTAAAGGCTGCAGTATCTCATAACATTGATAATCGTTCGTTTATACTAAGTACTGCCGCGCTTTATCTTGTGCGTTTTATGGTACAAGGATGATGAATATGCGGTTGCGTCTGCCATTCTCGGAATTGGCAATATGAAGAGTCAGCTGAACCGGAATTGCAGATTAAAAAACTGAACTTTGTAGCTAAGCATGTTTATTTCCATAACCGATGACGTGATGTGTGTTCGGATTTTCTGCTAGTACTAGTAAATTATTACTCAGTAATTAACTGTGGAGTTCAAGTACAAGATATAATTTCAGATAATTGATTACCAATCATGCACTTTTATATTTAGAGGTCCTCTTCAAGCGGGTCTTAGCCTAGGTTCAAGCTTTTATGATTTAGAGTACATGAAAAAAAAGTAACAAGCAAACACGGGAAACACGTTTTGACCGCCATTTTCGGCTTCTATAAGTAACATTAAAAATTGCCCAGGCATAGAAAAACCTTATTGATCGTAATGTGGCTAATGAATAACGTCTGTAATATACACCTAATTCTCTATTTGTGTTGCAGGAAAGAACATTTACTATAGATCGAAGAAAAATGGCAGCCTGCGTCGCCAACATTTAAAATGCTATCAACCACTTGGAACAATGTGCTACGTAATAGTAACTGGTCGCAGTCTCTTTTGGACATTAATGTCCTTGAGTGCTGTGTTGGCTATGTGGTCCGCATTGATGACTCCAAGATGGCTGGTAGGGCCCCCGACTAGTAAAGATATTGGTAAGACTTTCCAAACTATTTCAATCAGAATGATCCATTAGATGTGATACTGCCGAAAATATAGGTTCGTTTTTTGATTTCACACAGCAAATGTCACGGAAGTGTTCAGCCCGACTGTCGGTATCTTTGATGACTGTGTCAAACTTGATGGCAAACCAAATTGTGGAGATTCTAATTTTGATGGTCTTGCAACACTTTCCTCGACATCTCCTGACTGTTGGAAAGCCGCATTTTTCTTCCTGGCACTTGGATTGGCTATAATGACAGCCACGGTAGTGGCTGCACTGATGGGATGCTGTGTTCAGAGTATTGGCAAGAAGAGCATCTTCGACTTAGCTGGTGTTGCACAATCGATTGCGGGTAGGTAAAATAAGATTCTCAAAAATCAAATTTACGAACACCTTGATTTATCACGCGATTCTTCCACGGGGGATAGGCGCCTA
Source organism: Diprion similis (assembly GCF_021155765.1). Lineage (NCBI taxonomy): Eukaryota > Metazoa > Arthropoda > Insecta > Hymenoptera > Diprionidae > Diprion > Diprion similis. The sequence goes on along the minus strand of NC_060112.1, from coordinate 9,701,434 downwards.
TATAAGTAACCAGCTTAAAAAGTGCATGAATTTTGTGAATGCTAAATATTTTGGCCCTACCCCTTACTTCCACTCCAGAAAGTCGTTTAACGTCATGTAATACGAACTAAAAACTGTATGGGAAATCACTGAGTAATTTCAAAAGCCTGCCTTTGAATTCATTTCGTATTATACTGTCGGGATCTTTGCAGAACAGATAAACAGGCAGACAGACAAAATAAGATCACCTATAACTTTTTTTTACCATGGACGAATTCATTCGTTATTCATTGATACCAAAATCATTGGTACTAACCTGTTCTCAAAAATCCAATAGTCAAATTCAGTTCATTTGGTTAATTTTGAAGATGATAGCCATGATAAATTTTGATAAAAAAAAAATTCTTTTTTGTAATTTAAGAAAGAAAAAAAAAAATTGAAAATCGTGTCCAGATACGATTTTCCCTGAAACGTTACAACCCATTTCTAATATGTTCGAATTTGCTTCAATTGTTTTAAGGTATCATGTATCTCTTTGGCATGATTTTGTACGTTGCGGGTTGGGGCTCAAGCAGAGTTCAGAGGCTTTGCGGTGATGAAGCAGTGGCTTTTTACCTGGGAAACTGCAGTCTTGGTAAGATATCCCTGTGTGTAAACTTACATATTTAGTGATTGTGTGTAGCAGCCTAAAATCTTTGTCATTTTTGTTGCTATCCTATAATACAGTTTGTCTATTGGGTTTAGTCTCACCCTTCGCAAGGATTCTTAGATAATTTGAAATTTTTAATATCATGCTGAAAACTATAGGCTTAATGATTTATTTTTGCTGTGACGTTGCTTTCTGTGACGTAGGTTACTACTAAACTGAATAGACAAACTGTACACTCACTGATTTGAGTTAAACTTCTCGATGAGACGATATACCAAATTCTCAGTACCCGAAAAAAATCAGAATGTGTTAAATCCCAACGTACTAAAACAAATTTGATCTGATGTCCGCCAATACGAATGTTACGATAAAACTAAATGCGTGATAACTCAAATCAATCTGAATTAATCGTTTTATTGTCTCGAGTATCGTGTACCCGAGGATTTGGGTTCTTTGAATTTGTTTATGTGAGCATTTTACATTACGTAATTTCAATTCGCACCAATCTGTAATACGCAATTCCGTCCGTAATCATTCATATTCTGCAAAAAAACACATTTCAAGTTTTCCGTTGTTTTAAATCTTTTCTTGTTTGCTGGGATGGGATGCTTTTGCGAAAAAGTAGCACTGAAGTAGTACTTGAGAGGATGTTCTATAGTAAGTTTATCATCCGAGTAAAATATCATTTATTTTGATTATTATTATAGCCTATACGCATTACTGGCGTAAAAATGCTGCAAGTACCGCAATTATACATGCAGTGCCGTACAAAAATGTCAAAAAACTTTTTTATTTCGCGTAAATACTAGAAAGTATATAATATGTAATACCAGAAAGTGTATTCCTGCATTTCGTGACAATTCAATTACAGAAATACATTCTCTCGCACTATTGATGTATAAAACAAAAATTTTCCTGAACATTTCCTGACTTTTTCAGGCTAACGATGGATATCGGTTTTTATAAGTCTGAGAAATAACGCTTAACGCGGTCGGTAAAAGTGATTAAAAACATCCTCTAAAACGAGTATTGTCGAAAATAGGATTTTTTTTTTTCAAATACCCTGTCAGTACTGGAAATCTGAAGAGCAACCATCGACGGTTTCTTTCAAACCTTTTAACTAACACATGTAAACAAGTACAAGTTGATTCAATGGTCTAAATTCTCGAAATGAATATAGAATTTTTTGTATCATTAGTGAGTAAAATATTTCATCTTTTGTCTAAAATATTGGTGATAAAATTTGTATACAAGAATTCTAGATTTGAAATTCCAAAATCTAGTCACGAGATCTAATCAATGAATAAGGTTTGAGCATTGTGTCAAAATTTCAAGTCGATCGGATAAAAATTGACCGAGGAATCTCTTATATGCGGCATGCATGCATTTTGTCATTACTTTCTATGAAAAAATTCTAGAATTTTTTCGAAACTGTGGATAATATAGCCCTCAAACTCGAATTGCTCTTAGTGTTTTCATTTTCTTTAAAAAAAAAAGCTCCTGAAAATAGGTCTGATGGCTTAACACAAAATAACTGTAAACAATTTTAGATCCCTCAAAACGAAGTAAATTTTAAAACCTGCAGAGTATTCACGTCACGAAATTCACTTGTACCTATGTGTGTTACCCACAGTATATACCATCACATAAAAGAACCAATCGCCGTTGTGCTTTAATTCAAAGTACCGAACACCCAGTATTATAATTTTAATGCGTATAAAGTTCCATCAATCAAACATGATAAGGAAAACTTCAATTACCACTATTACTTAGTTCAAATAATTTTTGAAGAGTGAATAAAACTTGGATACATATTTCAATTTGAGATTTAAAGTAGTTAAATTATGAGTGAATCTGGGGGAGTTAAATTATATAAGAAGTGATGGGCTGCCAGTTGCTTAAAATTCATGAACTTTCAGGCTGGGCATCCTACTTGGCTGTGCTAGGAGTGCTCCTGACCTTCGCGTCTGCTGTTTTCAGTAGCCAGGCTGAAAAATCAACGGCCAGTGATAAAGTACAGGACCAGATAAATGAAGGGAAGACCCTTATTTGCCTAGCCTAGTTTGTAAGATAAGAGTCCAAGACTAACCGAAGCGATCGACTTGAGACTTCATTTTGAACATATTATCAGAAATCATTATAAACATTAATTATGTATGTAATATTTTGTACGTATGATGATTATTGCTTATTTACCATAAGCTGCTGGTATTGTTTCTCCGTCAAGATATTACAGCTTGATGAAAATGATGCAATAAAATGTTGTGAATCATGCCAAGAAAAGTTTTTGAACATATGTGTGAGGTTTGAAATACTTGACGAAATCGATTATTGTACTGCTATTCCAGATTCCATTTGCATATAATCATACATACGCGAATGTGATTAAATACGAGAAAAACGGTGATGATGGAAAAGTTGCATGAAAAAGCGGAATGTTGATCCTCTAGTGTGCATACAATTAATCACTTGAAAATATAAGGTTGTGCATTTTCTTTTCCATTACAAATAGTAATTTGAGAAGTTATACACAATGAAATTCCAATTGTGGGAAGGAAACGATCGGCGTGATTGATTTTTCCTGGACAACCAGAGTACAAAGTCAAATCATCCACTGAGCTTCCTGATTGTTATGGGTGATGTTTATGCTAAACCCGTGATTTATTATTTTATGTACTATTATTTGTATACGTATATGCTGAGATTAAATTGGTAATGATTTTCACCACAAATCCAAAGGCCTGATTTTTTTTCAACTGAAAATATTTGATCCGAATATCGATATCTATACTACTTTCTGGTTGAAGTGCGCGCTCAAGAACAAAGAGGTAAGTTCCGAAAGAGCGAAGGCAAAGCAGCAATAGAATCACAACAAAAATCTTCAGTTTGTCGGCTCTGACTTTTCGTCCGTTGATCGCTGCGTATTCGGACTGCGCTTAATCGATTTATATCACAAAATTACGTCGAGATAGTGTCCCTGAGAGATAATTGCAGCACTTTTCAAAATCGTCGAAATTTTCGACAAAAATCCAAAGGGGTTAGCCTTACTTTTTTGGTCATTTTCGGAGACGAAAATTTTTCGTCCCGGAATCGATTTGTATGACCATCTCTGGAGTAATTCGACCCCCAGGAACTCAGAAAAAACAAGAAAAAAAGCGTAGGACGAACCGCAGAGAAATGACGAATAAAATTCTCAGTTCTTCGCCTGTAACTTTTGAGCCGTTGCTCGCAGCGTATTGGGACTGCGCTCAATCGATTCCTCTCGCAAAATTACGTCGTAATAGTGCCTCCAAGAATTGATTGCAGCCTTTCTTAAAATCGTCGAAATTTTCGTCAAAAATCCAAAGGGGTTAGCCTTACTTTTTTGGTCATTTTTGGAGACGAAAATTTTTCGTTTCGGAATCGATTTGTACGACCATCTCTAGAGTAATTCGACCCCCAGGAACTCAGAAAAAACAAGAAAAAGAGCGTAGGACGAACAGCAGAGAAATGACGAATAAAATTCTCAGTTTTTTGGCTGTAACTTTTTAGCCGTTGCTCGCAGCGTATTGAGACTGCGCTCAATCGATTCCTCTCGCGAAATTACGTCGAAATAGTGCCTCTAGGGATTGATTGCAGCCTTTCTCGAAATCGTCGAAATTTTCGACAAAAATCCAAAGGGGTTAGCCTTACTTTTTTGGTCATTTTTGAAGACGAAAATTTTTCGTTTCGGAATCGATTTGTATGACCATCTCTAGAGTAATTCGACCCCCAGGAACTCAGAAAAAACATGAAAAAGAGCGTAGGACGAACAGCAGAGAAATGACGAATAAAATTCTCAGTTTTTTGGCTGTAACTTTTTAGCCGTTGCTCGCAGCGTATTGGGACTACGCTCAATCGATTCCTCTCGCAAAATTACGTCGAAATAGTGCCTCTAAGAATTGATTGCAGCCTTTCTCGAAATCGTCGAAATTTTCGACAAAAATTCAAAGGGGTTAGCCTTACTTTTTTGGTCATTTTTGGAGACGAAAATTTTTCGTCCCGGAATCGATTTGTATGACCATCTCTAGAGTAATTCGACCCCCAGGAACTCAGAAAAAACAAGAAAAAGAGCGTAGGACGAACAGCAGAGAAATGAAGAATAAAATTCTCAGTTTTTTGGCTGTAACTTTTTAGCCGTTGCTCGCAGCGTATTGGGACTGCGCTCAATCGATTCCTCTCGCAAAATTACGTCGAAATAGTGCCTCCAAGAATTGATTGCAGCCTTTCTCAAAATCGTCGAAATTTTCGTCAAATATCCGAAGGGGTTAGCCTTACTTTTTTGGTCATTTTCGGGGACGAAAATTTTTCGTCCCGGAATCGATTTTTATGACCATCTCTAGAGTAATTCGACCCCCAGGAACTCAGAAAAAACAAGAAAAAGAGCGTAGGACGAACAGCAGAGAAATGACGAATAAAATTCTCAGTTTTTTGGCTGTAACTTTTTAGCCGTTGCTCGCAGCGTATTGGGACTGCGCTCAATCGATTCCTCTCGCGAAATTACGTCGAAATGGTGCCTCCAAGAATTGATTGCAGCCTTTCTCAAAATCGTCGAAATTTTCGACAAGAATCCAAAGGGGTTAGCCTTACTTTTTTGGTCATTTTTGGAGACGAAAATTTTTCGTTTCGTAATCGATTTGTATGACCATCTCTAGAGTAATTCGACCCCCAGGAACTCAGAAAAAACAAGAAAAAGAGCGTAGGACGAACAGCAGAGAAATGACGAATAAAATTCTCAGTTTTTTGGCTGTAACTTTTTAGCCGTTGCTCGCAGCGTATTGGGACTGCGCTCAATCGATTCCTCTCGCGAAATTACGTCGAAATAGTGCCAGTAAGAATTGATTGCAGCCTTTCTCAAAATCGTCGGAATTTTCGACAAAAATCCAAAGGGGTTAGCCTTACTTTTTTGGTCATTTTCGGGGACGAAAATTTTTCGTCCCGGAATCGATTTTTATGACCATCTCTAGAGTAATTCGACCCCCAGGAACTCAGAAAAAACAAGAAAAAAAGCGTAGGACGAACAGCAGAGAAATGACGAATAAAATTCTCAGTTTTTTGGCTGTAACTTTTTAGCCGTTGCTCGCAGCGTATTGGGACTGCGCTCAATCGATTCCTCTCGCGAAATTACGTCGAAATGGTGCCTCCAAGAATTGATTGCAGCCTTTCTCAAAATCGTCGAAATTTTCGACAAAAATCCAAAGGGGTTAGCCTTACTTTTTTGCTCATTTTTGGGGACGAAAATTTTTCGTTTCGTAATCGATTTGTATGACCATCTCTAGAGTAATTCGACCCCCAGGAACTCAGAAAAAACAAGAAAAAGAGCGTAGGACGAACAGCAGAGAAATGACGAATAAAATTCTCAGTTTTTTGGCTGTAACTTTTTAGCCGTTGCTCGCAGCGTATTGGGACTGCGCTCAATCGATTCCTCTCGCAAAATTACGTCGAAATAGTGCCTTCAAGAATTGATTGCAGCCTTTCTCAAAATCGTCGAAATTTTCGTCAAATATCCAAAGGGGTTAGCCTTACTTTTTTGGTCATTTCCGGGGACGAAAATTTTTCGTCCCGGAATCGATTTTTATGACCATCTCTAGAGTAATTCGACCCCCAGGAACTCAGAAAAAACAAGAAAAAGAGCGTAGGACGAACAGCAGAGAAATGACGAATAAAATTCTCAGTTTTTTGGCTGTAACTTTTTAGCCGTTGCTCGCAGCGTATTGGGACTGCGCTCAATCGATTCCTCTCGCGAAATTACGTCGAAATAGTGCCTCTAAGAATTGATTGCAGCCTTTCTCAAAATCGTCGAAATTTTCGTCAAATATCCAAAGGGGTTAGCCTTACTTTTTTGGTCATTTTCGGGGACGAAAATTTTTCGTCCCGGAATCGATTTTTATGACCATCTCTAGAGTAATTCGACCCCCAGGAACTCAGAAAAAACAAGAAAAAGAGCGTAGGACGAACAGCAGAGAAATGACGAATAAAATTCTCAGTTTTTTGGCTGTAACTTTTTAGCCGTTGCTCGCAGCGTATTGGGACTGCGCTCAATCGATTCCTCTCGCGAAATTACGTCGAAATGGTGCCTCCAAGAATTGATTGCAGCCTTTCTCAAAATCGTCGAAATTTTCGACAAGAATCCAAAGGGGTTAGCCTTACTTTTTTGGTCATTTTTGGAGACGAAAATTTTTCGTTTCGTAATCGATTTGTATGACCATCTCTAGAGTAATTCGACCCCCAGGAACTCAGAAAAAACAAGAAAAAGAGCGTAGGACGAACAGCAGAGAAATGACGAATGAAATTCTCAGTTTTTTGGCTGTAACTTTTTAGCCGTTGCTCGCAGCGTATTGGGACTGCGCTCAATCGATTCCTCTCGCGAAATCACGTCGAAATAGTGCCTCTAAGAATTGATTGCAGCCTTTCTCAAAATCGTCGAAATTTTCGACAAAAATCCAAAGGGGTTAGCCTTACTTTTTTGGTCATTTTCGGGGACGAAAATTTTTCGTCCCGGAATCGATTTTTATGACCATCTCTAGAGTAATTCGACCCCCAGGAACTCAGAAAAAACAAGAAAAAGAGCGTAGGACGAACAGCAGAGAAATGAAGAATAAAATTCTCAGTTTTTTGGCTGTAACTTTTTAGCCGTTGCTCGCAGCGTATTGGGACTGCGCTCAATCGATTCCTCTCGCAAAATTACGTCGAAATAGTGCCTCCAAGAATTGATTGCAGCCTTTCTCAAAATCGTCGAAATTTTCGTCAAATATCCGAAGGGGTTAGCCTTACTTTTTTGGTCATTTTCGGGGACGAAAATTTTTCGTCCCGGAATCGATTTTTATGACCATCTCTAGAGTAATTCGACCCCCAGGAACTCAGAAAAAACAAGAAAAAGAGCGTAGGACGAACAGCAGAGAAATGACGAATAAAATTCTCAGTTTTTTGGCTGTAACTTTTTAGCCGTTGCTCGCAGCGTATTGGGACTGCGCTCAATCGATTCCTCTCGCGAAATTACGTCGAAATGGTGCCTCCAAGAATTGATTGCAGCCTTTCTCAAAATCGTCGAAATTTTCGACAAGAATCCAAAGGGGTTAGCCTTACTTTTTTGGTCATTTTTGGAGACGAAAATTTTTCGTTTCGTAATCGATTTGTATGACCATCTCTAGAGTAATTCGACCCCCAGGAACTCAGAAAAAACAAGAAAAAGAGCGTAGGACGAACAGCAGAGAAATGACGAATAAAATTCTCAGTTTTTTGGCTGTAACTTTTTAGCCGTTGCTCGCAGCGTATTGGGACTGCGCTCAATCGATTCCTCTCGCGAAATTACGTCGAAATAGTGCCTCTAAGAATTGATTGCAGCCTTTCTCAAAATCGTCGGAATTTTCGACAATAATCCAAAGGGGTTAGCCTTACTTTTTTGGTCATTTTCGGGGACGAAAATTTTTCGTCCCGGAATCGATTTTTATGACCATCTCTAGAGTAATTCGACCCCCAGGAACTCAGAAAAAACAAGAAAAAAAGCGTAGGACGAACAGCAGAGAAATGACGAATAAAATTCTCAGTTTTTTGGCTGTAACTTTTTAGCCGTTGCTCGCAGCGTATTGGGACTGCGCTCAATCGATTCCTCTCGCGAAATTACGTCGAAATGGTGCCTCCAAGAATTGATTGCAGCCTTTCTCAAAATCGTCGAAATTTTCGACAAAAATCCAAAGGGGTTAGCCTTACTTTTTTGGTCATTTTTGGAGACGAAAATTTTTCGTTTCGGAATCGATTTGTACGACCATCTCTAGAGTAATTCGACCCCCAGGAACTCAGAAAAAACAAGAAAAAGAGCGTAGGACGAACAGCAGAGAAATGAAGAATAAAATTCTCAGTTTTTTGGCTGTAACTTTTTAGCCGTTGCTCGCAGCGTATTGGGACTGCGCTCAATCGATTCCTCTCGCAAAATTACGTCGAAATAGTGCCTCCAAGAATTGATTGCAGCCTTTCTCAAAATCGTCGAAATTTTCGTCAAATATCCGAAGGGGTTAGCCTTACTTTTTTGGTCATTTTCGGGGACGAAAATTTTTCGTCCCGGAATCGATTTTTATGACCATCTCTAGAGTAATTCGACCCCCAGGAACTCAGAAAAAACAAGAAAAAGAGCGTAGGACGAACAGCAGAGAAATGACGAATAAAATTCTCAGTTTTTTGGCTGTAACTTTTTAGCCGTTGCTCGCAGCGTATTGGGACTGCGCTCAATCGATTCCTCTCGCGAAATTACGTCGAAATGGTGCCTCCAAGAATTGATTGCAGCCTTTCTCAAAATCGTCGAAATTTTCGACAAGAATCCAAAGGGGTTAGCCTTACTTTTTTGGTCATTTTTGGAGACGAAAATTTTTCGTTTCGTAATCGATTTGTATGACCATCTCTAGAGTAATTCGACCCCCAGGAACTCAGAAAAAACAAGAAAAAGAGCGTAGGACGAACAGCAGAGAAATGACGAATAAAATTCTCAGTTTTTTGGCTGTAACTTTTTAGCCGTTGCTCGCAGCGTATTGGGACTGCGCTCAATCGATTCCTCTCGCGAAATTACGTCGAAATAGTGCCAGTAAGAATTGATTGCAGCCTTTCTCAAAATCGTCGGAATTTTCGACAAAAATCCAAAGTTAGCCTTACTTTTTTGGTCATTTTCGGGGACGAAAATTTTTCGTCCCGGAATCGATTTTTATGACCATCTCTAGAGTAATTCGACCCCCAGGAACTCAGAAAAAACAAGAAAAAAAGCGTAGGACGAACAGCAGAGAAATGACGAATAAAATTCTCAGTTTTTTGGCTGTAACTTTTTAGCCGTTGCTCGCAGCGTATTGGGACTGCGCTCAATCGATTCCTCTCGCGAAATTACGTCGAAATGGTGCCTCCAAGAATTGATTGCAGCCTTTCTCAAAATCGTCGAAATTTTCGACAAAAATCCAAAGGGGTTAGCCTTACTTTTTTGCTCATTTTTGGGGACGAAAATTTTTCGTTTCGTAATCGATTTGTATGACCATCTCTAGAGTAATTCGACCCCCAGGAACTCAGAAAAAACAAGAAAAAGAGCGTAGGACGAACAGCAGAGAAATGACGAACAAAATTCTCAGTTTTTTGGCTGTAACTTTTTAGCCGTTGCTCGCAGCGTATTGGGACTGCGCTCAATCGATTCCTCTCGCAAAATTACGTCGAAATAGTGCCTTCAAGAATTGATTGCAGCCTTTCTCAAAATCGTCGAAATTTTCGTCAAATATCCAAAGGGGTTAGCCTTACTTTTTTGGTCATTTCCGGGGACGAAAATTTTTCGTCCCGGAATCGATTTTTATGACCATCTCTAGAGTAATTCGACCCCCAGGAACTCAGAAAAAACAAGAAAAAGAGCGTAGGACGAACAGCAGAGAAATGACGAATAAAATTCTCAGTTTTTTGGCTGTAACTTTTTAGCCGTTGGTCGCAGCGTATTGGGACTGCGCTCAATCGATTCCTCTCGCGAAATTACGTCGAAATAGTGCCTCTAAGAATTGATTGCAGCCTTTCTCAAAATCGTCGAAATTTTCGACAAAAATCCAAAGGGGTTAGCCTTACTTTTTTGGTCATTTTCGGGGACGAAAATTTTTCGTCCCGGAATCGATTTTTATGACCATCTCTAGAGTAATTCGACCCCCAGGAACTCAGAAAAAACAAGAAAAAAAGCGTAGGACGAACAGCAGAGAAATGACGAATAAAATTCTCAGTTTTTTGGCTGTAACTTTTTAGCCGTTGCTCGCAGCGTATTGGGACTGCGCTCAATCGATTCCTCTCGCGAAATTACGTCGGAATAGTGCCTCTAAGAATTGATTGTAGCCTTTCTCAAAATCGTCGAAATTTTCGACAAAAATCCAAAGGGGTTAGCCTTACTTTTTTGGTCATTTTTGGAGACGAAAATTTTTCGTTTCGGAATCGATCTGTATGACCATCTCTAGAGTAATTCGACCCCCAGGAACTCAGAAAAAACAAGAAAAAGAGCGTAGGACGAACAGCAGAGAAATGACGAATAAAATTCTCAGTTTTTTGGCTGTAACTTTTTAGCCGTTGCTCGCAGCGTATTGGGACTGCGCTCAATCGATTCCTCTCGCGAAATTACGTCGAAATGGTGCCTCCAAGAATTGATTGCAGCCTTTCTCAAAATCGTCGAAATTTTCGACAAAAATCCAAAGGGGTTAGCCTTACTTTTTTGGTCATTTTTGGGGACGAAAATTTTTCGTTTCGTAATCGATTTGTATGACCATCTCTAGAGTAATTCGACCCCCAGGAACTCAGAAAAAACAAGAAAAAGAGCGTAGGACGAACAGCAGAGAAATGACGAATAAAATTCTCAGTTTTTTGGCTGTAACTTTTTAGCCGTTGCTCGCAGCGTATTGGGACTGCGCTCAATCGATTTCTCTCGCAAAATTACGTCGGAATAGTGCCTCCAAGAATTGATTGCAGCCTTTCTCAAAATCGTCGAAATTTTCGTCAAATATCCAAAGGGGTTAGCCTTACTTTTTTGGTCATTTTCGGGGACGAAAATTTTTCGTCCCGGAATCGATTTTTATGACCATCTCTAGAGTAATTCGACCCCCAGGAACTCAGAAAAAACAAGAAAAAGAGCGTAGGACGAACAGCAGAGAAATGACGAATAAAATTCTCAGTTTTTTGGCTGTAACTTTTTAGCCGTTGCTCGCAGCGTATTGGGACTGCGCTCAATCGATTCCTCTCGCGAAATTACGTCGAAATGGTGCCTCCAAGAATTGATTGCAGCCTTTCTCAAAATCGTCGAAATTTTCGACAAGAATCCAAAGGGGTTAGCCTTACTTTTTTGGTCATTTTTGGAGACGAAAATTTTTCGTTTCGTAATCGATTTGTATGACCATCTCTAGAGTAATTCGACCCCCAGGAACTCAGAAAAAACAAGAAAAAGAGCGTAGGACGAACAGCAGAGAAATGACGAATGAAATTCTCAGTTTTTTGGCTGTAACTTTTTAGCCGTTGCTCGCAGCGTATTGGGACTGCGCTCAATCGATTCCTCTCGCGAAATCACGTCGAAATAGTGCCTCTAAGAATTGATTGCAGCCTTTCTCAAAATCGTCGAAATTTTCGACAAAAATCCAAAGGGGTTAGCCTTACTTTTTTGGTCATTTTCGGGGACGAAAATTTTTCGTCCCGGAATCGATTTTTATGACCATCTCTAGAGTAATTCGACCCCCAGGAACTCAGAAAAAACAAGAAAAAAAGCGTAGGACGAACAGCAGAGAAATGACGAATGAAATTCTCAGTTTTTTGGCTGTAACTTTCTAGCCGTTGCTCGCAGCGTATTGGGACTGCGCTCAATCGATTCCTCTCGCGAAATTACGTCGGAATAGTGCCTCTAAGAATTGATTGCAGCCTTTCTCAAAATCGTCGAAATTTTCGACAAAAATCCAAAGGGGTTAGCCTTACTTTTTTGGTCATTTTTGGAGACGAAAATTTTTCGTTTCGGAATCGATTTGTACGACCATCTCTAGAGTAATTCGACCCCCAGGAACTCAGAAAAAACAAGAAAAAGAGCGTAGGACGAACAGCAGAGAAATGAAGAATAAAATTCTCAGTTTTTTGGCTGTAACTTTTTAGCCGTTGCTCGCAGCGTATTGGGACTGCGCTCAATCGATTCCTCTCGCAAAATTACGTCGAAATAGTGCCTCCAAGAATTGATTGCAGCCTTTCTCAAAATCGTCGAAATTTTCGTCAAATATCCGAAGGGGTTAGCCTTACTTTTTTGGTCATTTTCGGGGACGAAAATTTTTCGTCCCGGAATCGATTTTTATGACCATCTCTAGAGTAATTCGACCCCCAGGAACTCAGAAAAAACAAGAAAAAGAGCGTAGGACGAACAGCAGAGAAATGACGAATAAAATTCTCAGTTTTTTGGCTGTAACTTTTTAGCCGTTGCTCGCAGCGTATTGGGACTGCGCTCAATCGATTCCTCTCGCGAAATTACGTCGAAATGGTGCCTCCAAGAATTGATTGCAGCCTTTCTCAAAATCGTCGAAATTTTCGACAAGAATCCAAAGGGGTTAGCCTTACTTTTTTGGTCATTTTTGGAGACGAAAATTTTTCGTTTCGTAATCGATTTGTATGACCATCTCTAGAGTAATTCGACCCCCAGGAACTCAGAAAAAACAAGAAAAAGAGCGTAGGACGAACAGCAGAGAAATGACGAATAAAATTCTCAGTTTTTTGGCTGTAACTTTTTAGCCGTTGCTCGCAGCGTATTGGGACTGCGCTCAATCGATTCCTCTCGCGAAATTACGTCGAAATAGTGCCTCTAAGAATTGATTGCAGCCTTTCTCAAAATCGTCGGAATTTTCGACAAAAATCCAAAGGGGTTAGCCTTACTTTTTTGGTCATTTTCGGGGACGAAAATTTTTCGTCCCGGAATCGATTTTTATGACCATCTCTAGAGTAATTCGACCCCCAGGAACTCAGAAAAAACAAGAAAAAAAGCGTAGGACGAACAGCAGAGAAATGACGAATAAAATTCTCAGTTTTTTGGCTGTAACTTTTTAGCCGTTGCTCGCAGCGTATTGGGACTGCGCTCAATCGATTCCTCTCGCGAAATTACGTCGAAATGGTGCCTCCAAGAATTGATTGCAGCCTTCCTCAAAATCGTCGAAATTTTCGACAAAAATCCAAAGGGGTTAGCCTTACTTTTTTGGTCATTTTTGGAGACGAAAATTTTTCGTTTCGGAATCGATTTGTACGACCATCTCTAGAGTAATTCGACCCCCAGGAACTCAGAAAAAACAAGAAAAAGAGCGTAGGACGAACAGCAGAGAAATGAAGAATAAAATTCTCAGTTTTTTGGCTGTAACTTTTTAGCCGTTGCTCGCAGCGTATTGGGACTGCGCTCAATCGATTCCTCTCGCAAAATTACGTCGAAATAGTGCCTCCAAGAATTGATTGCAGCCTTTCTCAAAATCGTCGAAATTTTCGTCAAATATCCGAAGGGGTTAGCCTTACTTTTTTGGTCATTTTCGGGGACGAAAATTTTTCGTCCCGGAATCGATTTTTATGACCATCTCTAGAGTAATTCGACCCCCAGGAACTCAGAAAAAACAAGAAAAAGAGCGTAGGACGAACAGCAGAGAAATGACGAATAAAATTCTCAGTTTTTTGGCTGTAACTTTTTAGCCGTTGCTCGCAGCGTATTGGGACTGCGCTCAATCGATTCCTCTCGCGAAATTACGTCGAAATGGTGCCTCCAAGAATTGATTGCAGCCTTTCTCAAAATCGTCGAAATTTTCGACAAGAATCCAAAGGGGTTAGCCTTACTTTTTTGGTCATTATTGAAGACGAAAATTTTTCGTTTCGTAATCGATTTGTATGACCATCTCTAGAGTAATTCGACCCCCAGGAACTCAGAAAAAACAAGAAAAAGAGCGTAGGACGAACAGCAGAGAAATGACGAATAAAATTCTCAGTTTTTTGGCTGTAACTTTTTAGCCGTTGCTCGCAGCGTATTGGGACTGCGCTCAATCGATTCCTCTCGCGAAATTACGTCGAAATAGTGCCAGTAAGAATTGATTGCAGCCTTTCTCAAAATCGTCGGAATTTTCGACAAAAATCCAAAGGGGTTAGCCTTACTTTTTTGGTCATTTTCGGGGACGAAAATTTTTCGTCCCGGAATCGATTTTTATGACCATCTCTAGAGTAATTCGACCCCCAGGAACTCAGAAAAAACAAGAAAAAAAGCGTAGGACGAACAGCAGAGAAATGACGAATAAAATTCTCAGTTTTTTGGCTGTAACTTTTTAGCCGTTGCTCGCAGCGTATTGGGACTGCGCTCAATCGATTCCTCTCGCGAAATTACGTCGAAATGGTGCCTCCAAGAATTGATTGCAGCCTTTCTCAAAATCGTCGAAATTTTCGACAAAAATCCAAAGGGGTTAGCCTTACTTTTTTGCTCATTTTTGGGGACGAAAATTTTTCGTTTCGTAATCGATTTGTATGACCATCTCTAGAGTAATTCGACCCCCAGGAACTCAGAAAAAACAAGAAAAAGAGCGTAGGACGAACAGCAGAGAAATGACGAACAAAATTCTCAGTTTTTTGGCTGTAACTTTTTAGCCGTTGCTCGCAGCGTATTGGGACTGCGCTCAATCGATTCCTCTCGCAAAATTACGTCGAAATAGTGCCTTCAAGAATTGATTGCAGCCTTTCTCAAAATCGTCGAAATTTTAGTCAAATATCCAAAGGGGTTAGCCTTACTTTTTTGGTCATTTCCGGGGACGAAAATTTTTCGTCCCGGAATCGATTTTTATGACCATCTCTAGAGTAATTCGACCCCCAGGAACTCAGAAAAAACAAGAAAAAGAGCGTAGGACGAACAGCAGAGAAATGACGAATAAAATTCTCAGTTTTTTGGCTGTAACTTTTTAGCCGTTGCTCGCAGCGTATTGGGACTGCGCTCAATCGATTCCTCTCGCGAAATTACGTCGAAATAGTGCCTCTAAGAATTGATTGCAGCCTTTCTCAAAATCGTCGAAATTTTCGACAAAAATCCAAAGGGGTTAGCCTTACTTTTTTGGTCATTTTCGGGGACGAAAAGTTTTCGTCCCGGAATCGATTTTTATGACCATCTCTAGAGTAATTCGACCCCCAGGAACTCAGAAAAAACAAGAAAAAAAGCGTAGGACGAACAGCAGAGAAATGACGAATAAAATTCTCAGTTTTTTGGCTGTAACTTTTTAGCCGTTGCTCGCAGCGTATTGGGACTGCGCTCAATCGATTCCTCTCGCGAAATTACGTCGGAATAGTGCCTCTAAGAATTGATTGCAGCCTTTCTCAAAATCGTCGAAATTTTCGACAAAAATCCAAAGGGGTTAGCCTCACTTTTTTGGTCATTTTTGGAGACGAAAATTTTTCGTTTCGGAATCGATCTGTATGACCATCTCTAGAGTAATTCGACCCCCAGGAACTCAGAAAAAACAAGAAAAAGAGCGTAGGACGAACAGCAGAGAAATGACGAATAAAATTCTCAGTTTTTTGGCTGTAACTTTTTAGCCGTTGCTCGCAGCGTATTGGGACTGCGCTCAATCGATTCCTCTCGCGAAATTACGTCGAAATGGTGCCTCCAAGAATTGATTGCAGCCTTTCTCAAAATCGTCGAAATTTTCGACAAAAATCCAAAGGGGTTAGCCTTACTTTTTTGGTCATTTTTGGGGACGAAAATTTTTCGTTTCGTAATCGATTTGTATGACCATCTCTAGAGTAATTCGACCCCCAGGAACTCAGAAAAAACGAGAAAAAGGGCGTAGGACGAACAGCAGAGAAATGACGAATAAAATTCTCAGTTTTTTGGCTGTAACTTTTTAGCCGTTGCTCGCAGCGTATTGGGACTGCGCTCAATCGATTTCTCTCGCAAAATTACGTCGGAATAGTGCCTCCAAGAATTGATTGCAGCCTTTCTCAAAATCGTCGAAATTTTCGTCAAATATCCAAAGGGGTTAGCCTTACTTTTTTGGTCATTTTCGGGGACGAAAATTTTTCGTCCCGGAATCGATTTTTATGACCATCTCTAGAGTAATTCGACCCCCAGGAACTCAGAAAAAACAAGAAAAAGAGCGTAGGACGAACAGCAGAGAAATGACGAATAAAATTCTCAGTTTTTTGGCTGTAACTTTTTAGCCGTTGCTCGCAGCGTATTGGGACTGCGCTCAATCGATTCCTCTCGCGAAATTACGTCGAAATGGTGCCTCCAAGAATTGATTGCAGCCTTTCTCAAAATCGTCGAAATTTTCGACAAGAATCCAAAGGGGTTAGCCTTACTTTTTTGGTCATTTTTGGAGACGAAAATTTTTCGTTTCGTAATCGATTTGTATGACCATCTCTAGAGTAATTCGACCCCCAGGAACTCAGAAAAAACAAGAAAAAGAGCGTAGGACGAACAGCAGAGAAATGACGAATGAAATTCTCAGTTTTTTGGCTGTAACTTTTTAGCCGTTGCTCGCAGCGTATTGGGACTGCGCTCAATCGATTCCTCTCGCGAAATCACGTCGAAATAGTGCCTCTAAGAATTGATTGCAGCCTTTCTCAAAATCGTCGAAATTTTCGACAAAAATCCAAAGGGGTTAGCCTTACTTTTTTGGTCATTTTCGGGGACGAAAATTTTTCGTCCCGGAATCGATTTTTATGACCATCTCTAGAGTAATTCGACCCCCAGGAACTCAGAAAAAACAAGAAAAAAAGCGTAGGACGAACAGCAGAGAAATGACGAATGAAATTCTCAGTTTTTTGGCTGTAACTTTCTAGCCGTTGCTCGCAGCGTATTGGGACTGCGCTCAATCGATTCCTCTCGCGAAATTACGTCGGAATAGTGCCTCTAAGAATTGATTGCAGCCTTTCTCAAAATCGTCGAAATTTTCGACAAAAATCCAAAGGGGTTAGCCTTACTTTTTTGGTCATTTTTGGAGACGAAAATTTTTCGTTTCGGAATCGATTTGTACGACCATCTCTAGAGTAATTCGACCCCCAGGAACTCAGAAAAAACAAGAAAAAGAGCGTAGGACGAACAGCAGAGAAATGAAGAATAAAATTCTCAGTTTTTTGGCTGTAACTTTTTAGCCGTTGCTCGCAGCGTATTGGGACTGCGCTCAATCGATTCCTCTCGCGAAATTACGTCGAAATAGTGCCTCCAAGAATTGATTGCAGCCTTTCTCGAAATCGTCGAAATTTTCGACAAAAATCCAAAGGGGTTAGCCTTACTTTTTTGGTCATTTTTGGAGACGAAAATTTTTCGTTTCGGAATCGATCTGTATGACCATCTCTAGAGTAATTCGACCCCCAGGAACTCAGAAAAAACAAGAAAAAGAGCGTAGGACGAACAGCAGAGAAATGACGAATAAAATTCTCAGTTTTTTGGCTGTAACTTTTTAGCCGTTCCTCGCAGCGTATTGGGACTGCGCTCAATCGATTCCTCTCGCGAAATTACGTCGAAATGGTGCCTCCAAGAATTGATTGCAGCCTTTCTCAAAATCGTCGAAATTTTCGACAAAAATCCAAAGGGGTTAGCCTTACTTTTTTGCTCATTTTTGGGGACGAAAAGTTTTCGTTTCGTAATCGATTTGTATGACCATCTCTAGAGTAATTCGACCCCCAGGAACTCAGAAAAAACAAGAAAAAGAGCGTAGGACGAACAGCAGAGAAATGACGAATAAAATTCTCAGTTTTTTGGCTGTAACTTTTTAGCCGTTGCTCGCAGCGTATTGGGACTGCGCTCAATCGATTCCTCTCGCAAAATTACGTCGAAATAGTGCCTCCAAGAATTGATTGCAGCCTTTCTCAAAATCGTCGAAATTTTCGTCAAATATCCAAAGGGGTTAGCCTTACTTTTTTGGTCATTTCCGGGGACGAAAATTTTTCGTCCCGGAATCGATTTTTATGACCATCTCTAGAGTAATTCGACCCCCAGGAACTCAGAAAAAACAAGAAAAAGAGCGTAGGACGAACAGCAGAGAAATGACGAATAAAATTCTCAGTTTTTTGGCTGTAACTTTTTAGCCGTTGCTCGCAGCGTATTGGGACTGCGCTCAATCGATTCCTCTCGCGAAATTACGTCGGAATAGTGCCTCTAAGAATTGATTGCAGCCTTTCTCGAAATCGTCGAAATTTTCGACAAAAATCCAAAGGGGTTAGCCTTACTTTTTTGGTCATTTTTGGAGACGAAAATTTTTCGTTCCGGAATCGATCTGTATGACCATCTCCAGAGTAATTCGACCCCCAGGAACTCAGAAAAAACAAGAAAAAGAGCGTAGGACGAACAGCAGAGAAATGACGAATAAAATTCTCAGTTTTTTGGCTGTAACTTTTTAGCCGTTGCTCGCAGCGTATTGGGACTGCGCTCAATCGATTCCTCTCGCGAAATTACGTCGAAATGGTGCCTCCAAGAATTGATTGCAGCCTTTCTCAAAATCGTCGAAATTTTCGACAAAAATCCAAAGGGGTTAGCCTTACTTTTTTGGTCATTATTGGGGACGAAAATTTTTCGTTTCGTAATCGATTTGTATGACCATCTCTAGAGTAATTCGACCCCCAGGAACTCAGAAAAAACAAGAAAAAGAGCGTAGGACGAACAGCAGAGAAATGACGAATGAAATTCTCAGTTTTTTGGCTGTAACTTTTTAGCCGTTGCTCGCAGCGTATTGGGACTGCGCTCAATCGATTCCTCTCGCAAAATTACGTCGAAATAGTGCCTCCAAGAATTGATTGCAGCCTTTCTCAAAATCGTCGAAATTTTCGTCAAATATCCGAAGGGGTTAGCCTTACTTTTTTGGTCATTTTCGGGGACGAAAATTTTTCGTCCCGGAATCGATTTTTATGACCATCTCTAGAGTAATTCGACCCCCAGGAACTCAGGAAAAACAAGAAAAAGAGCGTAGGACGAACAGCAGAGAAATGACGAATAAAATTCTCAGTTTTTTGGCTGTAACTTTTTAGCCGTTGCTCGCAGCGTATTGGGACTGCGCTCAATCGATTCCTCTCGCGAAATTACGTCGAAATGGTGCCTCCAAGAATTGATTGCAGCCTTTCTCAAAATCGTCGAAATTTTCGACAAGAATCCAAAGGGGTTAGCCTTACTTTTTTGGTCATTTTTGGAGACGAAAATTTTTCGTTCCGTAATCGATTTGTATGACCATCTCTAGAGTAATTCGACCCCCAGGAACTCAGACAAAACAAGAAAAAGAGCGTAGGACGAACAGCAGAGAGATGACGAATAAAATTCTCAGTTTTTTGGCTGTAACTTTTTAGCCGTTGCTCGCAGCGTATTGGGACTGCGCTCAATCGATTCCTCTTGCGAAATTACGTCGAAATGGTGCCTCCAAGAATTGATTGCAGCCTTTCTCAAAATCGTCGAAATTTTCGACAAAAATCCAAAGGGGTTAGCCTTACTTTTTTGCTCATTTTTGGAGACGAAAATTTTTCGTTCCGTAATCGATTTGTATGACCATCTCTAGAGTAATTCGACCCCCAGGAACTCAGAAAAAACAAGAAAAAGAGCGTAGGACGAACAGCAGAGAAATGACGAACAAAATTCTCAGTTTTTTGGCTGTAACTTTTTAGCCGTTGCTCGCAGCGTATTGGGACTGCGCTCAATCGATTCCTCTCGCAAAATTACGTCGAAATAGTGCCTTCAAGAATTGATTGCAGCCTTTCTCAAAATCGTCGAAATTTTCGTCAAATATCCAAAGGGGTTAGCCTTACTTTTTTGGTCATTTCCGGGGACGAAAATTTTTCGTCCCGGAATCGATTTTTATGACCATCTCTAGAGTAATTCGACCCCCAGGAACTCAGAAAAAACAAGAAAAAGAGCGTAGGACGAACAGCAGAGAAATGACGAATAAAATTCTCAGTTTTTTGGCTGTAACTTTTTAGCCGTTGCTCGCAGCGTATTGGGACTGCGCTCAATCGATTCCTCTCGCGAAATTACGTCGAAATAGTGCCTCTAAGAATTGATTGCAGCCTTTCTCAAAATCGTCGAAATTTTCGACAAAAATCCAAAGGGGTTAGCCTTACTTTTTTGGTCATTTTCGGGGACGAAAATTTTTCGTCCCGGAATCGATTTTTATGACCATCTCTAGAGTAATTCGACCCCCAGGAACTCAGAAAAAACTAGAAAAAAAGCGTAGGACGAACAGCAGAGAAATGACGAATAAAATTCTCAGTTTTTTGGCTGTAACTTTTTAGCCGTTGCTCGCAGCGTATTGGGACTGCGCTCAATCGATTCCTCTCGCGAAATTACGTCGGAATAGTGCCTCTAAGAATTGATTGCAGCCTTTCTCAAAATCGTCGAAATTTTCGACAAAAATCCAAAGGGGTTAGCCTTACTTTTTTGGTCATTTTTGGAGACGAAAATTTTTCGTTTCGGAATCGATCTGTATGACCATCTCTAGAGTAATTCGACCCCCAGGAACTCAGAAAAAACAAGAAAAAGAGCGTAGGACGAACAGCAGAGAAATGACGAATAAAATTCTCAGTTTTTTGGCTGTAACTTTTTAGCCGTTGCTCGCAGCGTATTGGGACTGCGCTCAATCGATTCCTCTCGCGAAATTACGTCGAAATGGTGCCTCCAAGAATTGATTGCAGCCTTTCTCAAAATCGTCGAAATTTTCGACAAAAATCCAAAGGGGTTAGCCTTACTTTTTTGCTCATTTTTGGGGACGAAAATTTTTCGTTTCGTAATCGATTTGTATGACCATCTCTAGAGTAATTCGACCCCCAGGAACTCAGAAAAAACGAGAAAAAGAGCGTAGGACGAACAGCAGAGAAATGACGAATAAAATTCTCAGTTTTTTGGCTGTAACTTTTTAGCCGTTGCTCGCAGCGTATTGGGACTGCGCTCAATCGATTTCTCTCGCAGAATTACGTCGGAATAGTGCCTCCAAGAATTGATTGCAGCCTTTCTCAAAATCGTCGAAATTTTCGTCAAATATCCAAAGGGGTTAGCCTTACTTTTTTGGTCATTTTCGGGGACGAAAATTTTTCGTCCCGGAATCGATTTTTATGACCATCTCTAGAGTAATTCGACCCCCAGGAACTCAGAAAAAACAAGAAAAAGAGCGTAGGACGAACAGCAGAGAAATGACGAATAAAATTCTCAGTTTTTTGGCTGTAACTTTTTAGCCGTTGCTCGCAGCGTATTGGGACTGCGCTCAATCGATTCCTCTCGCGAAATTACGTCGAAATGGTGCCTCCAAGAATTGATTGCAGCCTTTCTCAAAATCGTCGAAATTTTCGACAAGAATCCAAAGGGGTTAGCCTTACTTTTTTGGTCATTTTTGGAGACGAAAATTTTTCGTTTCGTAATCGATTTGTATGACCATCTCTAGAGTAATTCGACCCCCAGGAACTCAGAAAAAACAAGAAAAAGAGCGTAGGACGAACAGCAGAGAAATGACGAATGAAATTCTCAGTTTTTTGGCTGTAACTTTTTAGCCGTTGCTCGCAGCGTATTGGGACTGCGCTCAATCGATTCCTCTCGCGAAATCACGTCGAAATAGTGCCTCTAAGAATTGATTGCAGCCTTTCTCAAAATCGTCGAAATTTTCGACAAAAATCCAAAGGGGTTAGCCTTACTTTTTTGGTCATTTTCGGGGACGAAAATTTTTCGTCCCGGAATCGATTTTTATGACCATCTCTAGAGTAATTCGACCCCCAGGAACTCAGAAAAAACAAGAAAAAAAGCGTAGGACGAACAGCAGAGAAATGACGAATGAAATTCTCAGTTTTTTGGCTGTAACTTTCTAGCCGTTGCTCGCAGCGTATTGGGACTGCGCTCAATCGATTCCTCTCGCGAAATCACGTCGGAATAGTGCCTCTAAGAATTGATTGCAGCCTTTCTCAAAATCGTCGAAATTTTCGACAAAAATCCAAAGGGGTTAGCCTTACTTTTTTGGTCATTTTTGGAGACGAAAATTTTTCGTTTCGGAATCGATTTGTACGACCATCTCTAGAGTAATTCGACCCCCAGGAACTCAGAAGAAACAAGAAAAAGAGCGTAGGACGAACAGCAGAGAAATGAAGAATAAAATTCTCAGTTTTTTGGCTGTAACTTTTTAGCCGTTGCTCGCAGCGTATTGGGACTGCGCTCAATCGATTCCTCTCGCGAAATTACGTCGAAATAGTGCCTCCAAGAATTGATTGCAGCCTTTCTCGAAATCGTCGAAATTTTCGACAAAAATCCAAAGGGGTTAGCCTTACTTTTTTGGTCATTTTTGGAGACGAAAATTTTTCGTTTCGGAATCGATCTGTATGACCATCTCTAGAGTAATTCGACCCCCAGGAACTCAGAAAAAACAAGAAAAAGAGCGTAGGACGAACAGCAGAGAAATGACGAATAAAATTCTCAGTTTTTTGGCTGTAACTTTTTAGCCGTTCCTCGCAGCGTATTGGGACTGCGCTCTATCGATTCCTCTCGCGAAATTACGTCGAAATGGTGCCTCCAGGAATTGATTGCAGCCTTTCTCAAAATCGTCGAAATTTTCGACAAAAATCCAGAGGGGTTAGCCTTACTTTTTTGCTCATTTTTGGGGACGAAAAGTTTTCGTTTCGTAATCGATTTGTATGACCATCTCTAGAGTAATTCGACCCCCAGGAACTCAGAAAAAACAAGAAAAAGAGCGTAGGACGAACAGCAGAGAAATGACGAATAAAATTCTCAGTTTTTTGGCTGTAACTTTTTAGCCGTTGCTCGCAGCGTATTGGGACTGCGCTCAATCGATTCCTCTCGCAAAATTACGTCGAAATAGTGCCTCCAAGAATTGATTGCAGCCTTTCTCAAAATCGTCGAAATTTTCGTCAAATATCCAAAGGGGTTAGCCTTACTTTTTTGGTCATTTCCGGGGACGAAAATTTTTCGTCCCGGAATCGATTTTTATGACCATCTCTAGAGTAATTCGACCCCCAGGAACTCAGAAAAAACAAGAAAAAGAGCGTAGGACGAACAGCAGAGAAATGACGAATAAAATTCTCAGTTTTTTGGCTGTAACTTTTTAGCCGTTGCTCGCAGCGTATTGGGACTGCGCTCAATCGATTCCTCTCGCGAAATTACGTCGGAATAGTGCCTCTGAGAATTGATTGCAGCCTTTCTCGAAATCGTCGAAATTTTCGACAAAAATCCAAAGGGGTTAGCCTTACTTTTTTGGTCATTTTTGGAGACGAAAATTTTTCGTTCCGGAATCGATCTGTATGACCATCTCCAGAGTAATTCGACCCCCAGGAACTCAGAAAAAACAAGAAAAAGAGCGTAGGACGAACAGCAGAGAAATGACGAATAAAATTCTCAGTTTTTTGGCTGTAACTTTTTAGCCGTTGCTCGCAGCGTATTGGGACTGCGCTCAATCGATTCCTCTCGCGAAATTACGTCGAAATGGTGCCTCCAAGAATTGATTGCAGCCTTTCTCAAAATCGTCGAAATTTTCGACAAAAATCCAAAGGGGTTAGCCTTACTTTTTTGGTCATTTTTGGGGACGAAAATTTTTCGTTTCGTAATCGATTTGTATGACCATCTCTAGAGTAATTCGACCCCCAGGAACTCAGAAAAAACAAGAAAAAGAGCGTAGGACGAACAGCAGAGAAATGACGAAGAAAATTCTCAGTTTTTTGGCTGTAACTTTTTAGCCGTTGCTCGCAGCGTATTGGGACTGCGCTCAATCGATTCCTCTCGCGAAATTACGTCGAAATGGTGCCTCCAAGAATTGATTGCAGCCTTTCTCAAAATCGTCGAAATTTTCGACAAAAATCCAAAGGGGTTAGCCTTACTTTTTTGGTCATTATTGGGGACGAAAATTTTTCGTTTCGTAATCGATTTGTATGACCATCTCTAGAGTAATTCGACCCCCAGGAACTCAGAAAAAACAAGAAAAAGAGCGTAGGACGAACAGCAGAGAAATGACGAATAAAATTCTCAGTTTTTTGGCTGTAACTTTTTAGCCGTTGCTCGCAGCGTATTGGGACTGCGCTCAATCGATTCCTCTCGCAAAATTACGTCGAAATAGTGCCTCCAAGAATTGATTGCAGCCTTTCTCAAAATCGTCGAAATTTTCGTCAAATATCCAAAGGGGTTAGCCTTACTTTTTTGGTCATTGTCGGGGACGAAAATTTTTCGTCCCGGAATCGATTTTTATGACCATCACTAGAGTAATTCGACCCCCAGGAACTCAGAAAAAACAAGAAAAAGAGCGTAGGACGAACAGCAGAGAAATGACGAATAAAATTCTCAGTTTTTTGGCTGTAACTTTTTAGCCGTTGCTCGCAGCGTATTGGGACTGCGCTCAATCGATTCCTCTCGCGAAATTACGTCGAAATGGTGCCTCCAAGAATTGATTGCAGCCTTTCTCAAAATCGTCGAAATTTTCGACAAAAATCCAAAGGGGTTAGCCTTACTTTTTTGGTCATTTTTGGAGACGAAAATTTTTCGTTTCGGAATCGATCTGTATGACCATCTCTAGAGTAATTCGACCCCCAGGAACTCAGAAAAAACAAGAAAAAGAGCGTAGGACGAACAGCAGAGAAATGACGAATAAAATTCTCAGTTTTTTGGCTGTAACTTTTTAGCCGTTGCTCGCAGCGTATTGGGACTGCGCTCAATCGATTCCTCTCGCGAAATTACGTCGAAATGGTGCCTCCAAGAATTGATTGCAGCCTTTCTCAAAATCGTCGAAATTTTCGACAAAAATCCAAAGGGGTTAGCCTTACTTTTTTGGTCATTTTTGGGGACGAAAATTTTTCGTTTCGTAATCGATTTGTATGACCATCTCTAGAGTAATTCGACCCCCAGGAACTCAGAAAAAACAAGAAAAAGAGCGTAGGACGAACAGCAGAGAAATGACGAATAAAATTCTCAGTTTTTTTGGCTGTAACTTTTTAGCCGTTGCTCGCAGCGTATTGGGACTGCGCTCAATCGATTTCTCTCGCAAAATTACGTCGGAATAGTGCCTCCAAGAATTGATTGCAGCCTTTCTCAAAATCGTCGAAATTTTCGTCAAATATCCAAAGGGGTTAGCCTTACTTTTTTGGTCATTTTCGGGGACGAAAATTTTTCGTCCCGGAATCGATTTTTATGACCATCTCTAGAGTAATTCGACCCCCAGGAACTCAGAAAAAACAAGAAAAAGAGCGTAGGACAAACAGCAGAGAAATGACGAATAAAATTCTCAGTTTTTTGGCTGTAACTTTTTAGCCGTTGCTCGCAGCGTATTGGGACTGCGCTCAATCGATTCCTCTCGCGAAATTACGTCGGAATAGTGCCTCTAAGAATTGATTGCAGCCTTTTTCAAAATCGTCGAAATTTTCGACAAAAATCCAAAGGGGTTAGCCTTACTTTTTTGGTCATTTTTGGAGACGAAAATTTTTCGTTTCGGAATCGATTTGTACGACCATCTCTAGAGTAATTCGACCCCCAGGAACTCAGAAAAAACAAGAAAAAGAGCGTAGGACGAACAGCAGAGAAATGAAGAATAAAATTCTCAGTTTTTTGGCTGTAACTTTTTAGCCGTTGCTCGCAGCGTATTGGGACTGCGCTCAATCGATTCCTCTCGCAAAATTACGTCGAAATAGTGCCTCCAAGAATTGATTGCAGCCTTTCTCAAAATCGTCGAAATTTTCGTCAAATATCCAAAGGGGTTAGCCTTACTTTTTTGGTCATTGTCGGGGACGAAAATTTTTCGTCCCGGAATCGATTTTTATGACCATCACTAGAGTAATTCGACCCCCAGGAACTCAGAAAAAACAAGAAAAAGAGCGTAGGACGAACAGCAGAGAAATGACGAATAAAATTCTCAGTTTTTTGGCTGTAACTTTTTAGCCGTTGCTCGCAGCGTATTGGGACTGCGCTCAATCGATTCCTCTCGCGAAATTACGTCGAAATAGTGCCTCTAAGAATTGATTGCAGCCTTTCTCTTAATCGTCGAAATTTTCGACAAAAATCCAAAGGGGTTAGCCTTACTTTTTTGGTCATTTTTGGAGACGAAAATTTTTCGTTTCGGAATCGATTTGTACGACCATCTCTAGAGTAATTCGACCCCCAGGAACTCAGAAAAAACAAGAAAAAGAGCGTAGGACGAACAGCAGAGAAATGAAGAATAAAATTCTCAGTTTTTTGGCTGTAACTTTTTAGCCGTTGCTCGCAGCGTATTGGGACTGCGCTCAATCGATTCCTCTCGCGAAATTACGTCGAAATAGTGCCTCCAAGAATTGATTGCAGCCTTTCTCGAAATCGTCGAAATTTTCGACAAAAATCCAAAGGGGTTAGCCTTACTTTTTTGGTCATTTTTGGAGACGAAAATTTTTCGTTTCGGAATCGATCTGTATGACCATCTCTAGAGTAATTCGACCCCCAGGAACTCAGAAAAAACAAGAAAAAGAGCGTAGGACGAACAGCAGAGAAATGACGAATAAAATTCTCAGTTTTTTGGCTGTAACTTTTTAGCCGTTCCTCGCAGCGTATTGGGACTGCGCTCAATCGATTCCTCTCGCGAAATTACGTCGAAATGGTGCCTCCAAGAATTGATTGCAGCCTTTCTCAAAATCGTCGAAATTTTCGACAAAAATCCAAAGGGGTTAGCCTTACTTTTTTGCTCATTTTTGGGGACGAAAAGTTTTCGTTTCGTAATCGATTTGTATGACCATCTCTAGAGTAATTCGACCCCCAGGAACTCAGAAAAAACAAGAAAAAGAGCGTAGGACGAACAGCAGAGAAATGACGAATAAAATTCTCAGTTTTTTGGCTGTAACTTTTTAGCCGTTGCTCGCAGCGTATTGGGACTGCGCTCAATCGATTCCTCTCGCAAAATTACGTCGAAATAGTGCCTCCAAGAATTGATTGCAGCCTTTCTCAAAATCGTCGAAATTTTCGTCAAATATCCAAAGGGGTTAGCCTTACTTTTTTGGTCATTTCCGGGGACGAAAATTTTTCGTCCCGGAATCGATTTTTATGACCATCTCTAGAGTAATTCGACCCCCAGGAACTCAGAAAAAACAAGAAAAAGAGCGTAGGACGAACAGCAGAGAAATGACGAATAAAATTCTCAGTTTTTTGGCTGTAACTTTTTAGCCGTTGCTCGCAGCGTATTGGGACTGCGCTCAATCGATTCCTCTCGCGAAATTACGTCGAAATAGTGCCTCTAAGAATTGATTGCAGCCTTTCTCGAAATCGTCGAAATTTTCGACAAAAATCCAAAGGGGTTAGCCTTACTTTTTTGGTCATTTTTGGAGACGAAAATTTTTCGTTCCGGAATCGATCTGTATGACCATCTCTAGAGTAATTCGACCCCCAGGAACTCAGAAAAAACAAGAAAAAGAGCGTAGGACGAACAGCAGAGAAATGACGAATAAAATTCTCAGTTTTTTGGCTGTAACTTTTTAGCCGTTGCTCGCAGCGTATTGGGACTGCGCTCAATCGATTCCTCTCGCGAAATTACGTCGAAATGGTGCCTCCAAGAATTGATTGCAGCCTTTCTCAAAATCGTCGAAATTTTCGACAAAAATCCAAAGGGGTTAGCCTTACTTTTTTGGTCATTTTTGGGGACGAAAATTTTTCGTTTCGTAATCGATTTGTATGACCATCTCTAGAGTAATTCGACCCCCAGGAACTCAGAAAAAACAAGAAAAAGAGCGTAGGACGAACAGCAGAGAAATGACGAATAAAATTCTCAGTTTTTTGGCTGTAACTTTTTAGCCGTTGCTCGCAGCGTATTGGGACTGCGCTCAATCGATTCCTCTCGCGAAATTACGTCGAAATGGTGCCTCCAAGAATTGATTGCAGCCTTTCTCAAAATCGTCGAAATTTTCGACAAAAATCCAAAGGGGTTAGCCTTACTTTTTTGGTCATTTTTGGAGACGAAAATTTTTCGTTTCGGAATCGATCTGTATGACCATCTCTAGAGTAATTCGACCCCCAGGAACTCAGAAAAAACAAGAAAAAGAGCGTAGGACGAACAGCAGAGAAATGACGAATAAAATTCTCAGTTTTTTGGCTGTAACTTTTTAGCCGTTGCTCGCAGCGTATTGGGACTGCGCTCAATCGATTCCTCTCGCGAAATTACGTCGAAATGGTGCCTCCAAGAATTGATTGCAGCCTTTCTCAAAATCGTCGAAATTTTCGACAAAAATCCAAAGGGGTTAGCCTTACTTTTTTGGTCATTTTTGGGGACGAAAATTTTTCGTTTCGTAATCGATTTGTATGACCATCTCTAGAGTAATTCGACCCCCAGGAACTCAGAAAAAACAAGAAAAAGAGCGTAGGACGAACAGCAGAGAAATGACGAATAAAATTCTCAGTTTTTTTGGCTGTAACTTTTTAGCCGTTGCTCGCAGCGTATTGGGACTGCGCTCAATCGATTTCTCTCGCAAAATTACGTCGGAATAGTGCCTCCAAGAATTGATTGCAGCCTTTCTCAAAATCGTCGAAATTTCCGTCAAATATCCAAAGGGGTTAGCCTTACTTTTTTGGTCATTTTCGGGGACGAAAATTTTTCGTCCCGGAATCGATTTTTATGACCATCTCTAGAGTAATTCGACCCCCAGGAACTCAGAAAAAACAAGAAAAAGAGCGTAGGACGAACAGCAGAGAAATGACGAATAAAATTCTCAGTTTTTTGGCTGTAACTTTTTAGCCGTTGCTCGCAGCGTATTGGGACTGCGCTCAATCGATTCCTCTCGCGAAATTACGTCGGAATAGTGCCTCTAAGAATTGATTGCAGCCTTTCTCAAAATCGTCGAAATTTTCGACAAAAATCCAAAGGGGTTAGCCTTACTTTTTTGGTCATTTTTGGAGACGAAAATTTTTCGTTTCGGAATCGATTTGTACGACCATCTCTAGAGTAATTCGACCCCCAGGAACTCAGAAAAAACAAGAAAAAGAGCGTAGGACGAACAGCAGAGAAATGAAGAATAAAATTCTCAGTTTTTTGGCTGTAACTTTTTAGCCGTTGCTCGCAGCGTATTGGGACTGCGCTCAATCGATTCCTCTCGCGAAATTACGTCGAAATAGTGCCTCCAAGAATTGATTGCAGCCTTTCTCGAAATCGTCGAAATTTTCGACAAAAATCCAAAGGGGTTAGCCTTACTTTTTTGGTCATTTTTGGAGACGAAAATTTTTCGTTTCGGAATCGATCTGTATGACCATCTCTAGAGTAATTCGACCCCCAGGAACTCAGAAAAAACAAGAAAAAGAGCGTAGGACGAACAGCAGAGAAATGACGAATAAAATTCTCAGTTTTTTGGCTGTAACTTTTTAGCCGTTGCTCGCAGCGTATTGGGACTGCGCTCAATCGATTCCTCTCGCGAAATTACGTCGAAATGGTGCCTTCAAGAATTGATTGCAGCCTTTCTCAAAATCGTCGAAATTTTCGACAAAAATCCAAAGGGGTTAGCCTTACTTTTTTGGTCATTTTCGGGGACGAAAATTTTTCGTCCCGGAATCGATTTGTATGACCATCTCTAGAGTAATTCGACCCCCAGGAACCCAGAAAAAACAAGAAAAAGAGCGTAGGACGAACAGCAGAGAAATGACGAATAAAATTCTCAGTTTTTTGGCTGTAACTTTTTAGCCGTTGCTCGCAGCGTATTGGGACTGCGCTCAATCGATTCCTCTCGCAAAATTACGTCGAAATAGTGCCTCCAAGAATTGATTGCAGCCTTTCTCAAATTCGTCGAAATTTTCGTCAAAAATCCAAAGGGGTTAGCCTTACTTTTTTGGTCATTTTCGGGGACGAAAATTTTTCGTCCCGGAATCGATTTGTATGACCATCTCTAGAGTAATTCGACCCCCAGGAACCCAGAAAAAACAAGAAAAAGAGCGTAGGACGAACAGCAGAGAAATGACGAATACAATTCTCAGTTTTTTGGCTGTAACTTTTTAGCCGTTGCTCGCAGCGTATTGGGACTGCGCTCAATCGATTCCTCTCGCGAAATTACGTCGAAATAGTGCCTCTAAGAATTGATTGCAGCCTTTCTCTTAATCGTCGAAATTTTCGACAAAAATCCAAAGGGGTTAGCCTTACTTTTTTGGTCATTTTTGGAGACGAAAATTTTTCGTTTCGGAATCGATCTGTATGACCATCTCTAGAGTAATTCGACCCCCAGGAACTCAGAAAAAACAAGAAAAAGAGCGTAGGACGAACAGCAGAGAAATGACGAATAAAATTCTCAGTTTTTTGGCTGTAACTTTTTAGCCGTTGCTCGCAGCGTATTGGGACTGCGCTCAATCGATTCCTCTCGCGAAATTACGTCGAAATAGTGCCTCTAAGAATTGATTGCAGCCTTTCTCGAAATCGTCGAAATTTTCGACAAAAATCCAAAGGGGTTAGCCTTACTTTTTTGGTCATTTTTGGAGACGAAAATTTTTCGTTTCGTAATCGATTTGTATGACCATCTCTAGAGTAATTCGACCCCCAGGAACTCAGAAAAAACAAGAAAAAGAGCGTAGGACGAACAGCAGAGAAATGACGAATAAAATTCTCAGTTTTTTGGCTGTAACTTTTTAGCCGTTGCTCGCGGCGTATTGGGACTGCGCTCAATCGATTCCTCTCGCAAAATTACGTCGAAATAGTGCCTCCAAGAATTGATTGCAGCCTTTCTCAAAATCGTCGAAATTTTCGTCAAAAATCCAAAGGGGTTAGCCTTACTTTTTTGGTCATTTTCGAGGACGAAAATTTTTCGTCCCGGAATCGATTTTTATGACCATCTCTAGAGTAATTCGACCCCCAGGAACTCAGAAAAAACAAGAAAAAGAGCGTAGGACGAACAGCAGAGAAATGACGAATAAGATTCTCAGTTTTTTGGCTGTAACTTTCTAGCCGTTGCTCGCAGCGTATTGGGACTGCGCTCAATCGATTCCTCTCGCAAAATTACGTCGAAATAGTGCCTCCAAGAATTGATTGCAGCCTTTCTCAAAATCGTCGAAATTTTCGTCAAAAATCCAAAGGGGTTAGCCTTACTTTTTTGGTCATTTTTGGAGACGAAAATTTTTCGTTTCGGAATCGATTTGTATGACCATCTCTCGAGTAATTCGACCCCCAGGAACTCAGAAAAAACAAGAAAAAGAGCGTAGGACGAACAGCAGAGAAATGACGATTAAAATTCTCAGTTTTTTGGCTGTAACTTTCTAGACGTTGCTCGCAGCGTATTGGGACTGCGCTCAATCGATTCCTCGCGCAAAATTACGTCGAAATAGTGCCTCCAAGAATTGATTGCAGCCTTTCTCGAAATCGTCGAAATTTTCGACAAAAATCCAAAGGGGTTAGCCTTACTTTTTTGGTCATTTTTGGAGACGAAACTTTTTCGTTTCGTAATCGATTTGTATGACCATCTCTAGAGTAAGTCGACCCCCAGGAACTCAGAAAAAACAAGAAAAAGAGCGTAGGACGAACAGCAGAGAAATGACAAATAAAATTCTCAGTTTTTTGGCTGAAATTTTTTAGCCGTTGCTCGCAGCGTATTGGGACTGCGCTCAATCGATTCCTCTCGCAAAATTACGTCGAAATAGTGCCTCCAAGAATTGATTGCAGCCTTTCTCAAAATCGTCGAAATTTTCGTCAAAAATCCAAAGGGGTTAGCCTTACTTTTTTGGTCATTTTTGGAGACGAAAATTTTTCGTTTCGGAATCGATTTGTATGACCATCTCTCGAGTAATTCGACCCCCAGGAACTCAGAAAAAACAAGAAAAAGAGCGTAGGACGAACAGCAGAGAAATGACGATTAAAATTCTCAGTTTTTTGGCTGTAACTTTCTAGACGTTGCTCGCAGCGTATTGGGACTGCGCTCAATCGATTCCTCGCGCAAAATTACGTCGAAATAGTGCCTCCAAGAATTGATTGCAGCCTTTCTCGAAATCGTCGAAATTTTCGACAAAAATCCAAAGGGGTTAGCCTTACTTTTTTGGTCATTTTTGGAGACGAAACTTTTTCGTTTCGTAATCGATTTGTATGACCATCTCTAGAGTAAGTCGACCCCCAGGAACTCAGAAAAAACAAGAAAAAGAGCGTAGGACGAACAGCAGAGAAATGACAAATAAAATTCTCAGTTTTTTGGCTGAAATTTTTTAGCCGTTGCTCGCAGCGTATTGGGACTGCGCTCAATCGATTCCTCTCGCAAAATTACGTCGAAATAGTGCCTCCAAGAATTGATTGCAGCCTTTCTCAAAATCGTCGAAATTTTCGTCAAAAATCCAAAGGAGTTAGCCTTACTTTTTTGGTCATTTTTGGAGACGAAAATTTTTCGTTTCGGAATCAATTTGTATGACCATCTCTCGAGTAATTCGACCCCCAGGAACTCAGAAAAAACAAGAAAAAGAGCGTAGGACGAACAGCAGAGAAATGACGATTAAAATTCTCAGTTTTTTGGCTGTAACTTTCTAGACGTTGCTCGCAGCGTATTGGGACTGCGCTCAATCGATTGCTCTCGCAAAATTACGTCGAAATAGTGCCTCCAAGAATTGATTGCAGCCTTTCTCAAAATCTTCGAAATTTTCGACAAAAATCCAAAGGGGTTAGCCTTACTTTTTTGGTCATGTTTGGAGACGAAAATTTTTCGTTTCGGAATCGATTTGTATAACCATCTCTAGAGTAATTCGACCCCCAGGAACTCAGGAAAAACAAGAAAAAGAGCGTAGGACGAACAGCAGAGAAATGACGAATAAAATTCTCAGTTTTTTGGCTGTAACTTTCTAGACGTTGCTCGCAGCGTATTGGGACTGCGCTCAATCGATTCCTCTCGCGAAATTACGTCGAAATAGTGCCTCTTAGAATTGATTGCAGCCTTTCTCAAAATCGTCGAAATTCTCGACAAAAATCCAAAGGGGTTAGCCTTACTTTTTTGGTCATTTTTGGAGACGAAAATTTTTCGTTTCGTAATCGATTTGTATGACCATCTCTAGAGTAATTTGACCCCCAGGAACTCAGAAAAAACAAGAAAAAGAGCGTAGGACGAACAGCAGAGAAATGACGAATAAAATTCTCAGTTTTTTGGCTGTAACTTTTTAGCCGTTGCTCGCAGCGTATTGGGACTGCGCTCAATCGATTCCTCTCGCAAAATTACGTCGAAATAGTGCCTCCAAGAATTGATTGCAGCCTTTCTCGAAATCGTCGAAATTTTCGACAAAAATCCAAAGGGGTTAGCCTTACTTTTTTGGTCATTTTTGGAGACGAAAATTTTTCGTTTCGGAATCGATTTGTATGACCATCTCTCGAGTAATTCGACCCCCAGGAACTCAGAAAAAACAAGAAAAAGAGCGTAGGACGAACAGCAGAGAAATGACGATTAAAATTCTCAGTTTTTTGGCTGTAACTTTCTAGACGTTGCTCGCAGCGTATTGGGACTGCGCTCAATCGATTCCTCGCGCAAAATTACGTCGAAATAGTGCCTCCAAGAATTGATTGCAGCCTTTCTCGAAATCGTCGAAATTTTCGACAAAAATCCAAAGGGGTTAGCCTTACTTTTTTGGTCATTTTTGGAGACGAAACTTTTTCGTTTCGTAATCGATTTGTATGACCATCTCTAGAGTAAGTCGACCCCCAGGAACTCAGAAAAAACAAGAAAAAGAGCGTAGGACGAACAGCAGAGAAATGACAAATAAAATTCTCAGTTTTTTGGCTGAAATTTTTTAGCCGTTGCTCGCAGCGTATTGGGACTGCGCTCAATCGATTCCTCTCGCAAAATTACGTCGAAATAGTGCCTCCAAGAATTGATTGCAGCCTTTCTCAAAATCGTCGAAATTTTCGTCAAAAATCCAAAGGGGTTAGCCTTACTTTTTTGGTCATTTTTGGAGACGAAAATTTTTCGTTTCGGAATCAATTTGTATGACCATCTCTCGAGTAATTCGACCCCCAGGAACTCAGAAAAAACAAGAAAAAGAGCGTAGGACGAACAGCAGAGAAATGACGATTAAAATTCTCAGTTTTTTGGCTGTAACTTTCTAGACGTTGCTCGCAGCGTATTGGGACTGCGCTCAATCGATTGCTCTCGCAAAATTACGTCGAAATAGTGCCTCCAAGAATTGATTGCAGCCTTTCTCAAAATCTTCGAAATTTTCGACAAAAATCCAAAGGGGTTAGCCTTACTTTTTTGGTCATTTTTGGAGACGAAAATTTTTCGTTTCGGAATCGATTTGTATAACCATCTCTAGAGTAATTCGACCCCCAGGAACTCAGGAAAAACAAGAAAAAGAGCGTAGGACGAACAGCAGAGAAATGACGAATAAAATTCTCAGTTTTTTGGCTGTAACTTTCTAGACGTTGCTCGCAGCGTATTGGGACTGCGCTCAATCGATTCCTCTCGCGAAATTACGTCGAAATAGTGCCTCTTAGAATTGATTGCAGCCTTTCTCAAAATCGTCGAAATTCTCGACAAAAATCCAAAGGGGTTAGCCTTACTTTTTTGGTCATTTTTGGAGACGAAAATTTTTCGTTTCGTAATCGATTTGTATGACCATCTCTAGAGTAATTTGACCCCCAGGAACTCAGAAAAAACAAGAAAAAGAGCGTAGGACGAACAGCAGAGAAATGACGAATAAAATTCTCAGTTTTTTGGCTGTAACTTTTTAGCCGTTGCTCGCAGCGTATTGGGACTGCGCTCAATCGATTCCTCTCGCAAAATTACGTCGAAATAGTGCCTCCAAGAATTGATTGCAGCCTTTCTCGAAATCGTCGAAATTTTCGACAAAAATCCAAAGGGGTTAGCCTTACTTTTTTGGTCATTTTTGGAGACGAAAATTTTTCGTTTCGGAATCGATCTGTATGACCATCTCTAGACTAATTCGACCCCCAGGAACTCAGAAAAAACAAGAAAAAGAGCGTAGGACGAACAGCAGAGAAATGACGAATAAAATTCTCAGTGTTTGGCTGTAACTTTTTAGCCGTTGCTCGCAGCGTATTGGGACCGCGTTCAATCGATTCCTCTCGCGAAATTACGTCGAAATGGTGCCTCCAAGAATTGATTGCAGCCTTTCTCAAAATCGTCGAAATTTTCGAAAAAAATCCAAAGGGGTTAGCCTTACTTTTTTGGTCATTTTTGGAGACGAAACTTTTTCGTTTCGTAATCGATTTGTATGACCATCTCTAGAGTAATTCGACCCCCAGGAACTCAGAAAAAACAAGAAAAAGAGCGTAGGACGAACAGCAGAGAAATGACGAATAAAATTCTCAGTTTTTTGGCTGTAACTTTTTAGCCGTTGCTCGCAGCGTATTGGGACTGCGCTCAATCGATTCCTCTCGCGAAATTACGTCGAAATAGTGCCTATAAGAATTGATTGCAGCCTTTCTCGAAATCGTCGAAATTTTCGACAAAAATCCAAAGGGGTTAGCCTTACTTTTTTGGTCATTTTTGGAGACGAAAATTTTTCGTCCCGGAATCGATTTGTATGACCATCTCTAGAGTAATTCGACCCCCAGGAACTCAGAAAAAACAAGAAAAAGAGCGTAGGACGAACAGCAGAGAGATGACGAATAAAATTCTCAGTTTTTTGGCTGTAACTTTTTAGCCGTTGCTCGCAGCGTATTGGGACTGCGCTCAATCGATTCCTCTCGCGAAATTACGTCGAAATGGTGCCTCCAAGAATTGATTGCAGCCTTTTTCAAAATCGTCGAAATTTTCGACAAAAATCCAAAGGGGTTAGCCTTACTTTTTTGGTCATTTTTGGAGACGAAAATTTTTCGTTTCGTAATCGATTTGTATGACCATCTCTAGAGTAATTTGACCCCCAGGAACTCAGAAAAAACAAGAAAAAGAGCGTAGGACGAACAGCAGAGAAATGACGAATAAAATTCTCAGTTTTTTGGCTGTAACTTTTTAGCCGTTGCTCGCAGCGTATTGGGACTGCGCTCAATCGATTCCTCTCGCAAAATTACGTCGAAATAGTGCCTTCAAGAATTGATTGCAGCCTTTCTCAAAATCGTCGAAATTTTCGTCAAAAATCCAAAGGGGTTAGCCTCACTTTTTTGGTCATTTTCGGGGACGAAAATTTTTCGTCCCGGAATCGATTTTTATGACCATCTCTAGAGTAATTCGACCCCCAGGAACTCAGAAAAAACAAGAAAAAGAGCGTAGGACGAACAGCAGAGAAATGACGAATAAAATTCTCAGTTTTTTGGCTGTAACTTTTTAGCCGTTGCTCGCAGCGTATTGGGACTGCGCTCAATCGATTCCTCTCGCGAAATTACGTCGAAATAGTGCCTCTAAGAATTGATTGCAGCCTTTCTCGAAATCGTCGAAATTTTCGACAAAAATCCAAAGGGGTTAGCCTTACTTTTTTGGTCATTTTTGGAGACGAAAATTTTTCGTCCCGGAATCGATTTGTATGACCATCTCTAGAGTAATTCGACCCCCAGGAACTCAGAAAAAACAAGAAAAAGAGCGTAGGACGAACAGCAGAGAAATGACGAATAAAATTCTCAGTTTTTTGGCTGTAACTTTTTAGCCGTTGCTCGCAGCGTATTGGGACTGCGCTCAATCGATTCCTCTCGCAAAATTACGTCGAAATAGTGCCTTCAAGAATTGATTGCAGCCTTTCTCAAAATCGTCGAAATTTTCGTCAAAAATCCAAAGGGGTTAGCCTCACTTTTTTGGTCATTTTCGGGGACGAAAATTTTTCGTCCCGGAATCGATTTTTATGACCATCTCTAGAGTAATTCGACCCCCAGGAACTCAGAAAAAACAAGAAAAAGAGCGTAGGACGAACAGCAGAGAAATGACGAATAAAATTCTCAGTTTTTTGGCTGTAACTTTTCAGCCGTTGCTCGCAGCGTATTGGGACTGCGCTCAATCGATTCCTCTCGCAAAATTACGTCGAAATAGTGCCTCCAAGAATTGATTGCAGCCTTTTTCAAAATCGTCGAAATTTTCGTCAAAAATCCAAAGGGGTTAGCCTTACTTTCTTGGTCATTTTCGGGGACGAAAATTTTTCGTCCCGGCATCGATTTTTATCACCATCTCTAGAGTAATTCGACCCCCAGGAACTCAGAAAAAACAAGAAAAAGAGCGTAGGACGAACAGCAGAGAAATGACGAATAAAATTCTCAGTTTTTTGGCTGTAACTTTTTAGCTGTTGCTCGCAGCGTATTGGGACTGCGCTCAATCGATTCCTCTCGCGAAATTACGTCGAAATAGTGCCTCCAAGAATTGATTGCAGCCTTTCTCGAAATCGTCGAAATTTTCGACAAAAATCCAAAGGGGTTAGCCTTACTTTTTTGGTCATTTTAGGAGACGAAAATTTTTCGTCCCGGAATCGATTTGTATGACCATCTTTAGAGTAATTCGACCCCCAGGAACTCAGAAAAAACAAGAAAAAGAGCGTAGGACGAACAGCAGAGAAATGACGAATAAAATTCTCAGTTTTTCGCCTGTAACTTTTTAGCCGTTGCTCGCAGCGTATTGGGACTGCGCTCAATCGATTCCTCTCGCAAAATTACGTCGAAATAGTGCCACCAAGAATTGATTGCAGCCTTTCTCAAAATCGTCGGAATTTTCGACACAAATCCAAAGGGGTTAGCCTTACTTTTTCGCAATTTTTCGAGCGTAAAATTTTCCGTCTTTGAATCGATTTGTATGACCCTACCTGGAATAATCGCACCCTTAGGAACTTGGCAAACACAGCAAAAAGTGCGTAGGATCATCGGCAGAGGAATAACGACCAGGATATACAGTTCGGGATAAATTATACCGATATTACGCAATCTCATGCCGCATAGATTTGGCCAAACATAGTCTGATAAAAACATAGAGGGGAAAACGTGTGTGGCCATTGATAGACGCTTTTGTTATTGAATAAACATACAAATTGATGTATGTAACTGATAAAGTGACTCGCCCGTATTCAAATGACTCGAGTTTTTAATGAGACCTATTCCCCATATTGTTGATCTGGGTTCATTATCGGTAAATCGACGATTGATTTAAGGTCCGTAGTTTAGATTTATGTCAACAAAGAAACTTGTTTGCAAGTGAATTTCTTGAAAAACTCGCTGCCACTTGATCGTGTTGCAGTGGAAGGTCCTTTTCTTCTTCAATTATCCAAATAACACGTCGACGAGCTTTCTGAAACCAAAATTTCACTGACCAGTTATTTTTTATTATTGTTGGATCAGATGCACACATATCATATATTCCTGGAATCAATTCTTCGGTGCAGTGTACCGACATAATTTTGCGAGAGGAATCGTTTGGCGTACTTCGAATACGCTACGAGCAACGGATCCAAGGTTTCATCCTTTAATCCAGGTTTTATACTTTACGAAAAATCCGTCTCCCTGTGAAAGAGTTCTAATAAAAGACGATTTCAGATATTGGTTCTGTCACCGCCATTTTACATTAAAATGATGATAAAAAGAAATGTTTTGACTTCGATATGTGTTAAATAAACCCCTTGAAAAATCCTTATTCTGTCTTCCATACTCCCAAAATAAATCGTCGAAGTTAGGCCTTTTTTGCGGCCGCTAGAGTGGTATTACCGCTCAATAGTAAGTGTTCTCACACAGTTAGAAAATTTTTATATCATTATCAATATTTTAGCAATAAACGTTTTAGATTCCGATTTACTATTTAGGCAGTCAACACTGACGATCAAAACCGAATGCTGTACATTTTCAGGCTGTAAATGAAACTCGTTCGCTTTGGCGTTTGGGGAAATCAATACCACTGAAAATATTTCTACTCGTGGCCCCCATCAAAGTACCGATTGTAGGGGAAATTAATTAATATACGTAATAATGACGTGAAGAATATGTGACTCTGCGTAAGAGAGCAGTGATTTCATTTATTAAAATATAGTACAGTTCGTCATATTCTCAAATTATCCTTCATTATACCGTTTGTTAAAATGGTCTGTAGCTGTTTTCAATAATACCTTCACAATTGGGTCAACGTATTTCTGAAAGCTTGCATTTAATTATTATCGTGAGAACCATTTTTACAAAAAAGAAATGAATTTTTTCCGTTCTCATTTTGATGACCTTGGTTGATATTTAAACTATCCTAAATATATACAAACTAGATTAATTATAACATTTTTCAATTCTGAGTTCACTGTAGACTGAATTACGGTTTACGATTTGGTATTAAACTATTCATTTCCATTGAACATCGTTGTGGTAGTTGTAAAATAGGGCTGATTAGAATATAACCAAATATACAGAAGGATGATTTTAATCGAAATGAATATATTCTAATATTTTTCACATACAGTAATATTTTGCTACATTGCTTGAATCTAATAGCATTATTTCAGAAGTATTTTACTCTTAGCAGTTTTTCTTGTGTGGAATTTATTTCCCAATTAATTCTTTGACAACGAAGTATTCGCGCTGAAATTCCTTTAATATGTCAATGCCACATTATAGTTGAGCATGGCGAGACATCCCGATGTAATTGTACCTCAATCTATTTAGCTTAAAGGATTAACGAAGAACTAAAACTCATCCATGCAGCAAGAGCAATATGAAAATTTATTATACCGATTTCATTATTCATGATTTTCTCCCTCGTGTCAATACTTTATTCAACCAAAGTCATCCTGACAATACAAAATAATACGCTTTTCAACAAAATGTGACATAAATAATAATAAACGATGTGAGTATATCAAACAAATAAAGAATGTGTGCAATTTCTGTCACCAAATTTCTATCCAGAAGAGACTATCACGAATTTGAATAACATACTTTTTTATACTATTTCCATCAGCTGATTGCGTTATGTTGTGAACAGAGTCAGGTATATCTAAATGTAAATTACTAATAAAGGATCAAAAAGTATCGATTGCAGGTTGCAATATCTATGAATTATTAAAATTGTTAGTAATTCACTAATTTAAATTAACTTTGCACTCATTGTTGAAAAAAAAAATTCGTTTATGTATGTGTAATTTTGATGGCGCACTATATAAAACGTCATGATGTCAAACGTTTACAATTTAAAAAAACTTAAGCCTAAAGGGAAGTAATCGCAAAGTAGAATCGACAACTCGTATGGCAAAATGTATTGATTTCAATGAATTTTCGATAGATTAATCAGCTGCTTCAAACACAATAAAAATATCTGATAAAAATGTAAACCATTCAAACCTGCAAAAACACGAAAAGTAAAGTAAAGTAAAAGTATGAATAACTCTTTGAAAACAATTAAAAAATCACAACAAATTTTAACATGGTTGAAACTCTAATTATTTTGAAAATGCTTGTTGTTAGCGTGTGGCTAACGAAGTTTCCAATAAGTTGTGATTTCATCACTTGAATGCGTAAAGAGAAGAGAACTAATGATTCGGTACCAACTTCACAATGTGTTTAAGCATATCAAAGTATCGATATTTTAATCAACGTAATTGATAATTAACAATGTAAATGTACAAAATTTTATTAAATATAAATAACTTAGTATTCTTGGGTAAAAAGTGTATTTCGAGTCACGTTTCTGACCTGCCGTGACCTCATTACCACAGTATTTTTAGAAAAGAGATTCTAGTCGAATTTCAACCATTTATTAACTTATGCAATTATCTTTCTGTTTACTAAGGCATTGAGGCATGATGCGGCGGACTTTTAATTACATATGTGATGGTAACGCGTTATTTAATTAGGAAAATTAACAGTCCCTGAATTAAGATGTTTAATTTTAATTTTAGAGCCTTGAAACTTTTAACGCATCATTAATCTTTGGGGATTTAAGGACCTAGTGCAGTTTTCTTTAATACAAACACAAACATACGGTCGTAGTGTCAATCGAAATTCTTCACATGATTGAGCACGAATACTTGGTACTATAGTTTTTCTTTCATTAATTATAAAAATGCATAGTTTCACCACAAAATTATATTTTAATAAGTACAGATCGCTCGGTAACTTTTTTTTTTTTTGTCAAGTACCTCGATCATCGATTTTCAATCAATTTCAAATAAGCTTCGTGGCATTGATCTTCAAGTTTAAGTATGTTAGAAATAGTCGCTAACATGGAAAGACCTGTGAACGATGCGATGGTAAATTCAAATATAAATTTTCATATCCCCGGCATCACAAATCTATGTCTGTGTTTCTATACGCACCTATTTATATGACTAGACTAGGGCCTTAATTGTAAATCCATTCATCATATGTAATTTTTTCATTTATACTAAGGACTTTTGCATGCAAATATTTTTTTAACACATGTCTGAATAGCTATAGGAACTGACTCTTCGAATCTAGATATTGTTTGCTATAACGCATGCATATAGAGTATTTCGAATGACTCAACAAAGTTTAAGAATCACAGTGAGTATGTACGTTGGGAATTTCGAAAAATAATCATTTCGAGTCCGTATTTGGATCTAGCGATTAGCTTCTCGCTCCGTTGAAAGGAAAAAAATCTGAGCCATGAACTCACTGAATCACCGATGTCTGAAGTTTTACTACGCGCCGTTCGCAAAGATTTACATTAATTGTAAGAGAAACTTTGACACCTCGAAATCCCAATCGAAACGAACATTTATCATAGGTAGATGTATGTCTGCACTAAGGGATGTGCTAATGTAATTATTCGGTTCCCCATGAATTCAATCCTTAACTATTAGAGGTCAGTTTTTTTTTAATTTGTTAGAATACATATTAAACCGACGGATTTCTTACTTAATATGAAGATAAAAGTGTATAAAATAAGAATATAAGAAAGTACTCTGCTTCAAGAAGTTTAGCACATAATAACCACGATAAATATGAAATATTGCAAATATTCCACATTAACGCGAAGAGCCGACAGAATTATTAAATATAACAATTGGAATCTGCCGCTTTCGACACCAAAACGATTTTTAAATTTACCATTTACAAGCAAAGCCATGTGTATTTAAATTATTTATAACATAAGTATATACATAACATGTAACTTTGCACCAAAGTATGATTTAATTACAGGAATATTATACAAGTTACACAAAATCAATTAAGTTTTATTCCTAGTGTTTTTTTGTCGTGTTTTCGTTTTTACAATTTACTATTTATAAGTTACTAAGTAATCATTAGGCTCGCAATAGAAAAAATTTAAATAGCTAGAGTACTTAATATCAATAATTAATTTAAGTTTTCTTACAAAAAGTCTGCTTACGCGAAAAAATGGAACTTACCATTCTGCTAATGATGATAATAAAAAATATGTTATAACACTGGTGTCACAAATTGATTCACGTTAGATTTTTTTAATCGCAACAAATTATCACATCTGAGAACTGTACATCCGAAAGTTACTTCATGTTTTGATAGTAAATTTATTTCAATCGCGAAAGAAAACTCGCATTAAGGAAGCATTCTTTCATTCGACCTCGGCTTGCAGTCACATATTGTTTCATTCTCACTCATCCATCTGGAAAAAGACGCGACACAAGCAGCACGAAAAGATTGACTAAACAGACACAACCTGATCTAAAACTATGCATTTACTATAACGGCTGTTCGAGTATATTCGATCTTTTTTTAAACCCATAATATAATAACAAATATTCTAAAAATACGTCCTCGTTTGGAACCAATAAAAATATTAAAATACGCTTCTTGTCAGTAAATCCTCTCTGATCGTAAAACTTTAAATCATTTCGAATCTTCAACATTTAATGAAATTTAATACTGTTATAAAATGTTACAGTTTTAGATGCGAATGCAGTTCATACTAGAATTGTAATGTTCGTCGTAGCATTAGCAAGCTGTGTAAGTAATCGTTTGAATACATTTAATCTAAAACAGTGTAAAAAGTGCCGTTGTTTTTTTTTCATTTGCGTTTCATTCTCACGCCAATTCACCGTTACGTTTCAGGAACGAAAATTTTGACAGAATCCGCATCACTATGATCCTTATTCTGGGCCTGCGAACGCATTGCTCGTCTTCTTTCTTCTATCATTTGCCGTCTGGCTTGTTCGCGAGCTTCCCGAGCTTTGCGATTCGCTTCACTATTTACAGTTGATTTTGCTTGTTTCATGACATTGACACGACGTTTCGTGGTGTTCCCATTTTGAGGTAAGGATGTAATAGCCTTAGAATCTGGAATAACCTGGAAAAAAAATTTTTGTTCTTGTAAAATTTTAGTTTAAAAAAAGTACAAAACTATAAAAAGTAAATTACAATTCGCAAACATGTTGATACTACCGAAGTAATACTCAAATATCAGTTCTACATACATTTTGAACCAGTCATTTATTTTCTATTAGACAAAGCTTCTTACCAGTATCTTTTTCTAACTTTTGACAAAAAGCCATGCAACTACTTTAACTTGCAGAAAAAAATCACTCAAAGTAACAGAATGAACGAGGATTCAAACAATACGTAAAAAATTATTACGTCTATTCTTAGGAATTTTCAGATTCGGTTTATATTCTGCTGGACGAGAATTTGTGATAAATTTGTCATTGTTTCTTTTAGTTTTCAACAATTCATATAAACATTACTTTCAATTGATATTTCAACGTCCCCCGAAAAAAGTTTTATAGTTAGTTGATCCCTAATGGTATTATACTAATTGTTTCAAAGACTGGGTAACACAAAGTTTTTTGCACTGTAATACCAGATTACGGCACAATATCTCAACTTAAATTAATTTGGTTTTAAAATATTACAGTATCAATTAATTCTGAAATGTTTCTACTTTTTTCATACTTTCTTTGTAATTTTAGAACAGGGAGAGCAAAATTTTTCAGCCAAAGTGGAAACAAGTTTCAATATTGCTTGTATGTTTTATCAAAAATTGTGATGAACGAATGAATCCTATTGTCAATGAACCCCAACATTGGATTCAAGATTCGAGATTCAGATAACATTTAATTAGTAATTGATTTAAAGTGAATCTTTTCAAATTTTGAACACATGTCTTATAATTTGGAATCACAGCTCGCTGAGTGAAATAATTCATCTTTCGTGCATAATTGTAATAGCACTCCTGAAAATCTTGCTTCAAAAATACTTTTTCTATTTTACATATAGTTACTGCAATTGTTTTATTATCGTTAAAATTGTCATCCTCACTAATTAACCATATCATCAACACTAGATAATAAAAAAAAAAAATTATACATACTTCTTTCCACTGCGAATCTTTCAGTCTTCGAATTTGATCGAAAAGTTCATTGACTTGAATAACTTGTAGCATCACCATATCCCAGAAGCCTGCTAAGTCTTCGTTGGTGGTTGGGAATTCTTCCCCAGGTATTTGGTTCTATAGAAATAAAAATGTAACATAAAATCTACAAGGAATTCTGATTATAAAAAAAAACACCGTAAAAAGTGAATGAAATTCTTTCCACGAATGCAAAAAATATAAAATATATACATTCTACAAATATCGACAAAATCCATACAGATTTACTAGTATTTAATTTCACTGGAAATTTGCAAATTTCAAAGTGTATTGCCATTTTCAATTTACCTCAACACTTTAAATTACAGTTTGTAATAGCAAGATTAAATTTTTTTTCTCTTCACAATATCATGATGAGGATGATATATGAATTAGAAAACATAATTAAGACTAAACCTGATGTACTACACAGACGTTTTCCCGAGCAGAATACTAACTCTAAATGCAAAAGTCTATCAGCTTAACGTTCGAAGCAGGTTTCACTTTTATCCTAACCTGCACTGAGGAATAAACAATTTTCATGTTTATGAAGTAGATAGTTTTAACATTCGCTTTAATTATTCACAGACGTAACGAAACCTACCAATATAGTAGGAAACTATTTTCATTAGCTACGATAAAATAAAATATTGATGTAAACAGAGAGATTAGTTGAATGTATTCTCAAGTGTATTAACAACAAATACT
The DNA here is from genome assembly GCF_021155765.1 of Diprion similis. Taxonomy (NCBI): domain Eukaryota; kingdom Metazoa; phylum Arthropoda; class Insecta; order Hymenoptera; family Diprionidae; genus Diprion; species Diprion similis. The sequence goes on along the minus strand of NC_060112.1, from coordinate 9,656,475 downwards.
TACAATATTCTTTTGGCAGAGTCCCTCAAATTGTTGCATCTTTTGAGTCGCTAATAGTCTAGCTTTGCCGGCAGCTGATCTCAACTTTCCAGCTGCCTCCTCAGGAAGTACACTTGGATCACCACCTGCCAGTTCAGCTTCTGCAGATGCTGCTAAAGACAATAACCTTTCTGTTTCTGCTTTTAATATCTAGAACATATTAGACGTAAATCAGTGCATCTTTGAAATGGCTCAGAGATTTTTATTAGAAAAGTGTGAAATATTGAGTTATGAATGAAAGAATAAATCGTAAAAGTATAAAATATGTTATCGTTGAAACAACTAATTGATAATGTAAAGTTGAGTTTCTTCTTACCGCTATAAAATAATGACCATCTTTCTCTTCAGCTGCCTTTTCCGTCTCTTGAATATGCTTTGCTATATTATGTGAACTTGCGCTCGGCTCCAAAACAGGTAGGACTACTTCCAACGCAGCTGGCTGATGGTCAGGGATATTTGTTACGCTGATCATACTTGGCTTCGTGGTGGCAATAGATTCATTTCTGGCTGTACATTTATTCAGATCTATCGTACTTGAGACAGCTTTACTTTTCTGCTCATTTCTTTGAACGGACGAAGTTACTCTGTTAAACAAACACAAATTTTCAATGCAGTGAAATACTTTGTCTGATTGCCACAATAAATTCAGCAGTGCCAAATCTTTCAGCACTACGTGGATTTACAAATACTTGAGTGAACGTAAAATTTCTGAGGAATATTGCTTACTGAATACTTATAATCACCTTTGTAACGATTTGATTACTTGTTCACTACCATCAGTCGGCTTCCTAGGGCTAACAACTGGTAATTGCGCCCGGAATTCTGGTCTAAGATGTCTTAAAACTGGAAGAGATTTCAATGATTCTTCCTCCTTGATGTCATCGGTTGAAACATCGTTGTTATTATTCAACGACTTATTTAAGAAGCAATCACTGGTATTCAATTTACTGGGACTTCGTTTGAAGAAAAATCCTTGCGCCAGCGCACCAGGTCCATATAATCGTTCCACTCTTTGTTGGATGAAAGACTTTTCACTACTAAATGATGAATTGAATGTATGATTTTCTGTTTCCACAGATGAACCATTAGTCATGCTTATCTCTGTCATTGAAGTATTTGTAACTGAAAATTGAACCACAAATTGAATAACCATTAGTTTATACCTTTGCATCATATTTTATGAAACATAGTTATCTACTGGACATTATAATTGAGACATTCGATTGTTGCAGGAAAAACAGAGGACCGATTTAAGTATGAGTTTGGTTTAGTAAAATATCAACATCGCTTGTAAATTGGGCCAATTTCCAACTATCTTGCTCTGGGTAACCAACATCTTTAAAACACAATAAAGAAACTAACAGATAATACTCACCATTGAAACTCGTGGACTTTGGTGAAGAATCGTTAACATTTGACATGAAACTTTTATTTTGTTGACTAAATGCGACGACTCTGACCATTCCTGGGCTTTTTTTTATGGGTGATATGTCCAGATTACCGTGTACTGGGCTTATATCAGCGAATGTTGTGTGCAAAGGTACGCCTTTGTCAACTTCACTAAAGCTTTCACAGGTGCTTACAGTATTTCTAGACTCAACGAACGTATGGATCTTATATTCTTCCCTGACACCATTGGAGAAACCATTTTGACGCTCCATTGCGAGTGGAGAAATTGACAAACTTTTCGACGGCGGATGACTTGGTAAGCTCAGGTTTTCACTGGATCTATCCAGAAAATTAAAAATTTTACAAAATGATTATGTACTTTCTTTCATATACTTGTTTATAATATTCTATATGAATGCAGCATTCCGCAAATCAGTTCGTTATAATTCTATACTTTTTTCTATCGCAGTCAAACTTGACTTGATTGCAGCTGCCTTGTGTAGTTTTATTCTATCAAGTAAGAAATGTACTGCTTCAAATGGACCAAAGTTCCTTTTTAAATCCCTGTAATGTTATGTATAGTGTATCGAACATATTTTCATTCAGGTTGCTTGGAAACAACTCTTTCTTTAAAACTTTGACCTAGCAACAAAAACTTTTGTTCAAATCCTAAGATTCGATTTTGAAATATTTCAGTTAGTAAAAAAATTATTTTGGTACTTTTGATTCATTGTCAATAGAAGAAATAATTTTAAAACACCGTTAGTTTTTCGACTTTAGAACCCACGTTGAATAAGAGTGTAATTGCTTAAAATAATGTAATAGCATCACCAAATGCCTGAATCTACAATTACTATAATTACACGATGCAATGCATCGAAAAAAAATTACCTTCATCTTTTGAGCATGCTTCATATAATTTTATAAGATTTTGTAGTAATAATCAAAATCATCAAAAATGATATTAAGATTATAAATGAAAAATGATTTGATGTGTTTTTATGCAGGTTTACTTGCATTAGCTAGTTTTCTTGGAAACAGTCTAATAACTGTTGGAAGGAGATTTTTAGGAACAAAGATTCATTACATAGAAGATGGTGCACAGTTTGAAGCTGATAATTTTAGAATTGATAGATAGAAAATTTGCACAAAGGGAAAAATGAAGTATAATGTACGAAATTGACTCTAACAGAGCGTCAAATCAATTAAATATGGACAAGATCCAAAAATATTTTTCAGAGATGTTACATAGTCCTAGAAATTGATATTCGAAAATTTAAACTGTAAGATTTTCTGAAACTTAATAGTATAAAGTATTTCACATCGTTTGTCTGTAATTTCAAAAAATGTATTATTTCTGGTGATATACCTGAAGCCTGCAGGACTTGTATCCCGTGTTATGAGTCTGCTGCCAGGACTCGTATCTCGAGATCTGAATCCTTCTCGTAATTTGCTATCGTATCTTGTGATACCAGAATAACCACTTATGCTACAGGCAAGACCCAAGTAAGATGGTTTTTTGGCTGTCAGCTGTTCTGGTTCTGAGCTGTCATGGTGAATATTACTTATGTTTTCTTTGTTTGCGTCAAAATTTATTTGCTGTATTGATTCCTCTTTACCGTTTGGTAAGATGTCAGGAGACGGAGTGAGTTCACCGTTACAAGAGAAGCTCAGACTGTGTAAGGTTTTATCAGAGATAGAACCTACTGCAGTATCTGTAAAAAGAAATTTTAAATCAAATTATTCAGTCATTCGAGTTCAACTAAATTACTAGCAAATTATCAGTCATTTTTTTTTTTAAATTAAAGGGGGGCTCCTCGTTTGAGAGTCGAATTCAGTTTAAGTGGTTTCATTTTTTAGAATTTCAACTAAATGAGTATTGAAAATCCGAACCAAGGGATTGTACGAAACGCGATTTTTTAGATCCATCTCTGAAGATTTATGACCATGACTTCCGAAGCATTTCCAAAAAATCACTCATTTGGAATTCCTTATATGTTTTTTTTTACAGAAAATTGAATCAAAATGTGGAGCCATCCTTTTCCTGTTTTTCTTGCTTCAAAGTATCACTAATAGTCAAATACCATATTGAATAGAATCACCGTATTTGGTACGAAATAAATTAATTTAATTGATTCTATTGCTAAGAATCAAGGAAAAATTGTCAAAAAAGTAATACACAATTATCCATAAATTCATGCAAAACAATTGGAGAACATTGTCCAAAAAAGTGATTCACCTAGGAAGCCACTCAAACGAAGACAGCAGGAAAATACAAAACAGGGAATATTCGAAAAGTTTAAACACCCACTGTATTAAAATTGTAAAGTGGTTAACAGTCTACGTGTTAGATGCAATATTTAAATGTTTGATTAAATCTACCGAACAGACTGCACAGAGACAATAATCTGGATTAGCTAGATGTGAATGCGTACTTAACAACGTTACCGCAGACACAGGAATAGCCTAGGATCACATCAGCAAGCTATACACTTGCAATACAATGAAAGCAAGTAAAGTTGACTTGGCTTGGCACAAGTCAAGCAAAAGTACTATTCTAGGACTATACTAAGCTAATTGCAATCAGCTTACTAGATTGGTTCAAATAGTAAACAGATGGAATTTCCTTAAATAACAATATTCAGGACCTCGATCACATCGGTACAAAAAAAAACACCTGTCATTAATTTCTTAGACTATAATACGATGACTGCAATTACAGTAATACAGAAAGTATGAAAAATAATTTACAGGATGTCTGATATCACTAGGATGACTTTGTCAATAGACAGAATTGAATTAGTTTTAGAATATGATAAATAGAAATACTTTACATCAGATTTCTTTCTTTTTAAGGTATTAACTTTATTGTCGATGAAATTTTAAAAAAGTTGGCAAGCTTTGACGGCCATTACTTCTTAGTGGTACATTCTTAGGGTAAGCCCCCCACCCACCCTCAATATATTGAACGGTTTTATGGTATTCATATTCAAAATCGAGAGGCACAGTGTGGATGATTATGCAGCGTTTCTTTTTTGTTATGAAATATTAAAAGGATTCGATTGCAAGATATGACTGATGATGGCTGATTTTTTAAAGTTGGACACATTCTGACTAGTTCTGATAGTGTACTTAAGAATGTTGTGACCATGATTAGATAAATAACATTTCGAATAAATGTTTACGTTGAATAGAGATTGAAAATCTACATAATTCTCTAAATTTGTAACTATGATGTATAATCCAACAAATAACTTTATCAAAATAGGTGTAACCATGTATTTGATGAAAATGTCATGGTATTATAAAATAATGGAAACAGTAGTGACGAAACAACAAAAAAAATCACACAATTAATGATTATTAGACTGTGCAGTTCAATGGAAAGGTTACGCAAACAAAAAAGAATCAAAGTGTTTAAAAATTTGAGCTCAATTTAATTAAGGTAAATTTATTCATTCTCAGAAAATCTTGCTTCTATGTGAATAAAAAATTTAATACAACAAATTCTCAATAAGAAAGTCGAGTTATTCTGCATTTTAAAAAGTCACATTGATGTTCCAATTTTAATACCAAAGTTACTATTGTTCAACTTTCCAATTACGATTTTATATATTATATTTTTTTTTGTTTCAAGACGAGAAGAGATTTTCTCAATGAAATTCAACTAAATTAATTTAAGTTTAACTTTCTAGACCCTGTTTTTATTAATTTGTTGTTTGAATAATTTTTACACTGAATTGTACGACCTTCAAAGTGTATTACAATATCCGTTACAAATCCTCAAAAGAATGCTGATCTATTACTTCTAATAAAGCTATTTTCATATATTACACTATTTATGGACAATACTCATTTCTCTTGGGAGCCAGAAAAAATGATAGAAGTCAACAAAACAGTGGCTAAATAATAAAAAGTACTCATTTTCCATATACCCACATGAATCAAAACATGCGTAAAGTCATTTATTTCTATCGATGAAGATTTAAATTTCAATTCAATCTTTCATATATATTTCCGGTAAAAAAAGAAAGTCAACTTGACAGAAAAAATCTGATGAGATGTATAACTTTCAACTAGTATTCGCTCGAAAACAATCCTTCTTCAAATTCTCTTGAAACTTGATACTGTAAAACACACATGAAGGTAAGAATCAATATTCCAAAATTAAACACGGTACGCATAACATGCAGAAAAATATGTCGCAGAATTCCAATGCAAGAATACTTAGAAAATAACTATGGACTTTATAAAATACGCTTCCACATGATAACATAAATTCTCAACAATTACGCATTATCATACGTGAAATACGTTAGTTAAATTCACCACAAAAACGCAAAAACCTTGAGCAGTATATTAAATCATAATTTTCAACCATAATAAGACGAGCAATAGCAGCAGGTACTTTAGATAGCTACGATTTTCGAACTCCAGGACATTCCGACATATTCAATCGAGGGCCGAACCTGATCGGTCAGATGCAGAAGTATCCACGTCGAGACTACAACTGCCAATACTCTCTTGACTGGTCATATTGAGATGTTGATTGGTGGTGACCTCAGAGCTGAGTTGATGATAATGCAAGGGCTGAACTGCGAGGGACAGTGGCCTAAGGCGAAGGGTGGTCCTGGTGTTTCCTCCGCCTGGCACCACTTCACCGGCACAGTCTTCCCTCGATGTTTCACTTTCCAGACCTGCCACTTCACTGTGAACCACTGTGTTACGATGGTTTCCACGAGCGTTGTCAACACTATGATTGTTTCCACAATAATTAAAAATAAAACAAAAAAACTATGACAAAACTGAAAATCATATTGAGTAAAATTCATGCTTCAAATGTATGCACTTATAGTTGCATCAAAACTAATTTTAAATTTTTCCATTCCATGTCTAAGTATTCTGAAAACCCTGTACCTTTTGATTGCCGTTAAATGAAAATGATCAAATACCATTTTGAAAATGCTGATATAGAAAATGTAAAAATCGGATTTGCTCGTATGAAATTGCTAAATTATTATCACTTCGATTGTTTCTATATGCCTGAGAACCAAGTATATAAATGGAAATTGTTTCAAAACCATAAATGGAATATCACTTATTTGCATATCTCAGATATCTAACAACTTTTACATAGATGAAAATTACATCTTAAACTCACATATAATGTACTTGCATTACATTGATAGCATGAATTTCAAGTATTGGCTGTATAGCTAAGTAGTTTCAACATTCATCAAAGTTAATACAGAATGACGAACAGCCATAGACAAGTGCAAAATAAAGCAATTACTGATGCAAATATGATAAGTGCTTTCAGACGAATAGCCATATCCATATAATACTAATATATTCTTTTCGTTATCACCAACATATACTAAATCTGTACAAATTGCATCATTGTATTGAAAACTGTTTTGTTTTGGAGAAAAATTAATTTTCAAATTGCGCAAACTACGTGCATCGAAGTAAAAAAGTAACACATTTATCAGCTATACAATTTTGGTTTACTATTTACAATAAGGTACAAATGATTGTGAATATACTAGCTAGGTTCTAATAAATTCTTTCAAACTTGAGAAGTAGTTGAATTATCAATGGTATTATTTCCCAAGTATTCATTCTTTCGCAATGCTTCTCTTTCCCCAAGTTCGTAGTTTAAAATATATTAATTCTGTTCAATAAAAGCAGGATAAACCGCATATACCGCAAATTAAATTGATACAAACTTTAATTGTGCTTGGTACCTTCGTCGCCAATGTTTCCATGGCAAATACTTTGATAGATTTTTTTTTCCCACTTCATTTACTGTATAACTACCACTTTCAATTTTTAAAGGCATGATCATTCGAATTATTTCTCATCAATGTAACTAGACGTTGAAATTAATACATGTATATCGATATCAGGAATACTTTAATTTTTCAATTGCAAGCAAATTTTTTTAATTTTCCAAGAGTGAACGAACTAAAGAACGGACAGTTGCGAAAGCTCTGGTCAATCACAGGCTGGCCACTTTTACATTTAACATAATTTTTAGCAACGTTAGAAAACAATCTATAACAACACACGTTATTAACCCGACTGGTGAGGGAAGACTGACATGGTATGCAGACAATCCCAATTCCCAACATATCAACTCTCTTTCTCTCTCTCTCTCTCTCTCTTTAAACTGGGAACAGGGTTCCCCTGGATATTTTAGGAACACTCAAAAACCTGTGGTGCGTTTCCATGTATATACAACTGTTCTTAGGATGAAAGAAAGATGCGTGTGACTCAGATTTGAAGACTATATCTATGTCTGTAGTTATAGTACTTCGCTACTGTTATTTAAATAATATAAATTGAAAAGAAATCTGGTTTCATTTTGAAAAATTCTAAATAAATTATTGAAAGATTAACTTATTACGTATGTTATTACGAACAATCAACTCTCTTTGAAAATGTAACTCTGAATTACAGTACAAGATACTTCTACACGAAGTCTCATTTGAAGCACTTAATACCAATAAGTTCTTCACTGATGGTGGCAAAAGACGAAGAAAAGGTGTAAAATATTTGTTATTCATAGTCCTAATAAATAAGGCAAGAGATAACTAAAAATAATTGACACTGTTTCAGAAAACTCCACTTCACAATGCAGTATTTCATAAAGAATTTCATAACGTTTTCCAAGACTTATCGGAGTTTTGAAACACAATCTAATGTCTGTAGAGCGAAAGAAAAGATACAGACAGAAAAGTATGAATGAAAATGTGAATGTAATTTTCAATAATTAAATGTAATTGACAGTATTTCTCTTTTGGGTCAGACATTGTAGATTCTTGGTCTTCAACGCAGTAGAAAGTACCGCAAAGATAGTCAGCAAGGAAGGAATTCAGAAGTTAGGGTGGTTTATTTGCATTTATATATAGACACCTAGGATTAGCTCCAGTGTCACTTACCAGGAGCCCCTTCTAGACCAGTCTAAAGATATCCTATTCTGGCTAACTACTTTGGTAAAAAGACTCTTCAACAGATAAATATGCAATAAGGTTTCATTTTCGAAAATACTACAATGTTATTGATAATGTCGGTGAAGTTATTGTGACACATGCCGATCATTCATATCAACTTCAACAAGTATAAAATTAAATAGTAATTTTTGTATATCGATTATGATCTTCTGAGTCTGAAAATTGAATGGCGACTTACATTGAAGTTGTCGATTTTACAAGTGCTTACATTTTTTTAAATAATAAATATTTACTAGAGAATTGGTTGCTCAGTATTTCAATACACAATGAAATTAAATTTGCATTAATCATTAAATATTTAACAAATATAATTTACCTCATCAAATTTATTAGTGATTTTGAAAAAAATAACTCCAAACTTGGTGCATAACTTCAACTTGTCCACAATTTGATAATTCAACTACTTATGTAAGTACCTATAACTGTACATATACATTCCATAACAGATAATAATTGATTAGACAATTCAATTGAAATAGAGCAGACACAATATTAATTGCGCACAACATTTGTATATTAGAGTTGCAACATTCAGATGTCGTCAATGGCATCAGGCAATAGCAAATAAAGAATGGAACTACAAGTACATTTTGTAAAATAGTACATTTCAATAACGTGAAATAGTTTGCATGCTCAAGTGATGATGATCTTTCATTAATTAAGTAGGTACTACTCTTAACTATGATATACTTTATACTGAAATATTCATTTCAAAAACGGTGCTTCCATGCTAATAGTTTACCAATAATAACAAGGGTAATAATTTCTAGCATTACAAGCCATCACTAAAGACCGTAAAAACTGTTTGAAGTTGTCAAACAATTTTGAATTAATAATCTTAATTAGAACAGAATCAGTGCTGGATATTTCTAATGTACTGTGCATTATATAAAACAATAATTATTATACAGCATTCCAATTCAAAACGAAATACGATACACCTAATCATACTATAGGAGTAACTTATGTTAATTGCAGAGGTGAAAGCGAGGGGTGAATCATAAAAGAGATTTGGTGTACAACAGGCAAGTTTTTACAACAAGATTTTTGTAGATGATAAGCAATACTGCAGGAAGATTTTATCTAATTTTGAAACATTCTTGAAGATTTCCAGGGATTTTTACGAATATTGCAGGATTTTGCAAAATTTTGGGATAAGTTTGATGATGTTGCATAGCAATGTTGGCAAGAAATGTGTGGAGATATTTAGTACATTGAGATGTGCCGTACACCATTTCAACAATAATTTATCCCTCGGGTTTACATCCTGGTAAAAGTATGGGAAAAATTGCTCGGTGAATCCATAAATGGTGCATAAAAAAACCACACGTTCATGACTACAATAACACATAAAACGTTAATTTTAAAAAACTTCATCCCACTGGTCACAGTAGAGAATTGCACATCTTTGTGAAAACATACTAATGTACATTTATTTGAAATAACCCATTTTGACACACAAATACGAGTACGCACATGTGAATAAAGGTTTTGACATGAATTTAACACACCCAAAGTGCAGGCAGAAATCGTTACTATAAGCAGAGTTTAAGTTAAGAAACCAAGTCTTTTCAATAATCAACAGGCTAACTCAAGTGCTGGAACAAAATCTATATTGTCATAGTTGCCACGCTTACAATTTCTTCTGAATTTTACAATTATTACAGTACTCATCAGTTGCGCTAACAATAAGCTTTATTTCACGCCAAATTCAGGTGGTTGGTTGGCTAAAAATTAGCACTTTTCATGAAGTTTATAAAGAGTATCCCATTGAGAATTTGTCAAATTTTTATATTTGTAAACAACAAAAATCTGTAAAAATGCACAAATCTAAAATATTGGAGATACAACCAAAAGCTTAGATATCAATGCTTCACTTCCAATATCTTCAAAATGGTAAAAAAAAAATCTGGTAGATTTAGCCGATTTCACTTCTGCGATGGTTCATTTAATTTAGAACTCTATTTTTTACACATTCACTGAAAGCGATTTTCTCTTTTGGGTCAGTTTTAATTCAGTATTACCATTTGTTCATCGTAAACAATATCGAAACAATGTTGTAAAGTTATATACTGAATGACACTGACATGAAAAAAAAAATGTTCAAATGAATGTGTAGAGAATAGTTTGTAGAAATTTTAAAAGAAGCATCGGTATCTAACAATAAATTTTTATTCACAATTTCACTATTTTCTATTTCTCTATTCCTAAAGAGATTTTCATAGCTTACGAATATAATAATTTGGTAGATACTCAATAAACGACTACGTCATAATCAAATTAACAGAGGATATCGATTTTTTCTCAATCAACCTTCTTGAACAACAGCAATAAAATTTTCAAAAAATTGAAAGTAAATCTATAACGTTTTATGCATTGGTAGCAATTTGCGTAATACCAAAGGAATTCGAAGTCTACCACCATCACTTTATGTGTTGTACTCTTAATGAATAATTAGACTGAATAGATTATAAATTATCATAACAGCTATAATTTAATATAAATTATTAACGAAAAACTTTTTCTACATTAAATAAGTAATCAACTCTTTATCAGTGCAACAACCGTGCAAAAAAGTAATAATTACCATACACTGTGCATTAATTGAAGCAAGATTTGGGGTGCATATCACGAAGCAACATAAGTCAATAGAATATGATACAAACAATATTAAAATTCAAAATAAAAAGGTGCATAAATATAAATTCTGCAATATTTTATTGGATAACTGCCGCAATCATTACAACTCTAAAGTTAGCTGCAGGTTTTAGCCGACAAACGCATGTGAAAAGATTTAATTGAATTGTTTTTCGTATAATTTGGATCTTGCCTTTTTCAACACTCTGCAATCCTGTTCTGAAACTGATGATTAGTAGTTCTCGAATATATTCATGCACGCAGCGGCTAAACCGTACAGTTAACTTCAGTGTTGTGAATTCACTAACTTGAAAATAATATCTCTAGATACATTGGTTATCAGAATAACACACTTTTGAGGCTTGGTCAAAGGACAAATTTCTACCTATATTTCACAATAAGAGAAAGTAATATTAAATTAAGGAAAAGAGAACTTCATTCAATAGTGCAATCACATCCCACCCATTGTAATTTCTCTGAACGTTTCATATCCAGTTCAGTATAATTTGATTTTTTACATTTTATGCATGTGCATGAAAATATGTTGCTTGTCTCCCACCTTGAAAAAATCTTTCCATTTTTCAAATATGTCCAAACTAGTTTTCTCGAAATTAATGAACTTAATGATGATGTCTGTATAAGTAAAATATTAATTCATTGCATATATGAAGAAAAAGTAATTGAAATATGTGGTATTATTTAGAGAACAAATATAACTAACAATTCGATAATTATAAATATATCATTATTATATTTGAGAAACGTGATAAATATATAGAAGAAAATTACTGTAAAGCAATTGTAAGGAAAATTGCATCTTGCGTCCATCATCATCTGTACAGTTCGTTCAGTGCAACTTTGAAAAGTAGATAAATTGCATTGCAAATAAATAAATGCGATTTAAATTTTCCATAATAAGATGTAATAAAGCAATAATAATGAAAGTAATGATATAGAAGTGATGGAAACTCTAACACCCAGAAAATCCCTAAAAATTGAGTGAAATTTGTCAGGAGACTGTTTTTTGATATCAGCAATGAGAAAAAAAATGAAAACACAAGTACTGCGTATTTGTAAGTTAAATGACTAGGAGTTCAAATACTGACAGAGTAGATGAATAGAATTATAAAATACATATTAATAGCCTTGATGTTGAAATATAAATTCGTTTCAATTTAAAGATCATGCATTCCGACGATTATTCCAAATGCCAAATAATCTGGCACAAGTTTTCTATACTGCAGACGCCTACACAGTTATAACAACTCCTGAGAGGCGGCAGAGGAACCTGTTTATGTATTGCACACTACTTCTCATACCAAAGATTCGTGTTGAGAGTGTTAATCGATGTCCGACTTAAATAGTGATGAACATTTCACAGGATAATGTGTATCAAACCAATTACTATTACTAAATGCTAGAATACATGTTCAAAAGGTAAAGTGGATAGCTACATTAGATTGAACTTTAAACATCTTTGAAATATGCTGCAATAGCATATCCAAGATTGCGAATAAAAATTACGTTGCACAATCACTTGTTATTTCTTATTTCAAGATTATAACTTTCATTAATTTCTTACTTTTTCAATTGCAAGTTTTGCATTTTCATTTTAAAATTATAAACTTATCATTTTGTACTACTTTTGGAGAAAACTATCAAACAAAAAGGAAAGTTTTGCAAACCGATTAGAGTGGTATATAAGCCTGTTTATACTTTCGTTCAAACGAGTGTTTGGATCTTGAAACGTATAAAAACTGCAGCCTGGGGTTTCAAGTGTAAGGTTAATCCTTCTAAGATCCCGAAGTTTGCAGGATTGAGGCATTACGTTGAAGATTAAAGTTGAGAAACAGTTTACTGAACCGGAAATAATGAAATTGGACGTAGGTGGGTATGAGAAATACTTGAATTAGACGAATTATTTACGCAATCTTAGGTTTTAAATATGCCTAATTCTCCAAACTTCCGAACATCAACGATATCATGCTTATTGAGCAAAAGGAAATGCATGGATGAACAGTTAGGCAGATTTACAGTAAACTGAACAAGCATTGCTGCATTGTGAAATACAAGATTCGACAGTGTATATAAAGCGTTAACGAACTGTCAGCGCCCAAGTGAGTGTGGCACGCCTCGATCTATCCGACAAGACCGAATTGTTGAAGAAAACGTCGTGCAAAAGTAAGAATATAATGAATAGAGTCGCATGCGTCGTTGCCAACGTCGTAATTGTCGACTAAGCCGCTAAGCACCTCACCCTTATAACTAAAGGATAATTCGATACACATGGTTAATCCAACCTAAAGACGTATTCACATACATGCTATATGTCACATTTTACAACGGAAAGAATGTTCCACTTTCGGCGCAGTCGTTTATTCTTTACTCACATTCAAGTTGTCCCCTGATTTTTCCAAGCCCTACTTCGTCGTTTTCTAGCCAACCTTTCGTAACCGATTTCAATATTTCGCGAATAATACTCCGGCAATTTAGAGGTCAGGGTGTGCCCCGAATTTTCGTAGCGCCCAACACTGCCCGACACATCCGTCAAACACGAAAACCGGTTGCCATTTTGTTGCTGGTTTGACACTTGCGCGCGATCTAACAAACCGAATGCCAACCTCGTTTGAGAGCGCTATTTTTCAAACGGTATCCACTCGTCATGCTATTCAACCTACATAATGATCGTGTACACTTGAATAAACAATTTTATGATCTTGAAGCATGACGGGCCTGTAGGTAGGCATGAAAAGAGTAAAAGCGATAACAAAAAATTTTAATCAGATGGTGGATGAATATCCATCCGCGTGTCAGTCTGTCTGACAAATTGCATGTCAATATCTCACGGCAGATATTAAGACTAACTAATTTATAGTTGTACCGTATTACGGTACATGTTGACACAAAAACACTGTCCTCAAATTCTTCGAGAAGCTCATTCCTTTTCAAATCGACCATGCAGGTCGAGACCAATAAATCATTTCACTTAGCCATCAAATGTATCACTCTTTAGGCGACTAAGGAGAATCGTATTTTTGGATTATTTTCAGACAATTAATTTTCCAAGCCTTCAAGCGTAATATATTTTTTTATTTTCCTTTAAGAATAACTTTTGAAAAATCCTATCCGCACATGGAAGAATTTATAAATGGTTTAAAATCGTTCACAAAATAAATAATTATTATGTTATAAATCGCATGTAAAACTCCCACGCGAAGTTTGGACTTTCAGAGTTTTTAAAGACTGCCAAACTCTTAATACTTGAATAACAAACCATAAAAATCGATTGATTTTAGTAGTTATTACCATTTTACAACAGTAAAGATTCCTTCAAATTACTCAAAGAAAGGTATATTTCATCGCCAAGTGATTTGAATTTTTGATACCGACCTGCATGGATGATTTGAGGTGGAATCAACAGAGAGTGACGGAATAACGGGAACGAAACAATACCAGCAAGCAATAGACCTACAATAAAACTGAATGAGAATATTCGGAAGATTAAAATTTCTATAGTTCTCTCATCAGCACAACAAAAAATGAAAAAAATATCATCTATAGTACCAACTGCGCATGATCGAAGAGCACGTGCTTAGTGCTACTCGATCAATTACTGTGCACAGGCTGTGCACAACCGTTGGAACTTGGACAGTCAGTCTTATAATTTGTGTCCTCAAAGATAAATGATTCCAATGTCGACTACAAATACCGATTGATACTCGACAAGTTCTCAGTCGTCAATTTTGTATTATTCTTAATTTCTCGATGGTTCATGTTGAAATACACAGGATTCTAATTTTACTTCAATTTCAAAACATCCGAACACATGGCCAACTGAGTTAACCTCTGTCGACCAACCGACTGACACGAGAACAAGCGAACCTGATTGCGACATTAAAGTGCAAAAGGAATAAGTACCGTACATAATATCTAGCGAGATGGATGAAAACGTTGCAGAAACAGACGCAATGGAACCGGTTGCAAAAAGATTTAAAAGTTCAATAATCTCGAAACACGTGGAGTCAACGGAATTCCAAAAACTCTTTGCTGATCATTGGCACGGCTCGAAGCCCGTGAAAACAGATACAATAGAGATAATAACAGAGCCGTACCGAATATGTAAAATTTCAAATGTTCTAGCTGAGAATACGTTCGTTTCGAAAATAAAAGACGAATTAAAAGACGTAGAAAGTTTCAGTAAATACATGGACTTGTATAAGTTTGAACAAACGGAAGACTTGGCAAACGTAAAATCTGAAAGCATAGCAGAATTGTACAGAACCTTTGAATCAGACTTGACTGATTGGATGAAAAATAATATAAGAATTGATTTGAGTGGAAAAATATCAATGTCTAGCGCACGTTACTCCGACACAGATTATCTATTATGCCACGATGACAATATGCGCGATAGAAGAATCGCCTTTATTTTATATTTGTCTGAAAATTGGACTGCACAGGATGGTGGATCACTAGATATATTTGATACGGATGAAAACGGACAGCCGAAATGCATTGTCCGCTCCTTAATCCCTGAATATAACTCGATGATTTTCTTTGAAGTTTCAGATAAATCGTACCATCAAGTGTCCGAAGTATTATCCACAGATAAAGTAAGAATGTCAATTAATGGATGGTTTCATGGGCCATTGTTAGAAATTGAAAGACAGCCTAGGCCAGAAATAATTTACAAATATTTTAATCCTGAGGAGACAGAGGTGGACTTGCTTTCTTATATTTCCAAGATTTATTTGTACGAAACAATCGTTAAGAAAATTCAAAAAACTATTGAAAAAGATTCGTTCATATACCTTCCTAACTTTTTACTGAAAAATGTGTACGAGAAATTGTGTGATGATATAAAAAATGAGAATATTAAGTGGGAAAAAACTACTCCAGCTGATGTACAGAATTACGAAATAGCCAATGAAGACACTTTACCCACTGTATTGAAAGATTTCTACAATATTTTCAAGTCCATCCATATTTTTCATCTACTTAAACAATACACTGAGTTGGATTTGATACCGGAAGCCGACCATATGAAACCAAGAATGAAAATTGAACTGCAGAGGTGGTCGCGGGGCTGTTATATGTTAATCAATGACAAAGAAGTCATTCAACCTTACAGCGAAAAAAATGCAGAAACAACAAACAGTGAGAACCATAAAAGTGATGAAATTGACAAAAACCTAAAAGCAGAGACAAAAGTCGGATCTAGTATGGCAGGTAAAATAGAAGACACATCCAACGAATCAAAGAGTAAGAAGAATGATGATCAACCTAATTTCGGTACAAAGCACAATACTAATACAACAATTAATGAAGAAATCGCGATCAAAGCCAAGGAAAAGGCTACACAAGATCAAACAGTAGTCAAAAACCCACATAGCGAAAGTCAAAATAGTATTGAAAGTAAATCTAGTAAAGGAAAAAGGAAGTTGTCAATATCTACAAAGCCATCGTCAGCAAACTGTACCAAATCTGAAGAGAGAGCATCAATGTCCGTTGCATTTGACCAATCTGACTCTTTGGATATAGAAAATTACTCGTCAAACCCACCGAGTGACCTAGAATCTGAAACTTCACAGTCTGATAATGAAGAGAAGGACAATAGTCTAGGAACTCTGGACGTTTTGTTACAATTTCATACCGAGAATGCAACAGATGATGCTACGATAGATTATATTGACCCTAACCAGAAGGATGGTGCATTGATTCATATACCACCCCAAGACAATCATTTGTGTTTAGTATATAGAACTGCTGACACTTGTCGGTGTAACGAATATGTCAACCATTATTGTAAAGGCTACTTTTACACGATAGTATGTTCTTACTATGAATAAAACCTTTTAGAAAAAATTTCCTATCTTGCATTATCTACTTTTGATTTGTATGAAACGATACAGATTGCTTAATGTTGAGAAACAAACGCAGATTCCTTGTTTACATTGAATATTATGACGTGACAAATCACTTCATTCTTTAAAAGTGAGTGATAGTCAGAGAGAAAAAATGTTGGCTGGAATAAAGAAAATCAAACGTTATACTCGGTTACTTCAACTACTAAAATTACCAGCAATTACAAAAAACATTAATTACTACTTTTATGCAAGAGTTGATGATCATTTGTTTCCCAATTCCCATCTGGTATCTAGCTTAAAAGTAACAAAATTTACTTATAATTGATGGTGATATAACTTTTAAAATGGATCGTTGAAAATATTTTTTTAAACTTCATACACATTCGAAATGTAAATTATAGCATGACAGATTTTCTAGATTCGACCTAGATAGACCGTGCACACTCATTCTCTCTAGTTGTGGATCTTGCAAGTTCTGCTATGAAGTAAAACTAATTAAATTTGAAAGTAAACAGCATCCAAATGAAGTCAAAGTCAGTATGAATTTTGTAGAAATACAAATCCTATTGATTTACGCTCTGTCAGAAGGATGCTGAACAGGAATATTGAGCATAAAGTATTGAATGTGAGCCGTATTTTAAAGCACTATCTTTAGGAGATCCAAACTTTCTCTACTCTAAAAATAAATACAACACAATCGTAAACTGTAACTCCACCTCCCACCTCATAAACCTTTCATTTGTTTTCAATTTGAAACTAGCAGAGTAACTATGATTCACAAAGAATGTTTCTCCACTTATGAGTAGTACCACTTCATATTAGGTCGTTCGTGCAAAGTTCACACATGGAGCTCTCAATCAGAGAGCTGTATCGTCACCTGCCAAAATCACAAGCCAAACTCAATTTACGACATTTGGTATATCCATCTCTTATGCTAGAATCCCTCACTTTCTACATTGTAGCACCTTACAGGGCCTTTGCATAATATTACCTGGTATACGCGCATGCATTGAAATCAGTCCCTTTTCATCTCAAGGACAACATACGGTTTTAGCATTTGAAACGTTGATGTATCTTCATGTTAGAAAAAGCTAGATCGATTATAGCTTTTGGATCAGTAGGCGAGTATCACTATTAGTTTTTTTTTACACAAACTTTGAATGCTCACAAGCCTACGCCAGAGCACGCTGAAACTGCTTGAAGGTAGTTATGATTGAATGTACCAGAATCTTACATTATATGCAGAACACATACCACGAAATAACATGACTGCAGGCATATAACATGCATTGTGTTTCTGCTAGTTGCTACTGTAATCTGCATAACTATATCAAGGCTATAAACATTTTGGATCTTCTGAAGATACAAGCTACTTACAATTCACTAATTAGTTAAATTTGATTGAGATCCATGTTTTTTTTTCTTGGATTTACAGTTTAATAACTGAAATTATTCAGAAAGTGCTAGTAATATTATGCTGTACTGAACGTTTTTTTTATATATTTGCAGACCAAGGGTAGCAGGTAGCGCCACAGTGGAGATCAAGGGATAGAATTGAGGTATAATACAAAAGATATTCTCAAACATTTATTATATATGGTATATTTTATGTACAAATAAAGATTGCTATTAGTTAATTGGAATGTAACAGTTCAGGCTCATGATCTGTGCATGCAAAATAATAAGTTCCACAAATTGCGAAAAAAAAACGACTTATAAATTAGAAATGTTAAATTAACACATGTGAATGTATCAGTCTAATGAACACGGGATTATTACAAAATGAACAACAAACAAATTCCGTACTGCAAATTTTGATAGCTTTTTCATGATTTGTGTATCTAGTATTAAAGTTATAAAAAATAATACAAAAATGAATGAAAAGAATATTTTCAAGGTGTGTTATTTAGCAAATAACATAATACACGAACACAAATCTTCCAAGGTTTTATAATTTGAAAAAATATAAATTGAAATACTTACACTCCTGAGTTATGAGACGTACATTGGTTTTCTGGTCCTTCAATACGAATGCTAGGATAAGACGCCGGTTGAGCTTCGGCACAAGCAGCACTTGCCCCAGATGTCTGTAATTCGATGTGAAGAGTGAATTATGCTATTCATACACTGTGAAGAAGGTTCGCGAAACAGTTGACTAATTTTAATATTGAATGACTTGGACATGCAAAATAAGCTGACATGTCATCAAACCTACATGAAAAAAAAACTTACCGGTGAGATACAAATCTGTACACAGTGTTCAGCAATTTTCTTTCTAAGCTCGTTCATTTCTAATTCCTGCTGAAAGCTTGCATCGCTTTCTTGCGAGTCATCTCTTATATCATCATCGGCTGATTTTGTAGAGTACTCAACTTGAACCCATGGGCAGATAATGGGGGATGATTGTATTGAATTTTTACTGGGTCTTGAGAGGCGAGGTGAAAGACGTCTCAATAAAGAAACGAGCTTTGATCTATAAAATTAAAATTAAATCTATACAAAATCTGTATGTTTTAATTTACATTCAATAACCAAACAGCAAATCCACCTGAATTCAAGTAAAGTGACCCAACGCGAGTAGCACTTTCTGATGTCTATGACTATATATGTACATTTTTGAACTAAATTGTCTTGTTTTGAGAAAATTTGCCACCTTGTACGTATAAAAAATGTACAAACTTAGCACTTGAAGTTGCTTGCAAATTTCCAGGTGTTGAAGGAATACTTCCTGACAGTTGCTCAGCACTACGAGTCGCGCCTTGAGATTCCAGTTGATTCGAACATGAAGTAACAGTTCTTCCGATTCTCCAGTCTAAGCTGTTACTTTGAGAAGCTCTGAACCCTGTCAGAAAACTTCAGATATAAAAATATTTAGGCTTATAACTATATTCGGTATTTCTTTTACATTTTTGAGGGTAACTTATTTAAGAGTAGTTTTTTACATATATTTTCAATTACTGATAGGTTTACTATTCTTTTTTTTTTTTGGCATCGATCTTTCCTCTTTGTCTTATAGACAATAACGGGTTTTATCTATGATAAACTCTTTCATATTCTTTTTTTGTTTTTATTTTTGTCACTAATCAGTTGTAACGGCTAAGATCTGACACAAATGCTGCCAAATGTTGGCATGTCTATTATTTAAAGGATGATTTTGGAAACTGCAATAAAACAGGACTTAAAGTTATCTTATAGGTATTCTACCCACAGAAATTGATAATAATACAAAAGTAAATATATTCAATTTAAGAATTTAATTATTTTTCAAAAAACCAACCTTGGTGATTAACAGATTTTCCAAGATGCCAATCCAGAGAATTAGAACTTTTATTCACAGCATAAATATTATCACAAGACTTCGTTGAGAAGTAGGTAGAAGTTTGACGCCGTTTCAATAGGCGCAAAATTGGACCAGTGTTTCTGATGGAAGAAGAAACAACATTTATTACAACAAAGTTGGACACTTTAAAAAAAAAAAGACCTCAAAATTCTTTTAAAAACAGACAGTTTCATTAGAAGAATTTAAACATTTTAATAGTTTAACCGCATTTCAAAGTATGTTTCAGACAGAAGTCAAATTTTTAAATCAGTTAAGGTCCAGTCAAGTTATGTGCAAAGAGCAGTGCAACTTATTGGCTTGTTCAATGTAATATATTTACTGTGATTTGTGATTTAAAAACAATATCTATCGTCTACCGAGGCTGCTCAATATAACCAACTTCTTACGAATAGTACATACTTTTTACACTTCTGTGATGTATCAATAATCGGTGGACGGTTCTTGCACATTTGAGGAGGTTCAGCACTGTAAGTTCCGACTCTAACGTGACTATACGCTGCCCTTAATTGGACACTCTCCAAAGTCTGAGAATTATTTTGTGTAGTAGATGATGGCGGGGAAAGTTTGGGAACTAGCTCGATTTTTGGAGTGCAGTTCATCATTTTGAATTTTATTTTGCTACTATTTAGTACAAAGATAAATCATAAGGCCAATCCTTGCAATTCGCGTGTCTAGTTTTGGTAAAAAATATTCCAACATTGAAGAGAAATTTAGTCAACATTTTACACTCAAGATCATAATCTTGCTAAGCAGCGAAGAGCAATAAAGAGTTACTGTAATAAACGTAACCACATAGTAAAATCATTAAGTCATACAAAAAGTGCACCAGAACTGCGTGCTGTGAGACAATTACAGTCATTAATGTATGATAAATCTGACGTGTTTCAGCTTCGGAATATGAATTTCTACATAAATCAGTGAGTACCTACAGATATTTATGATTTCATACTAATCCTGTGCTATTAAAGAGAAGTAGATGCGTGTATATACAATTCTACAAAATAACCTAAAATCATTGAAAACGTCACCGTTGACACTTTGTAATAGCAACTGTGCACTAGCAGCGGGATACACATCGAACTTAAACTTCTCATCGCCTGAGCAACCACATGACGAGACGTTGAGCATTTCACTTCCGCATTTTGTATTGACTAGATAATTCTGTCTCCAACTACTTATAAACCTGACCGTACTGGTACAACTACTGCCTTTCTTTTTTTTTTACATCATTAGGTATAGGCCTTATAGGCCATGTCCAATTTTTTTTTCTTTCTAAATAATGTTTCGCTCCCACTTTCCACAAGACTCCATTCCTAAGCCGACATATCAATGTGGTATAGTCATAAGTCCGTGGGTATAGTATGTATTGTACACTTGGTGTGTTGGATTCTGACTGATTCAGGGGCACTATTTGGCTCAAACTCGGAACGGGATGAGAACCGTCTGATTCGTCGACTGCCTCAAACACTTCACCTCAAAGAACCATAACGGTGAGAATTCTGTAACTAGAAGATATCGAACAAACCATCTAACTATTCGAAATATCCCTAGATAGAATATAATAATAACAACAAATCTTAATCCAAATCCAATACTATGTTACAAGATCCTCCTACCATAAAAAATTATAATGTTGTTATATTAGTATTAAGTTAACTGACACTCATTATACCCAATTATATCATATGTAATAATATAATTTGCAAACACGGAGTTTAACAGACGTATTACAGGCAACCTAATGTTACGTTAAGTAATCTTGGATAAAAAAAAAGAAAACTGCGATGTAACATCTATATGCAAAGTATATAAAATAAAGGTATACAATCGCTAGAATACATCATTATTATAATGTATGGATCTCAGAGCATATACAGTTGGGGGGAAGCCTGGTGGCGGAAAAAATGTCCCCGAGCCGGCGAAAAAAAGAGACAACTATCATCTTGGGGACTCATCTCTTTAGCCCTGAGTTCAAAGCGCAGAACAACTGGGTGGCGTAGGAGCCGATGTGTACCGTACGCGGACCGACTTACTTCTGATTTATTCGACTGATAACAGCTCGTTTTTATTACCATCAAACTACTAGCGCCATCTGTCAGCCCGTGATGGCTTGCCGAATCAATCTAGTGCATGTTAGCTTTAGGCCGCATACGGCGACACACGCTCTACACAAAGCTCTGCTTCTCGCTCTCTCTCTTTCTCGCACCTACAGGCATGATGCTGTGGGTACGCGAATGGTCTCTCTCTCGGCTACTAAAGTCCCTAACATCGGTCACGATGCGACTGCTGCGCCGTCAAGTGGTTGTTGGCCGTTGGGAAAAACTTGTACTTGTCCTCACGCTATGTTTATGTTCTAAGCTTCACGCCGAGCATAGGAACTGGCTTCTATGCACGGTTGAATTCGTTGGTGGCGCCAATTGTAATTTTTGAGTGAGGTTAAGCAAAAGGACACTTACTTGTTATGGACTTGTGCTTTTTTTAAATAGCGTCTAGAGCAAACTGTCAATCCATCCCCTTTAAAATTTTGAGCATCATTATTTACGGGGCAATATAATATAATGTATTAATCTTGATGTATATAGATCAAGAGTTGGTTATTCAGTTGAATCGTGAGGCTTTATTTTATTCAACCTACAAAGAGTGATTACATACTTTGAATATGAGTTTGTGGGTTGATAAGTATCGTCCCACTAGTTTGGGAAAACTTGATTATCATATTGAACAAGCGACACGTCTTGTGAACATGGTAATCCTCCTTTCTTTTACATACGATATTCAATGCATTTCCTGAATGTGAATACTTTCGGTTGTCTTACGGTTAATAAATCTCAGAAAATTTCTCTGAAAGATACTTTAATGTTACAAACTTCAGCACCATGCATTTTTTGCAATTATACTTGTACTGCATTTAAGCATAACATTATAAACCTTGCGTCAATACAAGTGCACATTCGGTGATCAGTACATCGAAATAATACTCCTCTGCAATTCATTCTACCAGTTTATAAAAAATATTCTTTGTTGGACTTTAATTTATTCTCAATACAGGTACAACAAGGAGATTTTCCACATTTATTAGTATATGGACCTCCAGGAGCTGGAAAAAGAACACGGATAATGGGAATAATTAAAGAATTATACGGCAGTGGTGCTGAGAAACTACGAATGGAAAGCATGAATTTCGAGGTATTTGGTATTCTACTATTATTTCAGCAATTGTAAGCCTTGAGAGTTCCATAATCGTACTCGTACGCTTATTTAATATAATTTAATTAAATAATTTAACATTCCAACATTTTTATTTTACTATTGTCACACACTTTTCATGGTGCAAAATTTTATATCTTTACTTCACCTAGTTATTGATCTTATATTGATTTACTTACTGCTTGGTTTTACAGACTCCTTCTCGAAAAAAACTTGAAATAATGACTATCAGCAGTAATTATCATATCGAAGTTAATCCGAGTGATGTGGGCATGTATGATAGGGTTGTTGTCATGGACCTCATAAAAACTGTAGCCCAAACACATCAGCTAGATGCAACGGGCCAAAGAGAGTTTAAAAGTAATGTCTTAGAAATCTAAAAAGCAATACATGAATCATGATCTCAAAGCATGCAATAACCACCTGTTAGAAATTTTGTTGAAAAAAAATATATGTTTTTAGTTATTCTGCTAACGAATGTTGATCAATTAACAAAAGATGCACAACACGCATTACGCCGGACAATGGAAAAATATATGGCCACTTGCAGAATAATACTGTGCGCCAATTCAACTTCACGTGTCCTACCAGCTATCCGATCACGTTGTTTGGGCATAAGAATACCAGCACCAAAGATCAATGAAATTACAACTATTCTGGAGTCAATCTGTAAACGCGAGGGACTCACTATACCACATGAATTAGCAATCAGAATTGCTGAAGCCAGTGAAAGAAATTTGAGAAGAGCTATTTTAATGCTTGAGGCCTGCAAAGTTCAACAGTGAGTGACTGTACTGTAGTATATTTATTAATTGTATACTATTTTTAATGTGTATTCATTCGTTCATGGTGTTTCAGATATCCCTTCACTGCAAACCAAAATATTGCCGAACTTGACTGGCAAGTCTATATTCAGAACACTGCTAAGTTAATAATAGCAGAGCAGTCACCTAAAAAACTGTTAGAAGTTCGCGGTAGACTGTATGATTTACTGACACATTGCATACCTTGTGATTTGATTTTCAAAGGGCTGCTGCAAGAATTAGTAAAAAATTGTGATCTTGAGCTTAAAACTCAAATAGCCACTACCGCTGCAGAGTATGAGCACAGAATGCATCATGGATCAAAAGCTATATTCCATTTAGAAGCATTTGTAGCAAGGTTTATGGCAATATACAAAAAATTCATGGAAACCTCACTCGGAGATTTCATGTAATAAACACTGATAGGCATTAATGTGAGGGAATTGTTCTCAAATAATAGCGTCATAATTTTATGGATGATTTTTCATCAGCGTTTACCAACATAAGTTCTGTGTCCTATACCATTGAGAAATATACAGGGCACATTTCCGTAGCTGAAAGGTGTGCACTGTATATTACAGTCATACAGTCCTAGAGTTAAGATGTCAAGGCTGTACCATGGCTTCATACGGCAATATTCATAGCTGTATGCAATTAATAGCAACTTTATCGCATATCGCGTACAGTCAGCGATAAACAAATTCTTGTTTTCACACTCAAATATGCAAGTCCAGTCCATGTAGCCGTAGTTATCAGAATCGCTGCTCGTCATCTAGGCTACCTAACTTTGTTAAATGCAAAAAGACACTAGTGACACCCGAGTGGTTGAGTATTGAACTCTTTTTTTGGCAACAATGCTGTATTTACTTTAGGTTTTGTATTATTCTGTATGAATTGCTGAAATTGTATTCATGATTGTATTCATAATTCTAATAACAGCACTAACTAAAGCATTTTGGAAAACATTGACGCTCTCATTGAGGCGATCATTTTCTTCAAATATTCGTGATATTTTTTTACAGGTTGAGTATCACACCACGGATATCGGGAGCTATAATTTATGGTCGCGTCGTTAATGGTGCTCAGACATTTTTGGCAGTTCAGATAGCACACTGGAAACTCATTAACCCTTTGGGTACATTTGACGTCTGAGACACGTCATTCACTTTTTTCCCCTAGGAGTGGATGACGTGTTTAAGACGTCGAACCAAAAATTAACCGTTCCACATGCAAATATTTTCTCAAATAAATCCGTACCCAAGGGGTTAAAATCAATTGATATTCAACATAATTTTTATTATTTTGTATTGTACATACTTGACATTCCAGAAAGGGAATAATCGAATTTTGGCTCTATTCAAAGAACAAGCCAAGTTAGACAAATAATACTAATGATTTCACTTCAGTTGCTCAACTTTCAATAAATACATTTTAAATTCAAAAAACTTTTAAAGGATTGCTAATACCACAGACAGAGCAGCAGCTGCGAGGACCATCACATAGCCCGTGGTATAAACATCCTTTATACTGAGAAACACTCCCAAGTCCCAAGCCTGTAAAAATTTTCCAAATAAGATTTTTGCACATAAGGATAGTATACCTATACATTATGCATCAAAAGCAACTCTTGAGTCTTAATTTTCAATCAAAACATCATTTTTCACTTTTATTAATGGAGATGGTGTATGTACTTATCAAGAATCAAAGAGAGACTAGTTTTGGTGGCTCGAGAGTGATAAGTGTAAGGTCGAAGATACACAGTATTTTTGGTATAAAGAACTCAAATTCCATAAAACTTTAGGGAACCCGATATTTTAATTACATGGACATAATTTTGTGACATATAATCTGCTGAAGCTTGGACTGTTAGACGGAACTGTTTTTTGTACTCTCACATTTCATTTGGTAGTTAATCAAAGATCGCTAATAATAAAATAAATTGCAAACTAAAATTTACTGCAACTTAACCGCTAATTTTTGAGATTTATACAACTAATTGCGCCAGGAGAAATGTCGGCACTCTATTTACAATGAAATCACCTCTAATGCTGTTACACAAACTTTGGAAGACTGTGGCAAAGTAGAATAATTTACAATTGTGATTAGAAATAACTTACCAAGTGACGAATTCCGTTGCAAAAATGGAATGCTACTGGAAAAGCAAGAGCAGTTTTACCAAGCGCAATCGCAACTGCTGGTAAACATAACGCGTGCACAGCTTCAATCATGCATGGCATTCCACCAGGCATAAAAAGAGTACCTAAAATATAAAAGTGGAAGTCATAACATGGTCACATACAGCTTCCGATAATTACGAAAGTAAGCTCTACATTATCTTATTACTCACTCAATCCAATTGTTGCTGCGTAACCAGACAGCGCTATTCCTGTAGCTCTGTGTGAGATTGAAAGCAGAGTAGTTATTTGCACTTGATAAATGGTCAAGTGGGGAGACATCGGTCTTTTGAGACGCATATTCTTCTCATCGTGATTCTCATGAACTGCTACTTTTTCTAATGCAGTGTTTGATGTGGAAACGGCTAGGTTCCTGTGAAATTACAAAAAGGCACCAACCATGATTGCAGCGAAATGAAATATTCAAGTAATGAACTTTCATAGACTTATACAATTTTTCTACAGTGCTTTTTTGGCTAAATTACATGAAAGTCGACAATTATGAAATCACACAAGGTGTAATGTTGCAAGAGTAAAGCTCACACCAACGTGATTTGGACTCTACATCATCTAGGAAGATGAAATTCACATCAGCAACGGGTAATCACTTAAAACAGATGTATATTGGATAAATGGCAATGGATACCTAAAGTTTGTAGGTTATACGATTTATAAATAAAGCATACATATGACATTACATAACTCACTTGCTGGTGTAAAACCCTCGAAACCCATTGACACCCAAGTTCCGTCTACAAAGTAACCTGGAATTCCAGCATTATATAAACATAATTTTTCAGTGTAATTTATCAAACTTTCGATAATGTTTTAATAATAACACATAATTAATCATACCTTGTGTAGCTGAGAGCCATATTACCGAAATTAATTAAGCCGCTGGTAATGAACAATGAATATCAGGTCTGACACTTATATCAAATAAACGTAAAGTAACGATGGTAGTCGAGGCAAGTATTGAACGCTTTATCAATTGAAAGATCGCTAATACATTGATGAGTAGATGAAATCGAGCGAACACCGCAGCAGACAATTCTTCTCTGCAATGTTACACATGTCACACACCTGATTGAAATAACTTTTAAGGGCATATGATCAGTCTGTTTTACCGACAAAGTCCGCTAATTCTAGTATAGACAACTTTCTGAAATAAGATGTCGGTAACAACCGTCCGAAGCAGCACCGTTACAATAGGAAATTAGATTATATATAACTGTGTCCTTTTTCTGACTTATTTTCCACTTGTGAAAGAACATTTTCCATTTAGAGCTGACTTCTGATCGGTCCAGATGGCTATTATCCCTACTTTCACGAGTGAAAAATAAGTCGGTATCGGGGCCCAGAAATATAGTGAATGTTGATGTTTTTTTTAAATATTTAGATGCATCAATTATGGTATTCTTAGAAAATTGACGTAAAAACTCTAAGCGTAAAAGGAAAGTGCCCAAGAGGTGATTTTCATCACGAGTGGCTGCAGCCGGTCGCTGCTACCAAGCGCATGCGATAGGCCACCTTCTTTTGTAGGAGCAGTCAGCAGTTTGTCTCAGAGCGAATCAAAATCCGCGTACAAAAGAAGGCGGCCACTCGTATGCGTCCGGTAGTAACGACGGCAGCAACCACTCGTGATTAAAAATCACCTTAAGGTTGGGACACACCACGGACTTAGGAATAAGCCGTGAGACACACAGTCACTGTAGGGTCACTGTGCACACAGTATGCACACGTAGACACGCAGCTCGCACCGCCGCAAGCCACGGTATAAACATGGCAAATTTTGCCAAGGCACAGCTCTTGAAATATGGATGGACAGAAGGTGAGATTGGTGTTCAGTCTTACAATATCGAGTAGGAAATTGAGCGTTATGAACATAGTGCATATAGGGAAAAAACATTACTTATTGCTTCATTTCTTGCGGCGCAGTAAAATACGTTAAAGTTAAACCTAACCTGTATTTATCGCAACTCATTATGCATAGTAGCAAAACATACATAAATACTAAATGAGTTTTTTTCCAAACTGGATACGATCATACTTCAATACATTTTACATACAAATATTTAAAACTACTCTGTATTCAGAAATAAGGGGAAATTATTATGATGAAAATAAAAAATCTATTTTTTTTTTACTGGTTATTGACGTTTTGAGATCTAGAGAATCACCTGCAATCATTTCCATGTGGCAAGTCTGTGAATGATGAATTTTCTCGTTCATTGAGATTTCGCGAATAATTCAAGGAATTCTCATCATTCTGTCTCTATCGATGTGGTTCTTGCGTACTTGGAACTGTTTAGATTATAAGCAGAATCAGCTAGCTGTTCCCAGGTTATTTGCCAAAATGTAACTTTATTTCCCTGGCAATAACCCAAAAATAAAAAGACCAATTTAGGTAAAATTTGGAATTCTTTTAATTTAAAACCAATCAGTGTGTAGAAAAAATCAGCCAAGTTATCTCTTGTGGTCTTTGCAAAATTTGAAAATTTTTCTGGCTACAAAAATGTAAATTGTGAGAGTGCATTAAGCAACATTCATAAAACAATTTATGGAGCAATCTCTGAAGTTTTAACTAGTTCATAGCTGTGATATTTCGGGTACAGCTTTATCCTTCAAAAACTGAAAATAATTGTAAGTTAGACTGCCTCATAATGCTGATGCTAGTTCATTTCTTATGGAAGCAACAAAAAAGTAATTTCATATTTACACGTAATCCCTTGATACATACGAGAGAAAAATTCGCTGTAAGAATATTCATTGAGTATTAATGAAATAATTGAAGTTACTTTTCGATTGTTTCATGTCTGTTTAGTTGTGACTTGTGGGGAAAAACCTGTTCAATTCATGCATCTAATGTTGTCAATTTTCTTTTCATTTTGTTAACCATTAGAAAGTTTTTGTTTTATTATAGTGATATCCAATGCCAGGACAGTTATTCAATTAATATTGTCTGCACAAAGATTGAAAACTAGTGTTATGATAGTTATTTCTTGTTTTTACAGGCAAAGGACTTGGAAAAAATGAAAGCGGCATTTCAGAACCTATAAAACCCAAGTTAAAATTTGATCATGCAGGTATAGGTCATGATTCAGCAGAACAATTCACATATCACTGGTGGGAAAATGTGTTTAATGAAGCAGCCAAAAACATATCAGTTGAATCAAATGATCAAGGGATTTCAATGAAGGTCATTGATGAAGATACAGTTGATATAACTACAAAAAAATCAAGCCTCAAAGCTTTGAAAAAAAATCACAAGCTCCAGTATGGAAATTTCTTGAAGACTTCTACCCTCTTGAATGATGGGAAGGTAATGGAAGAGAACACACCACATATAAACATAGCCACCAATGACAAGAAAATGAATCACGTCGAATTAACGGATGAAGATTTGTTTAAAGCTTGTGGAGGAAGAACAGCACACAAAGGTGCAAGACATGGGTTAACATTAAATGGAAAATTGGCACGAATTGCAGAGCAAGAAAAGCAGCTGCTAGCAAAAATGAAACTCATCAAAGCAGAGAAAGCTGCCTTGAGTTCTAGTCTTGCGCAAGTGGTAGGGGACACTTGTAACTTTGAAACAGTGAAGTCTAAACGGCATGCCAAAAGTAAAAAAAAAACAGCAAAAACTCGTCCTGAATCAGTGATGATTGCTGATAATCTGGTAAATGGTACAGGGCCACAGCCAAGCTGTTCCTACACTAAATGTCCCGATGCTGAGGAGAATTTAGATGCATCAATTTCAAATTGTAAAAAAAAGAGGACTAAAGGGAATAAACGAAAGTCATCGGATATTCTTGAAGAGTCAACGAAACTTGATATAGACGTTATTAAAGATCAATGTATATGGCCAGATATTATTGAGTCAAATCAGTCGGTGCTGAATGATGATGCAAATGCCATTGAACAAGATGACGAACTTGTGATTCCACCAATAACTGAACAGCCGAGACTGCATATAAAATCGAAAAAGGGTCGAAAAAAAGAAAGAAGAAAAATTAACGACCTGACAGAACAACTGGACACCGCCTGTATGATCGATGAATCCATAAGAGTATCCAGAAAACGAAAAGGGGACAGTCGAGAAATCGTTAAAGATATACTGTCAACTATTCTTGAACAATATAGTCCTACAGCCAAAAAATGCAAAAAAATACATAAGCAGGATAATGCTAGTGATGAGGCAATCGAAGCAGATAAATTAAATAGCAGAATTTTCAAGAGAAAAAAAAATGCGCACCAACGTAAAGAGAAGCACAAATTAGAGCGTATTACAAAAAAGTTAATGTCAGTTGATTTGGGGAAGAAATCTTAAACATCGGAAAACATATGAAGCGGTCTAATAATAAAGTGCATTGCGTAATGCAAAACTTGAACAGTTGAAATCTCGCAAGTCAGAAATATAGCTAGACTCTGCTGATCATGTGGGACTTGTGTCGTTGCCGAAAGATTTGTGGCATTGCATTGCTAACATCAGAAAAATTTGCAACAAATCTGCAAAATTTCAGTTTGAATTTTTCAAAGGGCAAGAAATGTAAAGTGTTTAGATAATTTCAATGCTTTTCAATAATTAGCTAGTTATGTAATATAATTTGTATATCAATTTTGTCAGATCTATATAACTCGAATAATAATGGATTGAGTTTCTTCATCAAAGAAGTACTCACATTTGTACAAGTATTCATAGCAAAAAATTTGTAAAACATACTTAGTACGTAGTACGAATACATATTGATAAAAGCGAAACAGAAGTACAGCTAACGAAACGATTTGCTTTACACAAAACTTTACTATACTTGAATTTGTATGATTCTATTTAAATCCGAAATTAGGTTAATCAATATGAAGAAGAATTTTGAAAAGCGTTTGTCAATAAACGCCAAAATGAAAACTATTTTATTATGAGTAACCCATTCCAGAATCTTATTCTCCGGTTAAACCTTGAATTTCTAAAGGGTTTTGATTAACCTAGCACGTATTGTTTATTCTTACATTTACAAAAATAAGAAACTGTTGAAAGCGTTTCATTTTCTTTCTGAATTAAAAAATTAATATAAAATTTGTACCAGGTTCACTAACTAGGTAGCTATTTATCCAACATAATCCAATAAGCCAGGGCATTGGTCTGTTTATAGAAGTTTATTCTCATCAGTTCGGCATTCGTTAAGATTAGTATTAGTATAGTAGTCATAATAATAATGTGCCTAAACGGTATTTGCATCTTAAACTACAGTTTATTGTAAAATTATGAAACGGGCGACAATATGCAGATGCTTCATTTCAGTTTGGGAATTGAGAGTGTAAAGTAATTGTCCTTTGCAATGAAAGCCAGACTTACTGGATGAATTCCACGGATATATTTTTGTACAACAAATGTACAAAATAATAGTCAAAAAAGTAATTAAATATTACGTTAAATAGATACAGTCTGGTAAAGATATGATTACAATTTGCGTAGATCGAGGACAAACACACTTCCATCGGAGGCAGAGGCCCCAACTTTGTCTCCACGACTATTCCAACATACTTCGAAGATTCCACCAGTGCCTTTGTAACTATGTACCAGCTGTCCGCTCTGAATGATTGAAATCCAGATTAATTCATCGTAAATAAGTCGGAAATTTCATGAATGATGCATTTTTCAGTAACAACAAAAAACAGTTGTTACATTGTGTGAAAAATTATTCTTCATATAAATCTATTAACAATGGATTGAATTTCGATATTAGAGGGCTATCCGCTATATATTAGTAGACTAAAAAAATTTTGGACTTATATTTCAACAACCAGGTATTTGAATTGCATGTCAAGTTGTTACCACACACTTAACTAAATGGCGCAGAGAACAGTTTAGTAGCGACGGTTCCTAACGTAGCTGGTTGTTTTGGATCGTTTGACTAATTCTACATTCTATAATTCAATAAACTAATTTCAATTAGAGAAAAAATTTCATTGATACAAATCTGCAAGATTGGGGTGTATTGTTTTTTTTCATCTATTCCTTCATATTTCATCATCTCAATGAAGATCATTGATTCTGCTGTTACCAACATAAAAAAAGAGTAGTTCTGGTCTTTCGCCACGCCATTCACGATCATACGTGCGTAATTTATATGCTACCTTAAGACTGAGGTAGCTGATAACAAATGAGAATTTTCCGCATTTCAATATTTACGTATCAACAATACGAAGTATATGCTGTTTTTGAGCAAATGCAGTTACTGCTGAACAATGAAAACACAATTATTAGAATATTTGTGATAAAATTGCAAGAAAAACGAACCTGAGTAGACCAAATATGGACGCACTTGTCGAAGCTACCACTGGCAAGGAATTTACCATCCGGACTGAAGGCCACACTGTAGACAGGCTCTGTATGTTTTGTAAGTGTGTGTATACAGGCACCCCTTTCAACATCCCACAATCTCACAGTAGAATCAAATGAGGCACTGGCCAGGATCAAATTCATACTCGGATTGTGCGTCCCTGGGCCCGTAGGTGACCATTTGATGGTATAAATCTCTTTGCTGTGAGCTTGTAAGTCGTGTACACAGGTGTCTTGCTTCATCGACCAAATCTTCAAGGTCATATCATCTGAACAACTGGCAAGCAAATTTCCTTGGGGATCCCACTTGATCGCATTTACCTCATTCTGTGAATGTAACGAAGCAATGTAATGAGAGTGATTTGAAGCTTGTTATTATTTATTCAATTAAAAAAAAATCAATGTCAACGTGCTAGTTGTAATCACATAAGGTGCAAACAATTTTAAGAAAGAATAACGAAGGTAGTGAAAAATTCGGTATTTTTGTACAGATTTCTGATTTCAAAACAATACTTTGCAAAACTATGCATTTAATTGTGTTGTAAATGATGAATAAAGGATTAACTAAAATTACTATGAACAATGAACTGATATTAGCACTGAAGCTTCTTTTCGCTGCATCATTGAATAATTTACAACAAATTTTATATCTTTACTTGTGTATCCAGTGCTTCTGAACGAACTGTGGATACTTGAATCATTTCAGAAAATCACATTGAGATCCGACGATCAAATATTATTGATTCAATATAAATATAAGGTCATCGTTATAATTTGATTTTAAACTTAAAATATACTAACCGTGTGCCCCTGAAAACTTTTCACTGGCTTATCAACACTCAGCTTGCAAACGTGAATGCACTGATCAGTGGAGCAACTGGCAAAGGAAGTGTTAGTCTGCCAGTCAACATCTAAAGCAGGAGCAGAATGAAAACTGAACTGCTGAGTACACTGACCACTCGCAGCATCCCAAATAATAGTAGTTTTATCGACGCCTGCGCTGAGAATATAATTCCCTCGCTTGTTCCATTTCAGGGCGAAGATAGGACCCTTGTGTTGCCCGAGCGTAGACGCTAATCGTCCATCCGTTGTCCAAATCCTGGCATATCCATCATAGCTTCCAGTTGCGAGCAGCGTCCCGTCACACTGATTGATAACAATCGAAATAAAAATAAAGCTTGCTGAATCAATTTTTATGCTCAAAACCTCAAGCTTTATAAATGGTACAAATAAAGATTTGCAAATGGTGTTATTGAAGAACAGTTAAGGAAGTCTATCAGTTTTTCAAAATATTTTACGATTAGTTTTTTTTAGAAACTGCAGAATAGTTTTCTGAACAGTTTAATTGAAGTTTTAACAGATTGGTATATTGTCAGCATTTGCTTTTATTTGTGTTTATAAACAACAAATGTCAATGGTAGTGAAAAGTCGCATAATTTCGCTCACTATTGGGTCGTAAAATGGAGACACTTGGCTTTGACTTACTTTATTTTTGTATAAAAATATGACAGAGCATTCAAACCTGAAGCACTGTCGAGCTAGTTGAAAATAAAGAACAGAAAAAAACTGGGCGATGTTTTGTTTTCGAATGCTTGCCACTTTTGCTCACAGAACGTCAAAGTCGAGCGTCTCGAATTTACATCCTGATAAAAGATTCTGTCCGTTTACTGTTCAGTATGTCAAGACTAGTACACCACATATTTTTCGCGACATAAGCCGATAATGAATATGTTAAGAAATATTCAGTTTTTTAAAAAATATACAATTTACAAGTCGGTTGTAGATGCTCATGATTTTTACTATTTACATTGGTTTAAAGACAAATGTTGAGAGGCTGTTGAAAGATTCCTAGCAAAATAATATACAGACATGGTACATCAAATGCAAATCAAAAGTATTGCTTGAAAAAAAAAATTTGTTATCAAAAAATCTTTCAGATTTTTGGCAAGTACTGAAAATTTTTTATATTTGTTTTTGTATATTAGTAAGATATAATTCATCTGACGTTGCGTAAATATTTTGAATTTTGTACTTAACAGCATTTCCAGGTTTCGATTTGCAGTAAATAAGGAAATAATTTTTTTAATACCTGCATGGAAAGTTGAACTTCTGGCAGAGAATAGAGATTACTGGACGCTTTTGATATGCATAATGGGCGTATACTAATACCACCGGGAGTAATGAGAACCAAACTCTTCTGAGATACTACTTGGCCGCGGAAACTCAGTATTATTTACATTTCATTTCATTTATATTTTCTACAGTCGAACTCCACATGGTAGATATTGCAAATAATATGATTATAACTAGTGCGGGTTGGCGATTCATAACTCCTGCAAATGCTGCATAAGCCTAGGGCTTCATACTCGTCAGGAATCGTCAACATAACAGTTGACACTCTGATTGCATAGTATACTATTTTACTTACATTCCAATCCAACGAAGTAACATCTTTGTTACTGGGAACTTCAGTGCCACCTTTTTGAATGCAGTGTCGAAGTACAAGTTGACTTGGTGCTTGTGAGTTATCAGTCATATCCCAGATTCGTGCTGTACTGTCTCCAGAACCAGATGCTAGTAAATCTGTCGTCGGATTCCAGGCGCAAATAAAGACTTCTGATTCATGGCCTCGTAAGACGGTCGCCTTACTCGCTGGAATTTCAACAGCACTCGTACCAGCACTAGCGCTAGTACCTTGCTGCTGCTGCTCGTCAACTTCCATCTCTCCCCGATCACCAACTCTTTCGTTCATCCCCACGCCGACACCAACGTTTGGCGTTACTACTGACAGAATGATAATTTCTGTTTCATTCATGAACTTTGACTTGTGTATTTATAGTACTAGTTTTCTACAAACAGATGTTATTATGTGTGTTCACCACTCTTAACGGACAATTTACCATCTATCATAACAGAACTTTGCTTCACTACACATGTCTTAATTATAACAAATTGGCAAATACTTCTTTTTCATCAAAATAGAAAAAAAAGCTTTCAGCGTGTTATAATAAAACTAATATAGTGGAAAGCCCTGGAATGTAAATTGTCTGGAAATGTTGGCAGTCCTTTTCTATACCGGGAATGCTGAGGAGGTTCAAAAAAATTATATGTTTTAAGAACCAGGGTGTATCCGGCAATTTTTAGTAGATTAGGGTTACAATAAAGACAAAGAAAGTAAAATGTATTTTTCAAACTTGATCCTTTAGATTGACATCTGCCAAAGTTTATTTTAAAATAATTTTGAATATTGGAAATTGTGCGAACATTGAAAAAAAATGTTACAACATCCTATGACTTTCTGGAAAACAAATTTATGTACCTCAGGTGATTTGTCAACTCAAAGTCCATACATTTTAGGTCATTCATTATAAAACAGTTGAACAAACTTTTAAAACAGGGAAATATCTAATATATTCGATATCACTTTGCTATAAGTCATTTTATTCAAAAGACAATTTTCTACAATTCCAATTTTTCTTTCAAGATTGGAATCATTACACGTTCAATTTTTCAAAATTGCACTAATATTGAGTTTTATAAAAAATAGCAACATTCATTATTGAGAAGGAGAAAAATCATTTGCAGGTGATTTGTAAAAAATAATTTTCATAACAATAGAATCAATCGTGAAGTGAGATTAAAGGAGTCTAACACCGATATTGAAGTTTTTGTTTATAATTTCAGTCTTTCTATTTTTCACATTTCTAGGAGAATCACCATAGCTTACTAATGTCAAAATTTCACAAACATACAAAGTGAGATCATCTCGTGATAAAATTGACAAAAAAAATATTGATTTTCAACATTACAAATTCCACTAAAAGTAGTTCACCTCAAATTCATACAATAACAAATAATTAACCCTCAATAAGATGGTAATACAATGGATTTCACAGTGGAGCTACACTAGTCACTTGACGAGGAATGAAACTCAAGCGATTCGAATGAAGAAATCACAGAACATAAAATACAGATACTCTTGCAGGAGGTGTAATGCCTTACCTTCTTCCCCATTGGTATCTTGGACTTCAGTTTTAACCTGCTGCTTTTGCTGATTTTGTTGATTTTGCCGTGATGCAACGACGTCTGGCATAACAGCATCGATGAGTGACAAGGATTCGACCATTCTTTGTTCGGTGCCATCTTCACCAATTGATATTTCAGCTTCTGTATATTGTAAACCTTTTTGAAGAATGGACAGTAGAGCTGCAGGCGGTACCAATGCACCATTTATGTTACTCTGCGATATATGAGACTCTATACCAAAGGTGTATGCAGAATGTTGGAAACCTGTAAAATTAAATCAAATTATTCTTCTTTTATCGTATTTGAATTTTAATTTTATTACAATGAAAATAAATAAATAATAAAGTTCAAGTTTGTAATGGTAGCATTACTAAAGATTAAGAACCATTCACTATTTCATGACAATCAACTTCATATGTAAAAATTAGGATTGCAGAATAAGTTATCAATTATTAAAGCTTCAATTTACTGTTTCTTATAGTTGTTACTCTTTCGAAATAGAATAATGCAGTCAAGTTCAATGCTTATTATTCTAAAATAGTGTTAGGTTTTAACAGGATTTAAAAAAATTTTCAAGCTAGACCGAACAATCTCATATTAAGTACATCAAGATTAAATGATACTTGGTAAGCTATCCAAAACTACGAAATTGTGCCTACATACTTAAACATTATGTGTTTGTCCATAATCGCTACAGAAAATAAGCAAAAACTTGATTTTTCGAAGGAAAACTTATTCAATCAAAACTTCAAACACATCCGATACGAGTGTGTGATTTTTAGCTCCGCTTTCATCCCTAAATCCATGATATGTCCATATTTCTTGTCAATTTCTTATTTTATTTCTTTCTTTTATAAATTGAGATAAGCTTTTCTTTACTTTTCTAAATTTTATTTATACACTGACTGCTTTTTGGCGGAATTTTTATGTAAAAATCCAGGATATTGTTATAACAACAGAAAAATTCCTACGTATCAATGTTACAACGATTTCCATAAAATCTTATTCCAGAGTTGGTATAAATTTGCTTTACTGAAACTTATTGGAACATAAATGTGAAAAAAACAAAGTTACCGCAAAACCCATGAAATTAGTACACCACGTGCTACCCCAGTAGCACTACCAATGATATGTTACCAAAAGATCAAATGTATCCTCAAAATCCTAAGTAAGAAATAAAATACAAAGATATTTCGTTCAAGGGTTAAGTTAAGTTAGGTTAGGTTGAAGAGCGTACCAGATTCCTGCAGATATCTATACACTAAAAAGTTGACTTCATCGCTTGAGAAACTCATTTTGTCCTGTTCACTGATAAACTTAGTACAACATTTTTAATCTTATCACAAAGAGCAAAATTAAATGATATCACATCAGTAAACGTTATGTGTACCGACGCTGGTTTCTCGCGTCGCCGTTGTGGGAGAAAGAAAACAAATGAACACCTCCTGGCACTGACCGCATTGAACTTGGCATTTGTAAGTAAACGGTACTTTCCCGTACACTCACCGCGATCGTGTCACGATCTCAACTCTCACGACTTTTACAAACGGAAGTAAATATCGCGTTACAGGGAGAAATTTTTAAAAAGCACCCAAAACGATATCGTTCTAGTAAACCTGCGCCGAGTGTTATTCTTTATTTCCCATCAGTTTAATATCGGAATCATGAGCAATCTTTTCCTGAAAAATTTACCGAATATCTATCGACACAGTCTGCGCACAACTTCGCGCCTCACAATCAGAGCCTACTCAGGTAAGTATATGCGTTATATATGTATGCGTCCATGCTATGAAATGGATGGACACGGATACGGTTACCTAGGGACTTATGGACCAAGCTACGGAGCCATATTGACAAACTATTCACGCGCCACTTTCAAATGATTATTAAAATAACGACTTCAAGAACTTCAGTTGGCGACTGCGATAGTTGCATAGAAAGAAAAAGCGCTATTGAAAATAACTTGAGTCATAGGAGTTGTTTAGTCCCGCATTCCAAACAAGGATGCCTATGATATTCTTCAGTCAACGTCCAATGTCATGATGCTCTTTTAATTGACTGCATGTCTTTAGCAATTTTTGGTCAACACCATGTCCCACGAGCTGATAATAATACGCGCAGAACGAGCGGCAACAAAAATAATTCTTTCAAATTTCCCGGTAGAAAGAGACACTGTGATTAGGTAATCACTAATCTAAACCTAACCATAGTTTTTGTTCGACACCGTTTTGTGCTGAAACATATAAAAAGCGCGATCGGCTGATGGCACGCTGATGGTCTGACAAATGATACATATTTTCTGTCAATATATGCTCTAAGATGGCAATACACACGGACACGGACTGAAATAACTGGAACGTCGTCTCTGATTGGTTCTTCAAAGATCCCTAGGTACCGGATCCCTCAATTCGGATTGGATTCCGGATCATGGGATGCTAGCCTTATTCGTATCCATCAGAGCATATACAGTATGAAGGAAGCCTTGTATACCCTTTCGTGTAAGTGGAAAACGGCACAGAGAGGGGAATATTAAGACGAGTACCTTTCTCTGTCTCGCACGCGCGCGATTGGTTGACGACGTCAGCGCCCCGAACATTCACGCTCGTTGCACAGGGCCCTGGCGCCCTGGGTTTATTGAACATACCTTGTAAGCTTATAAACACTGCTTATGACAGACTTCAATACTTGATAAATGAAATCATGACAGGGAAATGTTTCTACGTGCAAACTTGAGCAAGATTTTATAGAAGGTAGTTAGTATTAGTTTTGATCGGTAAGTTTCACGTTACTCATTTTTTAGGTTATGTTATATAGGGTTTGTATCAACAATTTTGTGTCACTCAATCATATATTTCTTAACAGTTTACCGACTTGTTTCCATAGCCTGACCCCCTAGTGCATTTGCATGTGTAGGACATGTTCTTCGTATTACAATATCGCCGCAGTGCTTGGGGCACTCAATTACGATAGGTACGCTCTTGCTGTAGAAAGAGAGAAATACTCATCTTACTATGTCCCTCTCTTTCGCCGGCTCGTGGACACTTTTTCCGTCGCCAAGTTTCCTCCATACTGTTAGAGTGTATGCTCTAAGATTCGTATGGAGCGGTGACCCTCCAAAGTTATTTGTCGACGATTCACGATTGCAATAAAGAAAGCAGCGGTGTAGTCAACTGCGGTGTGCCCACTGATAGGTGTGCGATGAATGTATTCGTGGCCCACGAATTCAGTTCGAAGTGACGTCTCCGCCGTCTCCGCCGTCTCCGCTAGTCACAGGCTCCACACTTACACACATTCCTGAGGCCCTTTTAGTGGGTTATTCATGTTATATACTTGAGGCGGTATATCGTTAATTTTTACGCAACATTTTAGGCGTTGCTACGAAAATGACGACGGAAATTGACAAGGATGAGCTTAAGAAGCGATTAACACCAATTCAGTGGCATGTGACCCAAGAAAAAGGCACCGAAAGGTATGATAAATTGTATACGAAATACTTTATAAAATGATACATCAATTCTTACAGCCTTAGTACCGATTAATGAGACAATTAATAAATTGTATTTGCTTTTATATTCTTTCCGTAGCTTCGACCTTGCAGTCTAAATCCGGACAAGCCCTTGAGCTATATTTCAGATGTATATTATTACTTGTAACAATTCCAGTCTCACTGACTTATTTGTCAATTTAATTGTGATATTGAATATTTCATACATATCACTGCATGAAATTAGTTATCACTCATATTTCAAAGAAAAGCTGTATTCATCACCAGCGATCTGTCAGTATAATTTTGTTTGACTCTGTGCATATTTCTAAAATCATTCTATTACCGTGCTGATCCTGTTTATATAAAAAAATCACTTGTAACAAGAATCTGACTAAATGTAAACATCAAATGTACCCATACACATGTTTTACTATGCACTGGGCCAATAAGGACAAGCATGCAAATAAAAATTTTACGTAAACATATTCATATCAATAATTATGCAAATTCATTATATTTCACTTGGTTGTCCCTGCAAGTAAAAATTTGAGATTGCCCACAGGTGATCTTTAAAAAATTCACATTTAATATTGAGAAACCTGTGTGATACAGTGACTATCCAGTTTGTTCAACTGAAAAATAATTAATTTTTATTCATATGCAATTGATTTATAAATAAAAAATTATGTTTAAACTCAATTTATTTTCATTTTAGGCCTTTCACTGGCACTTATAATAAATTCTATGAAAAAGGAACATATACTTGTGTCATATGCGATCAGGAACTGTTTTCCTCTGAGACGAAATATGATAGTGGTTGCGGCTGGCCAGCATTCAATGAGGTTTTAGACCAAGGTCGAGTTAAACTAACTAAAGACACAACGCATGGTAAGAATGATTTATACGTTATTTCTAAAGCACTCAAGCTTACTGTCAATTAAACCATATTCAACGTGTGTGTATATATATATATACATATATACATAGATATGTGTATATACGTACACACATTATATTGATCGAGTTACTTACTTTAATTCTATCACTCTATACTTATGTAATTTCTAAATATTGGTGCTGTATATATTTTATGTTGATATAAAAAAGAAACAACATGTTCTGTTTCCTAACATGATATAACACGAACTTGAAACTATAAAATATGTGCTGAAATGTGCAACATTTTTTGGAAATCATTCAATCAAGCTTCCCCATATTATAGGTATGAATTGTAAGAGATAAACTGAACTAAATTTCTAGTCAAGAGTCACAGTGTTGAATTGAGCTTTACCGCTAGTTAGGCAAGCACTTTAATAGACCATATGAAATTCCATGTGTACTAATTGCAAGATTTAGCCTATCAGTACTTTATCTTCTGACTTCTAATGATCACATATTTTGTAGTTCCAAAAAATACACTATTCTCTATCACATAGACATGACCTTGATCATCCTCAATATCCTGCATGTCAAGTGCTTAGAGTGTGATTGTGCTAGACTGACATCAGTTATTATTGAATTTTCCAACTAAAACTATCATTGCTCAACACATGATATAGAAACCAGTCATTTTTCCAGATCATTTCAAAGAAATAACGTACTTTCTGAATACTTAATCAATTCATTGTCGATAGGTTTCATAATAATTTCATACATGATGTTGGATGGTTTTTTTAATCATTATTATTAGTATTAGATATTCGAGCAAAACAACATTATACTTAACAGAAATAGTTATCTAAATTTTAACCATTGCTTTTCTTAATATGGCAATATAATGAAGCAGTGTTTATAGTATTGTAAGTATGTATTACGATAACTTTTGTTTTAATGCTCAATATTTTACTGTAACCATGCTATCTGCTTTTTAGATTATTTTGAGCATTTTGATGTGCATGATAGATTTGATCTCTGTAATATTACAGCAGTACAAAATTAAATGATCAAGCAATCAACATTGTGCTGAATTCTTATTTTTACATGAAGTAAAATTTACAAACCAAAGGATGTGAGTTTTTTTCTTTTGTCTCAAACTTAAATATCGCGATGATGCTGGAGCTTGTAGATATCAAATAAATGTAAAGTTTCCATCATATATCACGTTTGCAGTGCATAAATAATTTTTTGCTAGTCGGTTATGCAGTACAAAATTTATGCCAACACTGCAGCAGGTTTTTATTGAGTCTTATAAACTCAATTTGACTTTTAGGCTTCTTTAACTCTACTTACAAATTACCTCTTTTTTCTGAAATAAGAAGTTTTATTAAGAATCAGTTTTCACCGACTAAGTAAAATCTCCCTTTTTACTATTATTAATTAAAATCTACACGACACTGACATGAAAATTCCGCAGTCAATGTAATGTATGCCACATACAATGCTGAACAAAAATGGCCAAAATATTTTTTGTTTCATATTTTAGAATAGGGCGAAGAAATGTATTCCTATAATTGAATTACAACTGATGATAGGAATACATTTTCTGGCCTTATTCTCCCATTAAACAAAAAAGTTTCCGCATATTATAATTCAGCATTGCATGTAAAATTGCATGAACTGTGGCATTTTCACATGAGTGTCGTATAGGCCTTAATAGTGGTGAACAAGAGTGAAATTTTACTGTGTCGGTAAAGACTGACTATATTATTCTCTTGGTGGTAGGTATGTGCAGTTAGGCGAAAATTAAAAGTACATTTCTCATCATTGATATTCCTACATATCCAAACTCAAATCTCTTCGAATTTTGTAATTTATTACGGTCTGGCCATCTTTCAGTTTGATAATTACAGTAAAAAAAAAAAAAAAAAAATGTACCAGTACTTACATATATACTCGAGTATTCTCTTTTTTGACTATCGTCATGTTTGGATGCATTACAATAATTTGTGGAGGCACATTCAGTGCATATCTTAGAAAAAAAATCATCGTCGAGCATTAAACTCTATTTCTACTCTGGTGCAGGTCTGCATTTAATCACACTCTATTGTTCTGTCTTTTCCTTACATCCCTACCGCAACCACAACCGCTTGACATTGAACATGAAAACCCACAACAAAACCAACACACGACGCATAGTCGGTGGCAATCTACTACTGCTGATCGCAAACCCAGATATGGTGCGGACTGAAGTGACCTGCTCAACTTGTGGATCACATTTGGGCCATGTATTTAATGACGGTCCCAAACCAACAAGAAAACGATTTTGCATCAACTCTGCGTCTATCAGCTTCCACGCAGCTGGTGACAAGAAAAAATCTGATTCCTAACTGGTGAAGAAACCAATGCTCATTGCCGCAGGTGGATTGGAAAACTTTGATCATCCATCGACGTTTGCATGATATTGAAAAGCGTGACTAAGTATCAATAAGTTCATCAATATGGCGAGATATAATATAAGAACTCTTCCGTTGATAATACATACAAAGCAAGATAATTAAAATGTTAATCCATCTTTTGACTTTTTGCAAAGATGTTCCTTAACTAACTTATTCAGTTTTTTGTTGTCTGATATGAAAGTAAAC
Organism: Diprion similis; assembly: GCF_021155765.1. Classification (NCBI taxonomy): domain Eukaryota; kingdom Metazoa; phylum Arthropoda; class Insecta; order Hymenoptera; family Diprionidae; genus Diprion; species Diprion similis. The sequence goes on along the minus strand of NC_060112.1, from coordinate 9,612,632 downwards.
AGTAAGCTGCCAGACCAATTTTAACCAAATAAATGACTACCAAGCATATTCATTCTTTTTGGTATTGAATGACAATCAACTGTCAATGTTTCAGTTCATAATTTCCTATAGGATTTGCGCTATCAAGTTTGGTATATATTTTGTTCCACTTCACTTATGATTAGTATTTTCTTTTGTCTGATCATACTTGAGCTTAAAAATGTTGAGTAGTTGTGACGGCACTGATGACTAGCAGCTGGACAGCTCAAATATATCAGCCTGATTCTGGAGTGAAATGGTTCAACTGCTGGATTTACCTGCTAGTTCCAACATCATAAAATTATGTACAAATTATATTTCTAAACAAATGCCCAGGTTTTCAAACCCACCTCTACAACTGTTATATTTTTGTACATTCTCAAAATGTATATTTCAATTACTGAGACCTTGTACAATTCATGTCAGATATGTGAAACGCAGATTGGGAATGTCGATGTATTCATTTGACCTTGATAACTTATTGAATGAAACGCATAGAATGCAAAATTTTCCAAATTTCTTTAAAAAGATATCATTATTATTTTGGTGTGTTAATGGAAATATGAAATTAAAATTTATTTTTATAAATAAATATACTAACCATTCTGTGAAATGTTATTGATTAACAATTTAATATACATGCGCGATTGGGAATCCTAACAGAAAAATTATTTGACGAATTATAAGTCACAAATATTGTAAATACTTTATAAAGATATGAAATTCAGATTAATATACTCAATTAGGAAAACAAATATTAGTTATGCATATAAGCATAATATGTCTTAGTCACACCGTCATATGTAACAAATATGTTATTAACACAAGAAAAATTAATAAAAATTGGTTGTATAAAAAGCATCTATTGTCTAAGTTATAATTTATGACCTACTTAAACGAAATACATGTGAATATGAAACTCTCTTATGCTGAATACAAAAAGTAAATCATTGGAAAAGGGAATACTCAAATCGCAGGAGAAATTGACTTGTTGCAGCACTCTTAAAAATGTAACACTCATCTTTATATATATATAAATAAAAGTCAATGTGTGAAAGATTGCTTCTAGTACAACTCATTGCTCCTCCAACATTCGTATAACACGTCTGACAATTTTTCAGTCTAAAGTCTCGAAAAATGTATTAATTTTAATAAAAAATTTTAATTCTGTACCTTAAAACTATCAAGATATTTAAAAAAATGTTTTGAGGATTACAGGTAATGTGACTATTTCACTGAAAAGTGATGATTCTGCAAAGCTGTCAGTTCTATACTTGCTTGACAAATCTATAAAATACGGAAGCTGTAATAATCTCACGATTAGCTCAAAGGGTAGGATTGCAATACCAGGGAACGACAGGGATAAGAAATTATCAATACAGAGAATAGATTAAATTGCAAGTGAGAAAATTGGAAAGTGAAATAATAAATATAGTAGGATCAATCACTGTGCAACAGAAACAGAAATAAGCTGTTTATATACTGTATAACTTATAATCAATTCATAGCAATGATAAGTCACGAATTCTGGTTGATGCAGCGATAAAAAAAATATATATATATATATATATAAATGTATGTAATGGCTCAACAAAATTTGACGATGAGTAAGATGTTTCGTATAAAAGGTTCTCTTATATTATATCCCTTTAAAATAAAGTGAAAGGAGTTACAATGTAACATAGGCGCAAATATGCAGGTATTTTTATCTTTAGAATAATTCTTTATCTTTTCTTTTTCTTTACTTTATTATTTATGATTTCGAAAAAGCTTAGCTCCTCTAAGAAACTAAGTTTTTTCACAATCGTATTATTTTATTAACAATGTTATTTCCTGATTGAAAAATTGGTGGGTTAAATTTGAAAATAGTTAATTTTTCGTCAAAGGAAAAACTAAATACTTAGTTGAAATATTATCGTCCTGTCGTTAAGCATCGACTGTTCGGTATTGAGGTCTAACATTTTCATAATTATCTAAATAATTTTTAAGATTTTCGAGTTTTATTGAATACTGGATGTAACAAGTAATTATGTACCTGTAAATTGAGAAGCGATTTCTCAATTTGCCCCATTCATAAAATAAATTGGCAGCACTGGAGTTTAGAAAAATATTGGTTATATCCGGATAGTTGTGAAAATGTGAGACTTCACTTCAGCTTATAATGCAAGATATCTTTTTATGTCATAGTAGACTGTTTCATTTTCATACTTATAGCGGCACTAATACTAGATGTGCATTATTATTTTTTTACTTTATTTCTAGCAATGCTTCAAGGTTTGGCATAATTTAGAGTTGTGAATATGCAGTAGTGACTTTGTACATTCGGATTCTGCAATCTCTTTACAATGTTGTTTGATCATGTTCCGTTGTAATGTCGTAATGAATTGATCAAGCCAAATCTAAATTAAACCGAATCTTAAGCCTGATGCAAACTGAGCTTATCGATTGTTTTAAACAAAGTTACACATTAACGTTAATCATAAAAAACTAATCAGGCTTTTTAATAAGGGTTCTATGAAATGATAAATTCATTACATACATATTACATGCTTCTTTAAAACGTAATAATATATGTGTTTTATTCCTCTTGTATGCAATATACGTTAATTAATTATTCTATTCGATAACTATCGTACTCTCACATTTTTTTCACTTTTACGTTATACAATACAAAGTTCTATGTGTAACAGAAATTTGTTTTAAAAAAATTACACGATTCTAAAAATCTAGACATTCTAAACTAAATGTCAAGGTTTCATTTATGATCATCGTTTTTGACAATATAGACAAGCATACTGCACTTATACTAAATTATTGTTAATATACTCACGCAGAAACCTTATTTTAGATCGGTATGACCGTGTCTATGCATTTTTGACATTTTTAAATCACTCTCTACCTCTACCTGTACAATAATTTCAAAATGGCGATAAAACTTGCACAGGGTTCGTATGTGTCTCTAAACATGACATGACAGGCACTTTTTAGTGTCAAAAAATGTTTCTACTCTTCGAACGTGTAACCGATTTTCAATCTTTCACTGGTCAATTTTTCCAAGGCACGTTGAACATAATTCGACTCTACTGGTGTTAAACAAAAAATTGTTCAAGTAATTTTTACCTACAAATCTGTTCTGTATACATTTATAGCTTGAATTACGAACTGTGCAAAACGTTGCAACACTAAAAATGGATGACAAAAAATATTTACACAGACTTACTAGAAAGCTGAAAATGATGTCCTAACGTGCCTTGATAATGCTGCTGAGTACCTCTGCAAATTAGCAACTTTTGCCGCTATTATTCGATTTATGTTTCATGTTTTAGGTATGAAAATTATGTAACTACGGTATGTACACGTGCCAATGATTCATAAAAATATACCATACAAGATGAAATAATTGTAATCTCTTTGAAGGAAGTTGATTTATAATGTATGTAATTATTTTCACAGCTGCATTAGTATAACAAAAATAATAAATGCTAGAAAAATACGAGAAAAAGAAAAATAAAAACTACTAGACTGCTTTTTATGCAAAGTTTAAAAAAATCATGAATCATTTCATTCATTTCACTTCGTACACCTTCCTTGAAAAATATAAGTCCAATGCGAAGACCACTTTTTTCGTTTAATTATTATTTTTTTTCTTACCAAACAGCAATCCAGGCTATCGTGCCTATGCATTTACTATTCTTTATGTACAATGCTAAGCATTCATGCTTTTAGAGTAAAATGAGCTAGTTACACATTTTATCTCTTTTTACTGTTGCAACAAACAGCATACCTACAGAAGTTTACAAGTGGCCAATTTCACTGTAAAATCACTAATGCTTCACTTTGTACAGGTACACTATATTAATTTAGGATTACTCATAGTATCAATAAGGTTTACTACAAGTATTGGATTTTCCTAGCTGAATTATCTCGAACTTTGAAGTGAAAAATAATACTAGTTTGAAACTTTATATCATTGAAAAATAACTGACAGTTCATTTTTCTTCATCAATATAGATTATTTGGCCTCGCTCTGTTTGCAAACCATATTAAACCTGTACTAAACCAGATTATTTTTATTTCCACTGGAGCGTACCGATCTTGTTAATTTGTCTCCTTGTGACACGAAGAATTTATATCAACACTGACGGAAATGTTCTATCGGATTAGTGATTTTATGGTCTTGCTTTTGAAAATGACATTGAAACATCTAGCTCCACTTGCTGAAATATTTATTGCATACAGCAAGCTTTGCATCATGTGTCATATTATTGGTTCTCATTAACTTTATTGATCTTTAATGTTAAAAATGGAATATTTGGAAAAATCCGAATCAATACTCGATACTGTATAAAGTATCAAATACGTTCTACCTAGCTATATGTATACGTCATTTATTAATATTATATTATAGAATTATTGTGCCGTTACCGTTTTGGGAGGGTGTTTAATTTTTTCTCAAATTTTTTTCTTCAAATATTCTCTGAGGCCGTTTCGTCCTTATTTTAATTGTTTCGAATGTCCAGTTGTAACACTTTCACTTAATCACTCAGTGACCTTTAGCTGCCTCTTTTGCTGCCATAATCAACGGTGTCAATGACGCCAAGGGCCTTGCCAACTTCAGGAAAGGATGCTGAAAATAAAATGAAAAATTCATAACTATTCCCTAAAAGTACTACCTATTTCTGATACTGTAACTCTACAGCTGATTTTTGATGCTCATACTCCAAGTTCCCTTCCAAAGTCACGCGATACAGTATCAATTGAATGTAGCTTGCGCATTCTTTCAACTCCTTCACAATTCTCATATCCGACTTCAATTCATCAAAAAGCATTCTTATTCTTTATTCCATATCTCATCAAGTCTGCTGACTTTCATCTAATCCTTGACAATATAAATCTTCTGAAACCAAATCTACTTCAATTGAACCAAATTCTACTTCAATAATATACATAATTCCACCTCTATGTTCATTAATCGTCTTTTTAAAATAAATCTGAAGATACATTCAATCCATCGTTCGTTATGACTACTTCAATCATTCCACATGCAATTAAGTGGCAATGGATTTCATTTTACTTGATAGTCCAAAATAAGTAACTGAGTTATACGAAGTATGTAAGCGATTAGTTGTCTGCTAATTTCAACGGCAATTAGAGAAACATGTGCTTCCCTGATTCAAAGAAATTGGAAAGTTGAATTAGCATTTACCAAACTGATTCTACGCATTTTTCACTTATTATAAAAAATTACTTCAATCAATCAAGCAATGACTGACGACCTTTCACTGAGTGAATAATATCTGCAGCTGATAAATTGCCGGATAACCAATAGACTGTTTCAAATTAGAGCAATATTTTTACTTCGTTAGAAAAAGGTCTAAACAATAGTTTTTGTTGTACAAAAATCTTCTCAAAGCATAAGATGTTTAACTGACATCATACCTCACAGCATGTGATTTTTGCCATTCAAATAATATTTAAAAAAAAACATACATATTCAAATTTATTTGCCGCATTTCCCAAAATAATCGTGAGTACGATTATCATTGTGCAGAAAATTAGAATATCTTTAAAAAAATACAATAGTCTTATTTACTCAAAATGTTAGATTGAAGCCGATCTTCCAAGATCAATAAAAACAGACATATTATTATTTGTATTAAAATTTGATCAGTGTCAAACCATACTAATTCCGCGAAGAAATAGGAATATGTGTGCTTCCTTTCAGTCACCTTTTAGAATTGAACCAAAGATCCTATACTTTGAGAATTTCATTCATTGTATTGCTGTACTCAATAAACATACATACCTTGTTCAAGAAAAATAAATAGTAAATATTACCCTTTTACTACCCAAAGTAGAGAAATCGCAGCGATTCAACACATTGAACACTACAGGTAAACATTGCTAGTTCAAAGTCATGAAGACCATGAAACCTAATCTTATATACCGTGTTGTTTCAAGTATAAGCCGACCCCCAATTCTCAGCCAGTATTTCAGGTTGTTTTTCTTACAATTAGTTACCCACATATGACAATAACTATTTTGACGGATACTGTCAATGCAAAAAAACGCTGACTTATATTCGCAACAATACCATACGTAAGTAAGCAATAATCAAACCTTTAGAAGCTCTGAGGCCGAGGAACGTTTTTCGACTTCAACTTCGAGACATTGGTCTAGGAAGTCTTGGAATATCCCAGACAGTTTTTCTTTTTCCTTAATTTCTGGTTTACCATTAGTTGCTATTAAATATAGGGCTCTCAGCGGGTTTTCATTCAAATACGGTGGTTCTCCTTCAATCATTTCGATAGCCATTATACCCAGTGACCATATATCCACCTGAAATGTAATTGTAATTTGCATATATTTTATATACAAAACAAATTGTTTGAGAAACAATAATAATAAATTTCTCTTTGGTAGAAATACTCGAAAGGTTTACTATCAATAAATCGTTAGTAAGTTAGAAATGATCATAAAAATGAGCATATGTGTAGTATGACTTTATAGTATAAACCGTTTGGACCTTGTCTGAATGAAATTTCAACGTCTTTAGGTGACTGTTTTGAAATCGTTGGTCAATTATAATGAAAATTTCTGTAAAACTCAAGTTTGAGTCCTGTATAGTGTAATGAGCGTAACGTGGGATAAATGACAACAAATCTCTCTACAAATCCGAAATAACGGAAATAAGGAATGCCATTGTTATATCTTGTAAGCTCATTGAACAGAGATGATTCTATTTGAACATAAAAGGACATATTTTTCATGACTTCTCGTACACGATCAAAAAATCGAACACGAAATGGTGATAATTAATTCTCTTTGTGAATATAAATATTACGTACAGATTGGCTGAGTATTTACTTTCAATACTGCACAATGTGACGAGTTAATAAAACAAAATGATGCTAAATTAAAATAAAAAGCTCACATATAGGATTGAATTCAAAGTCAATGATTTTCGTCTTAATAAATACCTTAGGACCATATTGTTTGCGTGTTACTACTTCAGGTGCCATCCAATACGGAGTGCCGACCATTGTGGTTCTCTTACTCTGTTCGGGTGAAATCTGAGCGCAAAAACCAAAGTCTGTAAGCTTGACACCTCCATCTAATCCCAGCAAAATATTGTCCGACTTGATATCCCTGTGTATCACTTGGTTGCAATGTAGAAATTCGAGAGCTTGAAGCACTTCTCTACACACTGCAGCTATTTGTCCTTCGTCCATGCACGTTTCAGTTACCACATCGGTTAAACTACCACCAGGTAAATATTCCATAACTACCCAGAGTTCTTCACCAACTAAGTAACTGTCCAAATAATTAACAACGTTGGCATGTTTGTTCTCCCGCATAACAAGGATTTCATTTATTATCAGCTCTTTCTTCGGCTGCTGCGAGAGGTTCATCTGTTTTATCGCCACTTCCATTCCCGTCGAGGTCTCAATCGCCGTATATACTGTTCCTGAAGCACTATACAAAAAAATTCTTTTGTTAATATTACTTTCATACATTACAACTTCCCAATTCCAAAAAGGGACCTTACTGTAACAGTTTTTGTATAACTAGTTATGAGTATCTGTAAATTATAGGCGTTTACAACCCCTGATTAGGAACATGTCGACCTTTGCTCTTTCTACCAATTATCAAGGCAAGTTTCTTTCTTGGTATTTGCAAGTTGTGGTTGTAATTGGCGGAATTCCCTATAAACAGTTAATACTTACCCTTGCCCGATTTTTTCCATCTTTGTATATTTTCTATTAGGATCTCCAACGCTGACAATGGTTCTAAGTTTTTCCAATATTTCGTCATCAGACATTTTCTTTTTTCTGGCTTTATCACTTTGCGTGGGTCTTGATTGGTCAGTAGTCGTTGGTGTAGGTGTAGCCTGGTTTTTATTTCTATCGAGTCCTGATGGTTGCTGCTGCTGCGTTCCATTTCGCTGTGGGGACCCCAATGATGTTGGTAATGGCAAAGGTGGTTCTTCTTCAATTGGTTTGGTATACTAGAATACAGAACAACCAACAATAGTAGAAAATTTTGTTATTCGATACTTAACCATGATACAAGAAACAATGTTTCTTGAGTATAAAATTAAAACATACATTTCTGAAAAAATACGTTATTAGCTAATTACTAAATAAAGTACTGTAGTACGCCGAACATTTTTGCTTACAATAGATTTGGTGCGCTCAGGTCTGGCGGTAATCGGTGGAGGAGGTGGTTCATCTTCTTGTTCGGAACTAGTTGCGCAAGCATCTGTTGGAGTACTGCTTGGACTGCTGCTGCTCACCCTAAATATTGGTTTAGATGAATAAAGAGTTTAATTCTAATTTCATAATATTTCATTTATTATCTTACACATTGTTCAGCCAAATTGTGGCTAGAACTATTAGTTCAATTTATACTTGCTACAAAGTTACAGATTTAGCAATATCAGTGCTATGATCGTAAAAAATTGTAGTTATTTAGAAAAAAGTTGTTTGATAATTATGCATGGAAATATATTGACGCTATCACGTATTGACAACAAATTATGATGAATTGTTTTTAAATTTTATTCGTAAATTTACAATATGGTAAAAATGAAGAAAATAACCTACCTGCTTAGTGAATGCTGTGAATGGGAACTCCCGGAAGCTTGGGACATGGCCTGACCGCGGACGGTTCCAATGTTGATACCAGTTCCCATGCCCAAACTTCGTGGACTGCTGGCCCGTTCAATCGGCGCTATGCCAAATGTTAAAGTACAATTAAGCCATGGTATTTGTGACGGAAGACAGAAGTAATAAAGAGAGAAGTGTGGAATATACATTACATTCCATTCGAATTGGAAAATATTACCACTTATCAATTACAACAAAGTTATAATGCTTAGGAATGATATTTTCATGAGAAAACCAAGGGTTTATCACTACACAGTAATAGAAAATTTAAAAAATAGTATTTAAGCTCGTATAATGATTTAAAATAGTTTTTTTTACATTAGCACAGTTCGGTTCATATAAAATATTCAACTCACCAACAACCCCAACCATTTTAGTAGTAGTCATATACTTTGAGCCCTTTGCTTCTTTGCTACTATTATCGTACCAATTCAAGACATCTAGTACTGCTTGGGGATTTTTCTTTTGCTCCTGCTTACTGATGTTGCTAGACATCAGTAGCCTAGCCCATGCTTCCGGCATCCCCTGTGAAAAAAACAATCAATTGTAGTCAGAGTTGATATCGATTAAAATCTAACTACAATTAGACAAATAGTTTGCTACAACGCTAAACTATATTGTCACCCTCACTTACCTGGACATCTATTATGATACATTTCTTTCACTACAAAAATTCTATTAAATACTTAAATTTTGAGGGTAATATGTGTCCAACTGTTGAGAGTAGAAAATAGCGAGTAAAAGTTTGATAAATATCAATGGAAAAGTTCATTTGTTCCTTGGATGTGCAGTTACTATAGTTTCTTATGTCTAAATTTACGGAGCAATATTTATTTTTTCTACGTTAAATATTCATGTGCAATATGCTCACCATTATTGTAAGAAATTAAAAGTTGATTTTATGAAAAGTCACCAACTTGCTAAATTTCAATAATATGACTTAATTACTTTAATTCAAAAGAAGAAATAAGTTAAAAAACCTGTAAGCCACAATGACTAAAGCGTCCACACAAGTAAGAATCTACAAAAGCTGCTAGGCTAGATTTGAATTCAGGAAAAATAATAAAAAAATAGTAAAAAATTAGGTTTTATATACTGCAACAAAAACAAACTGTATAGTAACGAAAACACATAAGGCAGTGATTGAGGTATAGATGAGCTAAATCTGTGGTCATTTCAATTTACTTACTTTCAACGGCAGCTTGAAAAAAATACGTGTTGCGTTAGTCTTTTATGTGAAAAAAAAAAAATAGACATAAGAAGCACCATACCAATTACCGACCACAACCCCACACTGTTCATAATATATGTGAACACTGTGTTTTATAACTTTAACTTGGTCTGTTTGTATGAAAAGATCTAGATAAATTTTAAGCTTCAATAACAATCTTGTGAAAATATATGACTTTTTCAAAACTAATCATCAACCGTTATTATTTCAATTATGATAAGAAGAATTAAAAAATGAAGAGTAAAAGATTTTTAATCCATATTACTTACTGCATGTGATTTATTTAGATGTCCCATACCAACAAACCAATAGCAAAGCGAAAAGCGAGTGCATTGTTAATCATAATGATAAATTGCGAAATTTTTATTGCGCTTACCGTAAATTCGCCAGTAACAGCATCGAATCCAACATGTACCGTGTGTTCAAAATTAGTTGGATAACTTATGTTCGGCTTGTCTTTGCCATCCTTCACCTTCATCTTGCCTTTTAAAGTTTTCTTCTTGCGCTCATCCGAATCCGGTTCTTTAGGCAAAGGACGCATGTCGACAGGCAAATTAGGCGTTGACTCACCTCTATAATGAAAGAGATTTTATTGATAAATATGTAAGTTTCAATAATCAAATGGTTCCGATGATTGTTACATTATCTAATGCATATCCATATTAATCCCATAGAATACTGATTTTTACTGTAAATTATAATTTACTGCAGGATGAAGCTTTTATTATTTATTATGTAACAAAATCAGTATCTCTAAAACATATTCGTCATTCAAACTTATTATAAAATAATATACTATGATATAATGTAGATGTCTGGTTTCACATTGTAAGCATAATAATCCAATTACACCTGCTGAGCTGATTCTTAATATACCCTATAAGCATGTATATGTGAAACTCGCAAGATTTTGTGTGTGTGAAAACTTGAAAGAGAATATTTTTAATGACTTCAGTCTCTGAAGATGTATTATAGAGTGGTTTCTGAATGGGAGGGCTTTTATATTTAGCAGGTACCAGTTTAGTGGTTGTTTCTCTATTTTTAGGGGGCAAGGGACTCCGCATATTGCAAAGAAAACAGCATGAACTAAATTTGCAGCTAATGTAACAGCTATGATGGTTGAATTAAAGATTTGATTATTTACTGCCTTTAATAAAATCTTCAATGTTGGATCAGAACACTGGATGTAACAGCATTAAAGTTAACAAAGTATAAGTATGTTCGACTTTACTACGGTTTGCGATAGTTCAGATAATCCTAGAGTTACGAAACAACGATTTTTCTTGAAAATCCATCATTACATTTATATTATAAACTTCAATTTCATTACAAGTAAACCTTGAATATATGAAGCGATAACAAGGATCATATGGTAGTTTCTATATTTGAAACCTTTAATTTGGTGTTGTTACAGTACCTGTTTGAGGTGAGGCGAACCGGTGGTGCCGGAGGTTTGTCTTCTTCATCCGACATTATGCTCTTCGTGGTGTTTAGTATTATTTACCTTTCCTTTATAGCTGGGCCTCCACTTATTCACTAGTGAACAAAATGTGTTAGCTATTAAAAGTGCGTAATCTGTTTTACACTTAAATCATTAATTAGTCCAAAATGTTTCAAAAGTTTAAAAAGCATTGAATTAAGTTGAAGCCATGTAATTATCAATGTGCTCATATCATTTTGTATTGTAACTTTTCAGCCAAATGTATTAGTGATGTTGAAATTCAATATCGGTTTAATAAACCTACTAAAAGAAATTATTATTTGACAACTTTCGAATGAGATTGTCAGAGTTCTCGTTACAGAATGAGTAAACTTTACTTCATCGTAGCCTTAATTTACCATTTACTGCATTTCTTACAGTTCAGAAAGTATTTCATCAAGTTGATGTTATGAACTTCAACTTTGTATGCATCTACTTGTATCTAATATACAGATTAAAGCTCATGAAATTTAATAGAAATACCAGATCAAGTAGCAAGTTAAGATGAGGATGAATTTAGTAACATTGCTGTAACGATGCATTTTTAGGAAAAATCGTTACTTCACACCTTTAGGTATGTCTGAAATTTAGTAAACTATAATAAGTAAATTATACTCATATTTTCGCAGTCAACTCTTTGAGTCATTCGAAAATTGCGCAATAATGATTCTTTCCTTAATGTTTCATTATGATAACGTTGCATACTTCAAGCTTGTAAAAACAAGACACAGCATTGAATTTTACATGTTATTATAGATGAGCTTACGTTCCAAAGCAAACGAAAATTGTCAATTTTGTCTCATAGCAAGATAAAAAATGTATTATTAATATGTTGATCGATTTTAAATAAATATATTCTAACACTTTGAACAAATTGGTGCTCTACTATATTTCTACTATTCAACATTGCAGTTACATCTGTTCGCGTCTCTTGAGCGGATTTGTGGCACAGATTAAATAGCTAAGTATTATAACAATTCGAATTAACTCGTTTCAGACTTATTTTGGTATAAGCTAATCAAAAAAGCAGCTATATATTTTAATACTGTAACTATAGATTCAAATTAGAAAGAGCTACATTTTTGTCTGGATGTATCAAGTTCTGTATTTTTCCAATTTTTATTTTTATTTTAAGCAGTCGTGTACTCAAACGACTAAAACTTGTTAATTTTCAGCAATCAGGTTTAGTTTCACTGTTAAATAAGTCAAAATTATCGGCAGCCATAAATCTATTGGCTTGCTACTTCATTTCATTTTTAAGATCTCTATACGAAGTAATGACATTTATCTTGATTGGTTCAAGGTTAATGCGACAAGAGCTGGCAAACTGTCCAAAAAATTTACCAGAGAATTGGAAATATCGATAAAAAACTGTATTGCATTTTCGTTAATCTGCATCTCTTCACACTATAGCTGAATCCACACGGGTTACTCCTGTCACATATTTGCACGCTACTGCTAAGAGTCACGTCTAAATCACGCAAAGATATCTTGCGCCAAAAAGAATCTATCTCGTATGTATTTTATGACCATTTAACGGCAATGAACACCCGCATCATAGTTTTTCCACATGTGTGTTGTACCTTAGGATATAAACAGAATACAACAATTTATCAAAACTAAAACGGCTGTGTAACAAAGACCAAACTTAATTCAAGCTGAGTATTAAGTTTAGGAGATACAAACATTTGGAATGCTCAGAGTGATCCATGTAGATTGAGTCCATAGTGAAATTAGCCATTAATGATACGGAACATTGAATGCAAAGTCATATGTATCATTGAGAAGCAATAAATTATGACTGCAAGACAACAACAAAGTTAACAAAATTTTTAACAGTATTAGAAGGCAGGAAAACGTTGACAGTTACGTTCAATTTCAAATAATTGGTAAGAGAGAAGTTGACAAGAGACAAGGTATAGGAAACAACAATAAGTACGTCTAACGAATGTGAATAAAATGTTGACTTACAAATGTAGATTAATCACAGTTATAATGGACAAGGAATTGTTTCAACACTAAAAATTTGTGGGGTATTAACTAGAGTTCTCTTTGGATTAGACTAGGCGAAAAATACATATGTATGTACGAATATAGCATTACAGGTTTACCATTTATTATTTGAACCTTCAGCAGCCTTAAGTGTATCACAGTCGAGTATAGTCAAAGATCTAGTTGATAAAAAGCATGCCCGACACTGCACTAATTGTGACAGAACAGAGCATTTGAAACATAATTCCACCGGCCGTTTGGATAATATAGCTGAAAGATCAAACAAAAAGAGAGTATGTTTTTGGCGTCGGAGGAGGAGGAAATGTCAAGTCCGTTGCAGACGGACCGATGTTTGAAGTGCAGGAAAGAAGAGAATGGATATTGGCCATCCGGGAGCCCCCAAAGCGTGAATCACACACGACGAGCGATCTGATCACCACGCATCTATACAAGCTCACAATAAAAAGGAACCACGATTTTTTCATGTACTTGACGTATTGCGGACGATATATACCGCGCAAACCTCTTAACCGGCGTTAGTCGCGTGCCTGAATGACTTAAAGTGATCAACGACAATTCATTTTACTAAATATTTCGATTTTTAAAAATCCTTTCACTTCAGACAAGGGCCTGAATCACCGCCCGCCATCGCCACAGACCATACGCATTCAAACGCGAAAGTAAGAAAGGCAACTACAGGTACTACCCCTGTGATTCGTCATCTTAGCTGTCTCCAGCGCCCACTGGTGGCCTCAACTCAAAACTTTGAAAAGGGCTGAAACTCTGATTCAAATTTCACTGAAAGGTAAAATAAGTAATTGACGTGCCCTAACCACTAAACAATAATGCCACTGATACGCGCACTGCAATGGTTAGGTATGACTGACCTTCCTGCTAGTGAAAGATATCAATCATGACCGTCTCTTCTACTTGCTCCAAAGTATATAAGTATGTATACCTGATCTCACTGTTGAATTACAGCTTAGGTTATAAATTCCCTAGAGCGTTTACGCTCTTTCTAGAATATTTTACCTAGCTGGTATAACGCTTTAATGCTCTTAGGGTAACGTGCACATATTAGTTATGCTAAACATGGCCGTTACGTTAACGCGAGGGTTTTGTATACAATTTTAATGTAGACTATTTGAGGTTCAGAAACGTTTGTAGTTTCATGTCGTACAGCAAGAAATTTTCATTATACTACGTTTAAGCAGCCAGTCCGTACACCGTTAATGTGTGAATAATTTTGTTTACGATATATGTCGCTAGTTCCAAAATTGTACCCAAGGCTATTTTCCGCTCCTTGCTCGGCCTGAAGATGGCCGGCGATGTCAATGGTGCTCATTCGGAATCGTAGGTCGTAAAATTAGCAGGGAAATCGAAAGGTTCAGAATCAATCTAAGTATCTGTACAATACGAGTTATGCACATTAATTGAACTGTGCAGGTAGCATGCGTAAACACAAGAGTAGTAACAATTCAGGTATCCATCTTTATGACGTCGCCCTCAAGTGGCCCTCACTTCAGTGCATGTTACAGGGAACGTGAGAGTAACTCTGTGGGTTTTGCTAATCGTAGCACTCATAGTCCACGGTTAAGTTGACGAAGAACAAAATGGCGGTTGCCGTAAAGTTGTCGTTAATCGTGTAATTTATCTTCTTATAATTTGACGCTCTTATCATCTGTAATTTGGGGTAACATTGTTCCAAAGTGTATTGCAAGTGAACTCTACCATTTGTAATTCCATCTTAGTGTGTGTTTTGATTAGTGAACTGTATCGTCGGCCTGATGCGGGTCGCAAACGAATCATCTATTGCAAATGATGACTTCAATGCTGCCTAGTTTCAATCCACCGATCGTAAAGAGGCTGTTGGGTTGGAAAAAAGGCGAGGGTGAAGACAAATGGAGTGAAAAAGCTGTGAAGAGTTTGGTGAAAAAACTGAAAAAGTCCGCGGGGCTCGACGAACTTGAAAAAGCGATCACCACACAGAGTTGTAACACCAAGTGCATTACTATACCAAGGTGCGCAAGTTCTGTTGTTGTTATTATAAATGTTGTTATTTTTGTTTTCATTTGTCTGTTTAGAATATTCCTTATTATTCATTGTTACATGAAAACTAAGATGACACTGCGTTGAGACTTTTATATAATTACTGTAACTAGATCTACACCCGCTTAGATTGATTGACTAGAGTTAATTTTATTTTCAGCTCAGTATTCAAATTACACGGTTTTAAACTTCCAGCATCTCAATTGCCGATAAAACACTCTAAATCTATCTAAAAATAGAATTGTATCATTCCCATGAATAATTTGTACTTCAATAGTGGTTTCATTGGCATTTGATGTTATTTCAGCGTGTTGAAACTGGCAGTAGCTTTAATCTTGATTTAAAGATATCATCCAGAGAGGATATAACGCGTATAAAACATATGACTTATAAGCAAATCCAAATGTTTGATATTAAGAATTAAGATTATAACACAGTTTTCTGCAATTCATTGAGCAAAAAGGTTCTTGAGCCTGATTCTGCATTGCTTTCAACATCTTATTGTATCCCTAGAGAGAAAATAAGAAATAAGAGAAAGTTGTTATCAAGTAAGTTGCTCATATCTGTGATGAATATCTAATGCATAAAACAGTCATTTATGAAAAAATGTGTTATTCAAAATACCATTGCTAAAACTTGATATGCAATAAATCTGAAGTACCTAGATTAACTGATTATATTCCGTTTTGTGAGGTTTATGAGAGTTTGCATGCTTACATCTGAAAAAACAAATGTTATTGTGAATCAATCAAATTTGTTTTAATCGAAAGTTATTTTCATTCTTAAATGGAAGACATTGTTAATTTTCATAGCTACTATTTGTTCTTTTCCAATGGTAGTACCTGTCCTGTTATGATTCTGAAAACAAGGTAAACAATGTTGCATTTGCAGGTATAGTTATTACTATGCGACTTTGAATGCAGGCTGATAATCCTTTGTCAATCTGAAGAATCAGTTTGTATCTGGTTTAAATCAGATAACATTTTACAAAGATATTGATTGGCATGTCAGGTATTGGCCCCTATTGCCTCGCAATACATGAGTCCAATAAAAAAATTGATTCTTCAACAATCCGGTTAATATTTCACTTCTAAAGTAAATCGCTTGATATATTTCCCAAATTGTGGTCAACCTACAGATTAAGCTTTCTAAGGTATATACGAACAATAATTGAATGATACGAAATGACTTGTGTTTGTGTGTAGTCATGAAGATTTGATTAAACTTTCACCTTTTAGCTTACAATTAATTTATTTAAATAAGTGAAGTATTTACCATCATCATGTTCATCATCATCATTATCATCATCAATACATTGAGTATTTTATCGATGAAAGCAACAAATCCATCCAAAATAAAACTTCCATTCCAAATTCCAATTCACTTTGGAGTTTTGTCATGTTTCTTTCACTTAATTATTTATATTATGAATACGTCACCTTAGTAATATCTCAGATTTATTTCAATTAACATGTCGTGTTGCCAAATAGCGGTCCAGTCGGACGTGTGGATTGCAGCCATCCCAGTTGTATGAAACAAAAAAATGAATGAAATTCTTCGTCTCTATAAGCGTAGCCATTGATATATGATGCATGATACATAATGAGAATACAGCATTTGCTATATAGAAAAACAAATTTTCATGCACCTTGAAAACCTGTATGAAATTCAGTCTGCTTATATTTTAATTACAGACCTAATCAAGGGGGAATCGGTGATAACGGCGTTCAGGGCATCCGGGGAAAGGGTCTACCGCACGTAATTTACTGTCGCTTGTGGCGTTGGCCAGATTTACAGTCTCACCACGAGTTGCGAGCCATTGAACATTGCGAGTACGCATTTACTCAAAAAAGAGACGAAGTTTGTGTGAATCCATATCATTATCAAAGAATACAAACTCCAGGTAAAATGAAAAGCGTTGGAAACTAAAAAAAAATTCTGTAATTATAATTATATTCTCATTCATTAGAGTGGAATATTTTCTGATAATCAATCAATCATTATGATGGAGGAATTATTCATGAAAATTTGATTTTGAATCGATCATAAACACAGATTGCAATGGTAACGTGTTGAAAATATTCTGCAGACCACTTTTGTTCTCTCTAAAGACATCACTAATTGCTTATGAAATTGCAGGATACTAAACCTTTATCAATTGTTACAGTTTTGCCAGCAATCTTGGTGCCTAGGCATAGTCTTTCTGGTGACGAATCAGTTTTGTATAATACCTCATTAGAAGAGTTGAGCGTTAGTGTACCAGAAAACACAAGCTTTCACGCGACATTAAATCATCAACAGCACAACCAACAGGGCATTCCGCAATCCCCGCAACAACAGCAACCGAATAATCCTTATCAAGGAATGCAGGTGACGAGAAATTCTTGCATCTATAGATGAAAATATAATATTTTCAATATTCAAGTTTCTTTTTAAACTCTAGCGGTTATTGTAGAAAATTTGATATATCAAAGAAACAGCTATTACTTTGAATATATCTGTGCGTTTTAAATAGGAAAATTTAAGAAAAGTCTAACTAGTCTTTGGGCATTTCAAAGAAAGTAACAAGATCGTTTACATCAGGCAATTCAGTGTTGTCGTTTCAAATTGCTGATTCTATAAATAGACATAATCTTTAAGTGAATCAGTTGATATATTATGTGATTCATCAGCTATGATGTAGCCTCCAAATTCATGCCAATGACGTGTGATGTGTGTAACAATATCTGATTTTACCTTTATGTGTTTTTGTTATGGATTGGAAAGGCAATACGATAAGGCTCTGAAAACACAATTTCCGTCAGGCATCGTCTTGGCTATAAGATTGAAATTTAGATTTATGAAAACATCATTTCTGTTTTTTACATGTATAATTTCTTGATTTCCCATTTGACGTCATTTTCTGTTCTTCATGTCTGTGCTTCTCTATGCTTCTGTATATGGGGTTGTTGCCTATGCTAATACTTTTCTTAAATGGCAAGTTATTTTTTACGTTTACTCGATACAGCTAGTCCCTCGTTTCGTCGTTCTTTTATTTTATCTATTTTTATATATTTGTTATTTAATTCGCCATAATCCTGTTCGATTTTACTAGATTTTTTTCTCATCAATATTACATAGAGTCTTCAACTTTCATTGTATGATGATGTTTTCTGCTACCCTACCCTCTACCCTAGTTGGAAGATGATATAACTTTCTATCAAATTATAATATTGAAATATTATTAACAAAGAATACTCGGTTTCAGAATTTTTGCATGTTATTGAGTGAATAATTGCCACTTAGTCTGTACTGGGAGGTAAACAACTTAGGGTACTAAATTTTTTACTCAAACAAAGTAATTTGAAAAAATTCTTGTATTCTTATTTAGCATTTTCTCTTTTTGGATTACAATTGAAACAATAAATATTGCTTTAAAGAAATCATGAACAACAAATTGAAAAGAAAAAATTCTGTCAAGATATAGTCGAAATTTCTCTCATTCAGCGTAACGCTATTTTTTGGAGCATTGTATAATTTTTTAGTGCTCCAGATTTTAAATAGGTCACAAGTTTAGGAGATTGACTAAATATAAACAATACATTTCCGTTTTGTCCCAGCATTTTTTGTTTCAATAGTTCATTTTATTGAATTCGTTTTCAATCTTATTGTGCTATGAGTGTTTGAGGAATTATAAAATCATATATATTCAGTGTTCTCACCTGTTATTTAGTAAAGCTCGTTTTTAAAGACATTGGTCAAAATTAGTACAATTCTTTTGTAATTCTCGACATTAAGTTTTATAGCCACCCTTTGCTTTTATATCATATCCTACATATTTTAGAGCATGCAAGCAACAAGTCCTGCGAGTGTCGGTAGTTTAGGAAGCGTCCAAGGGTCTCCACGGCCAGCTCCAGGATCTATGGATCCTCCAGCTGATACACCACCGCCTGGTTATATTAGTGAAGATGGTGACAATATGGATCATAATGACAACATGTCTCTATCACGTTTGTCTCCTAGTCCAGTAGATGCACAACCAGTGATGTACTGTGAGCCTGCATTTTGGTAAGTAAAAAAGCATAGCATTTCTTTGTATCCTGTTCTACCGATATGTGCAAAAAATAAATAAATAAGCATGTTAAATTTGGGGTAGTCGTAAGTTTTAAAAAGAAATTAAGTAGAACAGTATATTAGGTATAAACACAAAGTTGTTAAAAAATGGTTACCAGATATATTACAATGAAATATTATGTTTCTTTCAAGGTGTTCAATAAGTTATTATGAACTTAACACAAGAGTAGGTGAAACATTTCATGCCTCCCAACCGAGTATTACAGTCGATGGTTTTACGGATCCAAGTAATTCAGAACGCTTTTGCCTTGGCCTTTTATCCAATGTAAACAGGAACACAGTTGTTGAACAAACTCGACGGCATATTGGGAAAGGAGTAAGGCTGTATTACATTGGTGGCGAAGTATTTGCCGAATGTTTATCTGATTCTAGTATTTTTGTGCAAAGTCCTAACTGTAACCAACGTTACGGATGGCATCCTGCAACTGTTTGCAAAATACCACCTGGTAAGTTGATTTAATTATTCATTAAATATTTGTACGTAACTACTATTCTCAGCAGCATATTTAACAAGAGTACTGTTATAACCCGTCATATTTTTAATCGACATTCAAACAGATGTTTGTTGATCAAAATTAATATCAGTGCAATTTTGAAAAATTTAAATATCTAACAATACCAACTTGATGAAAAAAATTATCATGGTAGGTTTGTAATGAATTGTCTTATGAATAAACCGAGTCTAGGAAAAGTAAAATCCACTGAATATACCAAATTTTCTAGTTTCAAAGTGATTCGAGATATAAAGTCGCTATCTGATCTTTTGTTGATAATTTTCTAGTTTCTACATAAGCATGCATAAGCTATAAGTGACGTTATTCAGCGATCGATTTTCCAAAGTGAATACTCAACCAAAATTCAACACAGTTTGTTTATTACAAAAAAATAGCAGTTCCACATGCGGAGTTCTATGCCAAATAAACTAGCCTCTTATCTCAACTGTTTTCGATTTTATGGATTTTTTTTTCTTATTGTTGACCCGTGTGCCTGAAACACTAACAAATTTCCTACATGCATTTATGTATTCGTTTCCAACTTACAAATTTTGCAAAATCATTCTTTCTTCATTTGTCAATCAATTTTAAAACGGCTAAATATGTATGATAATGTACATAAGTCTAACAACATGTTCAACATTGATCATGCCCTCAAATACTTCTATTAGCTATATGTTTTTATCCTTTTTAAAACCATTTGCTCAACGTCAAAATACAACAGTTGAAATTTTATAGTCTATCTCTTTCAATTATTCTGCAAAATTATCCCGAATTTTTACTTTATAACGCAAAGCTTTTACGCTATGTTCTAAAACGGAAAAGTTTTGTTCTCGATTTGTTTAAGTGATTTCAAACTTTTCACAATTGTGTTTAAGATAATTATCACACTAATATTTGCTAATGTATGTAAATAACATCTCCACTCCAAACTTTTGATACTTTTAAGTCAATTTTACAAGTGACATAACTTACTAAATCACACAATTTCACAATATATTAATTACATTATTTCAATTCTGCTCTTCAATGACCTCATTGTCTGGTATGAATTTTTTCTCAGATAGTAGCACTAATGCCTACTAAAACTTCGCAGTTACAGATTTTTTTGAACTATATTACTCTTACAATAAAATATATGCCAAGAATGTGTCCGAAGCACGTGTATTTTAGATGGGGAAATCCACCCTCTTTGCGGCACGCATTAGAGTTAAGATAAAAATCTGAAAAAATTAACGAATTATTCTTGAATTATTTGTAGCCGATTTGGTAGGCGAGCCAGTCGAAGTTTAAAAATGACCATTTTAAGGACCATTCTAATCTACATACTTTTGAATTGAAAGGAAAACAATCAAATTGAATAATTGGTTGTTGCGATAAATATCCCAGAAATTCACCCACTTTTTCAGCCATCTACTCATACATACCCCCTTCGTGTTCCTTTACATTAACATTACCCGCTTCAATTTCATAGTTCATGGGATATATGCAGGCATATCTCTCCTCTCCTGTTTGTTCTCTAATGGTTATATGGAGAACTCTTAATATTCCAAATACCCTTACTTCAACTACCCTGAGAGTGGAAACCATCAGGGTCTATTATGTTACGAAAGATCGAAAGAGCTCATTATTCTACGAATTATCTAAAACGAAATATTAAAAACATCACTAAGACATCTTTTATGGTTAATGTCCTTAGTGATTCTCGATAACAAACTATCGAGTAAAAGTACTGTGCATTATATTTTATCACATACGATTACATTTGTACAAAAACTATCAATGAAATTAACGTAATCTTCTTTTTCATTTAACCCAATTGAGCCTAAATAAATTATTTTTATTGCTTTCCTCGTGTTTTAGGTTGTAATCTTAAGATTTTCAACAACCAAGAGTTTGCTGCTCTCTTGTCCCAGTCGGTATCTCAAGGTTTCGAAGCTGTATATCAGTTGACACGAATGTGTACAATCCGAATGAGTTTTGTAAAGGGCTGGGGAGCCGAATATCGCCGCCAGACTGTTACTTCAACTCCATGTTGGATAGAATTGCATTTAAATGGACCACTTCAATGGCTCGACAGAGTTCTGACGCAGATGGGTTCACCTAGATTGCCATGTTCATCGATGTCTTAAAAGATGGATCCTTGACGATGACCTTGCTCGGTCAAATGTCTCGCTACTCTGCGTAAGCATTGGAAAAATCTTGGACTAGGGCGAACGGAAAACTTCCAATCGATCGTTTCATGTATAAGTTAAAAGTGTATTATTTTATTTCAAAATTTCCCCAAGTTTCGATGATGGAGTATCGAATAATCACGGCAAGTGTGATAAAAAATATGCATGCAACATAAATTGAAGTGGACCAGGCAAAGATGTGATTGAGATGGTACTCCACGTTAAGATTACACATTTTGGTCACAAAAATTGATTACCTAACTCAGACCGCCACTGGTTTAGAAATCATTGATTTGTAAATGACGACTGTATTAAGGAAAATTTGAAAGCAAATATTGAGAACTTTGAATTTTTTATACATTACCATCTGCTATGTTTGTAAATATATATAAAGGGTTCCATCTCGTTCCATCTAATCAGTGAAAGTCAATGATGTCAATCTTTTTTTGCAATTGTCCTTCGGACTTGGGCACTAACAAAAGTAATGACATGTTTGGCCATTTTTCGCCAAGTCTATCGGTTTTATGAAATATTTCTTTTTTCTCATATTTTCGGGAACATACATTTATCAATTAGTTCCAATACCAAGAGCATTAGGGTGGATTTTTTTTTTTCCACTAAATGTATCACTTTTTTTCTAATTTCCTGGCGAAGAAACTGTTCAACGGATGAATGCGAAATTTGACATGTGGACTCATTCATCGTTTACCTATTTACAAAAATTAAAAATCATGTCCTCCCAAAAATACACCTCCCACCCCCCTTGACGCGCGATGATCCCCAATTGACGGTGTGCATGATTTGAGTCGTCCCATTGGTCAAATTGGAAAATAGTCAGCCACGTCATAACTTTTTTTTTTTTTGTCGAAGTATAATCGAAAGCAAAATGTTGAAAAAAAGTTAGCATCCACAACCTTCCTTGATTAACAATAAGTTTAATGAGATGGAAACCTACAGATACACATGTATGTGTATAACGCACATGAACTGGCTGCCAATCCCACTTATATCATTAATTGAAAAATTTCGTTTTTCAATTTCGGAATTGATTAACAAGTTTTGATTATCGAGAAAATTGATAAGATACTACAGTCTATTGAAAGATTGCTTACACAATTGTCTCTTCTTACTAGTCTGACATATAGCAAAAATATTTATTGTCCGTTGCTTCAAAGTTATTCACCTATTCAACCTTGATACCAGATTGAACCCTTCCTTTTTAACTCTTTTCAAATCTGTTTACTAGGATATTATTTATTACATGAACTGTATATTATTTCGCCATCATTCGTCATGGTTTGAATTTTAGGAGTGTGTTAGGAAAAATTTAGTGAGGCATTTTTCTCCCTGTTTCCTTTTGCCTTAATGTTGAGGATGATTATTTTAGTATAACCAAATTCACTCCATTCGATTTTTTCAAAAGGAAATGAGTAATGAGAAACATACAATATCCCATATTTGCAGGCTAAAATATTCTTCTCTTTTGCATTACTGGATGAAAATAAGCATGATTCTTTGCATACATCATTATGAATGGTTGTGTTCAGCAGACATGAATGTTGCATAATATTTCCTTAACACCACTGCTACGGTGATTTTATATTGACATTGGTTAACGAAGCACATCACTTCCATAACTTTAATCTTTACTGAATGTGGAAAAACTTACACTTATCCTTAACATTATATCACTTTAAAGTAATTATCTTTTCTTCTGTAGCGAGGTCTGATTCGTACATTACTCATCAAATTGGTGAGCGAGTAGGTTGAGTCAAAGTGTTTAACAAAATGTAATGTAAATGAGTTAAGGGA
Source organism: Diprion similis (assembly GCF_021155765.1). Taxonomy (NCBI): domain Eukaryota; kingdom Metazoa; phylum Arthropoda; class Insecta; order Hymenoptera; family Diprionidae; genus Diprion; species Diprion similis. Next base: position 9,588,600 of record NC_060112.1, on the reverse strand, counting down.
GGTTTCTACTTTATTCGATCGAAATATCTTCCATTTTTTATCAGCATTTGATGCAAAAAATATTAAATATAGAATGTTGATAATTAGTATGTTTACTAAGGCGTCTTTATTGTACATGTGAATATGTTTTTAAATTTGAGAAAACATGGTACTGAGAGTACCAACATTCTTGCAGTTTTTTATTCATAAAGTAAAAACGTTTGAATATTTTTGGATAATTGTGGTTCGACTAATGACAGCGTTTATTGTACACGTGCCTACCAAATTTCATATCAATTGCTCATCTAGGGCGTGTAGGTGCACTTCCGCAAGTGAAGAATATCATCGCTGGCGCATTGACATATGTGCCTCCTCCCAGTCCCAGTATTATGTTTTGTCAAAATTTGAAAAATATCACTATGGACAATAAAGACCGCTTAGTAAACATACCAAATATCAATATTCTATATTTAATGTTTTTTGCATAAAATATTAATAAAGAATTGAGTATTTTTTGGCCCATCAAAGTAGAAACCTCCCTCAATGATTGGGGATAAATATACGTATATTGTATCAGTGCTCACATGATGTTGAGAATTTATGAATGGGTTTATATTTTTCTACTGTGGTTTAAGGTTTAATATTCAAATTCAAAATATCTAGTTTGTTACTTTTATATTTGCAATGTTAAGAAACCTTTTATAATTCCATGCAATTGAACTTACCTATTTTCTAATCAATTCATTTTTCCTAAACAAGATTATACAGTGTTAATGATCACTTTTGTATACTTCAGGGTTTTTATTACTAAAATAACATTGGTTCGCTGCATAACATAGACTGCGTTTACAAGCTTTATGCATCTTAGCCATGGTATCTTCTTTAGTCATTGTATCTTCTTCATACTGTTCAGTAATTTCTCTTTATGTTTATTAGTGGAAATATGCATAGTTCTCATTAATAGTGCCAAAGGTGGCCTCAGACTCATAATCAAGTCCACTTCGATTTCATAGCTGATTGTGAGTCATAATTGAGGGCTCTTATTGTATATCATGCTATAATTCTTTTTCTCTGAATTTTTAAGGCCCCAGGCTGCTTGTACAGTATCTTTCTATTTTGATTTTGAAACACAAATGTACGGCTTGGAAACGGAATCGCGGGTATGCTCTTATACTCGACAAAAGTCATCAATCCACACATTCGCGTGATATCTCAAGAATAAGTCGCTCTTTCTGTCACAGAAAATTTGTGTCAGTTTAATTTCAACTTCCTGTAACTTAGGAAATATTTGTAAAATACAAATATTGTTCGGCTTGTACATCATTATTTGCACTTCCAAATTCAAACTAAATGCGTGATTTAGACAACAATTTACAAGTGAAATAATGAATTTATTTAGTATTGAAGTTCGTAAATTTATAGCACACTGTCTATTACAGATCATGCTCAGAAATATAATCGACAAATCTAAAGTAAACAAAATGAAATTGGAAAATAATTATTTTTGCATCAATGTTTTATTACGTTAACGTTAGCAACTTCAAATTCATCTCAGTTACTGATTTATAATGCAATGCCATTAGTCATGAATTAATCAGAACAGTTGTTATAAAATGAATTGACCTCTTTCTTGTTCATTACTAAATCGAAACTTTTAAGCTGTATAACAAGATGGTCGCCTAGGGTTTGGTTCATCTCTACGCTTTTGTAACTCACAATTAATTAACGCAACATATAGTTAACTTAGCTTCATGCGACAGAAAGGAAAACTTGAGAAGTTACCTACAGCAAACCATCTTTATTCTATTATACATAAAGTAATTTTTTTTTTTAAATAATTACAGTGAAACATTTTTAAAACGTATTACCTTTGAGCTTCCGTAAATCATCTGCAATCATTATTTACAATTACGCATGCTATTTGTAATACCAAATTTTGAAAATATGGGATTTCGCTATCAGTTCATTATGTTTGTCTAGTATTGGCATAAATGGTTTGTAGATACATGTACAAAAAGTGGGAATGTAACATTGAAATTATCCAAACAAAACGGTTATTCAGAGTTAAGTATAACAACAAGTAAAGAATGACATTTTTGATCCAATGTGATTTTTTTTTCAGTTAATGGTCATAATTCAGTCAATCTGTTGCGTTTTTATCGTGATTCCATCGTAATGTACATTTATTATATACGATACAATTTCTGTTATTTTTTTTAAATATTCGTCAAACTAGGCATTACATAAAAAAAATCATGCCTACCTGAAAAGTAGTTCAGTATTAATATTTGAAGTTCACAATGATTGGAAGTTACAATTTGAAAAATCGGTATTTTCCATTCACATGAAAAACAGGATGAAAATCCCATAGTGTGGATCTTACTATTGTGGCAATAAAAATATGCAGCTTTTATACTGTTATTCTCACTTTGAATGGAAGATAAGATATAAAACCGACAGCAATCGATCCTACTACTGTAGGAAATGTGGATGTTTAACTCACGTTAAACGTAGTACGTTAAATGAATGTCTTGCATAAAAATTTCTAATACTATATCGCGTACTATACACCTAGTATACAATGAATGTAAAATCAACCAAGCTACCTTTCCAAAGGTAGAACAAATATCGTTACGTATTATGGTGTCTTATCTTATCTAATGTCATATTAATTATTAATAAGTATGATAAGAGTATACATTCTATAAACGAAATGTCTTATATTATACATACTTATAATAGAATATAATATTGAAGAAAAGATCAAATACAATGTACTGAGCTTGCTGAACTGTTGGAAGTAGCGTGAAAGGAATATTGAGGTTTCCAAAGTTATGTTTTTTGCGATTCGGTATATCAGCTGAAATATTATGTAACATACAGGACGGCCTGCTAAAAATGATTGATTAGCTTTATCGTATAGACCAACGACTAATTGCAGAATGGAAGTGGGGTGAGTTATAGTGAACCACCTCTGTAGCAAAACAATGAAAATCATGCTACGTACAGGGTGACCCCATTTCGACTAGACATTGTGTTACAATCAATTTAATTTCATAGAGGGACAACACAGCGCTTTATCAATTATATTGAATTTGATTCCAAATTAACGATATTGTATATGTATGTTTAATGCAGTGTTTCTTAACTCGTGGGTTATCAAATAGTAGAGTATTGACGGGTCTGTCAAATGTCTGGCAAAGGGCTGTGATGAAGTAAATTGTAAAACAATTGTAGTATTTACCTGGTTCATGGTACTTTTTGAGATACCAGTGACTGAGCATATGCTTAGGTGTACGTAATGCTTAACAATTACCTATTTTATGATGCGCGAATTTTTGCTGGACTTACTCAAGAGCGGATGAAAATCTTCAAATGTGTTTAAGTACTATGTGCTTCTTTGGAATGGTATCTCTTATACTAAAAATCATTTGTAAAATATTTTGCAAGAATATATTTTGAACAATTTTCCATATTCCAGAATTAAATGACAAAATTATGTATTTAAAAATAATTTTTAAACAATGTTGGAACTTTTAAAAGTAGGCATAAAATTCACTATTTATTGATTACAGTTGTTTGTATTCATATATTTCAAAAGTTTGAAGTACCAAATTACGGTCTGGCATAGACTATTTTAATCGTTGATTTAAATAAATAATCTAGAGATAAAATAGATGTATAAAATTAGTTGATAATTATAAATTTGTAATATATCCTATAATATTAATTGTTATCTTATAGTACTAATAATAAAAATTCTTTATCCATGCGAAGCATGAAATTTTGTCAGACAAAAAATGGTGAGTAGTAATTTAATTAAATCTTGTACAAATTGGAATGAATGGCAATACGAAAGTGATTTGAATTTATCAAAACAAACTTTTAATGAAATAAGAAACCGGTAACTTGCTGTATTCTACCACATTCGCTAGTAGGAAATAATTCTAGTTCTAGACCAAGAACATTAATTTGTGCAATTCTCAAAAAAATTATACACCGACATTAACAGTTGGACTTCCTGTAATTTATACTATCTGCAATGGCAAGATCGTTTACAACTACAACTTACATTATCAACTATCTAAATGTTATTCAACTCATTCCGAAAGTATATGCAGGCATGCATTCACAAATTTTACGCTGATTGATAAAATTCACGTCATCGTCAACGGGAGGCAGATTGAAATGATGAAGAGTGCAAAGAAATGAAATTTACTTCACCTTAAGGGAAAATTTCTGACTATACCATTATAATAATTATAAAGAGTATTGTGCATTTTATTAATTCTGGGACTGAAATGAAGTTAAGAAACACTGCTTAACTACATACCTATATTTAAAATTAGGGTACAGAACGTTTATATTTTTAACTGAATCAGAATATTTAAAATGCTACAAGGGACTATCTGTGTCAGGGTCCATACTCTTATAGTTTGTGTTTAGCATAATTCTACGAATTTATAATAAATGAAAAATTAGAATTTATCAACATTAAAAAAAAAAACAAAGAAAAAAACTTTTTAGATGTAGCAGCAGTTCATATCCAGAATAGATTGACGGTATACCACAGGGGTTATATTCTATTGAAATATAAATATAATTTAAAATTGTATAAATGATTATTTAGCAAGTATACGACCGAACTTTATTTAATATGAACGAAATCGCCCAATATTTTGATGTAATATTTTTGGAATACGTAACGTTTGTCACATTAGAAGAATAAAATTTGAGAATTTATTTACATCATTTAAAAGATCATGTTAGAGTTTTTCTTGTACAAATTTTATTGAATTTATAATCATTAAAGTTGAATTATAGTTTTGGAAAGAATTGTCTGTCAATAGAATTAAAATAATTATTCTATGACTTCTGATTAATCCTATGTATAAATAAATCGTACATACTTATAAATGTTTCGCTGTGTCGTATTTTATTATACTTATTACTCCTTTGCCATATTAAAATACGAATAATTCATTATAGTGACCAAAAATTGACAAATTTCATAAGCCATACGTGAAAATATTATTTTCAACTTTTACAGTCATTATTACATATTCGTATTTACTAATACATAAGTGATTCTACATATTTATGAAAAAATCTACAATTAATAATTATAGATAATTTCCCAACTTCTATCACTTACACTGGTGAACAAATAGTTCGATTTCAGATTCTTAATCAGCGACTCCAATAACTTATAATTTCTGTAAAACATGTATATGTGTAGAGGAGCAACTTTCTCGGAAATGAATTATTCCTTCAATTTAACGATTTTTTTAAAATAAAATTGTATCTAACAATAATAATTTACGTTATATCCTAACAAATACTCTCGAGTATTGAAAACCTATTAGTATACTATCAGAAATAGCAAAACACTGGAAAGAAATATGTTGAAAAGTTTGCTAAATATACAAAAAATTAATATACAATAGGTGATATGAATACTTACCTTTATGACTCAAAGGGTCAACAGAACGTAATAATTATTTCAAATGCCCTCATAAACGTTGTCGTTGGATATAAGCTATTCAATTGTGCCCTTCAAGGGCATGAGCATTATGGTTATCAAAATCGCCGTAAATAAAATATTCAAATGTTATTCAAACTCTATATTATAAATGTAGAACTATTAATTTTGAGTGATATATTCATCTGGAAACCTTTATCATGGACATGGATTCCGAGACTAGTTCAACCATTCTTGAGATTAAAGAACTGCTCTAGTCCCTTGCATGATTAAAGACGGTTGTTCATAATGTAATTGGCATGAGCTCCTTCCCATTCAAGAATCTTGAGAAATGAAACAGCAGACTCATTCGACAGATTCGTTGTTGAGATAGTTTCGTCAGTTAATGCTCAGCTCCGAACGTTGTACCTAATTCGTTGTTCCAACATAAAAAATATGCCGGCTAAACCTCACAAAAATTGATTTGTGTGTGGGGCTAACGGAAACGAATAGAATTATTTGAAGAAGCCAAGTCTTCAGCTCTAAGTCGTCGTTCCAGAAAACTTGAAATTTAAATAGCGGTAAAATAAAAAATACAAGAAAACGTATTGTGTGAATTTTGATAAAAACCGATTCTGCATAATTACCGCGAGTAAAAAAATTGTATAAAATCTCATGAGTCATGATTTGAATACGTACAATTGAAATTTATTCATTCGGATAAGGACATACATATAGAATACATTACAAGTTTTCAAGTATTTATAATACTCTACGAATTATGCAGGTAGCATTTTTTGTAACCCTCAGGAAATTCTTAAGAAAAAACTTGACAGCTTGGCATCACTTTTATATCTAAAAGGTTTTGAAGTCGAAGTAAAACAGGCGAATTAATCATGGTGTTTATTGGTGTGTCAAATTTACAAACTTGAACTGTGAGGTTTCTTTTTTCCATCTCGTTTATGTAACACAGCTAGTACCCACTGTATACATAGATGTACACTCTGGTGCTTCTCAGACAAGTATAATATACATATAGTCTGGATTTATACTTCATGTACTTTCTTATTTAAATAAGTTTACATTATTTCTTATAGATCGTAGGTATCTTTGTATTATAAACGTTGGTAAAAATTCACCTGATAGTTGTTGCAAGTTCAAAATTAACTTGTAACCATACAAGTACTCTAGTATGATGACTATATTAAGTGCAGTCCAAACCAAGTACTAAATTCAATATAACTAAAACGATTTCTCTGTCGTAGTTCGTGCATGTTATTAGTTTTTCTGTCGCCAATTAAACGACTACATCTGAGTATCAATTAATTCATTTCATAATCGATTGGGTGATAGGTTGTAGCAATAATGTCTGATAGTTCTTAAGTCGACAACAAATTTTTTTTCGTCCTACAATGCGAGTGACTAAATTTGCTGGATCTCATGTCACTGAGAAGAGTTGAAAAGGTATTAAAAAAAAAACAGGTACTTCGCTTTGCTACAGTCTCATGTTTGTTCTTCTAGTTTATTCACCCGTTGTACACTTCATAGAATAGAAACTAATATTCTCACAGCAACGGATCTCAAATCAATGATTTCAACAATTCTTCTATACTTTTCTTCTAGCTTATTCCTTGGGCGATTCTTTCGTTTTAATCTTTACTCATATTTTAAAAAATTTTTTTGGCTGAAGAGGTTTTTTTTTCATTTTTATTTAATTGATCCGACGAAAACGGTGATGATGAGCCGGTGATGATAGCATTTGCTTAAGGGAAAATGAGCTAAGAGACAAGCCTGCAGTAGCCAACAGAAGTGCAGATCTCACGGTTTTACGATCAACGCCACCACTGCTGTACGTTGATGTACTAGCACTCTGAAAAATACGAATAAAAGAAATAATCACAATTAAAGTGAAAAGCAGTCACTTTACACACGTGCGCGCAAAAGTTCACTTTCACTCAGAAATTGGCACTATACACACGAACTTTACTCACAGGGGTCACAAAATATTTTATACAACTCAGGTGTGAACTTTTTGCACAAAGAATTGGCATAAATCTACGAATTTATTATTGCAATTTCGTAGAATACATACCATTTCATTATTTCTGCATCAAATGAAAATGTATTGGAGTGGTTTTGTTCAGAATTGTGCCCAGGACACCTCAAGAGGATGCTATAGCTAGTTTTTACCGATCGAGTAAAATTACGCGATTGCATGAAGAATATTTAGTAATATAAAAGAAACATCATTTCATGAGCGTTCCGATGCAGCAGAGCATCGACTATATATATGTGATCTAAAAGATTGAATAGGAAGGGGTGAACTATATTTTCCGTTGATAAGACATTTGGTTTGTTGAATCCAATAAAGTCTTTGTAAATTCGTTTGCTTTGTTGCATCAAAGTCGGTACCATCGACCGAAAGTTATCACAGTAGGTCCTAAATTTTATATAATGTCTTGGTCGCAAGGGATATCGAAAGAATATCGGAGTGCATTATTAAGAAAGAAAAGTTATTCTGTAAAAAAAATTTATTGAATAAGTTTTGGTGCTTTTACATTGAATAAAGTTAATTTTAGATGAATTCAGTGTCATGCAATTGATATGAAGGTAGTCGAAAAAAGGTATCGAAGTCCGTTTCATCTGTGTCACGCTTTGCAATGATTAACGTAGAGTATTCTATACTTACGAAATCCATGCCATATATTTAATTTACCTGGTTGAGTGATAGCCGAAAAGCATATAATGTAGATCTTGTTAAATGCATCTCGTGATTTTGGATGACACGCTGCTACCCGGCACCCTAAAACATTACAATTACAGAACACTGTCAGTTTTACCTAAATAAAAATATCACTCATTCGAAAGTAATTCGTTGTTTAATCTGGTTTCAACATCTCTTTTATAACATATAAATATTCAATTCATGGATAGATTTATGCTATTTTCGTATTATAATTATTCAGAGTTCAACTGTGTATAAATTTTTTTAAAATTTTTGTTTTTCGATTTGAACTAGTCAGTGTACAGTTTTACTTCATTTTTTAGGCATCGTTTTCATGTTCATCTTCCGGAGTAATAAATGTGTTACTGTATACGAGCAATTTCGTCAATTATAGGTGAGAGTGATCAGGTGCGAAATACGTAAGTATAAAGTTATTATAAAAATTCAACTTTTATTTATTGTTCACTGATAAATATATTACATCTTCAAAATAAAATAAAGAAAGTAACTCGAGTAATTAAATTGTTACAATAGTAATTTCTTATCAATGTCTTATTTTGTTGATGTTATTAACTTCAACATCCTGTAAAATATATCAAGACTAAGATGGCATGCCGCCATGTACAAGGCACCGAGAAAAGAGGAAGTGGAAACTGGAGAAGGCTAACGAGAGACAATGAAATAGAAGAATAAGAATCTCCCGGATACGGAAGCTCCAAAAACTGACCCTAATTTAATAGGAAACAGGTGGCACAGTTCACGGTAAGGATTCGGTCGTTTTCAACTAATCAGGACAGTATCAATCCTCCGGATCACAGATGTTACGCAAATTTCTAGGAGGTATTTCTTTGCCTCAAAATATGGAGCTTCTAATTCACTCCGGTTAAAATTGATTATTTTAGCAGTTGAATGAGTGAAATGCCCGAATAAGCAAAGCTTGTTGTTTATTTTTGCGAAAAAATTAATTTTCATTGTCCTCTCTCTAAGTTTCTCAGGCAGATTCTCACAGATTCAAGTGTAAACATATGTATTATTATTACGGAGTCATAGTGAAGTATAATTCGCGAATTTGCGATAACCTGATATATTGTAAATCTAGCGTAGAAAAGCTCAATGGATTGAACTATGTGTATATATAGTTAGGGAGTTTCATGAGAATCTGTGATCCGGAAGACTGACACTCTCCTTGTAAGCAGGGTGGATTAAAAGATATTGGTGATATCGGACAGCTGTTATGCATGATATTCTTCAGTCAAGTAGGTTACGGAGTAACGCGCTTACATTATGCGTACGGTAATAACTGATCCATTTGCTTTGGCTTATATCCAACTGAAATGATGTTGATTGTGGCATGAATTTGTGAATAGTATTGCCATGATTTTTAACATCTTCTATCTAAGCCTTTGTGTCAATTTAAGCGGACGGCTGCAACGTAAATCGGTTCTCCTTATAACAATAAATATGAATCTCATTAGGACCATGTAGAAGATAATCGTTATAATTTTTTATCGTTGGTATTTAAACGTAGATTTTATCCGTTCTCGCTTCGCTTCATTCCAGTCACTTCTGTTTCTACTTTATGTTGCTCGATGCGAGAGATCGAACCTTTGGAGGTAAACGCTATAGAAGAAATCACTATTCTACGAAACTTGTGATACTAATAATAACAATAACAGTAATAATTGAAAATTGATTATAACGATCGATTCGTGGGTCGCGTCTAAACCGCATAGATGACCTCTCGTAAAGATGGTAGTTTTTATTCCAACTCACATCTCCAGAGTGATTTTTAATAAATGATACATGCACTACAAAAAACTTTATTTCGTATGATTTATTAATAAGAGATGGTATATGGCTCGGTACATAAACCTTTCTTCAGATCCACACTTCAGGCCATCTGAGCCTCGAAGTATGTTAGTAATTAATTAATTAAGTCACTTAAGAAGGTTCTCACAACAGGGTATTAAATCTAAATCAAACTTTGTATATTCCACTGCAAAAAATAGTTATATATTCTGATCTTTGTAAAGAAAGCCCAAGTGTTAAAAATCAAGCATTTCAGTTCTGCACATATGCCTACGCAGTAATTTCGTACTGCTCAGAAAGGGTGCACTTTTCACAGATTTTAGTACAATATGGGGATGAATGGGAGTTTTGTTTTGTTTAGTTTTGTAGTTGGAACATTTTTTACCTCGTAAATTCGTTTTGCCGCGAATCCGTGCGCTTACTTCCCTTATCTTTTTGACTGAGTAATTACTACGAAGAATCAGCACAGAATATCATGCTGTTATCTGAATACTTCTGACTACACGTGTCTTTTTCGTATTATCAATTATGTACTAAATCCCCGAAATCGATCAATTAAATGAAACATATATTCTCGTCTTACACAGGTACTGCAACTTTTATGAATTGAAGGTTCTCTTGTACTTATGATCGAAATAGTTAAGGAGCAATTTACTTTTCTGAAGTTACACAGCTAGTTGATTACTGCAAAAGTCAATCATGTTCTTAAACTAAAATTACCTTGTACCAATAGTGATTTTTTTATCAATGCAATCGTGTTTTGAAATTATGGTCTATAGCATGCATTTGAACGGGAAAAAACTCAAAAATAAAAGAACTAATTTAAAATTATCGGCGCAGTCGTAGTTTGTATTTTTTTAAATGATCGAATTATAAGGTAAAAGTTAAGGGCAATCACGTCCAATAACGGCAATAACGTGTCTCTAATGCTTTGTAACCAAAAAAAAATACTTATAAAACTTACATTCTATGACTATTTCTGTTCAATTCTCACGTGATTTATTGTAAGACGTTTTAAACAATTTTTTTTGTTTTCTTCTAGTAATTTGCTATATTGAGCATGAAAATAGTATAAAATTCTGTATAAAAATAACACAAAAATTTGTAAAATTAGAAAGAATCATGTAAAAAATAATCATTTAGGAATTCTATTTTCTCTATAACAAAAAGATCTATAACAGTACGCGGAAGATGTATTGATGAACAAAGCAAGATATTTAAAGAAGTTAAAGTATAATCAAATTCTAATATCTTGACGCCAACAATACTATCTAAATTCGCAATAGTCATGTTAGCTTCAAACAATGAGTTATGGTTTCAGATACTCGGGGCTGCGACTTTTTCCCGATAACCTGATACGTCATGTAATAAATAGTCCAGTGGCATTGCAATAAACGGATCACAATTTACGTTTATACAAATGACAAAGTTCATTCACGTTCCCTTACACTGTGTTCGAGATGGATTGTAACGAAATGAAAATTACGTACAAAGATCATATCTCAATATAAACGTGTGAAAATTTCGAACGTATACGTAATCGAACTATTATCGAATCGAATTATTATTTGCATGTTAGAAGATCATTGAACATGATGTTAAAACAGCGTTTCTGTAGTCTCATGTAGCACAATGCATTGGGATTGAACAAGTCTATAATTACTCAACTGCAATATTCAGTTTATACTTATAGAGATCGCAAAGACGCCTTGGCGATGCAAATTAGGAAATGGCAAGTCGTGATGTTCTCGTTAATGGATCGTTAAAGATTTTCGTACTTCGAAGAGTTGTACAAAGTCCCTACCAACAAGCACTCATCAATTTACATACACTGTTTAGTCGTAGCTCTAGTCGGTTGTTGATGATTGTGGCAAAATGCACGTGCGTTAAATACTCAAGTTTCACTATTTTTAGTCACAATGCTGATTCAAGCCAGATCTTATAGCGTTATTCGAAACAAACAAAATCCGTTTACGAATCTACATCCCATCTGCAGTTCTCTCTACCTTGGCTTTGTGAAGACTAAAGATTGTGTGTTTTATAGTTAGCAACGTGCCGTTCTGTTCCCTACCCCACTGCGCCCGATTCACATCTAGAAGTTAAATTTAGGGAGACAGGATTGGAGCCGGCCTTTAGAAAGTAGCTCGGAAATGTCTTTGAATTTGAACTTGAGGACGTCTGCATTTGTGTGGGCAGGCTCGCATATATTGTAATTCTTATGTAGTCGAGAAAACTATATATAACCAGAAATTATAATTTGGTTAGTATAAAATTTACGGCTCCAAATAGAATAGACATGGCGTACCAGCTATCTGAGAATTGAATAATACTATAACATAAATTTTTAATAATGATAACAAGAATAACAATAGTAATGATAAATATTATGCAAGCTGTAGAAGCGTAAGTGTAATATAATATTTCAGTCAGATTATATGCAAATAGAAAATTTGAAGCTATTCCATAAAAATTTGAAATTCCATTTGTACTATATTAGGTTTCATTTCCTTTGAGTCTTAGAATCGTACATAATTTATGTACAATCAAAATAGATTTTTGTGAAAAAAAAAAAAAAAAAAATAACAAATGAAAGCTTTCCAATGATCAACAGCAACCCAAAGCTTCAGAAAAAATGCAAGGTAGAAACAAGGATGATCTAACTCATAACCGATTGTCAAACTGTAGTATTTGTGAAAATTGAAAGTAAATTTTATACAGTGTGCTTGCAATGACATTGCGCAATTGATACTTGAGAGAGAAAAAAATTAACGTAAACAATAATTCTTTTATTGGCAAACTAGATCATGCTGAAGGGAACAGTAATTGTAAAGAATAAATTGCGCTCCATTTCAGGTTCAAAGAGCAGTATGACATGTTGTTTGTTTGAGAAATAAATCTTATCAATCTTTGCATTCAAAATCAACTTATCGTAACATAAAGTTGGCGTTTCGACTGACACAGGCTTCAAATAAACATTGCAGTTACAGTACTAATATTTGTGATACTGAAACGAGCCACTGATTCACAAAAGGTTTTCACCGGAAAATCACTCAAATAAATGGCCTATGAACATTTCTGACACTTACGCGCTGATTCAAATAGTTTGATTATAAAAAACAATTTATATAAGAACTGTCTGTATATCAGTAGCTCGCTCACAGCGCTAGCTCCAGCCTTATCCAATATTCGTTTCTCTGATTTCAACTCAGGTCCTGCATATCTGATTACATGTAGAATATTATTTACTATCTTCTAGAATTACATAGAATGAATATCATGTACTATCTTACAATACTTTTCGGTTGTCTCAGTCTTGAATGACAATAAAGGTTGGTACATTAATTTCCTGATCCTTTAGATGTGAACGATGATTAAAAATTTAGTTAGTATTGATCTTAAGATATTGCAGTACATCAAGTAACAGTTAATTCATGCCACTTTCAAACTCAAACATTTTAATTTGACAAAATTTAAGGAAATGTGGAAAAAATTCTATTCCTTTTTGATCTCCTTGTGAATCCAATTATTTGATAGTTGATATATTATTTAGCTTGAGTATTGCCGTAAGAAGCTTTCTACAAGATTTCAATGTGTTCATCATTTCAATGGTACTTCAGAAAGTTTTCTGGTTTTATTAAAAAAAAATTAGTTTCAGTCTTATCTCACTTGTCTCATTATCCCATTCATTCACTCAATGATTTCTGGCATTTATAATTCGTTTGGCAATATTTTAATGAAAAGTTTTATGAAAACTTGTATCTTCATCACGGTGTACTAATCTACCATTCGGCCAAAGTGGCGGGCAAAAAGTATCACTATATAGAATCAATTTGAGACATACTTTTGACATTTAGGTCTGACCTGAGTCTGAAAGGGAAACTTGGCGAGTTTTTGATGGTGTTTGTCACTCAACACTTTCCTCAAATGAATATTGAAATGGCATATTTTCACGAGAAAGTGCAAGCCAGAAATAGTTTTTTAAGTTGATATAAAATTCTTGGGTACGCATTTGGCGAGTTCCCAATCGAGAATGGGAAAAAGAGTTTGCCAGTGTTTAACGTAACAGAGTAAAATTTTGATTAAGAGTAATAGGTCACAGCGCGTAACATATATCGCGCATGCAATAGCTAGTTGGCGGTCGTTAGTTGTGTGTACAGGTTACAGTATACAGTAGCACGTTAGATAATCTCGACTAATTTTAACAATTTTTCTTTTACGCTATACCTCATCCGAGGCGCCAGAAATCCGCGTATTACGTAAAATTTTCAATTGGGTGGAAGTCCACTAACCTTCTCACGAGGAACGTGTCGACGAAAGAGAATTACTCGTGTCCTCACGGCGGTATTCACTATCTACATGCACATGAAGCAGACGCCGGTTCCATACAATACTACTGATCAATGTCCACCTCGAATCGGTCGATAAAACAGCAGTTACTGCAGGGTGTTATGCCATCTATGAAGTACTTGCCGCACTATTTTTTCGCGAACGATGGTATGACGAACACCAGATGCATAACGTTAAGGCGCACGATGTCTCATGTTTTCAACTGCTGCGAACAGCGTTCAATTTTTTCTATATAGTTTGGAGACGAGCTAAACTTAGTTTAAACTTCGATTAACCTTTAGATGGTCAGGATTTCAGAGAGAAAAGTGCCCAAATTAGTGTCTCATATCATGTATCAACTGTATACAAAGTTCGTATCACAGGGCGAGCTGATACATCGGTTTTCCGGTCCTCTAGAGATTAACGTTGGATGAATCGGGCCTTATAAGTTCGGTACGACTTGGGCATTGGCATGCGATAGATTTTTCTTCACGAATGCCGCGCTACACATGTATGTTACTATACACATACTTAAATATATATTGCATATACTACATACATGTACTGTATACCATAAATATGCTTATATATATTAGTGTAGTCGCGCATGAGCCAAAAGCATGGCCACAGTCTGGTTAGGTAGCAGTTACGTAATTCTGACGTTATCTGCCGAAACGTTCTAAACAATGATAAAAAATACGGGCGCCATTGGTTCTCTAACCGCTGCTGAGTTGCTGCCGGGTTGAATACAGTTGAAATCCACACTTCTCGTCCGATCAGTCCGTTCAGTAACCGAACTTGGTTCGCAACGTTCGCGTTCTGTCCTATACGGTATTCATTTGCCAAAAGTTTCATCAGCTGTAAGAAACCTGTTCGAAGATAACACCGGTTGCAAGGTAATTTTTGAAAATAATACAGCTTCTTTGAATAAACGTTGCAGCTCTTAATTTGCGTTTGTTTTAGTTTTGGTCGTTTTATTTTGTACATACTACTCTAATTCTCGATAAAGAGGTTATATCAGTTAATTGCCTGTAATATGAGAAAATACGCGTCAATGTGTACAGACTATGTTAGTTGCTTCGTTAAATAGTTTTTTTTTCGGAATCTCCATATTGGATGGTTATAGATCGACTTTAAATATAAAAAAAACACAAATCTGTAATTTTTTCAGATTTTTATTTCGAGGGCTGAGTCTTTCTGCCAGCCTTTTTTTGGTTCTTAATTGTTGAGCGCTAGAATGGAATTTCCTATACATTCGAAAATAACGACGATTCAAAATTCAACGAAGATTAAAAAAGCATAAAATACGATGTTGTTTAGCTTGAAAAATGGTTAAAATATAATATACTAAATAAAAACACCAACAATTCGTGCGGTATATATTATCTAGAGGAAGACTAAGGCTTGAGAATGAAAATTTGAAAAAATTAGAGAGCAATTTTTTTCTACATTTGGAGCCGATTTATAACCATCCAACATGATCCTCCATTTAACGACCACCGTAACGTATATACACTGATCCATTTCTTTTTGCTTCCATACGAAAATTCACATAATTTATAAGATCCTTTGATCGTTCTATAATTGGAGTTGATCAGTCATTCCGTGATTTGGCTGGATTCGGAAATGATGGCGCAATTCTATAGTTTATCAGTTTAGCGTAGGTCAATTAACTGATGTGACTTTAGATAGTACTTTTATTATATAATTTTTAGCTGCCTTATACATATGTTTTGTCAGTATTTTATTGATCGCTGAAAATGACCGCATTTATGTTTCATTCAAGCATTGTCAGTGTCTGAAAGTTTTTTCTTTTTAATCAAATTTTCTTCTCCAACATTTACAGATGCCTGAGATCACGTTAGTTTCTCAAAATAAGAGTTTTGGCGGATGGCAAAAGGTCTTCACCCATGACAGGTAAATACATACTTTGATCATCTAAGATCCAGATGATGTTTTTATTTATGCTAATGGAAACTTTACGTTATTGTAAAATTCATATACACAGTGGTTGACAACTATAATCGCAACAAATAATTACTTGTATCACATTTTATTGTAATTCCAACAATATTTGAACAGTTATTCGTAGCAATATCCATTTTACTAAAATTTTTTAGGAACTATAAGATGTATATATCTTTTTTAAACAATAAATGAATTTTTCTTTCAGCGTGGAGTTAAAATGTAAAATGAGATTTGGCGTCTATCTACCACCACAGACGGAACAAGGCCCAGTTCCAGTTATCTATTGGCTGTCTGGTTTAGAGTGTACTGAAGCAAATTTCATTCAAAAAGGAGCAGCACAAAAATATGCGGCTCAGCATGGTGTCATAATTGTTGCACCTGACACTAGTCCCCGAGGACTTAACATCCCAGGAGAAGATGATGACTGGGACTTTGGAACAGGTGCCGGATTCTATGTTGATGCGACAAGCGATCCATGGAAAACTAACTACAGAATGTATTCCTACGTCACAAAAGAACTGCCGGCATTGATAAATGAAAAGTTTCCAGCCATCCCTGATCGAAAGTCTATAACAGGTCATAGGTAATGTTGCAATCACAGTTTAGTAAAAAAATAGTTATAGAGGGTAACCAAAACAATATTCGTCTTATAGAGGCTCGTAAAAATTGGCCAAACATGTCATTTTTCTTTTTTGAACTAATCTTCACTAGTTCAATCACTCTAATCTTGTCACAGATATTTAATGATTTGAGTTTCTTTTACATTCTCAAACCATTTCCATAACTCCAAAATGCTTTTGTAATATTTATTAAATTGTGATTAGAATACCAAAGTAATGAAAATAGTTTTAAATAAATTCATGTGCTAACACCCATTTACTACTGTTTTCCAGTATGGGTGGACATGGAGCTTTTATTGCTGTTCTGAAAAACCCAGGTCTGTATAGATCAGTCTCTGCAATGTCACCCATTTGCAATCCTATAAATTGCCCGTGGGGGAAAAAAGCTTTTAGTGGATATTTAGGTGGCGCGGAAGGAGATAGTAAATGGAAAGATTGGGATTCTACTGAACTCATTAAGAAATATAAAGGACCTCGACTGGATATCCTAATTGACCAGGTAAAACCTACAACATTGTCATGTTGTTAAATTATTTTTGAAAAAAAAAGAAAAAAAACAGTGTGTGGAACATAGTATTGAAAAAAAATTAACGTACTACAGTGATCTCAAGTACCTTTTGCAAATGAAGCGAAACTCGAGATTGCTCGATAAAATTTCGGACATTTCTCAAGCAGTTTAGTATGTGATTAAAAGAAATCTGGTCATATCAAAATACATTGAAATATTGGAAAAGTTATGAAAATAATAAAATAACATTGAAATGTTGTTTTAGGGTACAAACGATAATTTCTTGACAAAATCGCAATTACTACCTGAAAACTTGGTGGCTGCAGCTAAGGAAACTGGAGTGTCTGTCAATCTGAGGCTACAAGAAGGTTACGACCACAGTTACTACTTCATATCAACATTTATTGAAGATCACATCAAACATCACGCCAAGTACTTGAAAGCTTGATTGAGTTAACTTGGGTGGAACTCAAGATAAAAAAAAATTTTATACAAATAAAAATCGGGTACAAAATGTCCTTGATTTTAGTGTCAATGAAACCCTCGTTCCCATACTGCGTAAGTCAAAGTTTCATTCTATGTCGTAGTATTATTGAAACGTTCATACACCTAATGTTGTACTATATACCATTGATTAACTTTTTATTACAGCATCAAACGATACTGACAGATATTGTAAACGAAAATCATTTTACACCATCGTTTTTGGCATTTTCGTACTCTAATTATAAGAGACGTAAATCAGATGTTTTGTACTTCATAAAATGGTCCTGGTTGAAATAGAAGTAGGTTTTCCAAAACCTCTCTTTCCACATCATTTTCCAATATATCAGACAGGCATGTAATGTCACTTGAAATGTAATATTTATTTTCCAATGTCTGTAGATGCTTTCATGAAAATAATTTTAAATGTTATATAGAATTCCATACCTCAGCAGAATTCATATGATATTTAAGATTCAGAAAATTATACATGAGGAATTATGCAGTTTCTATTCAACTCTTTGAAATGCATCTCTTCATTGATATCTCTTAGAGATACATTTTTTTTCTTTTTTGTTAGAACCCGTAGATTTCTCTACCTATCTTATCAATGTAGTGAAAATTACAATTGGAGTCGTAACTCATTATTACTAACTAACAATTATTCTAAATATTTCAGATAGTGGTCTTCCAACAAAGAATAAGATTTGAATTTCGTTTACTTTCCTATAGCCTTTTACACAAAAACACAAAGTAGTCACTTTCATTCTAAGTATTTGCTTATAAATTGTCTAGTGTTGTTACACTTTATTCAGCTTACATCCTCCATATAAATAGTTTACAAAATCGTAATGTAGAATTAATTTCAACGTGTGGAAAGCATATCATGAGCGAGACCGAGGCGGTCCTCTCAATTCATGCCAAAAAGTTAAAATCGGTTCACGCTTCTGCCAGATATATGCATTGCCCCATTTCTGCCAGAATCTGGTTAAATAATACAAATTTATAAATATGATTAACTGAACTGATCAAGAATAATAGTCGTTATTATTGCATACATTTCAGATATACTCACATTCCCCATGCTGCACCTCCTAAATGTCCTGCATGATCAAAAAACTGCCACTTCATTATGCACCCTATCGTATCAAGGCAGACCATTGCCTTAATTGCCTGTGAAGAATATAGATAGTTATTGTGAAATAAGTCTTGCATTTCGATGATGAGACTCCACAGTTCGCAAAAGTAGCATACTTTCTTAAGTAAAAACGATTGTGGTCACTTAATTTACAAAATGAGTATAATTTCAGTACACACCATATCACCTGTGAACGTCCACATTGGAAGAAAGATAACGCTGAGCCGTAAGTTAGGATACTGCGTGCAGGCAAAGCCCACAATTCCCATTATGGCTCCTGACTTAAATGAATTAGTTACGTTAGTCCATGTGCTGTGCAATAGAGATATTTATAGAAAGAAAGTAATGAAAATATCAACAACTCACAGCTCCAAGAGAAAAGCCTGGTCTGGAGAACAGAGTCTTGTAAAAGTAACTAACAAGATTTGACATCACCCCACTACTTAGATATAGAGCTAGAGTCTGTTCCTTGCCAAGTGTTGATACAACCGGTGAACTGAAGCTGTGCAAAACAAACATATTCGCAGCTAAGTGTAGGATCGTATAGTGTGAGAATGTAGATAACACCATTGGCCAACACAGCGCACCTTGGGTTAAGAAGAAAGAACACTATTAATGCGAATCTGATTTGATTCAGTTGATCGCGAATACTAGTATTCTGCAGGTTCAGTATGCATTTCTGGTTTATCAATTAAGACAGTTTCTGCATACCATTGAACAATTTTAGAGTTTCATTTCATTCATCACATTAATCGATAACACATTTTTTTGAGTGATCTGATTAGGTAAAAAAGTTTGATTAATCCAGAACTGTATCGATTAGGATTCATTTACATCTTGTTTTTCTCATTAGAATTAAATAATAGGAAGCCTCGTTTCTGACAATAACATCAACCATTTCACTCAGCGATATGTTTTGCGCTGCCACAATATCTCAAGAAAGGCTTCAACGAAAAACAGGACTCTTACACTTCTTGAAATTTAAACCTAGATATTTGGTTTAAAGTTTGAATAGCCATATGCAACACATTAAGCTTTAGCATTTTCGAAAAAAAAATTTCATAAATTCGATAGTAATAAGGTTTCGTATTTGATATAAAAAAATTATTTTTCAAGCTAAAAGCCATGTTCTTCAGAGACAATAGCATGGCAAAAAAATCAGCATGATCGTACACCTCTTGTGCAATAACTTTTCTCAGTTTTGGCATTATCCTAAAGAAACTTACTCGAATTCGGACTGGAGAGAAAATATCGTTGCATGGTGCCCTGAAGAGCTGGTACACGCCACGCGCCAAATACCAAGACATTTAGGAAGCAAATAGGAACAAATAACTTTTTTCCTTCATCTAAGCTATTCCACCAATCGTGAACCGTCGCCCTCCATCCAGTGCGCTGAATAACGAGAGCAACAATAGGTCTATATTTTTCTTTCCACTTCACCTTTTTCAGTCTGTTTTTTCAAGGAGCACACTTCCATTATTTTTGGACGTGACATAAGCTGTACATGATCTCTCGCCACGCATTTAAATATGACAAATACGTGTTCTTTGAAAAACAGAGCTTTAAATAATTGCATTATTGTAATTAGAAAGTGAACAACAACTTCACATACTCTTACTCGAGGGAACTCGAATCGATGGACCACCTTCTGCGTGCGAGCCCTAATATTTTCATATTCCCAAATTGCTGATCCAACTATTGATGCGCTACTGAACTGTAAAATAATAATGAAAAGAAATTTGAAAACTGGGCAAAGCTATTTCAAGTATAAGAATATGAATTTCATAGCAAATGTAGTTACATGTTTTGTTGAAAATTATAATTTTTTTTCATGTCCGCCTAGGCAAGAATGTTTAGTTTTTCCAAATTATGGAGAACATTCAGTATTTTGTAATCATATCAAGTTGATAGAGCCATTTTCAATGAATTGGTGAAATTCTAGCTGCCAGACACCTTGGTAGTAAATACTCTACGATAGGTAAACGCAAGATGACATATCGAAAATTACATTTTGAAAATAATTATCCAGTTTTTATTTCGATGATAGTAGCAAAATATGACTTGAGCGTATCGAAAGCTATTGTTTTCGTGGTGAGATTTTCAGGAAAATGTGGTGGTGGTTTAGGAAAAGGAGTTTTCAGGTATCCAGTGTGAATGGCATAGCAAATTCCCGCAGATTTTCCAGTTTTCCTTTCAAAAATTTAGATTTTTTTTAAGATACCTTAACTACTCTTACTAAATGAACTCACTTTTCTCACTCAAATCAAACTCTTTGCATTATACGCATAATATTTTAATTGTAGGTGGAAATAGTCAATCTTTCTCAAAATTCATTTAATTTTGCTTAGTCTCAATTATTTAACATTTCAACAAGTATTGGGCATTTGGAAATTTGGAAATATGTTATGGTGTATGGATTTACTTGAAAGAAAATCATGCCTAAAGATTATTTCAATTCAGGAATATGTATTTAGCAATGTGAATTAATTTTGGTGATCGATTATCAGCAACACTTTATATATGTCATAATATTAACAAGAACTCAAATTTGATTTATGAACTTTTTGTACTATGTAATATTTGTTTTCTACAGATGTAGTGCACACTGACTAGAATATTTGCCTTGGAGCAGTATTAATGGGAGAAATCAGAAAAATTATAGGGGCCGTGCTTAAATTGGGTTTCCATAAATTCTTTAGCAGTAGATATTTTAAGTATATTTATACTATGAAGCATATGCTTGCTAATTAAGGAGAACTCATAATGAAAGAGGCTCAGTATAAAGATTTACTTGTTAGCTCAAATATAAATAGCTCAAAACAAACTAAGTCAGGATTAAAAAACTGACATCCGTTTACCAATCGCAGCAGTTGAATTAATGAAGACCTGATCTATGCCAGCTGTACACCTACACAAAAGTGATTAACATTTGGAACACTTTAGCGAAACTTTTAGTTCCACTGACAAGGTTGTGGCTAACATTGTTGACACAGAAAAGTTCTGCAAGGCTACTCGCGAAGATTGATCAGAGTTACGGATCATTCCACATATGCTCTTTTAAATAACCACTTTCTTTCACTTCGAGCAAGAAATTAAACTAATCAAAAATTGTGATAACTCATGCAAATAAATAGAGAATTACCATAATAGAGAAGCCAACTGACTTCCATAATCTTGTAAAGTGAACAGGATCTGGTTTGATACTTTCACTAGCAAATTGCGGTTTGATTTGTTTGGAGGCATCGGTTACTCTTCGAAAACACCTGACGTGATGCAGGGTCGTTTGCGACATAGATTTTGGTTTGTGATACTGCAGACCAGATAGTAACCTTATTAAAGAGAGGAATTAAAATATTGTATCATAGCTTCAGATGCATGATGTGACATAACCACAATTTACCAAAGATGACATTTCTCAGTGTTTACCGTTTGCCTGACATGTTTCCAAAATTGAGCAACGCCTGCGTGGCCATAATTGCCTGGGAAATAATTATCCTTTCATTAACTTTGTGTACTATTATAATAATTTTTACAATCTTCAACTACATTATCAATTTCATACGGAAGCCCGGTTGTGCGTACTGTAGTGTGAATTTTCACAATTCTTCGTCCATAGGAATGACAATTAAAATGAAAGACTTGCACTCAGCGCACACCAGGTAACGCTGCTCTGCTTTATCGGCAATCCTATTGGTTAAGAACTCAGCAGCATTTGCCGCCGGTGAACACACATACAAACTCACCGTACTTTGCAGAGTTACACCGTTACAACCAACATAACCATAAGTATAGAATATATATACATGTTCATATGCTCTGAGGTTCCGTTATTAACAGTTATAAGCACTGACAGAAGTTTTGTGTCACTCTTGCCCTACAGGATTATCAATGAAACTGTCTCACTCCTAGGGAATTTTTAGTGTGAGACGGCTGTTTCTAGATTCATTTTAAAGCCGTGTAGTCGCGTAGGTGTAGCCCTTACTTCATGGTGTAGCCGTAGAAAATGCCAAGATGGCGTTGTGGGCAACTTGCCCCAAAGATGACAAGTTCGGTGAAATTTTAATCGTCTACCGAATTTAAAATACGGTTTTAACCATGTACATACATATTAAAATAACAGTATTCTGCTACTATACACGATTTATTTTTCTGTGAGCAATGAAGATTAATTTTTTTTTGTTTTTTTCTACGTTGTCAACTTTTAAAGGTTATATGTTGCATTGATCTCTCATGCGAAATTCTGTATATATTCATTAATCCCGTGTGGTTTTATTGCAGTTTTGTGAACTTTATGTGTGTTTAACTAATTGACTGATTGCCAGCTTCGGCATAATTTTTTTTTAAATATTATTTTGAAGGTTATAGTCTCGTTTAATTCCACTCTAAATTTGTGAACTGTATATGGGTTCTAGTTATCTTTGATCCCGTTTTTTACTTACCATGATGGGTATATTGTACGAAAAACGGCCTTTAAAAAGGCCAAGATTAGGCCCTCCCGACGTATATCCACAAGAGCCTAAGCAAAAGGAGGATGAGCTTACATTAGTAAACGTTAAACATGGCTTTGCTACCATGCCCCAATTATCTGATGAATTTGGAACAGCCAGGCACTGTAATGTGACAGCTGCAAAAGTTGGTGCATATTTCAACGGTATACTTGCTAAGAAAGAAGAATTTGCCACGATGCCTGATACAGGAAGAAAGAGACAGCAGATTAATCCAAAGGATAACTTTTGGCCTGTAACTGCCAGAACTAAAAATGGGATCGAAGCTTGGTTCAAAGATCTGTCTGGCTGTAAGCCTTTACTAGCCTTGGCTAAGAAAGCCCCTAATTTTAACAAGAAAGAAGAAATTTTCATGATGTTGTGTGAATATCAAGTGCCGATGCTGAGAGCTGCTTGGTTTATTAAATTAAGTTCTGCTTATACCGTTGCTGTTTCTGAGGCAAAAATTAAGAAAAGGCAATTACCTGACCCAACAACTGGTAAGATTCAAAACAAAAAAATACAATAATAATTAACATCGACATGTCTTGTTACAGTCTATCAAATTTGTAATTTTTATTAAATGAGCCAGATATCGACAGATATATTGAACACTTTATCTAAAATTATTATACTCACAAAATGGGCACAGGCTGAAAAATGGCAATTGCACATTGTTTTTTAGTTTATCATTATTGAGCTTTAATATTAAGTGGTTGTTTGAAATCTTTGATAGAATGCTATATCATATGTTACGAAGGACTGTCGGAATTCCATTTGAAGTATTAATGGCAACTAACCAGTAATCTTGATGTAACGATGAATTTTTAGGAAAAATCTCTTTTCCACAACTTGAGGTCTATCTGAAATTACTATCAGTAAAGTATAATTAACCAAATTTTATTTATATTTTGCTAACTTAACTTTTTCAAAGTCATCCTAGAGTTCCAAAATAGTGATTTCTTATGCAATGTTTCGTTATTTTAACATGACTGACTACAAATTCCTTGGAACACAACTTATTAGATTAATTTATGCCCATCTGGCTGTTATTTCTCTGAACTTGTGAAAAAGAATATTGGCAAACTGAATTCTATGTTGAGGAAAGTCAGTGAACTGAATCTCAGCTAATTTGTTTCCAGCTTATACTCAAGTTATTCTTACACTCATTAGTGGCTGTTCAACAATATAGTTTACAAGAATGTAGAATGACATGAAAGAAGTACCACATACGAATAAAATGTTTAGAATTATATACCACTTGCTACTTAGATTACTACTCATTACTCATGTACTAATGCAGACGAAGTGTTTCAAAATTTCATTGTGACTTCCGTGACAATTCGAATACATGTATTAACAATAATCTTGGACTTGTAAAATACATTGAATAGTTTTCTTGACATGATACAAATTTCATACTGAATATTTTCTGGAATTTTCATTAATGAACTTATGAATCAGATACGAATGAATTCTACTTATTGCAAATAATCTATACATTTAAGTCGAGTGGGAATAAATATTTATGCGGCAATAACTCGATCCTTTTTTCTTTTAGAATGGACTGGTACCTTGATAAAATTTCTAAAAGATCAGCTAACCAAATTACAAGAATATTACCATATGAATCACAATATCTCTAATGGCACAAGCAGCAGTACCAATGGCAGTAATCTGAGTAATAACAGCACCAATAATACTGTGAATAATCAGCCAACTACACCAAACCCAAATCCTGGGCCAATTGTGGGTCCAACTATGAACGAAGATCATAAATTAGCACTTAAACAGTGGCATTACTGTATTCAATTAGCCAAATACATGTTTGAGGAAGGATTGCTCGATAGGCAAGAACTGTTACAATGGATCTTAGAACTGCTGGATAAAATGAGATCTGCTCCGCTGGACGATGGGATTCTGAAACTCGTATTACCATTAGCCTTGCAATATCTAGAAGAGTTTGTTCAGTCGGAGTTATTAGCTAGAAAATTGGCATACTTGTGCTGTCGTAAAATTGCACAGATGTGCAGCAATGTAGAAAACAGCAATAATCCTCAAAGTCCTATGGTCACTGCCCCTGTAAAATCAGAAGTCAGCAATATAAAAGAGAATCCCGTTGCCCCAACACCGGTTAATCCATTAACCGTGACTTTCAACGACTATATTAACTGTCCACATCACAGAGACATAATCTTGGGATTATCGGTTATAATTCAGGTACCTTTCTAATTACATAGAGTAAGTTTTGCTTGGTCGTCACTAAATTAGACACTAAATTAGACAGAAAAGTCATTTTAATTGAAAAGTAAAATAAACAAACAAGACTACTCCACACAAAGGTTTTTGAAGAACATTTTCTAGGGTGCAGAAAGTCACTTGAGAATGAAGAATTTATTTTATAAACATGCATTGAAACGCATCTTCAACAATCATTGTTCCTAAAAGATAATTGGTCATTAATACCAAATTAAAAAGTAACTTTTATAAACTATGTGTATGCTTTGTTATTACGTATCAGATTTGCTAAAGATAGAGCTTGCAAAATCATGATTTTGTATTTCACCATTTTCAACAATAACTAACCCATCTGGAAATATGAATGAATTTTTTAATTATTCCAATGCTAAGTTTGATTGGGGAAAAAAAGGATGCTAATCAACTCGCACATGTGATTTTATGAATTGGCAAACAAGAATATTATTTCAAGACACACTTTTGAAATGCTTATCCAGCTAGAACCTTTAAACATACACCGAAGTACTTTGTATGCTGTGCAAGTGAGCAGAATTGAAGCTGTTTCAAACTAGTTAAAGTGTTCTTCAAAAAATGTATCACTCAATGAGGCCTTTCATTTCCTGTTCAATATTTCTCGTGTCTTGTCAGCTTTGACTAAGATAATCTGTTCTTAGTTTGTACAATCAGTAGACCAATGTTCTAATTTCCCTAATTAACTATAAATCTTTAGGTAATTACGATTGAGTGTCCAACCGCCTTAGTTTGGAATAGTGTCGGCGAAGGTAAAGCACCATCGGTTTTAAATGGGTCGCCGTTAGATCATCTGCCTAGTCCTCCATCAGCTTTACCATGCCCCCCTGCCAGTTCGATAAATCCGACGATGAAGCAGATCAAGGTTGCTCAAGAAAGTGTTCGCCGACGATCATTAGCTGCCGAAGGCCGATGGTCGTGTGACAAATGGCAGCAAAGCAGTGCCGGTATGACAACGACTAAAGTCTTAGCTGCTCTGGATGCTTTAGATCGTCACAGTTTTGACAGAATGGATGCGTTAAACTCTCTGGATACACTGTATGCTAAAATATTCACTGCTACACCTAAGGAAAATACAAATGAGAGAGACACGAAAGTTGAATATTCTCCCCAGCAAGATGCCGCTATTATAGAAATTTTATGCGAATGGGCGGTAAGTTCGGAAAGGTGGGGCGAGCATAGAGCAATGGCTGTGGCTAAGTTGTTAGAAAAACGTCAGAGTGAAGCTACTGGAGAAACTAACGACAGTGATGACAAAGACAGTGTTTGTAGTAATGCTTCACCACCAGGGTTGCCAATTTTTCAACCATTACTCATGAAATTTCTCGACACTGACGCTCCGATTTTAGACCATAGTTCTTCCCAGTCCAAAGCACAGTTCACCAATTTGGTTCACTTATTTTCCGAGCTTATTCGTCACGACGTCTTTTCCCACGACGCATACATGTGTACTTTGATATCTCGAGGGGATCTGATTCAAGGTAATTGTACGCTACATTAAAAATTTAGAGTATCAAAGTTGAAGGTATTCCACGATTTGAAAATATTATTACCACGTTTCACTGAAGTTAAGGCTATCAATACCACAGGACCAGCTGCTAGTAAACCAAGTACACCGAACAATCGTGAACCAATAGACGAAGACAGCTTATTTCCTGGAATTGATTTGAAACCAGCTAAACTGGAAGTGCCAGATCACGGAAGAACAATGGATTATGATGATAGTAAAATTGACGATGATTTAGATAAATTGCTACAACATATTAAAGAGGATCAACAGAATAGCATGGATGCTCCAGACAGTCCAAAGGAAGATGCCTTGGGTGGCCATAACGCACATGATGGGCTAGATTCTAAAAGTCCAAATCCATGTAGACATTTACTTTATACTACACATTTTCCATTGCCACAGGTACTGGCATGATTTTTCTTACTCATATATTTGAGACATAAGGATACTGAAAATTTTCTGAAACTTTTTATGGTTGCAGGATGAAACCTGCAGTCAACATGACTGCAATCAACGTCACGTTTTGTTGTATGGTGTGGGACGAGTACGCGACGAAGCAAGACATGTCGTTAGAAAAATGACAAAAGAAATTTGCAAATTATTTGGAAAAAAATTCAGCATCGATGTTGCAGAAGGTGGCAAAGTAAAAAAACACTCCCGGAGTGAATTCAATTTTGAAGCTGTTACTCAGAAGTTTCAAAACTTGAGTTATTTTGACCAACACGTCGTCACGTGGCAGTGTGCTACACAAGTCATTGAAATGCTGAATACATTCGCATTAGCTGGATCATCTTACTTACCTGTTCAGGAACATGTCGCATTCTTATTTGACCTAATGGAACTTGCGCTAAACATATACGGACTTATTGATGTTTGTATTCAGATATTGAAAGAACTGCCGGAGATTGAAGCACAATTGACAGTCAGAAATAGTCAGCTCATCAGAAGTTACACCACAAGCTTAAGTTTATATGTTGTTGGGGTGCTGAGACGATATCATTGTTGTTTATTACGTAAGTTATTTTTCAAATTTGGACCATGTTAATATATACATTCTGTCTTGAATTTGTTCTCCATAATTACATATCTTCAATCATCCAAATTTATTCAACTTCCAGTTGCTCCAGAACAAACAACAGCAGTGTTTGATCTCCTTTGCAAAGTTGTCAAGCATGTTTCGAATCCAAGTGACTGTAGTTCTGCAGAACGTTGCGTTTTAGCACATCTGTACGATTTGTACTCAAGTTGTTCATTATTGAAGACAAAGCCCCATGGCGTGGAAGCTTTCAGCAATGCCTACCCTAAAATTCGAATAGCTTTGTACAGCGCATTACTGCCAACCCCATCGAATCACGTTTACAATTCTCAATTCATGATTGACGTCTTTAGTAGTCCGAGGCGTAGCGGAAAAATTGAGCCTCAATGGGCCAGACAGTTGAATGAAACTCCGGCGAATCGTTATAGCTTTGTATGCAATGCAATTATTGTTGCTGTGAGCAGTGAGACTGATAACGATAAATTGAACGATGTTGCGATAATTTGTGCAGAGCTCACAGCCTGCTGTAATGCTCTAAGTGCTGAGTGGTTGGGTGTCTTGATGGCATTATGTTGTTCATCCAACAGTTCATCATTTTATATTGATGTTTTAAATCAAGTTGATGTTCAAAATTTGAATGTTCGTAATTCTTTGGCTGTGTTTACATCCATTTTGATTGGTAAATATTCTTATACTACTTTTAAACTGAGTAATAATCAGACTGATAAAAAAATTGAGAAACTGTCATAAATCTCTAAAGGCTAATCCTTGTGTGATTGTGTTGCAGCCAGACACTGTTTTTCCTTAGAAGATTTTGTAGTGCACATAGCATTGCCGTCTCTTGTAAAGGCTTGTAACGAAGGCCGTGGCGATGCCGATATGGAAGCTGAAGCAGGTGCTCTGCTAACTTGTCACCTACTCTTACAACTATTCAAAACAGTCGAGTGCCCACAACCGGCTTTATATTCAGTTAGCACCAGTCCACATCCACTGCCCAGTGGGAATCTGAGACGTTACAGTATAAAACTTAGCTGCGACAGACACTTGCTAGCAGCTGCCCACAATAATATCAGAGTCGGACCTGTATTGGCAGTTTTGAAGGCGATTCTGGTTGTTGGTGATGCTACTGCTGGTAAACTTCCGCCTAAAAAACCAGACATTCCAATGGCACACTCTAACAAAGCTGGTCCAGGCAGTGTGGGTGCTAGTGAGAGAGAGTCTATTAGTCACATATTGGGCACAAGTGACATCTTAGGCGGAGGCGATGATTTGGGTCTTGATCTTGGACTGTCGTCAAGCAATCTTAGCATGGAAACAGAAAATGTTAAAGGTTTGTCAGCTTTTGCTCAGCATGTACTGCGCCAAATATGCAGTCAAGAATGGGTTCTAGAAAGGTGTCTACAAAATCCCGAAGAACTTTGTCATCCCGACATGCTTTTGGACAACATGTTAACTCCTCGTCAAGCTCAAAGATTGTTGCACATGATATGTTATCCTGACACGCTTATCGACACATTTTTAGACCAGAAAACGCACATCACAAATATACTGGAAAACCTCGAGCAATGGAGTCTACGAATGTCTTGGCTCGACCTGCAACTTATGTACAAACAATATCCAGCGGGTTCGAGTGATTTATCGCAATGGTTAGACACTGTTGCTAAAGCAGCAATTGATGTGTTCCAACTCAATACTATTTCTGGTAAACCGGACAAAAAATCAGGTTCTATATGGCTGGTAGCGCCTTTGGTATCGAAGCTGCCTAGTGCTGTACAAGGTCGTGTTTTAAAAGTAGCTGGACAAGTGTTAGAATCTGGTAATTGGTCTAAAGCAAGCAGAGAAAAAGGCAGGTCGAAATCACCATCTCTCTTCAATCATCAGCCATTTTTATCTTTAGTATTGACATGTTTAAAAGGACAAGATGATCAGAGGGAAGGGTTGTTAACGTCTCTGCACTCACAGTTGACACAATTTTTGAATATGAGCAAAGAAGAAAAAAATATTGGCTTAGAAGATCCAAAAACCAGGGAAGTATTGCAGGATGCTCTTCAACTGAGGTTCAGTTTGGTGGGAGGAGTTTTTGACACAATCCAAAGAAATACCACCGTAACAACTGACTGGGCGATCTTATTCGTACAATTGATTAGCTATGGTGTCATAGACTTGAACAATAATTCGGAACTATTTACAACGGTAATAGATATGTTAGCAACTCTAATACATTCCACACTTGTTTCGGATTCGCAGTCTGAGAAAGATGAAAATAAAAAGCATTATCAGAATCTAATGAAAAA
The DNA here is from genome assembly GCF_021155765.1 of Diprion similis. Classification (NCBI taxonomy): domain Eukaryota; kingdom Metazoa; phylum Arthropoda; class Insecta; order Hymenoptera; family Diprionidae; genus Diprion; species Diprion similis. The sequence continues at coordinate 9,557,991 of NC_060112.1, read as the reverse complement.
ACTTAAGAAGGAATTAGGTGATCGAAATTCACAGAGCATACAATTTGTAAGACAGTTGTTACCTCTGCCCAAAGTGACAATGGAAGTTATCACATGCGAACATGTCGGCTGCTTGACCGACACAAAGGGCAACAAAATAGCTGGATTTGACAGCATTGATAAAAAACAGGTAACTCATTTAAAAATATATCTTCCGCTATCGAATTGATGAATAGAATTTCATGCACATTGTGTCTTGTTTGTTAATACAACTTTAATTGTAAAACATGTGCCAAAACGGAAAAAAAAGTTCCCTCCATCATAGTAAAGAACAGAAAAATCAATCTGAATTATTACTAAATTTTTTGAAAAGGCCAGAGATTGTGTATACGTAGACTTATTTTTGATGTGATACCAATCTAATATTTGATCAGAAATGTAATTTTTCTGTTTATTTCTAATACTTATAAATTTTTTCATTCATAGGGCTTACAAGTATGTGACTCGCAAAAAGTATCTGCTTGGGAGTTATTAGAAGGGCATAAAAATCCAGCACCACTGTCTTGGGCCTGGTTTCGAGCGGTGAAAATGGAAAGAAAACCATTAACTTATCAAGCAGCTCAAAAGTTGCTACGTTATCATACTCATAGTGCAATAAAACCTGCAAGTCATTATTTAGACCCACCGCCGTTACCTCCCGAAGATTTAGAACCAGATAAGAAGGAATCAGAACCTGGTAAAGCTGATACACCAATGAGTGTTGAATCCCCTGGCAGAACAAGTAAAGGAAAGGCTATGAAGCCTAGAAAACCTAGGAAGAACAAAGGTGCAGCTACTCCAACGGCACCAATACCTCAGCAAATGCAGGTACATCGTGACTGATTCATAATGTATTCCAGAAAAACTTGTGTTATTTACTAGTAAATTGTTTAACAGAGCGGACAAAGGTATTCTGACTTTGTACCAGAAAGTAAACTTTTGCCTTGACTTTCTTCCGGTACCCTTTGTGTTATTTCAAGTTATAGAATTGTACGCAGACTCTTGACACTACCTTTTCGAACGTGATTGAATTCATCACAATCTTACGCATTTCACGTGACATATTTTCTTACTACTCACAAGAAAATGATGGACAATACGAATCAAGGTTGAAAATGATGTTTTATGTGGCTACAATTAGAATGAAGTTTCGCGCAAAGTCAAATAATTGGCCGTACAGTGGTCTCTCAGTAAAGTAGATTGTTATTTTCCTTAATACAAACAGATTGGCTTTGTGGTAATTCTTACAGTCCATTCAGTAAAAACAACCCTTTCTTTCTCATTTTCACAGCTGTTGAAAAAAGTGCGCTAATTCAAAAGGTTCTAATGCTCCATCAAAACACTGAATGTGAAAAAAGATCTTGTGTGATTATTGTTTGTCAATTTGTCAAGGAAAAAAATTGGCTAGAAACTTTTATGCATTGTATATATAAATAAATTATTTATGTCTAATATTTATATGTTTTTATTCCAGCAACAAGGTCCACCACAAATGCAACAGATACCATATGGTCAACAACCACAGGTTGTGCAACAACAAGCAATGTTCCCAGGGCAACCACAACAACCGCAACAGCAATGGTACCCAAATCAACAAGGACCAACACCACAGCAGCAGTATGGTTACGGACAACAAATTCCACCGGCCCAAGTCACCGGTCTTCGATACGAACGTCCCGGCATGAATAACCAGTCGAAACAAACACTATCCAATATGCTACGTCTTCGCGTACCATCCAATCAGTTCATGGGGGGACAACAACAACCTGGTGCACCCCCAGGAGCTGGACCAGCTGCATACCAGGGTATGCAGAGACCACAGTTCATTAGACAGCAATTGCGAACACAGCATGCTGGCCCAGGGATAAATCCACAGCAAACTATGTTCCCGCCACAACAGCAGCAACAAGGAATATATGCTGGGATGCAACAAGGTAATTTATACTGAACTTTTTCACTTTTTACTGTATTACCAGTGTTGTACGTAATGTAGCTAATTTCATCTATGATAATCATCCTGAGTAAACTTGTTTATCTTATATAGTTAGGGCGTGTGAAGTTCATCTTTCATTCTCATCTACACTGATCACAAAAATGAAGAAGGCACTCATTTTTACTTACAAAAACCAGAAATTTTAAAGATGAAAAAAATTCTTTCACAAATTTGTTAAAGAATATTTGAAAGCTTGAATCATCAGCATCACGATGCTTTTTGCAGATTTGGTCGACGTCAATTTTTTTTCTCGAATTTATGCCTCAGAAGCGACATGTGTAAAATTTGTAGATTGAACTTCGAGTCCAGAGTGCTGCACGAAGCACAGTAATTTTTTGCATAGATTTCTAAGCTAACAATTTTGAAGTGGAAAGTTGAAAATGCTTTTGTTGAATTTGGTGTACAATTGTTTTTCTTTTGTCAAGTTACTTTTTAAAAAACTGATCAAACGTAACAAGCGAACAAATCTTTGAGAAATGCTTTTTAAGAAAAGGGTTCTGAACATTGAATTACCTTTTTAACCACATACCCAAAAATCGAATTCAACCACTTTTGCAGGGCTGGGTCTCTTGCAAAGAGTATTCTTGAAAATGATCAATACAAACTTGAAATTTCACTTGACACAGCTTACATAATAATAGTGACCTAGGCTTACCTCATAAAGATTAAAATGTTCCCTACAAATCCCTTTTTGAAATTGGTTCTACAATGTTTTTCTGTCGAAATAAGCAACTTTAAACAGGAACGCATGATTGCAATGTTACCTATGGCATTAGCGTTGCCCAAGGTGTACCAGGTGAATTTGCACGGTAGAATCTAAACCTAGTTTAACCATTTTTTGAGAAAAGGATTTTTCGCAGAATTATGCAACTTTCAAATTTCTGGTTTTCTGAAGTGAAAATGGGTGGCCCCTTAATTTTTGTGACCAACGAAGATAAATCAGCTGTTCATCTTCACCTTTTTTTAAGCTATAAAGATGAGATAAACTGCTCTCTGAAACGTAGGTGACACCATTCGGGAGTCAAGACTCGGATGTGATTTTGCAAAAATAAATCTGTCCTTGTTTCAAAATACCTACATTATCTGGTTCATTCCAATAAATCTTGTTGCCCCAACAAAAAAATTATTCACAGCAACAATATCCTTTTTTCAGCACCCACATAAGAATATTTTGCTTAATTAACAATACTTTTTTCTCAGTGTATTAGAAATCTCTCTTTATTTTCGTCATTCTAATTATCTACATAACATTGATGATAATTTAATCTAGACGAATTTGTGTACAGATAATCTTATATTCATCTAGATAAAAATACTCATTATCTTGTACAACACTGTCTAGTGCTAATCGTTGGCCTTGCGTGAAGCTAACGCGTCGAAAGTTATTGTGAATCATTATTCGATTGATATTACAAGATCGATGGTCACTTTCAGGAATGAATCAAAACTATGCAGGTTACGGAGGGCAACAAATGTTGCCACAACAGCAACAGCAGCAAATGTTACAGCAGCCACAGCAGCAGCAACAGCAACAGCAGCAACAACAGCAACAACAACAACAGCAGCAACAGGGCATGATGAATCAGCAGCAAAATATGATGTTCCAGAACCCACAGCAAATGATTGGTGCTCAGAGAGGACAAGAATATATGCCGCAACAAAGAATGCAGCCAGGTGCTGCTCGGCCGCCTTATCATCAGGTATGAAGAATCAAAATGAATGTCTACTATACTGCAGTGTATTTTACATACATGTATTTAGTAGATTTTATAAGAAACAACATGAATGGGTAGGGAGAGATACCACTTTTACCATATTTTCGTTGACTTATTCTTTTTATTCATGATACGTCACTTACTGTGTCAGGTCCACAGCAAACAATTTCAAAGCCTAACTCCTTGTAACATCCATACATACATGTACACACGCACTTCCATATAAACAAGTAGAAACACGTAACTTACAGCTGAGAATTATCGGATGTCTAGCACTCAGGAGAAATGTACAAATTTGAAAAAGTTACAAGAAAATGAATGATAAAAGAGTTAAGTCTGCTTGAGTGATAGTCGTATTCAGGTCTTCGATTCTACTTTGGAAAAACTGGAATTACCAAGGAACTTTCATACAGTTCAGTCGCTGGACACCCCGAATTAGAAGTTTCACCTGAACATGCAATATCATAGATATTATACATATTTAGAGTTACTAGTATTTTGTTGCATTCAACGTATTTTAAAGGCTCCAAACGTCACAATGAACACTATGGGGCCAATGGGTGGGGGAGTTCAAAATCAACCAGCTCCCCCATATAGACAAGCTAGTGGCAAACCTGGCTCAGTTGGAGTTGCTGGTGTTGGAGCAGGTGGTGTTGGTTTACAGCAACAAAATCAACAGTTCCAACAGGTAAAGTTTATTGCAATCCATGGACTTTTTTTAATTTTATTTCTAATTATTGCATTGTTCCAAATACAAGTCATCCCTAATGTAAGTGGACTACAAAAAGCTCGACTGATATTCAGAACAATACATGTGTGCTAAAACTCGGCATAATGCATTAATCATTCTAATCTAACGCTGATCCTAAAGAAATCATACATTTGATAAAAATTTGTTATATGATATGTAATGGGACATTGCACATGAGCTGAATCAGTTGCCTCTCAGATATTTTGTTAATTCTGCATGTCATTAGTCTTTGGAAAGTTGAGTTCTCGTCCTAATGGATTGTCTAAGTAATGATGCATTAATTACATAATTTACAATCAAAAGGTTTTATTAATTAAGAAATAAATGGCTCCATCATCAACATTGCTAGGGTATAAGTTTTTCTTTCAATAGACGCTGTTACCAAAGAGACAAGGAAAAGATGATCGCTAAAAAGTAGATTCTTTCATTATTAACGATGTGGTATTTTCACTAATGTCGTCTTTTTTTGGGACATGGTTTAAATAATTAAAATTTTTCCGAACACCAGTACTAGGGTAATATCCTATTCATACGTTTTTCAAAGGCAGATAGTGGTTACGAAACCTAAGTGAGATAATCGGGAATTTTTGAAAACATTTTAAAACGTTTCAACACCGTGTCTGAGCCGAATATTTGACTTTCAATGCAACTTCAATATGATTTCACTGCAGTTATTGTTTCATTCTTTTTTATATTATTTCTGTATACAAGCATGGAAAAGGAAAAGACGCGGATTTTCAGTTTTAGTTTAATACTCATACTCTGTTTCAAGGCTCCATCTACCTGAGCATATGCAGCCAGTTCCTGCTATTAAACAGATTGCGAGTATTGCGAAGTATTGCGACAGACCATTGACAACTATTTGTATATTATGAACTTATACAAGAATGAATTTCAGATGTAGATCGAGCAGTTCTATTATTTTCTCTTTATACCCACAATTGATTCATTTATTTTTCAGCAAAGACTTTGATTGAAATTTATTTACCTCCACTGAGTAGTATTTGAAATTTTACTTTGTCTCTATAGCAGTAAGTTGAAAAAATAAGAATATATTTAGTATAAAATCAGGGACACCTTAGTTATTGGAAAAACTGTCTTTGTATAATATTTCTTTAAAACTGACGTTGCAAACTGACCAACAGCAGGCCATAAACCAGCAACGCATGCGGCATATGTTAGCCATGCAGCAGCAACAACAACAACAACAGCAAGGTGGAGGTGGTGGACAACAGCCGACACCTCAATTGGTAGCTCATCTTCAACGACACTCAAATCAACCACCCCAACATCCTTATCAACATCAACCCCCGCCGTATTGAGGTAAGGCTAAATATGACTCAATATTTGTCAGAATTGGACAGTTTTTCTTCACAGGAATTACAGTTTTTGAAAATCTACATTCAAATAACAAGCTATTATTGTACGTAGAGTTACAATTCAACAGGTGAGTTAGTTGAGTAAATTGAGATAAGAAGTTCTTTTGCTTGAGATGAATTATCAAAAACCGGTAAATGGAAATTAGTTATCTTATTTTCATTTTCCTAGAAAAGTTTATTGTTGATACTATTTATGTCTAAAAAAGTCACATGGTCTTTTATGCTGGTTTGAAAATGATGTAAAGTCAATTTTCTAAAGATTTTATGTTTTATTGATATTATTGCAATGGCCTAAATGTCACTGACAGAGACCCATACATAAGTATTGATGATGTGCGGTTGAACACAGGGTGAAAGTGGATTTCATATGCATAAAACAACTATTGATATATTTTAAAAAAAAGTTGTAATATGACTAAATTATGATACGTAATAAGGAGATTTTTCTACTGGTACAAAAGGATGCAACCCTAGTACATCATATCCAGGTAATAGTACATTTTAAATACTTTCAGCTCTATATAGTGACACAGAGTGAGCAAAATTGCTCTCTATATCATCCACCCTCGTATACAGCTATCAACAACAGCCAACTGTGAAATATCGAATTAAGGGAAAAGAGATTGCTTAATGTATTCTAATTGGTTGAATGAAATCTGTGAATTCTTGGCGAATTTAGTAGATATATTGATGTTGCAAACTATTTTTCAACCAAAATATTATAACTATTTGCATCCTTAGTACCCGCATAATTGAAGTAAAGGGTAAATTCGTCCATTTTGCTATCTGGGTGATGTGTTAACGAAGTATAGATGGAGATATGTTCATCAACCTAGCATTTTACTTTATCTCAAATCAAGTAACAATAATTTAATTTTTTTTTTTTTTCACACTATATAGTAAAAAATAATTGTATCGGTCGGATTTAATACTCACAAAATATTCATAATTTAATCATTGACTATACTGAGATGTATATAAGTTGTTTATATTATTTTTTACAGAGTTGCATTTCAGTGAAGCTAATATAGATGCACCTGAAGCGTGTCTCGTATCCGACATTGAATGTGAAAAAGTAAACTAGTAGATTAAAGTTAGTGTGGACATATGTAAGTGTTAGTGAATTGATTGTACTTAGTTTCGGTTATCACTATCAGTTGCATTATGGTCTAGAGAAACTGTGGACGACACTTAAGTCTTAGCAGTGTTTTAGTGAAATAATGGACCAATTCCTGTGTGTGAACTAATGATATTTCATTAGAAAATTTACTGTTACCTGAACCTAGATTTCAACTTGAAATTTCTTCAGGATAATCCGCATTTTCCAACAATTGTATGTGTATATACTAGTTACATAAATTTAAATTAAATGAATATTTGTAAACAAACCACACCATGTCTTCATCTACTTCTAATTATGAAAATAAAAATTGAATGAATCGCAGAAATTATATAACATGAGTATGGATATGTAGATTAAGTAATTCTGTGTTTTCACTGCCTTTTTAAACGTGAGTTACTAAATAATTCAAAAATGCCCTGAAACTTTTCGCATATTATCTTCTACCCTTTCACGTCCATGACGAATTGTATGAGAACCTTGAAATTGTCACCCACATGGCGTCAAAATCAAGAATAGCTGCAACTGGAATTTACTATTCATGTCACTTTTGGCCCTGAATTTTAATGCATATCAAAAACATGAGAGTTCAAGCATTTTGAACATTCTAATTGTATAACCCTTTCTCAAAGTGTTGATACATTAGCTTGTGTTATAAATTTTTTTTCTGAATTATGTCTATTTCATAGTAGGGAAGTTATTACCTGAGTGTTCACAATTTCTCAACAATGATATTCATACTATTATTCTTTTCTTTCAAATTGTTGAGGCAGAACTATAAAATCTGTTCACGTTTTCATGGTTATCAGCCCCAGTGAAAATTTCTATTATTATGAATTTTCACAGAAATTGGAACATTTCGTATTATCTCTGACAAAATTGTAACTATGCATAGTTTTTCGTAAAGAATTGTTTACTATCGTTAAGAACTGTAGTATCTTGCAGATTTTTTACTGAAAAAAATCAAAATTTTCATGAAAATATACAATTTTTTATGACAAACTATGCATATTTCAAACATTGCATTCATCAAAATATACATAGAAACATAAAAAATATTGTAACTAAAAACTTGTATATCAGATTACGATAGGACAAGTGAAACTGATTAGTACAAATAATCTGCATATAGCAAACCCTGCCCACCTGTAGCGATAGTATTCTAATTTCCGACCTACTTGGATCACGACCCAGACAAATCAATCTCTGCTGCATTTGTTTCTTTTATATTACATCCCACTTTTCTATTGTTTCCCAAAAATTGGCCCTCTTTCAGTTTTACTCCCACTATGTTTTGAAATCTCATTTTTACCTTCCAACTTCAGGTATCCTTTTTCTCTTCATTCCCCATCACATTTTCCACACTATCCTGACCTTCTCAATCTTCAGCTTGCACGTCCATTCTATTATATCACAACTGCGCTGTGTATTACTACCGCATTAAAATTAGAAGTCTCCTATTGTGAAGTTTGAGTAACTCATTCATCGACATACATAGTTCTTTATTACAAAAAATATATAGATACATAATTAAAATTAGTTCTGCATTCGCATTGAAATTTTAAATCACTGAATATTATTTTAATCAACTTCATAGGCTTTCATGATACCGCAGCAAAGATCAATTAACTGCATATATTCACTACCTCCTTCCAACAATCGATAACTGCATTCCTATTGAAAAAAAAATCAATTAATAATTAGATTTTTATTCGTTTACTTCATAAAATAAATGACCTATAAACATCTTTATTTCATTACTCATATGAAAAATTCAAATGGTACAGACCCCAAGTTTTTCTCCAATTATCGCCTTTTGTTTGTCAGAGAGTTCGGTGGAATAAACAATTTTATCATTCAATTGTTCAATAACCTGCAACGTATATAAAGTAAATGAAAATGAAATACATATTTTGCACGGAACTAATATATTTATTTAGTAATATTTACAAACGGAAACCATCGTGCTTTCGATGCAATGTAAAAATTGAATATCTTAAAAACTCAGACTACAAAGGGATGTCACGATTATTATTATTATTGTAAATGATTCAATAATACTTGTGATACTGGATAGAATACATTAGAGTAAATTGTTGACTCAAAAATCCATAATCTTCGGACTTTAGGAATTACTACATTTATAGTTATCAAAATCTACACTCTGTTTTTATGCACATTCCCAACAACAAAAATGCTTAATCTTTCATTTTATAAATTAGTGAAATTGTCTATAAGTTTATCACTTTCTGGATCAATCCAAATACATAAGTTTTGAAGCAATTTTTCTATATTCCAAGAAATTTTATACCATCAATATTTGAGATCTGGAATGCTTCGTACCAGCCATACTGACAGTGATGCCTTTGAGACCATGCAGGAGTATATTTATTTACATTATTTGAGGTTTCTTACTATAAATCATTTAATCACATCTCAATCAAAAAATTAAGTTTCTATATTTATAATCATACTTGGGTAAAATAAAAATAAAAAAATTATTGTATTCTACACTTGCCTGTGATACTGCATAAGCTTCCATCATGTAATTGTCGATGAACATTTCCACTTTGCTGTAATCCTTTGATTGGCACATTTCAATCATTTCATCCAACCATTTATCAGGAATCACCTGTAAGTAACTAAAACAGTTAATTACACATATAGGATGATGTGATATCAATGGTTTGAAAGATTAGTGTTTTCTGATAGCCCGGTCTTTTCCCTTCATACTACATCTGATTTCATTTTGGAATTCAGAACATTAGAATAGGTACAATTACAAAAACATTGCGTAACATAATAATATTTTAAAGTCATTATTTCAAAAATTGCTTCTTTGAATACTCAGGTTATGATTACTCCAGAACTGTTTAGGGACAGTATGAAGACTGACAGTATTTCAATATTATTACCATCATTACAGACTAGAGCTATGCAATTGATCGATTAATTGAAATAACAATTAATTGAAAGTTCCGATCAGTCTATAGATGAACAATTGATCAGGCCGATTGGTCGAAAAAACGATTAGTAGACTGATCGAAGAAATAATTAATTGAAGCCCACAATCAAATGATTAATCGTACAGCTCTTACTCAGTAAAGTAAAAAAAACTTCACACAAGATAAGTATGCTAACCCCGGTGACTTCCAGCACATCATCTATTGCAATTTCGGCACCTTTGCCTTTTAGTCGTGCTACAGATTGTAAGCATGTTATAGCTCGTCTCATATCTCCACCAGACGCATCAACTACCTTCATCAATACAGGTTTATCTGCTTTCAATTTTTCCATATTGCAAATTAGTTCTAGTCGCTCAATGATTTTCTCTTGGCCCAATGGCTTAAATCTGAATTTCGTGCAACGTGATGTTAACGGTTCTATGATCCGAGAGACGTAGTTGCATATTAGGCAAAATCGTGTGCTGCGAGATTCACGTTCCATAGTGCGTCGTAACGCTGCTTGAGCAGCATTAGTCATGCTATCTGCTTCATCGAGAATTATTATCTTATATGGAGGGCACGGTTTACCACTGAAATGTAAAAAGAAATTATGATAAATACGATTTGCAAAAAATATTCAAATACTTGTGACAGTTAACAAATTACATGCATTTGATCTATTTAAAGAATTTCTCCAAACATTTCACAAGTTGTGATTCAAAATGATTTAGAATTAATTGACAATGATGTTAGACTACTTCCGTTATTGATTTATCCAAATTTATTACACATTAAATACTTGAATTCCCTATGTGACAATATTATTCATCAATTTGAATATAAATAAGGAATTTGTTCTCAACTCAATTGGTCCAGGGTGCTCATATTTTTCAGTTTTGTTGTGTTATGTGAACTAGATATCTTGCAGCTCATGGAGTAGTAATTCAGATTTTTAGATATAGCAGAATAATAAGTGGGGTGTTTGTTTTATGTCAAATCAGTAGACAATTTTCCATGAGATTTTTTAGTTTTGTTAACGCTTTTTCACATAAGAATACTACCCTTCGAGGACTTACCAAAAATTTTAGATTACTATTCAACAAGTTGTTTTCAACCTGTGAATTTTCAAACCATTTCTCAAAACGTCCCATTGATTTTCAAAACGCAAAAATGAAATAACATCAAAGTGGAAGTGAATTCTTAGAATCCATTTTTGTCCGAGTTTCGTTAGTAAGAGAATACTTGGTAAAATTTTATTAATTAATTGCCTCAGAATAGAATAGTTGTCACACGAAATATTGAAATAACATTACATTTGTTGGAAATGATACTCAAAAATCAAACCTAAGGAATCTGCAATGCATATTCCCACAGATGTATGCTGTATACAGACAAAAAGTTAAAAGCTTAAAACTTCCAAATCTTCTTTAAAGCAAATTTTATGTCCCGTTGTTAATAAGAGCTGTTGTGAATTTTATAACAACTCCTGAGTTCAACTGGGAATATCTTTCCACCAAATTTAACAAATGCTATGTCAAAATATTTCTCAAACCTTTTACTAAATCATCATTGGCAATAGATATTTGTAACTATTCAAAGTCTCTATGATTGCTAATTGATAGAACTCTGCACTGCAAATTGTCGATTATGTGAAAGAAAGATCTAGATATGCGTTACACTTATCTACTAGATTGCCAACTTTACCCTATTGAAATCAACTGTATAAAATTGGAGATGTAGAAACTTTTAATCTAGTCAGCAGACACAAATAATTACTCTGGCGATTCATTAGTCTCAAAAAGATACATGAATTGAGACTAGGGGCTGCGATTCACATACTAAATTGCTTTATGATACTGATTTTCATAAGGATTGTTTAATGCATGCTAAATGGTTCAAATTATAATATGGATTTCAAATTCATAGGTAGATGATATAGAATTAATTTTTTCACTTACTCGGGTCTTGTGCCGCTGGCTGTTAACTGTGCGAAAGTTTTGACTTTGTCTCTGATGACTTGGATGCCACGCTCATCAGAGGCATTTAATTCTAGTATCCTATCCTTGTACATGTCCCCAAACAATTGTCTGGCTGCAGCTAATATTGTGCTGGTTTTGCCCGTACCTGGTGGGCCATAAAACAACAGATTGGGGAAATCGCCACCAACTAGACATTGTTGCAAAACTTTGACTACCTCCCCTTGTTCAACAACATCCTCTACAGTTTTGGGTCTGCTGTGGAATTGAGAAAAATGTGCTTAATGTGTTGTAATCGAATTGTGACATTGATCTATACTTTGAATCGCCGCATATTTAGAAATAATGATTTCAACCAATTGTGCCAGTCAAATTTGATAATCTAAATATACAACTGAAATATGTACGGAGGTTCTTCTAGTCAAGTTTCTTTTGGAGTGTTATTTATTGTATTGCAATGTCCAAATTGAGCATTTCATGCCAACTGAATGAACGCCTAACCCTCACCATCTTGGCTTTTGGACGCGTACATAATTTCAGCATTTCACACCCTCAAGTAATGAATTAGATTTCGTTAGTAATCCAAAAATTTATTATTGGTACTCAACGTCAGTACTGATGTCAGATTTCAATCGAGCTGGTTCAGAAATCAGAAATTCTCCTTGCAAAATATTATGAAACTGCGTAAATTAACCTCAATATTAGTTTATAAGATTGAAGAAATTTTTTAAACTTACTATGATCCAATGTTTTCAACACATTCAAGAATGACTATAATATTCACCCCATAAGAATTATGTTTGAAATATCTATGTATTATAATGATCTAACCAAAGTCTCCTCACGAGACTCAGTGCTAAAGATTGGGATTTCAATCGTTTTTCTAGTATATTAGTTCAGTAACCGATCCTGAAATTTTTTACATACGAAATTGAATGCTTCAATTGCAACTCATTCAATAATGACCCACATGTTGGAGATATCATGTCGCGAATAAACAACTTGAAAATGATTTTTTCATATCCGACAAACAATCATTACAATGAATAAACAATATTACTTGAACATACTATTTTTCAACCCATGGTGGTGTAGGTCCTTTACGCTTATCCTTTGAGCTCGAACTTGAAGTCGGCTTTCTGTCACTGGTGCCGAGCTTACCTCTTTTCAAAAAGCCATGCATTTTTCAAAATAATGAACGGTGTCTGATGAAAAACCAACCAACGTATCAAGTTCGCGCGTTTTCACGTCAGAACAAAAAATTCACGACATGCGCAAGGTACTAGTTTTCCTATATTCATGGCCTTGTGAACATAGCCTATAGGAATTAGTAAAAACTGCCATAAGCATAGAGATATTATAAATAGAGAGGCCAAGATGGGGTCAGCTTGAGTGGAAAGGTAGAGCCAAAGATCCTACAAAAAGGTCGTGCGAATAGGAAGACGGAAAATCGATCTATCCTTGCTTGTATACACACAAAACTGCGTATGTTTATGTTGCAATTTTCCATTAATAATTTTGTTAATATTATGAATTCTTGTAAAATTTAGCTTTTAAACTTGAAAAACGCTCAAAAGATAGTCAGTCGTGATCACGACTCGCTTTATGTATATGATAAAATATAGCAGGCGTGCGTACCACTTTTATGGAAACTCGTGATTGGAATGATTCTTTTATTGAAGCTCAAAAGTTTCAGAAGTTGGCCACAAAATTTGTGATTGCAAAAGTATGTATATAGTCTCAAATTCCAAGTAGCAATCCAATGTATCGCTTCTTAGAAAACAAAACAACGTCTTCATCTGGGAGCCCCATAGACTCATAGCTGATCTTGTTGGACCAGCCTAGGAATTTCCCGCTCTCATGCAATTTTTTTTTGTAATTATAGGTAACTTAAAAACTGTTGGAAACATTAAATACAAAATATAATCCGTTACAATTTAAGAACAGCCGCGTCAATTCCTGAAATGGTCAAAGGTGATTTTCTAAACTAAAAACATGGAGATCTTGTGAAAGGGAACGTTTTATTTTTCAAGTCATTCTCTTGTTCTTTTTTTTCATTGAAAACAGAGGAGTGGTAAGTAAAAAAAAACTAAAAACCTATTTGCCGTGTCTGCGATTTACAGTATTATGTAGGCGAAGTTACCGTCGATACGTTAGATCAGACATCCAATGGTCAATAAAAAAGAGATACGCCAAGGACTTAGTTACCGTTGGACCATAACTGATCTCCACTCAGTTGGTATCAATTGCTGAAATGACAAACCTAGTCGGTAATCACAGACATGTGTATACCAAAAGCTTACCGGAATACCATTCCATATTACGATTACACTAGTATAAAAATTATCAAATCAGGCAAGCTAATTGCAACAGCATTCCATTGCTCTGAAAGTATACTGACAAATAATCGTTCCATTAGCAGAAGGGCAATTTTCTACTCATACAAAAGCACTGCGCATTTTACTTTTCCGACGAACAAAATGCATTCCAAACTAAATTAAACAATTATGACAGAATGAACCTGAGTCATGAGATCCAATCAATCCGGCACTGGATAGCCTCTTGCATTTTCATACTTTCGTTACTAGAGGGCATTGCATGTGGTGTTCCGTCGAGTTATAGAAGATATTTTGTATGTTATGTTATGTTTTATACCCTGGCTGCACTTAGCAGTGAAAATGGTATTGCCGAACCTGCGGACAGGCCGACGGCCGGGTACTGGGTAGTTGTTAAAAATGGCCGACTTGTGAACTTTATTCCTGTATGTCTCCTTCATTACATTAAATAAAAATCAACATTAATTATCAAATTTGTCATTTGACAACGTTGAGTAACATGCCGCGTGTCAAAGCCTCACCGAAAAAATGCGTCAAAACGTCCAATTCGCACCCGGCAGCCAACACTTGGGTGTTCCTTATGAAAGGTAAATAAAAAAAGAGAATAAATAAATCAAACAACTGGTCAATTGTAGGGAAAAAAATTAGCTGCAATCAAGTTTTTCACCCGTTTCTCGTCCCAATACAATTGTTGTCATGAATTTTCAGTCTTATGCTTTTTTTTTTATACCTGGATCAATACTATCGTCGATCAAAGAACGATGCTGGTTGTTATTCTTTATGTAATTACAAGAGACTACTGCTGTCCTGCTAAAATTATTTCACCAGCATCGATTTGGTGACCCTACACAAATTTCATCCAATAAAAATTAGATTGTTTATTTCTTCAAATCCAAATGCCTTGTCGTCTAGTTTGTTATGTTTTGAAATGCGACTAAAGGTACGTAATCAAGTTTGCAACTAGGACATTGTATGAATTTAGTATCCAATAGAATATTGTCAACATGAAAATTTTTTCATTTTCCCCATCCATTTTGTTATATCAATCTTTTTCATTGATTTTTTTTCAGGTGATGGTTTGGAAAATACCGATGGTAGTTCTCCGGATGTAGTTAAACTCCGACACCCAGCCTCTAACCAGCCGGCTATGTTTGTATTTAGCCCAGGTGATACTACCGTACAAGAAGTTTTAACCTTTGACGAAAATAAACGATCATGGTTCATTGACGACAATGTTAAGTCTGATGGAAAGATGCATTTGTCCACGCCAATTGATCCAATATTCTTGGTTTTACCATATTTAAGGAAGGTTAGTGTTCATGCCAATGATTATTTCATCATTCAAGACTAAACTATACAAGAAATAGGAATAAGTGGAACGTTACGACAAAACTTTCTATCACAAATTGATATACAATTTATATTTCATTTCAGTCACAACAAGTAATGCCACTTGAGCAAATTCTTCGTGATGAAGATTACCCAGGAACATCCCGCCTTGCACGATGTCAAAATCTAAAACTGTCTTTGATCGCAGATCGCAAGGGTGACGAGGAACTGCAAGCTTTCAAGTTTAACGAAGACAAAGCAATGGTCTGGCTTCAAAAAAAAGTTGGGCGAGTCGCAGAAATACTCAGGCAGAAAGGTGTCCATGTATCCCAAGGAGCTGTTAGTGCTACCTACATTAAAAGCAACAAACATGAATCTGGCACGGAAGTTGGTAAGAACCCGGATATCAATTCTCATTTTCTAATAACGAAATTTCTGAATTGACATACAATAAAGCATTAATATACCGAGATATATAAATATTTAATTTCATTAAATTGATCAATAACAACAGTCTCAATTTCTTTCAGAATATCTTAAATATGCACACGGCATAGTTTCGGAATACCTTGCAGAAGACTTGTCTAAAAAACTAGCTCAGCACTTAAGTCTGCCCGAAGACGCAGAAAATAAAAAACGAAAGTCAAACAGTCCAAAAGAAAGCAGCGACGAAAAGAAAGCTAAAAAAGACTCACCAGAGGCGGAGTCCATCCCCAGAAATGGAGCACTAGACTTAACAAAACCTGAAAAGGTATGTACGTATGCTAAATTATAGAAAATTTGTAAATCTCGGGGATTTGTTTTCGCACACAATTTTTTGAATAGATTTCGGAGAATTGAGTGAAAAATTCATTTTGCAAGGTTTCTAGACAATTGTTTCTTTGCATGTAAAAATTTGATATGCATTTAAAACAGAGAAACCTTTTTTCCATTAAACGAAAATGAAAGCCAATACAAACAATTCAAAACTACAACGACGTGACGTCACCTGTGCTAAGGTAAACTTATATATTACAGAATGAATGAAACTCAATTGCTTGTAATATCCACAATCATCTTTTTTGACGAAAAAGAAAATATTCGACCCAATTGCTTTATGTTTCTCTGTTTTATATTTGTCTAAAAATTTTATTTTTTTTACCATTGAAAGACCTAATTTGTACGGCTTTCTAATCATATATCAGTTCATAGTTCATGATGTGACAAGCATGACAAACAGTGCTATCACAGATTGAATATAAATTAAGTGTTCAATAGACCTTGAAAACGTCACTTATAGCTGGAAAACATTCCTTATTTGACAATTACTCTGAAGTATAAAGAACTGATTACGAACCCTGAGAACATATTTAAATTCTGTAACCTCTGATACAAAATTTGTTTTACAACTTAAAGATAAGTGAACTTAGATTTATAGGGCTGGGGATCTGGCGCCATAATATTTACAGATACACCCGCTGTATAAAAACTATCAAGACTGATTGTCAAGCAATCGCCTACCAAATATTTGTATAATTTTCGAAACGAAATTTATTTATTCATTTCTTAGCCTCTGAAAAGTGCTAATAATATCTATTTTTACATTGGAAAGGTTGCTTTAATTCAGAAACCTTCAACCAGTTTGTTGAAACAGTATGAAAACTAGTTTTGTTCTTGTTAGGTGGCTTGTTGAAAGACTTGCATCTGAGACTTCATAACTTTTCAAATTTTGTGTTCATCATATTTCACTGAATGATTGCTTCTTCAGGAGGGCGATTTTTCTCACTCAACAATCAATGTTCGTAATAAAACAGATTTCGATAACTTTCGGTATGTCAAAGATATACGTCTTGAATGACAATAAAAAATTAGATTTTTGTAATGGATCCAGCATGTAAAATAGGATATTCCAATCCTAAACCATATAAAAATATTTCATTACTGTCTTTGTTTTGAATAATAGCAAATGTTGTTTCTGTTTTCCCTGTACTCTGAATATACATATACTTGTAAAAAAAGATATAAATTTTATACCAGCAAATTAAAGTCATCTTTTCCTTCATTGAAATGCATTGCTAATTGAAATATTATACTTCCATACTAGTAAGTTCAATGAATGATAAATTAAGAAACAATTACTGGTCAAACGCTCGATTAATTTTGAAAACAAAGCTAGGTCTAAGCACTTGTGAAACAGAAATCAATTAAATGGCCTTTTGGGGTAGTTTTATATTAATTTTGGTCAGGAAAAATAGTGTCTGCTGTAAACTCAAATGAATCGAGCTCACGGTGACCGTGAATTAGAATGTATCAGTCAACAGAGCTATGTGTCAGATTATTTTTAAAATATCTTTTCAAATATTGTAGCCCCAAAAACCTCTGACAATTTCGAAGAAAGAGATGTCCAGACAGAAGGCAGCAGCTGGTTCAAAGAATATTTCGAGTTTTTTTAAGAAGAAATGAGCGGTGACCAAGTCAACGAATCAATCAATCGCCAGTTGGTTTTCCAAATTTATAAGAGATCTTCAAAATATTCTGATAAGTCTCTGCGTTCCTATTGGTGTTAAACTTTAGATTTGAATTGGTAAAAATATCTGAAGGAAACTTGAAGGTTAAGCAATGTTCAATTATCTACTTACATTGTTGGAAAAATAGCCCAGAAAACCCCGCAATTGTTAATCTAGAATTGTAACTAATCATCACAATGGATTCATAGTATCGTATAATTTGATCTCACCAGTCAAACATAATTCAAAATCTGCGTTGGCTCACTGTTGCTCAAAAGATTTCAACGAAAATTAGTCATTTATTCCATTAAATGCATAAGTAAGATTTATTTCTTATTGACACATTTCACAATTACTGAATTGCATTTTATTATTACTCTTATATAGAGTTCGATTCCTTTAATTTTTTTTATGAAATAAAAGTATTCAACATTTGGGATGAATTTGCAATTAATTAAAAAGAAAAGATTAAAGACTTAGGGTGTCAATCTGCGAAGATTAATCCATTAAGTAAAAAGTAAACCCTTGACATTTTTTGAAAACATCTATCCTGTACTGTTGCAATGTTTAACTTAGAATACGTTAGATATAAAATTCTAGTATTATGCATTTTACGCAATAAGGAGCTAACAAACGAATCCTACGATTGAAATTTGTGTAACATTCAAAATAGAAAAAGAAAAAAGCCAGTGTTTTTGTGTCTTATATATTTTGTAATATTATGGCCTTTTCATTATTGGTTGGTTAGCTCCTTTTTGCTTCCCATAATATCCTTTATTTCAAAAGACTGTCCAAAAAAGCAATAATTTTTTTTCTAACCGATATTTAAAATTGTCAGAAAATTTCTTCCTCACTAATTGTAATTTTTCAAAGCCAAAGTTGCAAAAGTCATATTAGGGTAATATTGAAAAGTTATAACAATCTAGAATATAGCATATTTTACGATTATCAAGCAATTCTATTGCAAAACTCGCAGCTATGTTACACGCAGGAAATCCAAATCGGGATTCAATGATAGACTTTTGCTCCTTTAAATTGAAGTCATTCATCTAGATATCTGATAGTTGTATCCAGTATTTATTGCATATTTTTTTATGACTTCTATGTCTCAATCTGTACCTAGAGTCATGCACTTTATTTTTATTTTCTTAAATACTTGACAACAGCTACCTTCAATGCTAATTGTCATTTACTGTGGATTTGCATCCTATTATTAATGACATGTGTTTAAGTTCCACCTGACGCATGAAGGACATTAATGTAAATATATGATTGTTTTTAATTGATACATAAGCCATCTGACGGTTACTGTCATTTGAAACAGGACACCGCTGACACTGAGGTACTGATATTTGGAGTCACATAAATTATCCCATGTGTTTAGTTTGAACAGTATACGAATATTTTATACTTTATTTTATACATTGCGTCCAATCGACTTTCCAGTTTTTTCATTTTAATGAAAACTACAATTTTATATTTGTCGTACTTAATTAGTGATGAATATTATTGATGATTAGTTGGAGGTGTCGATTGTGATAGCTCTACGAAAGGTTTCGAATTAGAAGTGTGTATGAGTCGAAAAGAGTGTATGAGGATAAGTGATAAGTATTTGTTTTTGTCCTGGCTGTACGATAAAATATTATGTCAATATTGTAGATGTAATATAATAATATACATTCAGAAACAGCTACACGGTATCCCTTTCTTCTCTCTATGCAAAACTCATTTACTTTCAAAAACTACACGTTAAACATCTAAAATATAGTTGAAATTATCACTGAATATCTTGTGACCTGACTAAGAAACACATAAGAAAACTTCAATGATTTGACTCAGATTAATCAATGCTTTCCTGATCACTATGCACAGCTTTTGTTTCATGTTAGACATTTTATTAAATATTTACATGTTTCAAACAATGAATTACAGGCGTAATTGCTTTAATATCATCTCATCTTGAGCCAATTCTGAGAATAGCCTTTCATGTAATCAACATAGGTTCACTCTTAGGCTCTGTAGCTTCAATATCCCTGCATTTGGCATGTTGCAGTTCTCTCCGTACTTCGCCAGTAATTGAATGATGTGATTGCTTCTTCAGTAATTCCAGCAGAGCATCCCTCTGTTCTGAACTGACATCACTTTTGTAACGCTGAACAAATGTTAAAAGTGCTTGATGCCAGAGAACAGGCAAGTCTCTTGAGTCTGTGCTAAATCTGAAATTATACAAGTAAAATTTACATTGTTAAACGATTGATTGAAGCTATTTTTACATCCGATGTGTTACATATCGTTAGTTCTGGAGAATCCTGACTGGTCGCAAAGCCATTAAAAATGTGATTTTGACCGACCAAAGTAACTAATAAGAATTAGTTATCGCATGTTCAATATAGACAGACAATTATTTTATTTTCCAGACTGAATGATAAAGTTACAAACAAAAATCAACGTGCTACAGGTTTTCGTTTCTACCAAAAACACCAAAATGAGAGTTGATTATTTTTTTTCATACTTATTTTACGGAATTGTCAAATACGAAAGATAATGGTGTATTCTTGTAAAAACAACTAATTGAAAATACTAAAATACAAACCTCAGGAAATGAAATACAACAGCATCTACGACACGATATGGGAGGGCATATTTTTTGTCCAAAAATATTCTCAAAAAGAGGCTATTGGCACCGGTGTAATCCATTTCTGCAATTTTTAAGATTGCTGCGGATGAATGTAAGATTGGAATAGAATTTTTGGCAACTACCGAACCAATTATGGTAGCTTCTCTCAGTGTACAAGAACCAGAATCCAAAAGCGGCAATAGTATGCCTTTCATAAAACCACCAGGCTTGAATAAAGCTTTTCTTAATGCTTGGTATAGATGAAAATTGAGCCTTTTATATTCTGCAAGGTCGTCCCTGACACGAGGTAATAAAACGAGGTTGAAAAATCTTTGTGCCATTTTCTCTTTCAAATTGGATGCAAAAATTCTAGTTGCTTGATACATCGCAGCAGCAGACCATTTAGGTGGATCTGTAATGTACAATATCTGTTCCCAGTTCTTCAAGTTTGGCACAATTTTGAACGCTTTTGGTAATTTCCCACTGCGGTATTTAGCCAGCACATCTCTAACTCCTTCATACATTTGTCGAACCCTTGGATCAAGTTCCTGCATCTGAATGGAACCAGCGTCAGAGAATTGTGTATGAATTTCAGTCTTTTTCTCAGTCAACTTGTCCATTATGATATCAGTTAATGTTCGCATCGGCGCTTTATCTCTGTTCATAAACATCTCTAAAGCCCGTTCGTCTTCTTCATTGATTTCTATGTTGTCGAAATAGTGATCTCCTATTTCATCTTCACTTGATTCTGCTTCACCCTCGCTATCATCGTTGCCAAGTTTAGTAACAGGTTTTTTTGGAGACTTTGAAGGTCTTTCCATTTCACCCTCCTCCTCCATTTCCATTTGTTGACGCCTGGCTTGTGACAAAATCTTTTGCGAGAGACCAGAGTCGACAAACTGAAAGATTCATCTTACTTTAATAACCACTCATTGGCAAAGAGGATGTATGGCAAAAATCATAAGTGGATGCACATAAATATCGCCCAAAATCATTATTTTGAAAAAATGTTTTACACCAAGCATAAGTATAACAAATAACAAAAAATATCTTTACAAAGTTGCTTACACAACATGGAGAATATATTCATGATCTGTCATTGGTGTGAGATTATTAAAAAGTAACAAAAATATAAGAATTTGACATTAGTAACGTTGAACAAATGGAATATTGCACAAATAATTACGATCTTACAACCACAGAATTATCTAGGAGTTGATTTTGAAAAAAATCAGAATGTTTTGCTTCATTACAATTTAAATAATTTGAGATTTAAATTCTAAGATTGCGAAATGATGTTTTGTAAAATTGTAACGTTAGAATTAACGTGACGAATTTCAACCTCGTGAAAACTGTGGTAATTATCGTTGGACTCGATTTCAGAGAATGATATTATGAAGAATCCAATCTTATTTGTAGTGAATTTTACGTACTTCTTCATCCTCATCTTTTCGGTGCCTAATTTTTGTTCTGTTCTTCTGCTTGACCACTTTTTCGCTGTTGATTTGTTCTGCTAAGCCAATTTTAACATCCTGAGGATCTCGCTTCGAAACCTTTATTTTCTTCGCTTTACCCATTTTACAATGATTATTTTGATTTATTATCAATGATGAATTGGGAAATAATCACAGCACGTGGAATAGCGGCCAGGACGTGGGCTAGGATCACGCATAACCTACACTGAAGCATATGTCTCATTATAAGGTTAAGGAGTCACCTTAAAGCATATACTACTGAAGGTAGCTTCGCGTGTACAGAAAGTGTAGCGGAGCGAGAGAGACCGAGAATATGGCCGCCGAACAGCAAGAGACAGAGAATAGTAGCACGGGCTTATTCGTGTCCTTGTTTGAGCTATGTCTATGTGGATTTTATTTCTGCATGCCAATCATATATGCCACATTGTATGTAGTACAACTTGATTCAAGATCATCAATTATTGATTCAGTTGTCAGTTAAAAATTGCAGGAAGAAATTAAGGAGGATTTTCGTTGTGGGCTATAAGAATAGCAGGATTTAAAAGTTATCCCTTGAGATTTGTGCAACAGCTATCTGGTAACACTGCTGGTATCACCAACCGAGCGGAGCCTCTAACTAGCTCTCCTTTGATTCCGTTAAGTTTTCAATTTTACTTTGTTTCCCTAGCTATAGAATTGCCTGTCATTCTTCATCTTTGGTCGAATGAAGACGTTTTCTGTTGCCTATACATATGACATGTGACATGGTAGATGCAAGAAGTTTGTACGTCATGCACATCAACGCATGTATGGTGATGCTGCGCACTATGGCATACAGCATCGACATAATGGATCGTGGCGAGCGAGAGGAATCTTTGCACCATTATGTGCCGCGCGAAAAAAGCGGGGGAAGAGTGGGGGGCAAGTAGTGCGCATGCGCAGAAGGAGAAGCGATTAGCGCGCCAGAGAGGGGCAGCGGAGAGACGAGAGTGATCCGTAGTAGTTCGACTCGAGCGCTTACGGAGAAAGGTCTGAACCGGTTAGTCGTGCACCGATAGTGAGCCTCGCGAGTGATAAATGAGAACACTTGGATTACATCAAGTTACGTCTTACAGCGTTAAAGAAATAAAAATACACCAGGAATCTACTAGAATTAAAACATGAGGAAACGACGGGAATTAACAGGATCATAGAATCCTCCTAAAATATTTAGTTTTCGGGTAATAGGAATGCCAAAAAAATAGGTAATTAGTATTCGGCGCGCATCAGATAGCGCTGGACTCTAATTCTAAGTAGCGCTTCCTTGCTTTATTGGCATTCCTATTGGTCAAAAACTTCGCAGCAAAATACTGCGGCAGCACTTCGCTGCCCGTGAAAATCCGGCCTGAGCCTCGTGGTTTAAATTACTAGGGATATCGAACGGGTGAGTATCGACCTCTAGCGCCAAACAGCCGAAACGTCATTTGTGACTTGAGCGAACTGCTACGGTCGATGGTCTATACAACTAATTTTACTTTATGACTGTCATTGTGTTTACAAAAAATTCCGAAAAATATGCATTAGCACAAGTTTTAAATGAACCAACATTCACGTTCTATCATCACACAGTTTAGTGACATTGAAGATTTCATCTGTTCATACATAATCTTGTATTACTCTTGTGTATAAAATGGCAATAATGATCGAAAGTTGAGTAACACTTACGCAGATTAAAATCCGCTCCGGTCTATGGTAGCATTTTACGATCCGGATTTCGGTCTTTGCTATTCTGCGAGGAGAAAAGCAACGAGTAGAAATTTCTTTAATGCTGTAATAACTGAATAGTTCAACAATTGTGGGTAAAAAATGGCTCTACACAGTGTTCCACCAAAGCGAAAAGAAATTTACAAATATGAAGCACCGTGGCCACTTTACAGTATGAACTGGTCAGTGCGCCCTGATAAAAGATTTCGTCTAGCATTAGGTAGCTTCGTTGAAGAATATAACAACAAAGTACAGATTGTTTCTCTCGATGAGGAAACTTCAGAGTTTACTGCCAAAAGTACCTTCGATCATCCATATCCAACGACCAAAATAATGTGGATGCCTGATGCCAAATGTACGTAAGACGCTTATCATTTCTGAAATACGCATAAACCAACTGTATCCTCAAAAACAAAACAACGAGCTTACTCAATTGTATAATATTTTTGAAAGTTAACAACTCAGACAAAAGCCGTGGCTGACTTTGATCTTATACATGAATAACTCCATAGGTATATTAAATATCACATACATTTTGTTCTAGCTCTGTTTCCTGATTTGTTGGCCACATCTGGGGATTACCTTCGGGTCTGGCGTGCAATAGACGTAGAAACACGACTGGAGTGTGTACTGAATAATAACAAAAATTCAGACTTCTGTGCACCCCTAACATCATTTGACTGGAATGAAGTGGATCCAAATTTAGTTGGAACATCAAGTATTGACACAACCTGCACAATATGGGGCTTAGAAACTGGGCAGGTAGTAGGGAGAGTTAGTTTGGTTGCTGGTCACGTTAAAACGCAACTTATTGCTCATGACAAGGAAGTCTATGATATTGCATTCAGTCGAGCAGGCGGAGGAAGAGATATGTTTGCTTCGGTAGGAGCCGACGGCTCTGTGAGAATGTTTGACCTGCGTCATTTGGAACATTCTACAATTATATACGAAGATCCTCAGCATACACCACTGCTGCGCCTTGCCTGGAACAAACAAGATCCAAATTATTTAGCGACTGTTGCTATGGATGCGTGTGAAGTCATCATTTTGGATGTTCGTGTTCCTTGCACACCAGTCGCTAGGCTAAATAATCACAGGTACATATGATACGATTATTGTTACCTGTCTTCATCACACTGTATGGAAATTTTGATAATGTAATTTTCTCAAATGTAGTTGTGGATCGTTTCAAAAGTTTTCTCATTTTGGGAAAGTATTTCTTGGGACAAGTATTGTTATAAGGAAAATAAGCAGTAATGTTCTACTATCAATATTACATGAAGTATAAATTTTATAGCACACTCCCATCAAAGAGGTTGTAGGTACAACTGAAATTCAATACTTTTTTGATCATTTCATTCTAAGATATTCGCATGTTGAGTGTTTAAGAGAATTATAATTACAAGTTTTGGTTATTTGCCTAGAAATAAAAAAAAAAAAAATACGGAATGAAATTAGGACGAAAAGCCTAAACACCAATTTTTCACTTCAAGATACTTTAAAAAGGTGAAAATTTCCATGGACTTGTTCAATTTGTAATCACGCTAGCTTACTTTGGTTGTAAAACTTTTTTTTAAATTTCCTGGAAATAGACTTTTTTCATTCAATAGTTGAATCAATCTGCTATTCATTGGTCAACATGGACAAAAGCAATCTTGAAAAATGATATGCTTAACGATACCAATGTCATAAATCAAATAGTCTGGTTGAAAGTATTATGTTATTACATTAATGTCAACTGTTCACTCTCGGTGATATGTCTTACTCCCTTTGGATACGTTATTAGAATTATATTTTAGACTTTATTTGAAAATTATTACTTGTATCATAAAATATATGCTGACAATATGGCCTGAACATGTATATTTTATATGGGGAAATGCATTCTCTTTGTGGGAGGAGTTAGAGTTGAGATAAGAGTCTCACAAAAATCGGAAAATTGAAATTTTTGAATTATTTTGAGCTGATTTGGGGAGCGAATGTTAAAAACTTATCGGAACCGTGAATGAGTACCACCGTTATATGTATCTATATATATATATATTGAAGGTTTTTTAATTTCATAGCACTAATGAAGACAATACGAACTTTAGTCAGGAAAAATTTGACAACTGGTGAAGAAAAGTTAGGCAATATTTTTTCCTACAAAAACTGGCTAGCATGTCCCTATCACCAAGTATTGGAAAATACAACATTATTGAATGTATTCATATTAGAATTACATATAAAATAAATATTTTAAACTCCAAAGTTATGCATCATGATATTTAATCTATGTAAATAATCTATAAATAATAATTATGTTTTCGCGTTGTTTGTTATAATAGAGCAAGCGTAAATGGAATAGCTTGGGCGCCACATTCAAGTTGTCATATCTGCACGGCTGGTGATGATCACCAAGCACTAATTTGGGACATTCAGCAGATGCCAAGAGCTATAGAAGATCCAATTCTTGCGTACACAGCTGCAGAAGGTGAAGTTAATCAGATTCAATGGGGTGCAACACAACCGGACTGGATCGCTATCTGTTATAACAAGTCTGCTGAAATCCTACGAGTCTAGGTAACATCTACTAGATTATTTGTTTTAAAATAAGATTGAGGTTGCACATACAAATAAACATGAAATTCTACGGAAATGAAATCTCCACCACGTTATGATTTTTATTTAAACAAACGAAAGAAATAATTATCCACAACTTTCAAGACACCTCAAACAATGGAAAACGTGTAGTCAATATTTTAGACCTCATACTTCAAACTCGTTTCATTGTTCATGTAGACTTTTTTATCGAAAAAGTTGTACAGTGAATAATAATCTATGATCAGACAAACGGTGGCCACAGAATGGGAAATGAAGATCTTATCGAATTGATGGGAAACTAAAATTTATTGATTAAATAAAAAAAATTTCTACATCAGTCAGGGACAATACTTCCTTTGATTTGGAAAGGAAAAACCTACCTAAAAACCTTAATTTTGTGCACAGAAATTTATTAATTTAAAAAAAAAGTTTCTTTTCTCTATATAATGCATTTATTAAAACAGACTCACATCACGTTTCTTTTGTTATATTTGGTAAATTCAACAAATCTTTTTCAATTGTGTGTATATTATTTTATTTAGCTCCGTTGATTGATAAGGCTATAAATACTTGGAACACCAGGTAAACGTTTCCTCCACGAAAATTATTGCTAATGAAACTCTTACAAGCCTTTCTTTGAAACTTATTTTAAAGTCAGTTGTTGAGGCATTAAAAATGACTTGAAATTTTACTGAACGATGACTTGGGAAACCTGGAAAAATCCTGCAATTTGGTAATTCACAATCTGTAGAATATCTGTAAAAGTATTCTTCCTTTTTATATCGCAACCTAATCATCATATTAAATGCGAAATAATATGATGCAAACTTGGAACTTTCGTTATTACAGTCTTGTGATACTTTTATATCAACCGAATTGTCTTTTTGTATGTACGTATTTTTCGCTGATTTAAGTTTAAAAAAGTCGTAGTAGCGTAATTAATTCTATTTATTTGTGTCAGTGGGTATAATGCTCTACAGTTTTATTCGGAATTCGTTGCTTTGTTTGTGCTTGGAGTGTATGACTAAATTTTCGTGTTTCTGGCTGTTGATATCGCAGACTAACGAAGTTTTGTCAGCATTCCATGCTTGAGCATAGTAACGGATTCAAATATAATAATTCATTTTATTTAAGTTTGAATAAACTGCAGAGCCTCTCTGTCAACAATAATAAATATAATCAGCTCAGTGTCTTCTTGAAATTAACCGAAACGATGATGAGACACGATGTTTTTATTGATCATGTAATGTATACATGCTCAATTCAATAATTAACAGATATGAATCTGTGCAAAGCTACAGTACAGTATAGTTGCTATGGATTTCAAATAAACTCCTTTGAAAGTAGATTTAGTAACTGTGTAAAAGAGAAAACGTTTGAATCTGTTTCATCTGATTTAATTTATGGGGTTTATTTAGTATCGTATCACCTGTGATCTAGGTACAATAGTTTGGTAAACTGGTTTTCTAATTTTCTTTTCTTGCAGGCAATTAGCAGCAGTTAATCAATAATCGAATTGTCTGTCACCTAAGAAGAGAAATTTCTTCTGAAGAAATTTTATTAGCGTCATTATTCAGCATGATTAAATTTTATAATATTTCAAGTGAAATATAAAATATTCCGTTACAAAATTTTTATAGTTTACCGAACCGTTATTTAAAAATAATTCTAACAGAAAAAAAGACCGTCAGGCAACATCAAAAGAGAGTCAAAAAAGTCCTTTGAATAAATAATAGTTCAATGGTATTGACGGTGGAAAATCGACACATAACTTCTAGACCTGAAACTATGTAATGTTCAGAATATTTACCTTCCTGATCAAGTAGCGTACTTGGTAATGTGGTAAATCGAGTAATTTTCGTTTGCAAATTCCATCACTTTTAACGTGAATCGAGATATGAAAGTGCGTGAAATTTCATATCGCTAACCGAAAAATGTTCTTCTAATTTTTCATTAAAATTTTTAAGTTATTCTTTTGAAGAAAAAGCAGTAGCGATCTAAAATTGGATGGACTTGTAGTAAGTTACAGACAAATCGGAATTTTTACGCCAAGTTCGTAAAATGTCTCTTATGCAAGTGTGACCCTTATACGAAGTTGGTTATTCTCTATTGCATACCTATGAATTCGTATATCTATGAGTAAGATTTAAGTTAAATACAATAGCTGATGATCTTCTACAGGATAATATTAAAGAATTGAATTAGTTTCTTATTTATTGTTCATTCCAAATTATGCATATGCAAGTGAGGTATATTTTCTTTGCTTTGAACTTGAAACTAAAATTGTCATGGGACAATTATAGATGTTTTAACGTATCAGAGGCATTTCATGCTATCTCAAAATACGTTTGGAAACGATGCTGTCCCAAAATGCGATTGGAAAATATAGAATCTTCAATTTCGCGTGGAAAAGATGGTATCTGAGAACGGAATTGGAAAAGACGTCTCGAATTTTAACTGAAACAGACGCTATATCAAATTATTAATGCAAAAGGCGCTATCTCAAATTGTGACTGGCAAAGACGCTATGTCAAAATACAATTGAATTGATGCTATCTCAAGTATACATTCATTTTCTACAAACTTAAGCTGTCATCATCACAGCCAACTCAATATTAATTAAAAATCTTGTACATACGCCATTCTAAAAACTCTCATTTATCGAGTGAACATATAAAATTTGATTTGTCTGCTGATCTCATACCTTATTTTACGAGATATGAGATGATGATCTGTAAAATATTTGCGCCAAAACTCAACTGGCCTTTGACAAAGGAATTTTTCATCATTTCTATGTGCAGCAGTTTGAATTTAGATCAATTGTCTTTTGAACCTATAGGTGACTCCTGAAAGAAAAGGAATAGAATAAATATTTCTACTGGAAAAAATACAAATCTTGAAGGGACCAAATAAACGTAAGCTTTCGTTTTGCGGAATCTAGAAATGCACGGATTGTTTGTAAAAAAAATTAGTTTTTTAGGGCCTAAAACCATGTACACGGAAAAAAGTGACATTTGTTTTTGAGAAAATCGGGTTTTTCTCAATCTAAATTCCGATGTTCTTTTATAGAAATCCAGATCATGATAAAAATCGAAGGGCTTTTCCAAGAAGTATCAGAACATCTGAATGTCAAAGTTTTGATTATAAATAATTTTTTTTTTTTTTTGAGAATACCAATCTGTGTTACAAACGAAGCTCATGTATTAAAAATACTAATCGTGAAATAGTTATTTTCCTGACAAGTGCGCATAAAATAGGGATATCTTGACGAGCGTTTTATAACATTAAGCGTAATATAGTGCTTTGAACTTTAATTGCAGAAAGAATCAATTTATACTTGGGGTAGCATCTTTTTCAAACCTATTTTGGAATAGAATTTCGCCAATCGTAATTCAAGGCAGCATCTTCTGTTATACCTGTGATACCTCGATTTATATTTCGTCAACAGTGAACTTGAGTTGTTAATTTTATGTACTTGCATCTTCATATTAGTGCATAATGTCTAGATCGAACCGTCTTATTTATAAATAGATATTAGAATTGATGAGATAATCATTATAAGCACTATTACATAGAAGTCTAATTGATTTAATTGAAAACATCAGTATGTAGTTTAATTTAACAATGAATTTCATTGGTAAAAGTCACCAACAGCAAGTTGGCACTCGTTGTAACTATCGGTAATTTACAGGAGGATTTAATGACGGCCATATCATTCAATCCTTATATGCTAGACATTGTTGTTTTCAATTGATGGATTCAGAAAATTATATGTATTTAATAAAGTTTTGTATACCAATAATCGTGTAATATCGTTCTTAACATATAATGCCTATCTTTCATTTGCCATCTTTCGAAATCGAAAGAACTGAGGCTCATACGATTGGTCAATATTTAAAAATCAGTCAAGCCGTAGCTTCTTTTAAACCTTTCCTTCGAGAAAGGTGGCAAATAAAACGTGTGCATTGTTGAAGCTGCAACATGTGAAACGTTCACCCTAGGAGAACACGCTCCATTCTTATTTGAATGAATGTCACACTGGGTCACCGTGGCCCTACAGAATATTCGATGAGCTCTAGTTGAGAGGCGAAGTGTCCAAAACAGTTGGAAAATTCTGAAATGTAGACCAATGTAGAAGAATATTTTTCAATTATAGTAAGTTAAGATTCTACTTATTTACATTGAAGAAAACTTTTGAAATTTTTATTTCCAAAAATCAACTTTTTCAACGTTGAACATTTTATGCTAAAGATTTGGATAGAAGAAATCTTAAAATCGTCAATGCCGGTCATGGATATCCGGTGTGTTTTTCTAGTAGGGTTAATTAATATTTTAAAGTAATCTATTACATTTGGAAAGAATTTAATATGAAAAATTAACGGTGACTATGAAAAATTAACATGCAACATATTTAATGTACCTATGAACTCAAGTCTAAGACAAATTGTGATTTTTTATTGCAGTTAGTTTGGACCAACTATGACTGAAAGCCACTAAAATTATCGATGGGCACTTATTCTCTGCCTCATAAGCAGGTGTGTCATAAATTAACAATGCTGCAAAATTGATTGAATTGCAAGAAAACAAAACTTCGGAAAGACCCCAACCACTGAGCAACTGTGCAGGTAAAAAGTCAGTCTATTCAAAATCTTTGTCACTTCATATCTCTAGGAAAAGAATTTTTTTCACATAAGAAGACTGGCCTAATTGTGATAATGCAACTAATCGGCAACCACACACTTCTCTTAAAGTACTTGCAGATGTCAATGTATTAAGTTATATTGTGCTGTTCTCCAAGGATTGAACCACTAATTTTTTTTTATTTCAAATTCATATCTTTCGAAATATATAAATTTTGATTTAAATAAGCAAATTCAAATGAAATTCGTTTTCAACATACATGATGTTTGTAGCGAAGATACTTTTGATGAGGCAAATTTTTGTAGGGATTTCAAAGGTATGATTTTGATTTCCTTTTATTAACGATCGAACTGCAACCGCGTAATGACTAGAAACAAAGAGTTTGAAGTAAAAATTTAGCTCTAACAATAATTGGATACTTTTCGATTAGTTTTATTTTATTATTATAAATATATGTAAGTACTTATAGTTATATTCGACAATAACAATCCAATACACTCTTAAATCTAATTACGTCATTTGCTTTCACTTGGGGCGTAGAGCATTTTACATAACTTCTGTGTAATGCATATTTTACACATCTATTCAAATGAATTGAATAAAGTCAAAGGGAAAGGGAAAGAAATAAAATTTACAACACATTAGAAAAAGCAGTGATTATATTTTCAAGTGAAGTCGCCCATAATTTAATCAATTTTATGAAAATAAAAGTGTCATATTTACATCAATGAAATTATTGCTACATGATTATAAATTAAAGATGTCAGTCTGATAGGATAATTTAGGCATAGGATGACGTCGCAACACCTAACGATTTCTTCCTCCATAAATTTGCTATATAAAATCATCACAACGTGAACACTAATTCTTAAGCTAGTCATTAACAAGGCATAGTAAGTAGGGGAGGGTGGGGCACGATGGCCCCCGTCAAAGATTTGGTAAAAATTGTTTTTTTGTTTTCTGCCAAATTATTGTAAATTTGATGTGTTTACTTATTTTTAGGCCAATGTGAGATATCTGGGACGTAATGGACCGCCCAAAAAATTGGGTAAAAAAAAATTTTGTTATAGTTTTTTCATTTTTGTAAATTTTTGAGTATTCATCCAAGACTATTTCAGGCCAATTTACCATATCCTGGGGATAATGGATTTTTAAAAACAAAAAAAAATTGTCTTTTTCCACCCTCCCCTATATCTCTGAAATAAGCTGATTTTCGAAAATTTTGGTGTTGAAAAAATCGTGACGTCACAATCCTCCTATTTGTAGTAAATAATTATAGAAATCGTAGCAGTGGCAATTATTGCTTAGAATAATTTCATTCACTTTCAAGGTCTACAAACTTTGAGTAGGTATCATTAGTTCAATAAATACCACTTACTCTGATGCAGAGTAGTTTTTATATAATATTTAAATTCGATAAAATAACTTATGACATTATTGTACACACATGATTCTCTATCTAGAAACATCACGTGAGGTTGTAACAATCTCGTGACATTTCAATACAGTATGGTATTTAGATATGTAACATGCAGTTGTGTAAGGTTTAAAATGAGTACACACGAAGTACAGAGTCGAGTTAACAATCTTGATGAACGGTATGGATTTATTGTACGCGGAAATGCGCTTATTTTTCCGAACAGCTAGTAGGAAATTGCCCGAATTGCAAAAATTTGACTAAGTCTGTACTGCATTGTACTCCACGGGTAACGCCACATTCATGAAACCGCAAACACACCTATCAGTTAGGTATTGGCAAGTATATCGCAATGTTTGACAACCTTTGGTATAGACTATAGGGTATCCGGGATGGATTATCCCTTGTTGTAGGAGAGGCAACACTTTAATCCGTCAAGTGTCGGAAATTCGATCAATAGTAACTTTAAAAAAGGAAAGGAAGTAAAACTGTGTGCTGTGTTACAGCCACATCAATTCAAACTTGCTGGTTTATTTTCTGGATCTGTCACAGGTACGACATGTTTTCAAAAAAACATTACTTCTACCCTTATATAGGAATAATGTAAGATTCTGAGATTATTGGACTGTGAAGAGGGCATCTTGTAGCAGGTATCCCAAGTGTGTTAGGCCTGGTCAAAGATATTTAAATAAACTAATATACTTCTTCAAACAACGAACATATCCCCTCTTTACAGTTCTATAAGTTAAGAGTATGTTGTAGTCAGTCTTTTCTAATAGAGTGAAATGTAACTCATATTAGTTATTAATTATCGAAGCCTACGCATCGATGCATATGCCTATGTCTAGCACAATTCTACGTGTGAAGCCGAGCACAAATACCAAACAAAAATTTTGTTTCATGTGAAAATAATGCCAGAAATTATATTCTTGTTATTGCATTACCACTAATTGCAGGAAATTGCGCTATCTGTGGCAGTTTTGCGTTAGTGATGCGTAGACTTTGATAATAGTCAAGATAAATGACGTTATTCTTCGATTGGTAAAGACTGACTATAGCAGCATGCTCTTAACGCGTGAGTTTTCATGAACAAGCGCTGTAACTCAAAAAAATGAATATGCCCCCGCAATGAGCTTCATTATAACACACTCCGTTTTGCGAATTAGCGCACCCTAAAGACGGATGGTATGATAAACATCTTACACATTCTTCGCTGTCTTTACTTTCCGCACAAGTAATCATCTATCGCACTAGCTACAAATTAGTGAGCACGTGCACAATGATTACGTGTATGATTATTAATTCCACTGAATTTCATCCTTTTCAGCTTCTCTTAATTTTATATATGGGTATACCACCATCTTTATTTTAGTCTCGTAGGTCAATAACTCATTCTAAACTGGCCAAAGGACAGGCCACATTAATAGGATCAAATTCAATTCATCCAAACTATGCTTATTGCTCATGACACGAATTAAAGTTGCGCATATTCTTTATTTTCTAATTATGGCTTTCATTCTTTACCCGCAGGAAGATTTTTGGACGAGCTAACTGGGAATTCATTACAATACGGGAAATTTTCAAATTCAAACTGCCTGTTCATAACATAACTAAAGCTGCCAGACTGATGTGATCGTCGCGAGACCTGGTTATATAAAATTCGTTGCTACTGTAATAGTTAGTGCATAATGTATTACGTTTGCTCAAATAAGACTTTAGTTCGCGAAGGTGCCTCCTCAGAGACCGAAACGGTAAATGAATAATGAGTCATTGATCTACGGAGTAAAAATAAAGATGACAACAATTATGTGTATGTATGTCTAATAACGTGTTCTATAACGATAGAATAAACCTAGACTTTACACAACAATTGGGTATACTGCAATTCAAAGCCACGTTATAGCTGTATGGAGTGTTGCAGAAATTTTTCTTACGTTTTTATAACTAAATTTTACCTATACAATGTACTATATCGATGACTGCTAACGCAAATACGAATCAAAAATGAAATAATTCAACGAAATTATTATTCGTCATCTTCAACCGAAGTAATTCACTTATATATTGAGATCAAAGCCTCAATCTTGACTCTACCGAAATGATGAGATGAGCTTCCTTACTGTCAGTCTTAATGCTGTCATACTTGCGTATGTACATTGTATCTACATCCATTACATAGGATAGAGTTGTGACCATCACTCCTAGCTCTCAATACAAACGTGATATGTGAGATAGTTTACACTATATACTAGTGAGCGACACGCCTGAGAAATTCTACTGAATTATATCTTCCTTCTCTACATGGTTTCATATCTAATTTACAAAACGCACAATTTACTAGATATATAATGAAGATGTAATACCGTGCATGCCATAGTAACCATGTTCCCCATAGCAATGGTTACGTGAACACGACGAAAAGCACGATGAATAATTAAATAGTGCGGGCAGTGCTTCAATGGTCCTGGATTGTGACGACCAATTTCAGTGCCTACTCCTGCTGCACGCTCTAGCGCATTTTTTTGTATGATCAGGCGTAACAGCGGCGGAGTAAGATACAAACGTATCAGCAGCTCCAAGAAGAATGCACCCGACATTCCGAAGACCTGTAACGGACCACGATAAGTTATTCGTCACCAACGTGATGTTGTACATATGTATGTACATCGCGCCTATGCAGGCGACAGCAAAGCATTATATTTATTTAAAAATATATACCTGGATTGCTATTTCGGTGTCCCAAGTATTCATAGGATGATGTTTCACGAATATCAGGAGCGTTATCAGGCTAAGGCAAGCGTTTAAGCTGAAGTACCGCGGGAACAAGATGCGCTGAACTTCTCCAAACGAATGTCTTGGCAATGCGAAGTATAACGTCAAGCCTGTAACAATGAATTAGAAGTGATTAGAATAGTTGGATGTATCATATATATATTTAGTGGAATTGATAAGTTTAATTTATCCAGAATTGGGTGTAAGAAAAAAAGTTTCTTCATATAAATTTATCATCGAAATTTTATTACCTGATACGAAAGTCATCCATATCTGTGCGCCAAAGTGGATTACGAATGAAGTAAGATAAATAAAGGAAGCTGTGCGGGAATGTGGCTGACCGGCTGTGTTGGTACGTTCTGTGGATGGTACCAGAGCCGAAGTCACGCAAAGAACCGCAGCAATCATTATTACGTGAGCTGGCTGCGTCGTGTAGAAAAGAATTCTGAAAAATAAGAGAGAAACTTGTTTGTTGATAGCTTTCTCAGATCTGGATTACTTAATCTTAAATTGCTGGCGCGTGAACAGCACAGAGTGTCACGTTGTATTACACACTACCGGAAGGACAGTGCGAGTATATCCGGAATAATCGTAAACCACATTCGGAAAATTGAATATACAATTACAGAATTATTGTCATACTTCCACGTGTTTTTTTTTTTTTTTTTTTTTCGTACCAACGGAAGCGGGCTTTTCGCACTTATTGATCGCGCCTAAGGAAATCGGAGTGTTTATTACGAACCAGAGAATAAATTTCGGTCTAAAGAATTGTGGTTAATCGCAGAGAGTAAAAAAATTACGTCTGCTAGCGGCTAAAAGTTTAAAGGACCAAATGTTATACACATAAGGCTACGATTATTCAATTCCATTTTATTTGATTACGATGTACCTACAGCTTTCCCTTCCTCCGAGAGCAAACAAGGGTGACCATTATTTATCGCAAGACGACGCCGATAATCGAACATGTTACTTTCATCAAAGTCGGCAGATAATAATGTGTCATCCTAATCCGTATTATAATTTTCTGGCCTACAAGTAACTATCTAAGTCGAGAACTAAGTACATATTAAAATTTGTCGACAAGAAGATAGACGTAATCAAAGATATGATCATTCTTTAACTTGAAGATGCATTGTTTCCATCTTGTCATTTGCAATGATAGCTTAATTAGTTAATACACGTAGCAATCAAGGCGTTACATTAATTTGAAGCTTCATATAATTAACGCAGGTTATTCCAAGATTTATTAGCCGATACAATTTTTATTCTAACTATTGAATCAATTTCATTATAGAGTGCCGTTTCAGAGTATAGATTTTATTTGCGCAATGACCTAAACAATACACGGTGTAAAAAAAAGTGAGAATTGAAAGAAAAGTCAAATATAATCCAGTGATGAAGCAGATCGGTTCAAGATTTGAAAACGTGACGGTTACTGGGTCGTATGTTTCAATATATAGTAATCCGCAATTATTATGTACAGATTTGGCCCCGTGCGTTGTGTGATATGATATTATAACGTAATCTACGTATACACAAACTGTGCACGAAAATAGCGCAATGTAGATCCTGTTCATAATTTGTCAACTTCAACTTGTCACGTATCCTCGGTGTTTGTAGCACACTCTTGATATTTGGGCACAGCTGACAATAATTAACTCCGCCGTTACCAGTTACAAACCTACTATTTTATTTAGTCATTGTTGTTTTTCAACGCATAGTTGTCACCGACAACTAACTGAGATTATCGCATAATATTTTATTTTCAAAGCAAACATTCGACCCATATTGTAGGTGGCATAGGTACATACAGGGTGAGTCGCTTCAAGTATCGAGAATGGGAATTCAGCCAATCAACGGGATGAAAGTGTGCCAAGCGGTACCAGTTGGGCGATATATGATTTGGTAATCAAAATTATAGTTCCCCTACTTCACTTCGAGGAGTCTTATCGAAAGCTCTTGTGATTAGCTGAGGGATCCTCGAAACGTTTATTCCGAAATCTATTAATAATAATCACGTTAGCTAGATTAGTCGTTGTTGATACTTTTTCCTTATAACAAGAAATTGAGTATGCTTCCCCCGTCACGATCAAAGTCTGACGTCATTGTTCTGACCGTTGATTGGCTGAAGGGACGCGCCTTCGCATCTATCAAGTCCCTCCGATTCTCGATACTTGAAGTGACTCACCCTGTATATTTTACTTTTCAGCACTTGATTGGAAAAAAATTACGCATCGGCTTTGGTTAAGAAATGAATTTTGATTATTTCGACATGTATTTATATTTCGTTACGTCTATAGAAACCAAGTAATTGAGTTTTGAGGGAAATATCGATCTTTCTTATACCGTCCGTCAGACGGTCTCGATTATTTTCGTAACTGCTTTAGTAGGAGATTTATGATTTTCAGTGTATACGCGGTTACTCTCATGGATGGAAATCTTTATTTTCGGTCTAATTCAACTTTCCTTATTTCATGGTAGACACTTTTTAACAAATCAAATGATGAATAGTCTCAGTCAAGCGTATTTGCGACCGATAGTTAGTTATTTAGCCCAGGCCAATAAAAGGCCATTCGTATCCCGCCTTATGTACATTTGAAAACAATGATCTTGAAATTAAGAAATAGTCTATCTATCTTACATATACGCGTACCTGTGCTTTCACATCCTTGACATTTTGAGTAACTTATCAATTACTCTCTTCCGATAACGGGCATAGATATATCTATGTATATAGTGTTAAAAATAACTCGCGCCGTTCGACGAACTCTGTGTCATATTCAGTCTATGTGTCCAGGTAACGTAGAGAAAATTATAAAATTCGCTTCTAGAATACTTGAATTGAGTTACGTAATGTATTTTGTAATTATAATTGTTCGCGTCATTACCACGGAAGCGTTTTCCGAGTGAAACATTTGATTGATTCGTAAAATAATATCACACGTGCCGTCAAGTGATTAAATATAGATTGACTCGGTTTTTTTTTTTTTTTGTTTTTTTTATCACAAGTGACAATGTTTCAAATTTTATCAGTTATCGTATTTATTATAAATAGCTGTACAAAAATGATATTGCGAACTGCAGTTAGTAGTCCTAAACAGGATTGTGCATTTATTTATAAGAGCCATGGCATTTCTTTTATAAAGGTTGAAAATTTCTTTAAAAAATAATAAAATTTTGTCATTGTTACAGTTGTACAATTATAGTTAGAGGTAAGAATTAATTTGGAAGAATCTGATACTGATATAAATGAACTAATCATTACCGAACTTGCAAACAACGATGACTGTGCAGCTTTTAATGTTAGTTAAAACGTGTACGTCAGACACGTGATAAAGCAAACGTATTTCAGTCACACAGAAACAATTTCTGTACTACAAACATCTTGCATGAATCTTCGATCGAGAAAACCTCATCGACAGCTGCTGTGTATGGAAATTTGTTATGGTCAAATGGTTATCAATTTCCGGAATTGATGCACATGAATGTAGGTACGGTTTCTTCACGCGTAAATCGCTTCTCTACGTTATGGCGTATATTTCTACGATTTCTACCTACAATTCGGCATACCTATACCAGAGTATACTACATGTATAGCTGATGTTCACTTGGGTGGTCCGTAAAGCCAAAAGAAGTTCCAGAATCGGACGTCGGCATGGACTCGTTAGTTTTACGGTTGTTCCTTCGTGGAACTCTGGAGTAGTAAATTAGACGCGAGACGTTTTTTGTTGGGCGCCATGTAGACGTCTAAGAACTTATAGGTATATACACACCTCATTACGATCAGAACAGAGCAACATACCTTGCAAATCGAATAGAAAGTTATTTCATCGATCATGGCAGTGTCACAATGAAATTAGAAACTTTAAATCAGTCGTGACACTGATGTGATGAAACCTTTCTTGATATCATTGTCGAGTGAAGCCCCATCTTGGGCATGTAATCTACGTCAAGGGATAGAGAACTCTATCCACCATGAAATAATACGGACGATTGGAACTTTGGAAGTACCCACTTCACATAGTTGTTTTCATTGGTTGTCCTATCATTTGGTTACTGTTTGCTATTTTCTGTTCAACGGTGTAGCTGCGTCGACGCAGATAATATTGTTGTTTACGTTGGGCAACAAATAAAAAAAAAAAATTGAATAGATGATATGTTTCTCTTGCACCTTGTGCGACTTTTAAGTCTCGTCATTATGATTCACTGATATGATTGACTGATATTCGATATATTTCAAAGAAATATATGTACAATGAACCGTCGCTGCGATTTTGATAGAGTAGCAAAGTGAGAGCTGAAGTCGGAAAGGTGTAATCAATTATGATACCTGTAAACACCTAAGAACCATTGCCTTTCTGCGGAACCTGATTCTAAAATTATACTTCTATGATTAATAGTATTTGTCATGGGATCACAGGTTGATTTCGTTTACTTTTGAATCTACATGAATAACGAACAAAATGTC
Organism: Diprion similis; assembly: GCF_021155765.1. Lineage (NCBI taxonomy): Eukaryota > Metazoa > Arthropoda > Insecta > Hymenoptera > Diprionidae > Diprion > Diprion similis. The sequence goes on along the minus strand of NC_060112.1, from coordinate 9,518,248 downwards.
ATCTACATTATCACATATCCTTGTGTAAGGGTGGATCAATTAGATATTTCGTCGAGGCTAGAGAAAAAATATTTAACCGGATCGTTACTATATTTCTTTCACAGCGTATGATTTTTATTCGATAAACACGTATGCTGGCTATCTTATATTGCTGTACAAACTATTTATATTTACACTGTTCTTATTTACAGATAAAAAAATGGGCGTCTACAATAGATGAAACATTTTTTGCCAGCTACTGCATATTCATACGTTTTTAATTTTTTTTACTCCAAAACCCCAATTAATGCCATTGTGGTGAATGAAAAAAATTGGCCAGAAAAAATCAACGTTGAATAGGTCAGTATTCATACACATTACATATAGTATACATAAAACAAGAAATTCGTTGCAACTTCACAGAAATTAACTAACACCTTTACATATTACCGATACGATTTTTCTGAAACCAATGTTTTTCAACGTACGTTTACTTAAAAGAAAGAATTCATTTTACAAACAGTTGGATCGAAACGTTTGACAGGTACAGACTGCAAGTATGTTCAACTGGTGTTATGAGAATTGGTAAAGCTTGAAAAAATTCCACTGAGTCGACGAAAAAAAAAACGTACTTGGCTGGGAATTGTGAGCTGATGGAGAATGCACCATACGTAGGATTATACTCTAAAGAGCGTTATGTGCACGTAGATAGGTAATCCTGTGAAATGTACTGACGGATGACAGTGGTGTCAAATTAAGGCTGATACAGCGGTGGTTCACTGTGTCTTCACCTGCTATAGATGAAGAAAAATGAGCATTTTTTTCCCGTGAATTGGCGTGCATGCCAATCATACTCACAGCTCATTGACTCGTTCCAGACGCGCGTGGACTCAGTCTGTACAACATGCTTACGTAGTACGTACGTCAGTTATGTGAAGACGTCAAATAATCGCGCGCACCTTTCAGTGTCATATGACCTCGCGATCAGATATAGATACAGCGAATGGTCTTGAACCCCGACGCTTACACGTGTAGGTATACGTTATACTTATATAGCCAACAGCTGTTATACCTAGAGACTGCAACTATAGTAGTACAGAATGATCGTATACGAGCGCAGTGAATCAGTCACGTACGCACATTTTCTAAATTAGTAACCACAAATAGGTCAGTTGCGTAATTGAAATGCTCCGCTGGGTGCAGGGGGCGATTGACCCTACAGTATCCGTTCCCGCGGATCAATCTGAAATGTCGTTGATGGACGTACATGAATCTACAAAATATCGACACTCTGACGATATCTTGGCATGCCTACAAAATATATATTTTCTAAATTCGCAGAATTCCCATTTTTCAAATGGACTCTTGACACACCACGTGACAGGGCCGATAGAAAAAATTTGTGACCCAGTCAAGTGAAGGTCGAGGTAAGAAAACTGACCCTTTGCAGGTATACGCTTAAGAGCCAACCATACAGGTTATTTTTTTCACGCCACCCGTTTTCACCAAAGGAATAATTTTTTTTGTCTAGTATTCGATAAATACTTATCGATTTTCAAATATTTACCCCCTCCGCCCAAATATCACGTGTACGTATGGACAATTATTGCAAAAAGAATAAGGGTGCTAAAATGTGGATGATCCTTTCGCAGGTCATTTTTCCAAATATTAAAGGAAAGAACATATTGTACAAACTGCTGGGATTTCATTTCGCGATATTGTATCAACGTAGGGTGAAATACGCGATAAAAAGTCACTCTTCTTGGTTACCTGCGGTACAGGTTGTGCCTCGTCTTTACTCCCAACAGACAGCATCTACTGGATTTAAGGACACCGGTAAGCATGAAACCACTGGCTTGGGTGTGCCAAGCAGGATATGTAACACTGATCGTGAGTCGTGCTGTCTTTATTTCATTTCTAAAGGTATCGTATAGTCGGTACCGAGATTAGTGATCAGTCCGATGACGTGGTAAGCGGATGTCGTGAGTGAAAAGAGGGCAAAACACGAGGTCACAGCTCAATTTGATAGCCGCAGTATTTATTTCGATTGTCACTTTGCAATGTGTCATCTGGTGGTAAAAAATAAAACTAATGCAACCAGGCCGACAGCTGTGACCGTTGACCGTATATTTTCGCGTGCGGATAGTGGAACAGGTACATTATTGATTATGTTTAATTAATTTATGTGACATGAGTAATTCGAAGGCCCAATAATTATGATTTGTCTCCATTAAAATTGAAAACTTAGGTTATGTGGTGATAAAATGGCGCCGACAACCAGGCTCTGACGTCATGAGGACATTTTCCAATACGTAGAATACGATATGGGAGCGTAGCGTGCCTGTGGACTGCATAAAGTACCGTTGTACGTATGTACATACAACAGCATGCCCAAGACTGTTCGAATCACGGTGAAAAAGGAAAAATTGGCTGAAATTTACGACAGCAATCTGAAATTTTGGGCAAAGTTCATGGCGGATACACGTGGTGTCTTATAGAGTCCCATGGCCAGTCGGATTATGACGAAAGCAATTCCAATGGCTACGAACGATTCGGTTTAATATATAAGGGTTAAGTATGCGGGGCGTCTTTTGTGCGGCATATCGTGAAGCCGCGCAACCGGTTCGTTTGCGCTTGTTTCTAGGGGCAGAGAGACAGATCTTTGTGTGCGTGCCTTTGTAGGAATTGGTGTAGGTGTCTGTATCGAGCACAGCCCACGATTGCTTACGTCTAGTCACTTATCATCGTTGGCCAACGTGCAGGATCGCACGTTCCCGTCTCGTCGTCACTTGAGAGATTTTTCGCCCGTATAATTCACGTTTGCCTCATTGTTAATTATAAGCCCCGCCGCGCGCCGTCGAAAACATATTGTTTACTTATCAATACACCCGACTTTATGATCCGGTGGGCCAATGACTCCTTTACTGACTGAGGCGCGGTCGAAAATTTCCGCTTTATAGGTACCGTTCAACATCTGATAAGTTCTGAGCAAGGAAGAACCGTGTCGATTAATTGCCATAAAAAATTCCCTCTATGGTCGCCAGATATCGACGGATAGAAAATTGATCACGCACGGAATCGGATCGGATTTGATTCTTCGTAGACCTGAAAGCGTCAAAATCTGTACGTGGAAAAACAAGTTCTGATTTTCGGGATGATTATATATCACAACTTTCCCCTTTCTCTGAGTATATAGAGAAAGCGGGAAGTTAGAAAAACCAGAATACTGATAAATGTTTCTACTTTGTAAATTTTATTTTACGTCATCACCCCATACGTTTGTCTATCTATGGTTTTTGTTCTAAGTATCGTCAAATTTAAATCTTTTTTAAAAGAGAAGGTGTTTGGATGAATTAGAGAGAATTGAAAATTTGGCTGAAATTCGAAAATCAAACTACTTTTTATCAATTCGAAGATTAATCTATTCAACTTTTCGATACCGACGGATAGCGGCTTATGTAAGTTGTACATATCAGGAGTGTGAATGGGTTCTTGATGGATATACTTTTTGCGAAGTGAAGTAAAAAAAATCGGCTTGAAATTATCACCTTACTGTCAGGATACGTGTATAAATATTGCCGGATGGAGAGAGATCTTTCGAGTCTTGGCAAGACGTCAAATCTTTGACTATGTGGTTCACCGTCACGTGCGTGTGACTACCTGAAGCGAAAATACTTATCAATATTTCGTTGAAAGGAGAGCATTGCGACGCCAGTTCAATGTTCGAAATATCTTCAATGTGGAGGAGAAGTTTTGTGCGTTTTAGAACGAAGCCTTCCAACTTTCGCTTTTTGACATAACATGTATTTGCTTTTGGTTTCATAGCATACGGTAGAAGATTTCAACTCTGATATAAATTTATCAAATTATCTTTCCTTCATTAGACACGAGCTGGAGAAGCAGCGACTGTTCATTTCCAATCTATAACGTATTTTTCCACGTGAAAGGCTGCAGCCTTAAGAACAATTACCTTGTAAGATTCGAGCAATCAATTCTAATTGTGAATTTGCCAAGATCAACTGCAGACTTTGTACCGCTTTACCTCTGCTAGATTACAATCAATTCGATTAATTCATCTCTGTCATCCAACTGTGTAAAATTGTACTGAACATATACCTATAACGTAAATCTATTTACGTACAGCAAAATTTAGCAATTTTATTTTAGGTAATTTGTTTGTAATGACGGAATATTTTTGTTTGCTGTTTTAATTATCACGATGACTGTTAACTACGCTTCCAAATAACCCGACTTGAAAATGCAATATTTCTAATTTAATAATGGTTCTCAGAAGCATAGGTATGTACACATTTGTCGCCTCATGTATCAAGTATTGAGCCATGAAATGCCAAAATACATTGTCCAAACTATACAATTTTTATTCGCCTAAAGAACCGGGGCAGAAGATTCACGGCTTGATTCGATTATGTATTGAAATTAGTAATAAGTTAAATAGCGAAGTTCTTATGTTTTACATTCTTTAGGAAAAAATTATTGCACTTTCAGTGTCCTAAAAAATGGGAAAAATAATTACGTCACTTTTCGGGATGAAAATTGAAATTTTTATTTTTACCAACGGAAAAATATTTGACATTTTATTTTGAAAAATCAGTATAAAAAATTAACATCATTTCCCATATTCCGGTGAAATGAAAAATCTTCCAGATATTCAAACAAAATTATCAAAATACATAAAATGACTTTAGAAATCTGGCATTTTTTACGACTTTTGGAACAGTCATTGCTCGTATGAAATTTTTCAGAAAAATTTAAAGAAATTGATTCAGGCGTTTTTTAAGTCCTTCCACTCTCACAAAGAATTTCATTTCTTTCGTTTATTACCATAACAGTTCGGTGTACTTCACTATTACAGCATTAAACATATCGTTGCCAGTACATGTGAAACTTAGGATTATAACGGGTCGCCGATAATACTACCCGTCATAAGTATTCGTGATAATAAGCCTGCTCGACCAGACTTGTATTAAAGTATATATTACACCTGTTTACAGGAAATTACCTCCGGCGTCTGTTCATAACCATTCATTTTCCAGCGTCACACGTGTCTGATGATCATTAAGTCGATCATGTTAACATTATTGTTTTTATTACCAATTTTTATACATAATGAGGAGCTTCGTCAAGCATTATACATTTTGTCTTTAATTTAGTTAATTTAATCTTCAACAACGAAGCGTGTAATCTTGTTAGCAAGGTTATTTTTTTTTTTTTTTTGGTTTCTAGATTTTCTAGTAAATTGTACCTAATGTTGATACGGCGAATTATCTGTGAGTCAACTCCCACAGCGTAATACCCGAAGCAGTGAGGCGGAACCGAAAGCGAAGGTTTTCCGAGTAATTTGCGTGCTTTTAACGAGAACAGAGTGACTCTACGCTATTCTTGAGTCTAGAAATAGCACTGATCCAAACCCCTTGAATGAAAAAGTTTGTCGCGGACTAGTCGCCAAAATAACGTAATAACGAATAATACGAAAACCGAATTGAAAGATTGAATAACCGCGAGTCATACTTGCGAATTTATCTAATTGCAAAATTCACTTTCAGACGAATTTAGCTTCAATATATATCACTTAGACGCTGTGTGAAACTAAATATCAGCATAATTCCGCATGAAATATCGCATCAAGAGTCCCTAAAATTTTTTCCTACCAGTAGTATGAGTACCAAAAATCAGTTTGTTTCCAAAAGGACACGAGACTTGCTCACAGGCAGTTATCTAATTGAAATACCTTAAGTTTTACTTTTGTAGAGTCTTTATTGTTATTTACTTGATTCGTGAGATGACGAATATTTAAGGATCATCCTATGCTCTTATCTCTAGTCCGCTTGGTTTCAAAAAAAATTATTTAATAATTCAACAACTAAACAACATTATGTGATTTATAAATATTGCTATATCGCAACACGGAAATGATCAATCAGCGATACGTCATGTCACCAATGCCCCAAATCAGTTTCGGTTCTTTTTGTGTAACGCCGACCGTATCATTTATGGCGCAGTTCTGCGGATACTTCACATAAATTTAGCCGCAGTGTATTTGTAAACTTATTCAAATGTTGTTAACTCATATCGTATCTTGAGCAGACCATGGCATTTATATTTCCGCCAAGTTCCTATGGTTTGCCAGCTATTGCAGATCCCAAGATTAGGTACACTTAGATCGCAATCGCTGGCACCTCAAACAGTCAGCGATCAGTATCGAGTTGGCTCCTTGTTCCTATCTAATCTGGTTAAACTCGCCGATGATAACTATCTGAACGAAATGACGGAGGCGCAATTGATTATAACTTATAACAAAAACCTCACGGTACAAACGATATTCTTTTAGAAAAAATAAAAAATAAATAAAGGACTAATTACAGTAGCAAGTATGAGTTCAAATCGGATGGTACTAATTTTGGTCTCTACTGCAGAAGAACCGCAGGACTTCTCAAGTATATCTGTTTATTAATTTTTTTTTTAGCCAAATCTATACATTTGATGACCTTATATTACGGTTAGGTACAAAAAAGAATTAAGTTGATGCACTATTCCGTTGGCATAATGGTGAAAAATCAGTGAAGGAATCAGCATTTAAATATGGTAAAAAAAAAAGTGTAGTTGGAATATTAAAACTGCATAATGTGGATCATTGAAATTATATTCTTATCAGACTTAATACAATCTGTGTAGGACATTCATTCTTAATGTGAACACTGATCTCAAATAAAGCAGGATCTCCATTATCGACGATTATCATTGGATAGCTTAACAATTTCTGGGGGCTAGAATTCGGCGCGTATTATTCATCACACCGTGCTACCGTCGTAAATTTCGGAGTATGGCACCGTGGCCATTATCTGCATTAACTATCATAAATTTTGTTGATCCCTTTACAGCACCGATTGACAGATTAAAGTACTTGTCTTCCTGCGTGATCTGTTACCCTATAAACAGTGCACAGGACACTGGAAGTCATAATTTCATTACGTTGTTACAGTTTTTACTATAACTTGTAGATGCGGTGTTGCGCTAACATATTTTCCAAAGAGTTTACGGCGAGCGATGACACTTTGGATTAACGCATAAAGAATGATAAGTGATTGCAGCTGCTGCACCGCTATGAACGTGGCTGCAAACAACGAGACCCAGTTGCGTGGTTTCGTCAATTGGACGCATGATTGAAGCCTAACGTACTGTTGCGATAAGAGCGGATCACATATTATCAAGAGTTTTTTCTCAACTGTTTGATCCGTACGTCAAAATCGATATATGTATGTACAATCATGTCCACATCGTTTTATCGTGTACATACGCATGTAAACGTATAACAATTCACGTCCCGAGACTTATGACGATTCTATCTGATAATGAATCCGCATCAATAACTCGATGATATGAACGGTGACGTTACAGACGAAATTTCAACTTATTGTTGACCATCTGAGACAAATTCATAAAAATTAAAATACTCGGGTATTATTAAAAAAAAAAAAGACGAACTCACTTGTAAGCTGGAGAGTGTTGCCATGCTGAATATGACTTGGAGATAAGATTGATCAACACACTGTAGTAGAAAGTGCATTTTGCTAGTGCATCTGTGTGAACAACTGGGACAATGATTGGCTCAGATTTTTCATTTTGTCGAGCAATCTCAGCCTCACGAAGTAGCATTTCTTCATGCTGTTTGATGTATCGATTTTTTGCCTTCGTCAGCTTGTCTTCGTGGGGATCCTGATGATCAGGTTGACTTGCATTAGTCTCCAGAAGACCGCTGCCAACTTCTTCATCCTCGAATAATCTTCTCATGCACATTTTGATATGATCGTTTATTACCGTGGGCAAATCGAATGGTGAATTTGCTCGTATTTTTATTTTATCATAAGATCTTCGATAATATGTAATCGGTCGGTAATTTATGCTTCAAGATTTATACAAGCACGTTAACCAAATGTAATCACCAAATTTCGAAAATACAATTTACACGAGAAAACACTCACGAATGTCTTTTTTAATAAATTTTGACAATTTTGTCTGCATAAATGCCTGATTTACCTACCGACAGCGGCAGCTGGGAATTGCTCGGCTTCCCTGCCTGCCCGTTGTTTTATACTTTCAACTGCGAGTCTTCCCCCACCATCCCAACGGATCCCCACGTTTACCTGGCCGCTGGCCGATCGATTATGATCCAGAAGAACTGTATAGTATTTCTATAATGTGTAAATACAGAGCATTTTTAGGGTTCCTTACTTTAAAAGGAAAAATTGGAACCCTCAAAGGATCACTTCGTTGTCCGTCTGTCTGTCGATAATCTTTTTTCAGGAATGGATAGAAGTATCAAGTTGAAATTAATATTAAAAACTAAGGTCTACAGTCCCTAGAAGGTGTAAAAAGAAGGATCGAGGAGATAAATAATTGTACGGTACAGCTCTGATCACACTTGCCAAGATCTTCCTTCATCTCGTTCAAAATAAACGTTTTTTCATAAATACTTTCCGTGTAAAAAGTACCCGTTTTTATGACGGTCGAGTGAGTTTTCGGATGCGCATGCGCGGTGTACAGAAAGAACCAATTTTAAGCCCTAGGAGTTGAAAGTAGTCTCTTTAGTACTGCGCGCATGCGCTGTCGCGAACAAATCTGACATTACGCGACCCTAACCTCAATTTGGTGCTCCGTGAAAAAACGCGTAACATAGGCTTATTATATAAAGAATCGTGTGCAACAAGGAGTCAGCGGTCTTTCCTGATCTCAAATCCTCCAAATACTTGATCTATAGTTTAGATGTTTTATCCTCTCATCTCCTTGAACTCGTATAACCCTTTGGGAACTTATCAATTTATAGCCTTTTTGTACTTGAGGGGTTAAAAATAATCATTTTATTTCCCATCGTTTTATCTCCCGAACGAAATTACGTCACCTAAGCATATATGTTTCTTTATATACTCTGAATGAAAATCAAAATAGTGCCACGATATCTTTAGATCGGTCACACGTCTGGTGCGCAAGATCACGTGCTGCAGGATTTACGTGAGGTTATCGCATAGCATCGCGCCTAAAACGTGGAGTGATTATTTGAGGTAAGTTTTCATTGCCGTGAGGCTACATCTCAGATCCAAGCCAGACGTCTAAGATATTTGGGGCATTCTGTACACAACCCATCGATCATACTGGTTTGATTCTGATTTTTAACTACATTCCTTGTCAGAAAATGAATGCTAATTTTTTCCGTTATTTATCTCAAGTTGTTTTTGTAATATAAATTTTTCAAACCTGGCGGTTTTCATTGCTAACCGAAGATACGCTTCGTACTCGCAAATTAGTTATTTATCGAATCTCCGCCACTGCTGGCCACAAGAACTAATTATTTAATTAATTATTTTTATTTCATAATTATTTTAATAATTATCACTTATGGTGGAACAAAGTTTTGGTGCAGAGTCGAATTTTTTGAAGGACCGTGTAACGGCTGCGTGCGTGCAAATCATCACACCTACAGAACTTTTTCGAATGTACCAAGTATAAATAAATTTTTACCAAAGCAACACTGCAGTAGCGAAAAATGTGATGTCGACTCGTTTTCAAAAAGCAGTTTGAAATATGCATTCCTAAAACCAGTATATACAGTCAATGGTATAATCTTCTTTGGTTCCGAAGACTTCGAAATCCATATGTTGCAAGACAATATTAAAAAAAAAAATTCTAATTCATCACAAAGTAGTAATGACAGATTCGAAAGGTTCTCATTGGTTGCCATTACCAATGCCAACAAAAACTGTGTGGGATAAAAATCTAAATGAAACATCTAGCATTCAAACTTGTATCAAGGAATTTAATGAAACACGTCAGTAATGCAGTCGGCAGAGATGATCTGAAAAAAAATTTAGTAGGAACCAGAATAATTTATAATTTTTTCCGATTGTGAATGGAGAAGTGATAAAAAATAAATGAATAAGTAAATACTCCGATCTAATTACATTCAATGATTTTTATTTAAAGCAAAACTGTGACATGAGAATCCAGTCTTCCTTAACATCACAACCAGACAATTCCAATATATTAGGTGTTAAGTTGGTATCGAGTGCTCTATATTTTTAATTAAATAAACAATCAGCGGCGTTTGCAAATTCCCTGGTTCCATTACGAGCACGTACGTTCTCACTTCGGTTATTAACCAGAAGTCATGCATGGTGTAAAGCAAGTCAAGTATTTGGAAGTTACACTCGATATTTCCGCGAAGAATTGCAGTCACAGGCTCGCAGACCGCATTATACTGTGAATGTAGAGTCTGTGTAAACCAAATATGTTATACATTTAATTCGCGTGTACATTCTCGTTGCAAAAGTTATATAATCGTTGCTTTTTTTTAGCGAATCGTTCGTAGGCCGGATGTTCATTCCTGATACTACGAAGGAATTTAAAGCTTGAAACCGCGTATGTTTTACCGCAGATCTTGTGTGCAATTAAAAATGTTGATAAGCAGCGGTCAGGCCGTTACCATTTACGTACGTTTCTACTAAAACCGACGAAGAACTACGGAGAACCTTCGAATGCAAGGGAAGAATTTAGCGCGGTCATAAACCTCGTTACCTGTGAAGCAGCACGAAACTCTACGTCACGACACCTCCCATGACTCACCGTCAATATCATATTGTAAGAGCAAAAAATTTCGGTAAACCCAACGATAGAACAAAAAAAAAAATTGAGCAAACTTCGGAAAATCAACGAATAATGTAAAGAGAATCATGGACTGATGAGCCAAGTGTGCGTGAAGATGTTTCACTGATCTTGACTTTTCTCCGATTCCATTTCCATTCCGGAAAACCATTGTGAATTATATACTTCTGTAATCGACCTGCGTCGGAGAAGAATCTCAATTATTTTTTATTCAACTTACATTTGTTCGTTCGATAATTTCATCTGATTGAATAGAGAGTATAAGTAAAAAACAGATTTATTTTAGTGAACGCTTCTTTGACCAGAAGGTGAAGATGATTGAGCAGAACTAGAAAGTCCATGTAGAGAAGATCCCATTCAACTCAGATGTCAATAACTCTTTGTGCCTCGAATATATTTATAGAGAAGGTTTTTTCTCGGAGAAATGTGCCTCCACATGTACATATATATGTATATATATATATACATATACCTATAATTAATGGTGTGACTATGCTTAGGCGTGAGAACTGTGCGTGTATGGTCCTGTATCTCGTATGCAGCTGGAGGGGTGTACGTGCAGAAGATCAGGCTGCACAGTTAAAACTAACATCACGATGACGTTTCTAAATTCCCATACTGGCTCCTTCTGACATCAGCCTGCATTTCGACGTATTCTTTCCCGGATTTTGAGAAATGAGGAGGTATGTGTTACTCTAACATGATTATTGAAACATTAGCGGTACGTTATTTCTTATTTCTTGGAAAATAATTTCCGACGGGTCGAACCGATTTTCTAAATAGGTAGCTACTATGGGCTTAATGTGTATTCTTGGATAACCCCGATGAGACCCCTTGAAAAGATTGCATACATATATATTAAAGTCCTCTATAGGCGTTACGTTCCTCTTGGAGATGTGTTTCGAAAAAGTCTTATGTAGGACTCGAGTATGCGGAGATAAGATGGAGGCAAGTAACCCTATTAAGAAATCAGTTTAGCCGGGTCAGCACAAGAGATTTGAAACAAAAATATTAGTCCAAACGCTGATTCAACTGCTGTGGTTTCAATTTTTATTCGTATTATTGCTCTATGAATTGGCAAAATTTATACCGATGTTCTTACCTGCAGTGACGTTTCTTTAAACTAATTAAATGTCGACTTAAATGAGACCTTTTCTAATTTATTTAAATGGGGAAAACTTCGAATTCCGAAAGAAACCTTTTGAAATCAAGAATGGTTAATCATTCAATTCGCAGACCTTATCGAAATTACAGTTGTTGACTGTTTACTTCTATTTTATACCAGACTGTGCTTTCATAAAATAAGTATAAATGAATACTCGTTTCAAATATTCGAATGATACGTGCGTCTCCTTAATTAGACGAAATCATGTCACACTGATAAAAGAGGTGATCTGAAAGCGGTGCTTCCGGGTTCTCATTTTGGAAATGTGGGACGCTTAGGGCCCGTCGTGGTTTCCAAAATTTTTGATAGATCGTTAAGAAGACATCGCAATCGTTATAAACTTATTAGGAAATCTGTGAATTAGAAGTCGGTTAAATCTTTTTGAAGGCATCAGCCGCTTCATTTTTGAGCATGGAGGCTGATTTAAGTTCATTTAGCGATTATTTTTTTTATTTATCGTACTATACTATTAGTAAATTAGGACAGACTCGAAAAACTGCGTATTAGAAGACGTGACTATTCCGGTTAGGAAATATCCGTCGAGCTGTCGTTGAGAGCTGTCACATTAACTAGTCATCTGTATGGGTTCTATCAATTCTACAGTTGCTACGTCGTATATTGAGACGAAAACTGCATCACGGCTGCATGACTTTTATGGGTGAAAGGGCCAAGCTGTCGGCATCAAACTATATATAGAAAGAGAGCAAAGAACTTTTGAAAAAACTACAGCAGTGTTAATTTAGTGAATAATCATAAAATAGCATCCCGGCTTTCGAACAGAAATGAATCCAGCAAATTCTGATAACACAAGTTGAGAAACTGAAAATTTGAGAAACCGTTTTGTAAATAAAACGTTTAAAATGATTAAACTTTGTTTTTTCTTACAATGCATTGTGTTTGTCAAAAATTAAGTTTTCGATCTATAAATATACTATAATGCAAGATTTTTTGAACGTTTCGGACGTCAAGATTTGTGAAGATCTGATCAGCTATCCCCAAGGCTATCTGACAAGAACGGAAAAGCCATTCAGTTTGAATTAATTGACATTCTTATCAACTACTTTTGGATTAGAAGTAATTAGCACGATATCAGCACAATCATATTATTAAGACTATAAAAAAGTTGACAATAGAAACGAATCTGCCCGCTAAGTATATAATGTATGCAGCATTTCTCGGAATGATATTCCCTGATGAATTGGGGGAGCAACTGTTTCACAACCATCGATCATATGGGTATTTTTTTTTACCGCAGAAAAGTGATGCAAAAAATAAGATTTATTTTATTTCCAATAAGGCATAAATTTACGAAGGTCAAAAAGCTGATGGTCTCAGGTAGGCATTCCAGTAAACCGCAAACCTCAGAGACGTCAAGTGATTTTTGCTACGACTACGTCTCTTCATATGCAGATAGGTATAAAAAGCTGGCAATCCGTATATAAACTCCGAACGTACTTGAAACCGATTCTAAGGCAATACACTCAAACTTCAGTAATTATATCCTTTACATAAATATACCGATAAATTCATTATAAAGTCTAATGAAAGTTGTATTATACCTGGTTGGAATCGATTATAAGAAGTGTTTTCCGCATGGAGCCCAGGAAAATTAGACCAAGAAAGCCTTTTGAGAGTGAGCAAAATAGTACATTGTGTTACAAGTGCGGAAATTGAGTGAGTAATTCCGATGGGCGTTATAATTACACGAGTCAGATATTGTTCATCCTCACGTGTGACACACGCTATTTTTTGCGACATCTGAGAAGGAAAGTTTGTTTTGAAAAGCAACTAAGCTGCCATTAACAGCGTGTCAAGAACGGAGCTGCAAAGTATCTATGTATAAGACATTTTATTTTAATTATATTTATTAATATACATTTTACACTCAATACCTATAAGTCGGAACCTTTTTAGGCAGGTACTTTTTAACGTACCCAGTTTCATTTTGGAAGTAACTATATAGCCGACAAACACTCGCCTTAATGACAATAACTAGAACGAGTAAACTTTTTTTACACGTTACGTAAACGGGAAAGAGTTACATGGAATAAAGCCACGTCTTACCCAAGCTCCGGCAAGATATTTAATTAGACCATATTCCAGCAGAAAAAAAAATAGTACCCAAAACTGAAACAGTCGAACACGCAATATGTGGCCTAAAATTTTTTCCCCGGCAAAGAAAAATGAAATGAAGTCTTTATTAATATATAAGCTGCGTGTACGCGAATCAAGATGGCGCATAAAATGCCAATACGCGTGTACAGTGTGTGCAAAAATCGTGTGGTTCCTTTTTAAACGGGTCTTGCACGCGATCTGTTCCATCTTAATATAAATTCAATACGTATGTGAAGGTAGCTGCTTGCTACAAATATTGGGGAATTGATTGTGCACACAGCATCGTATTTTTTCCCCTCGCTGCGAAATATATGAAAGTTATGTCATATATAAAAATACGGGTGAATATTCGTGGCGATATTAAATCGAAATTAATTCAATAACTCGTTGTTTCTTTCAATGCATATTTGCCGGGCTGTGGTACCAAACGAATAAAAGATAAAAAGTATCAACGTCCCATTAGCCGAGCCATTCACACGTGTCAATTGTTAAATAATGGAGGACATTTTCAAATCGGTGATCGATAGTTCTTTCCAGCGCGACCAATCACCAGTGCACTCCTGATGAGAAAATATATCGATTCACAGCTTGGCAATACAAGATAGTTTTAGATCTGATATTATAAAGTAAATCTGCGAACAGCGAGAGAGTATTGTTGAAACGCTGTCAATTCTGTGTATTGTCATTAGCCAATATTACTCTTATAAATAATCCAAATAACAAAATACAATCTGCTGGTGGTTCTTCATGATGGCCTAAAAACGAAAAGTGGGCTTGACATTCTATTTCAATAGGGAAACAAATCAAAGCAAAAAAAATAAAAAAATTTGAATACAGTATCGGTCGAAAACAAAAAAAAAAACAGTCAACCGTAAAATGATCGAAAAATTTTCTTTCACTCTGAAGTTTGTATAAGAAATTTTTAGACCGATCATTCAGCCTGCTAATTTTAAAATACCAATAAGGGCGTGTTATTGTTATTATTATATCATTATTGTTATTGAGTTAATTTCACTCATCTTCGCATCAATAAAATCCCTTTTTTCGGATTTTGAATCCTATAATTTAAGATGCGGAATTCAATCGCGATGCTCGTCGGCAATTAATCTATGCTACTTCAAGATGAACGTCATAAAATGCGTCACAAGATACGCCATAGAATGCGTCGAAATGACGGCATGTGTGCTCCCAAATTAGCACATCGTTTCGGACATAGATACTCAGACGCAAATTCGGAATTAGTTTATGGTGATATAGACACCTCTTTCGGACGTCTCTGCGAGTTCTGTAAGACGACGGAATTTTCAACAGGGACGCTCAACCTACTCAGTTTCATCGTTTCCTCTCAGTATAATACGTAGTGTGTTATCTGGACAGAAAATCCTTATTTCCGTAGAGGAACTTTACGACGACGCAGGGGTTTTATTCTGATAGCTCATCACTGTATCTGTCACAATAAAAGAACGATACAAGTAATAAAGTTCAATGTTTTTGGGTTAGGTAATATTCTTACACCAATTTTCCGTTTACATAACCTCGATAATCTTCAAACGAAACCCGGCAAATAAAGAAACGTTTGATAAACTGATTTATAAGCCTATTCTATATGTAAAAATATAATTGGATTGTTGGAATCTGATGTGATGAAACATTCACAAGGTAAAAAGTTCCAAAGGACAACTAATAACTATGAAACATTTCATAAGGATTGCCTGAAAAAATTCATTTATATTTGCAAAACTAGATGTTGATACTCTGCAAATAACGATTATCTAATTTTTGTCTATGAAAGAGGTAAAAATTAATGTCGAAGGTGTGATATCTCTGCTGAATAGGTGCCATAAGCATTTACAAGTATAATACCTGTCTTGAAAACATTGAGTTCTATCACCCATATCATTATTTTGATGTATAACCTAAGCAATCAAATTTCAGGATAAGGCCCCAGGGTAGATTCTTTAGGAAAGATTATAATCATGTCAAAGAACCGCCTCGCTTTATACGGAAGGAGAATCCCTCAGTCCACGTCATGTAGGAACACGTGTAAACGACCTCTGTGCTCTGAAATTCCACACTGTTCGGTTTTGTACCGACGACGTTGTGCAAGAGCCTGGTCACCACTAACGGATCAATCGTTGAAATTCTAGTACTAGCAATCGTGTTGGATAAAATTCGGTAAAATATCGTGCATACGTTTTTCAAGAGGTACGGCAATTTACAAATAAGTGACATTTTTTAAGAGAATTTGATGAAAAATTTGTTTGCATAGAGAACAATTCCAACAATATTTATGTTAGACTGTATCAAAAAAATTGACTATTTTTTTTTTTTTTAATGGTATACTGAAAATATCGTTCAAGATGACGAAAAAGAAATACCATAAAAATTTCAGATTTTAATATTGATATTTAGAGGTGCCTCATCGCGATTTTCTATTTTCCATAAGAATAACATGGCAAAAATGGTTCTTGCTCCTTGCGATTTTTATAACTAGATAACGACGCGTCGTACAGAAAATTCATAAACACATTTTTGTAGGAAATTGAACGTTCTACAAAAAAGGTCTCTTGTCATTTTACAATAAATCTACTCCTTCAAAAGTTATTTCAGGTCCTTTGTTGATGTTTGACCTCGAATAACTATTTAAATTCATGACAAGCAATCACGGTATTTCCTGTAAAATTTATAAGTATAATTTCCTGCTCTCAAATTTAATCTCGCGTATAATGGTTGACTTATACATGAAAAAGTGATTCCTCGGGGAAATATTTCGATTAACACAAAAACAGCTGGTTTGTACGCAAGTACATTTTTAAATTGATTTATAAAACACCCGTGGAAACGTATTTTTAAACGGCAAACTAAAATAAAACGGTGTGCTTTTAGACACCGATATTTTGTAGATGTTTGTACTAAATTCGAAATTTGCAAATCTTGCTCGATAACTCTGACAGACGTATTGAAAGGTCTTAGCCCTAGTTGTGATGGCCAGAATATATAGTATATATATACATAGCATAGTAATTCGTAGTAAAGCTAGGCATCGATAAAATAAAAAAGATGTTCGTAATTTGTAAACGTACGGAGTTAACCATAAAAAACGCACCAAATCGTACCTAATTCTATACCATGATAGAAAATTCTCAAACTTATCGAGTGATCAATTGCTTTTCAGCTAAAGCCGGTTAAGTTCGGCAGACATAAGTCACCATATTCAATTAGCCATTTTGAATGTCATAATTTAAACGCTCAGTTAGAAATCAGCGATCCTGAAGACCATAAAGCGGATTGTATTCTTATAAAATGTATCAAACGCGATATTTTGGGTACTTCGTGTAGTCTTATTATTAGCAACAAGCCGAATGTGCACCAGTGGCACCGCTCTATTGCAGTTTAAAATTGCTAAGCTCTAAGGTTTGGTACCTTTTCTATGCGCGACGTACCTACTCGCATATTATTAACGAATAAACATGCAATTTGTAATTAAAATGAATAACTATAATTACAAATTGTAACTCGGCAGTGCCCGATACTAATATATTTCAGAACAGTTCTGAAAATCCTGTCTAGTATGTATCTGGATTCTGACCACAGTAAACCAGCTTTAACCATCTGATCCAGAGATCCGTGCAATCAGGCAACCCAAGTTACCCAAATATACGTATATAGATACATTTTACGCATCTCCAATTAGTCTTCGGAAAGTGTGACACGTGGACTACCGATTAACGATGTAGTAAAAATGATAATTTTGCCCAAGAATAGTGGCCGTGCAATTTTAGAAAACTGGTAATGCCTCGCAACGGTTGATTTCGTCGTTTTTGCGAAGTGCAAAGTGGCCTACGTGACGAAGAGTTACAGAATTGCGAGGGGACTGTACACGAGTTATAAGAGCTCCGAGACAAGCTTTAGCCTCGGTGTCAGTCAGCTATATCCATTACTTGGTTGCCCCAACGGCGTACGCGCTAAAAAAATTTTCAAAAGACGCGTTTGTACCAAGAATGTAACGGAGAAAGTATCAAATGTTTGGGAAAAATATTATTTCCTTTTATAATCATTTCCTTACGAAATCCTTATGTTAAATTAATTCATGTCAAATTTTGTTAACTTTGTATGTTTGATATTTTTAAATTAGATTGTTAGAAAAATGCTTTTGATATGTTTGTATCGAATAGGACTGTACGATTAACTGTAGACTTTGATTACTTGTTTTTTCAATCAAAAGAGCGATAGACCCTTTCAATTAATCGTTTTTCCGAGCCCATACAGGGTGTCTCATGTTAATCAATCCAGTCAAATATCTCGAAAACGAAAAGTGTGAGTAAAAAATGTTTCAG
Organism: Diprion similis; assembly: GCF_021155765.1. Classification (NCBI taxonomy): domain Eukaryota; kingdom Metazoa; phylum Arthropoda; class Insecta; order Hymenoptera; family Diprionidae; genus Diprion; species Diprion similis. Next base: position 9,499,978 of record NC_060112.1, on the reverse strand, counting down.
GCAAAATTTTTCGCGTTCGAAAAGGGAAAGGAGATGGAAGAGTCAAATTTTCCCTAAGTGGACTGGCCAAGGTCAGATGAAAGTGAATTTGGTTTCTTTTTGAATGGAACAGTATATTTTTTTCATCAGCATCTGATGGGGCATCAAATTCTGCATAAAAAAAATACTTGCATGCTTATCACAGAGGAATTCTTTCCAACAGCTATAGAGAAACGTTTTATTTGCGAAGCAACGAAGGTGCGCCACCGATAACACGTACAAATGGGTCCAGGTTACTTATGCCAATGACACAGCGTGTAAAAATCATTTATTCAAAAACACGCACGCACCAAAGTCTACTCTAGTGTGTAAAATCAGGCATTTCAGTTGGACGCATCCCTCATGCCGTCAACGTCGTTTTACGGCACTGTTTGGAAAAGAGGCAATTTCGCACGCTCCACAAAGTTGGAACTCTTTCTGAAACCTGTTCGAAAGTTCAATTTTCAAAGCCTGTGGAGCGTGGATAAAGTGTCCCTTTTCCGAACAGTGCGACGAAACGACGTTGGTGTGTGCATAGAATTGGAATAATATATTTTACAGTCTAAGCGCTTTCTTTGGCGCATCTATAAACGGAGCTCTTGCTCGTGAAGGATATCTGCATGTGAAATGTATCCAACCTATATCTCTACTCATCTATTCTATGTGCTAGTTATTCTAAGGAACCCGAAGCAACTATCGCAATATAAAATACTCATTAAGGTGTAGGAGTGATATAATAGATGCGTCTGTGCAGCCTCACATTATCTACATACATATGCAAATGTCAGTAAGCATTTCACAAGATAGCGAAATTTTATTAGCGGCGCTTATAAATGCACGTGTAGCCATGCTGATGTAAGTATTCATACGTAATGCATGTACGCAATGCGCCAAAGCTAAGTTATGTCAAACAAAGTTTCGCACGTATTCCTTATTGCTGTGATGAGATTAATATTTACAGTTTGATAATGTTTAATCAATAATTGTTCCAAACATATTGCAACACGTTATGAAATATACATATTATGTATACATGTATGTGTATTATAACGTACTTGATACATCTATGGCACGTGACACGAGCACTGTGGAATCTCATTAAATGAATTACCATGGTAAATCGTATAAATACTTTATACGTATAATAACGAGAAGAGTGAGACGAAAAAATATCACCGACTCATCAGTTCTTGTTAATAATCATTACTGGCGTTAATTATTAATTTTTTATGTCGTTTATCACAACCAAATGTAGGCCGATCGTATAAATGCAAAGCGAATGCTTTTCAGCAAAAGATCCTATTGAAAATCTTTAATTCTTATTCTTGCTTTACGATAGTTGAAACCTTCATGTGACTACCATTTGACAAGTCGATTGTGATCGACTTACCTCAATTGCGGTCGATTTTTGTCGGTTTCCGATCGCTAGTCTTTCTTCATCTGTGTATAAACAGGATTGGGTTAAGGGGTTACGGGTAGTTAGTATTTTCAAAAAAATGAATTTTTTCTGCATTTTCTTGGCGTATGATGTCTCGAAAATATTACCTGTAAATTTCAAGTCAATCTGACAAATAGTTTTCGAGATATCCTACATTTATTTTTTTTCCGAAAACCCGAGGATTCAATTCTTTGAAGGCAATTGTTTAAACAATTTTTTTTTTTGTGCATTATTTTTTTTTAAATATGTTGGGCAATTTTAAACCAAAAGTTATTCCTACGAAATTTACCTTAAAGTCATAGTTTTTGAGTTATAATTTTTTTAAATTAAAAACTGCAATACTTGAAAATTTTTAAAAATTAATAACTCGAAAAGTTTTAACCTTAAATTAGTGAAAACACTTATTTTTTCCGGCTCTGACTACCCCTAACTCCTTAAACTGATGAGTAGATAGCGTTTGAATACCACTGTGGGCTGTGAACATCGTAAAATGACATCGTCGTAATTAACAGTTTCATGATAATGCGTAAACAATGACGTTTGCATGTGATAAGATAAAGTCGCAGTAGCAATTCCTGACCTGGTTAAGGAGGAATTGGCTGGACCGTCCGAATGAAAAGTTAAGGAAAGAGAAAAAACCATTCATAGAGGCTGAGCACACGCGAATAATACAAGCTACAATACCAACAATTTGAGAAAATATTTTAGAATCAATTAAAGTTCAAAGTGATTAAACTCTAGATTTAAAGAAAAACAACCGAGAAATCGTACAGCATAGCATCTTCATAACTCGCAAATGTAATTGTTCAAGAATATTTGTTCCACCGTCCTTACATATTTTTATTTTAAATAATTCTGGATAGAATCATTTGTAAAATATTTTTCAGGCGATCGCTGGGAATAACTATGGTGAAGAAAATAAGCTTAGAATCATTGGAATTGGATCAAAAATACCAGAGTTTAATTATTTTGCACCTTTTGATGATAAAACCTTCTTTTAAATTGTTGATGTTGTAGTTTTGGTTTATTTTTGCTCAGATTTATTCTTGTTACATTTTAGGGATGTAGTTCCATTAGTGATCACTATCATTGGCACATGCCAGTGACATTGATTTTTTGCACAATTTTCTATCTCTTCTTAACTTTTGATTTAGATTCCCCGGCCGATTCATTCTTAAGAGAATGCTGTAATCTGTCCTTACCAACCGAGTAAAATGTAACTTAATTCGACTATTGTCAGAATCTACGCATCGCTGTCGTAAAACTACCACAACTAGAGCAATTCTACCGGCAATGCCGTACAAATGTATACGAAATCTTTTCTTCTTCAGTAGGAATAATGCCAGAAAACGTATTCGTGTAATTAGCGATAATTCATACACAACAACACATTTCTTGGTGTTATCCTCGCATGGAAACAAAACTTTTTTGAATGCTGCAATTTGGCGTCAGTGCAGCATAGGCTTTGAGAATAGTCAAAATAAATGACATTCTACTCGATCGGCGAAGACTGACTAAAGCACCTCGTAAGCTGCTGATTTATATTTAATTTATTGCAAAAAGAAATGAGTATGGTTGCATCATATCGATATGTTGTAAATTCGCTGTAATTCTGACGAATATGAAATATGCGTGCAGATTTTCGTATCACGATAACGCCGGTTGAACAAAAATCTGCACCAGAATTTAATTTTACAAGTTTTTTCCAAAAATAGATCATGGCTTTGCACATACCGATAAATAGAGTCTAAGTTGTTACGAAGGAACGATTGCTCTGTCGATTTAGAGATCCTGCCTGTCAACTAGTGTTACATTGGCTGGTGACATGACCAATTGTTGAACTTATCAGTGCACCACTACTTCCATTTAGATTGCGTTTAAATTGAATTCTGTACTGACGCGGTGCCGGTGCCTACGTGCAGAAACGTGTGAAGCTAATAAAACGAAATCATGCATGACATGCTATTCCTTTTGACCTTGATTTTTCAGAAGGAACATCGAGATAATCTCCATTTGTTGGCTCATCGCTCTTGCGGGTTTTCAGATCGGAATAGTACTCGCGTGTATAGTCATGAAACATAACTAAAAGGGAGTCGAAAATAGAAACATATCTAAAAATATTGCGTTTTTATCATTCGATTTATGTATTGACATCTTGATTATTACGATTCCGCTAATTCAATTGGTATCAAGTACGTTAAACCATAACTTGCAGGTCAAATAGACGTGTAATAATACATTTTTGTAAATGTATTCATTCCCCACCTAAACGTAAATTTTCAGTTGTTATAAACTAAAACCATATTTTTTTATTTCTCGAATTTCTTGTCACAGACCTCGGTATGGTCCGACCAACTGTTGCTCTCTCTTTCTAATTACGGCTTCAGTTCGGTGCACAGACCACGCAGTTATCAGTACCAGAAGATTCCAAATTTTAGGCATTTCAAGATACAAGTCCACTCTGAGCAGGTCCAAGTTTCGCATCAGCCACGTGCTTAGAAATGAACAGAGAAGTTGTTCAGAGTAGATCACTGATCTAGAGATCAGTGGAGTGGACCCATAGTCGACCTCATGGTGCGCATCCAAGAAAACTATTGATCTGTCAGTGTACAGATCAGTGATGAAAATGGATTGTATATTGAATTATATAATAATCGGGTAATGCACTGAAAAAAATAATTATCCACATCTATTTGTCCGCGCAGTCTATCTCTATGTCTATGGGTATTACGTTGTACCTCATGTACTACTTCGTGCTCGTAACTCTTTCATAATTGCATGGTTGACCACTGCAGTAGATCATGCTCTGCCTCGCTTCGGTAAATTGTTTTTAACTACCGAAATACTTTGAATTTTAATGTAGGATTCACACAGAATATTTTTAACACTATAGGCTTTGAGAAGATTGAAAACAAACCGATTTTCAACAAAACCTACTTTGAAGTGGCCGTTTAATCGTATGTTTCCTCGATTTTTATACAGGTAAATCGAATGAAATTAGGTGAGGGGTGGTTGACACGTCCAGATTTCTTCTTGAAGCTGTTAACGGTGACTTTAAAAAAATAACAGCATCAAACGAAAAAATCACAATTGAACAGAAATTTAAAAAATATCAGAATTAATTTAATTTGGTTTTTACATTATGACAATCTTCCTTGATCCGCTATTTCCCTTTAATTCGGCGTATTTTCGTAAATAAGTACGCCAGGATACAAAGTGCAGAATAGTATATTGTGTTACTAGTGCGGAAAGTGAGCGATTTACGAAACATATGAAGTTTGCGGCGAAATCCGCAAAGGGTAGTGTTAAGTTCACACAAATTCGAGTTCAAAGTTGACATCACGAGTACTAGTGTAAACGCAGCATGAGGTGAGCGTTGTTATCTCACGAGTTAACAAGCGGCTTTAGGCTGACCGTTAGCCAGCTCTACAGCCATCCAGAACTTCCCGTTTTCACACCGCAGGTTCCCACTTCACGGAACAAAAAAATATTAATATCCAATTCGAATTTCGAACTACAAATTCAGATTTGTGATTCACGATTTCGAAGCCCTTGGATACCAAATTACATAAAAATATTACGATTTTTTTATTTTGATTCACGGTTTTGGATCCACCATTACAAATTTTGGAATTCTAGCCCAGGATCTGTTATCGGTGACTCAAAAAACCTTCGTCTACTAATTTCTACTAAAATTAGAATATACTTAGATTTTTTTCTACTATCTTAGATTCGCCATTTTGGATATAGCAAATCTGACCGCAGATTCATGATCATCAACCCCAGAAACCTTACGCTACCAATTTTAATTCGAATCCATTCATCCATTTTCAATATATCATCATTTTTATTTTACTCTTTTGAAAATTGTTATTTAAATAACTCAAGAAGTACTGAAGCGATCGAAGCCAAAATCTAATCAGTCCTAACTTTGGAAAAGCCCCATCGATTGATACCAAAATCATTGAAATCCGGTAACTGGTTCTCGCCAAACAAAAAAATAGATCACATACATACACATTACACATACACAGACGTCCATCCGAAAATGGCCGAAAATGATTCTCTAGATTTCGAAATGTTGAGATCTAGTGAAAACTCAACTTTTCATTTTCGGGGTTATTAGAGTAACTTCCTTTTTGCTCTGAAGACAGAGGTACGGGAAGTTAAAAATTACCCATCCGTACGTGTGACGCACGTTATTTTTTCCAACACCCGTTAAGGAAAGTTTCATTTGAGAAGTAGACATCTAATTATGTTCAATAAAATAGTGCATCGATACCCTGAAAATACTATTGAAGTACTGCTCGTACAGTAGCAAACTTTTGTACCGGATTCACCACTAATTGCAGAATCTACGTTTACATGTAACAGACTTACTTATGTGCAGAGCCACGTACTGTGAAGCAAAACTCAAACAAAGTAATATCACCTCAACCTCAATTTTCAAATTGATAGTGCAAGCGTGGACAGAGTACAAAAATTAGAAATGCATACGAACGAAAGACGTGAACAGCAAAAGAAAGATGGGAATACCGAAATACTGCATAAAAGTTCATCGTTCTGTCTTGGAGCAGTGCAGAGGTCCGAAATTAGCAGCATTGTTTTGATATTTACATCTTGGTGAAATAACAAATTTTGCCACATCAGTAAGAGGAGAGTTACGTTCGTAGAAAACGTGACGATCGTGCAGATTGCCAGAGTTTGCTTGCTTAAATTTTTTTTAAAATAACCCAACACCAATAATCCGAATGGAAACGCGGTTTTAAAATAAGATACAACGATTCAAAAGATACATCGTGTGATATATAATGCCGATAAACATCGTGTAATGGAATGCAAGAGAAAAGACGGCAATCATGATTATTAACAATGCAAAAGGATGAGGCAATGAAGTAATGACGTCGTAGGTGACTTATAGCCCATTTATCCGGATTAGGCGGATCTATATCATGATATAAAAAATTAACGTAGGTCCAAAGATTAATATTCAGATACTTATTTCATTACCATCAACAGCACGCTGCGCAGGGTGTTTTTTCTTGCAGAAAAGACTCGTCAAAGCGTTGGTTGGTGCATACATTTTAACCCGAGTATTACTACGAGAGGACTGTACGGTAAATTTTTAAGATCTATTACCGTTCTAAAAAGTATACTTTAGTCGATCTGAAATCGCAAGAAACAAATGTTTTGTCTGACAAGAAGCAAGCTCATTTTTTAGAAAAAATTGGCGAGAATCGAATCAAAATAATCAAAGTATAATGAATTATTGTGTAAAATCGGAGAAATCTATCGAATTTGATTAGACACAATTGTAGATACACGTAGCATTTTTTTTCTATAATATGGGATTTAGGAAAAGAAATGTGTATTCATTTTTATCAATATTTTTTTTTCCAGAGTTATGTTAATACCGATTTCAAAAGTTCAATTGGAACTTTTTGAAAATTCATAACTAGCTAACGAATTAATGCAAGAACCTGAAAAAATCGCAAACTCTCCTTGGGTAGGGGGGATGATTGAAAAAAATTGACAGAATAACCAATTTAACAATTTCAAATCGTCGAATTTTAAAAATAATACTCTATTCAGTTAATTGCAAACTCGAACTCTCTCAGTATCGAAAAGCATTGAATGGCAGCAAACTGACCTCTGAGTCCAATCTGGATCGCATATTATATCAATTGGTTTGATATTTTACATACAATGTATGAATATACGTGATAATTTAAAGTTAAACATATGTTTATATTTATTTTGAAATTCTCAATTATAAATGTATTTGAAGTTTCAACTCCAAGGCCATGGTCATACTTAAACATAATTTAATTATGTACAACATAGGACACATTGAAATCGATTAACATCGTTTGCTATTTATTTTTCTACTCATTACTGACGAAGCATTAGATGATATATACTGATATTACAGGTATCGCACTTTTCCAGTAGAGACACTTAAATATAGATGCCTGAAACCAACTTATCATATGACGTACATTTCGTATCTGCTATTGTTTAGTATCACGTAAAACTGCAACACATTTAACAAATTAGGCTGACTTGGAAAGAAGTTTTGACTTGATTTGGATATTAGAGGATATACGGGTGAATAACATGAATCGTTTTTAATGAGAAAATGCTTACCGTAGGGTAAATTTATTTTCAAGTTTATACACAACGTACTACAGGAAATCACATTTCTTTGAAAACTATGTTAAATTTGAAATAATTGAAAATATAGCATGTAGAAATAAACTATGAATAATATTACCACAAGTACTTAACCGACGGTGTCTATAAGTTACAAAAATTAACTCAATAATCTTTAGCTTTGATCCATAATATTAGTTTCGCTCATGGAACTTCCTGTACAGTCCTTTTGTATCACCTCGAATAGCGGCTGCAGTTCTGAATTTGCCTTTATTTGAACCACGAACTCGCTCAGAGGGGGATTTTTATCTGAAATCGTGAAATATGAAACATATTATCCCTGACATAATTCCGTCCAAAATTTTGATGGCAGTACAGACAGCTGCATCAGATCTTGAAGATCCGAAATTTTCATAGGGGAAATTTAAGAGAACACTTTGAAGTTGAATGCTTCAGAAAAGTTCTGAATATGGAGGAATTTTTTTTTTATGCATATCCATTATTAATATTAAAACTGGACAGTACAATTTGACCTATACAAAATGTTCTAAAATTTTCCGGATTCTTTCATGTCAAACAAATTTCCAATACTCTCAATTTTATCCATCGTCAAAATTTACCCAGGGATACTCATATTCAACTTCTTCAGTCAAAATAACTACTTACCACCATCGGGTATTGTGTATAGCGCGGCAACTGCTCTCAATGCAGACCGCTTCAATTCGTCCTGTTTTTCGTACTCCTGCTTCACAGAGTTAGCTTTGACCTTCATAGTGCAAGTAGTTTTCAAGGGATCAACTAATCTTTCTAGCCCTAAAGTGGTAAAGAATAAAAAGTTGAACTTATTTTAGTTAGATTAAAAAAATATGGGGACAGTGCATAAAATAAACATATTTCTCTGAGCCAAAAAAATTTGACGCTTTAGGAAATCAATTACATAGGGTCATTTGTTGGTTGCAGAACACAAGTGTGATGGACGTGCAACCGCACTAGTAGTTCTCTCTGTCCCTAGAGGGATAGCGTTCAGCAAACAATAAATAACACTGTAGATATACTGCAGCTCCCGTTCAGGTTTCAGATATAAATGTCAAATGTAAGATGAATGGTGAGGGACAAAAGAAAGACAAACATTATGTTGTGCATCCACCCTAAAATGGATTCCATGGTTAAAAAGGTCACATTTTTTCACATCAAAAACGCTTCACATATTTTTCCACAAAATCAGTCTATTCAGAGTTAAAAAATTAATCAATATCTTTCTCCCGAATCATAAGGTATCATAGTATGTATTACAAGATATCAAAATTACAAAATAATTGGAATTTAGACCTCGCATCGTTAATGGATAATTTTTAGACCTGCCCACAAGTTCTAACCACACAGTGACTGCGAAATAGTATATTGTGCCACAAGTTCAGAAAGAAGGCGATTTTCAATGAGTGTGAAATTTACAGCATGAGCCACACGAGTACTAGTGTGAATGTAGAACAAATCAAAGCAAGCGCTATAACTACATTAGTAGAATATCACTTATCCGCAAGTGTGACACACGCTTCTTTTCCCAATACCTGTGAAAGAAAGTTTCATTTGAGAAGCAACAAAGGCGCCACTGATAGCGCATAAGATTGTGGTTAGGTAACTTACGCTCAATGAGACAGTGCATAAAATTGTATTGTTCGAAAGTGCGCATGCACCAAAGAAAGCCCTAGTATGTAAAACATGGCATTTCGACTGTGTGCATGCGTCAGCGTTGTTTTACCGCATTATCCAGAAATGTGGCACTTTGCGCATGCTTTGGATGCTTTGAAAAACGAATTTTCTGAACAAGGGTTAGAAAAAATTTGTTACTTACTCTGTAAGACAGCAGTAGGGCACAACTGAGCGAGCCGTGCAGTCATGAGATAGGTCAGCATCTTGATGTCGTAGTGATCTCTCAGACCATTTTCAACGTGATTCAAGAATTCAAAGACGTCAAGTCGATCTAGACACGAATCGAGCAGTGTGTACATGCATTCGAATGCTGCCTTCCTCAAGTCTAAGCCATCATCTACAGTGTGCTTGAAAGGCCCCATCTCAACTTGTCTTATCAACTCTTTCTGAATTGAATAGAAAAGCATTATTGGATTATCAATATCTCTAAATATTGAATTAGTAATTATAGATCAAAAAGGATATGCCTATCTGGTATAATAGAGTCTCTGATCAAAAATTAAAGCATCAGAGAATAACAGCTACGAGAAGCCCCAGACAAAATATTATTACCTATATACAGAATTAATCCTGCCGAGAGATTTTTACACATGTCTATACCATGATCAGGTTTGTTCATCAGAACATACGTTAGTTGCTCTTTTTAGTTTGCAGTTAAATATTTTCGGATATGAATATGAACGAAAATTGACAATAAAAGTTTCAGTCAACTTATTATTTTGTTATTTATAAGACGCATGAAGTTTTGAGTTTTTTGTCTAAAATAATATTTCACTATGTAATTTCAGCTGAATAGATTAATAAGCACTTCTGTGTTACAGACAGTTTACGTAAATTTTCGATAAAGACTTCATTTTAATCTTACTTTGACTTTTGTTTCGGCGTAAAGTTGGGGCAACACCATTTCAAGAAGATCACGAATCAGACTAGGCTTGTTGTGAGCTGCAGAGTTGAATGCTACAAGGGCTACTCTTCGAACATTCAAGTCTGGATCCTCTAATGCAACCAGGAAATGTCCCATGCATTGCTTCAGCATCGGGTCGATTTGCTGAGGCTGTTGGATAACAAAAATTGTAGTAATGTAATACGGTGTTTACAGTCCTAATAAGTACCTGATCCGAAATGGTAAATTTAACAGCAGTGACTGTCGTAGTTCGCATTAAAGCTGATGGCGATTTCAAAGATTCCTGTAATCTTGGTAACAGAGTGGCAGGGTCTATGAGAGTGAGTTTTCCGAGACACTCAGCTACTACATTGCGAGTTCCTTCCTCTGTACACTCGCAATGTCTATAGAGCAGCAACCAGATTGATGGCACAAAATTTTGAAGGTGAGATACACCAGACGGGCTCGCAGACTGACTTGTGATGATCTGTAGCAAAGCAGGGAATGAGGTTAGTTTAAATGTTGTTACATTGTAATATGAAATAGAAGTTTACGAATTTTTAAATATGTATTTTAAGTATGCTCGGCACTTGCGGCATAACAATATACTTTTCTATCCCAACCAGAGACATGATTCCCGATTACCCATTTTCAGGCTTTCGCTACTTTGCAACGTTAACTCTAATTGGCTTGACATTCATAATTCTTCGCTGCATTTTGTTTCATGTCAATCTCGGAGATTCTTTAGATTTAACCAATGAATTTCGTTTTGTTATTTGTATTTCTTCTTTTTATTTTTATTTCTATTCGCCTTTTTTTGTTACCTACTTATATTTCCCATACTGCCTTGTTGCAATGTACCTTTCTGTTAATAGTTATGTATGTTAAACGGGTACTACCCGTTAGTATATAAATAAATAAATAAATAAATAAATAAATAAATAAATAAATAAATGTATTTAAAATATGTACCTCTTTCAAGGAGTGCAACAGGAGATACTGACGTTTGGGTTGCGCCTCAATCTCTTGGAGGATGAATGGAAGATATTCTGGAAGATTCCCAATAGCTATGTTGCCTAATGTGTAGCTAGCAGCTGATTTGACTTCTTCAGAATGCGATGAGAATGAATTCAGAATAACGTGCTTGAGTGAATTGATTCCACTCAGGTCCCTATAACAGTATTATTCAACAATGTCTATGTTATTGATAGTTTGACCTTATTGTAAGCAGAGAATCTGATTTCACTAATGCCTTTTCAGATACTTAAGTGTACTGTCAATGGATCTAGAAGAGACGATATTTCTTCCAGTATCTTTCATCGAACGCAAGTCTCACACATTTTAAATGTGATTGAAACATGAGTCTCAGAAAATGTAATCGGAAAATGAAAAGACTTTGTTTCATCTGTATATAAACTTGAAAATTTGAAATGATTTTGATCTTCAAATTTATTCTTTTATGCCACAGGAATTGAGCGATTAGCAAATTGAATGTCAGTCAGTCAAAGCATTTCATATTCATATTTAGGTAAACTCTGAATTAATTTAAACATACACATGTCTGCCTATTTCTCCGATAACCAGCAATGCAAAGATGTGTTGCGAGTCACTGTGTGGATTTTGAACATCTTTCAAAAATTGTTCAACAACTCCTTGAGCCTCTTGATGCCACGTGACGGTCAAGGCTGCGGCACACTTTGCCAGAGAATGATATGCTTGCTTGTGCAACACTGAAGTCTGAGGTTGGCTAACCAGCGCTATGAGCATTGACAATAGTTCTCTGTAGCCCAGACCCGGGATACGTGCCTGAACCAGAGCTTGGAAGAATTCCAGCATGGAATTTAACGCCGCACCTGTATTGACCCACAATATTTATTCATAAGTGATACTCCGTGAGATATGTAAAGTTAATTTTACCTTGGAGAAGCGGAGATTTAACCAATCCAAGTATTTCTGGAAGAATATTATCTGACACCCTTGTCAGAGCAACAGGATGCAGTTTAGCAATGGAAGTAAGGAGAGTAAGTGTCAATTGCGCTATATGCAGGTCAGCTTCGTTTAGCAACGGAGGCAATTCGGCTGTAACCTGGTGAGAGATTGTGGAAATTAGTTGTTGCAGTATTCAAACCTCACTCAAGATGACAATGAAAGACAAGTTTATTTATAGCAATTAATTGGGAATTTCGACTTACCTTATCCAGGAGGTCCGTATGCATGGCAGCACTATAATTACGTACTAAGGTATCCAGAAGAGATAAGGAGCACAACTTCAGCGCTCGCTGGTTTTTCCTCAAAAATGAACCAAGAATTGGGATTGCTTCCTCCTGTTACACCAATAAATAAACCGAATATCAAGGGGGTATAACTATTTGAGTAGATGGCTGATAACATTTTGGAAAATGTGTATCTCGAGAACCATTTATTGAACTTAATTCGGGAGTGTTTTATTTAAAAGTATGTAGTTCGAGCTTCATTTTCATATTGTTTTTACTGGAATCAATTAATAGGAAGTATTGTTATTGACAATAACATTGACTTTGCCGCCCTGTAAAGGTTCTACGATGCTACAATATCTCAAAAACGATGCAACAGATTTACTTTAAATTAGCAGATATTCTTGGATAGTTTATCCTCTTTCCAGGATCCAAAATTTTCTTTTTGTTCAGCAAAATTGCGACCGTTTGAAGTTTTAATTAGATTTTTCCTTCAAAAGTAACGATTTTTTTATTCAGTTAACTAAAAATTTAATAATTTAAAAATCTTAAAATTGTCGCGAACAGGATAAAGCGTTAAAAAATATTGACTCCAAGCTTGAAGCAAATGGGTTGGACTATTTTTAATGTATACTGAGCACCACAAAAAATTTTAGCCAGCAAAATGATCAACATTATCTGTAGTAGTATCATAGTATGTAGCTTAATCTACATACTTTTAAATAAAATAAACCCCAATCAAATTGAACGATTGATTGTCAATATATAGATTCCAAAAATTTATCTACTTTCTCGCCCATTTACTCATATAAATCAGAAATTTTTAGTGTAGTGTAATGACTCGTAAAATATCTTAATTGAAATTACCATCACAATTTACATCGGAGATAGAATTAATTTACATTTTCGCCTTAAAAAATTTAGTAAATTTTGATACACATAAATGTACATAGAGTGATTCAAGTTTTGCTTGAACCATATATTATTGATCTTTAAACGGAAATCAATTGAATGGGAGTACAAAATGGAGTAATGACTATTTAAAGGGACCAAAAAACTTACAATAATTGGCTTGAGGTCTACTCTCAGTGGTGACGCAGCAACACAAGTTAGTGCTTTGACTGTTGTAAGACGTGTAATTTCATTGCGCAGTCTATCGAGAAAAATGGGCAAGCACACAGGTAATTCTTGATGAAGAAAATCGCCAAGATGTGCCACAATTTGCCCCATACACGCTATGGCACGCTCTTTCACTTCTTGGTCTATATCTGATGTCCTGAGTCGAATCAGTGTAGAGAGATACAACTCACGAGAAATTGCTGCAAACTCAGGATTGCATGGTTTACCTTTAAAATCGAAACAAGAAAATTGAGTAGAACCCATAACAGAATTAAATGAAACAGTTCACAATGAAAACAATTCATGGTAATCGGTTTAAAATGAATCAAAGATGTTTTTACTTGCTTTTCTAGTCAAATACCAATAGAATCACACGCTTTGAAGTTATTATCTTTGGTAGTCAAACCCGCAATTAAGATTCAAGACTTACCATGGGGCCTAATGACCTGCACCAACTGCTGCAACACCAGCAAAGCTTCAGCTGTAATTTTGTAGAAAGAGTCGCTTACAGCTGCTATTATAGGTGGTGCCAAAACTGCCATGTGAGCATGGAAAACTTCAGCGTGGTGAGTTACCAGTAGAGTATGAATAAATGCTAAGGTGTCAATTTTCATGTTCGACGAAGAATTTTTATCGCCAAGAGAGTATTGTATACCAGGAATAAGCGCAGGGATTTGATTCGTCAGAGCGCCAGGCAAGACTAATACAAGTTCTTTGAGTAAGGAAAAACAATCTTGTCGAGTTTTAATGCTTTTCTCTTTCATCTGCCGGTGAACGGCTTTAACTATCAGTGGCACCTGCTGTTGAAGCAGTGAAAGCGGCCCTTCTTCCTCTTCCATAGAATCAGGATCAAGCGGTAGGCCAGTTGTTGGCCTTGTTTGCCTCAATAATGCTATGTAGGCATGAAAGATGTCGGACTTGACATTTTCCTCTCGTTCTGAAATACAGATCTGAGCTTTACTTTCACATTTGATATGGCTCTGAATTATTTGGAATGAAGTATAATATAACCATGATACATTCACTTAATTCGCAGCTATTACGTTACTCCAGAACATTATGTTGATTAAAAATTATGTGCACTGACAGAATTTGAGTGTTCACGGCATATTAAATTTCCTGACATTTCTGGCAAAAATATTGATTTTGTCCCAAGGCTCATTTTAACTACCCTTACCAAAGAAACTTACTTTTTTCATGCAAATACATTGAACTATACGCATAATATTATTGTGCCAAGTTGAAATAGTCGATCGTTCTCAATGACTTTACATTTCAATGAACATTTGATATTCTTGCATGAAGATAATCCGCGGTATATATTTATTGTGAAAAAAGAAAAGCATGTGTAGCATTGAACAGTGTGAAGTGGTTTTAGTACTTGGTTATTGAGTAAATTTTACGTTTTATATCAAACTAACAAAAGCCTAAGTTCTATCTATATCATACGTACTTCTTTGTATGTATTTGCTTTATACAGATGTATATGATGGTTAGAATATTTGCCTCAGAGCGGGATTAATGGAAAAATCAGAAAAATTCTACTAACTGTACCCTGAATTCCTGACATTTCAGTCATCTTACCAGATTTTGTTAAATTTCTTGACATTTCCCAATACCAGACACTTTGACAGAGTATTTGATGGGTGAGAGAAGTTGCAAAGTAGAAGGGAAATATATTCAGTTAAAATGTATTGTAAACAAAGTTAACACACCTTTGAATCTGGTGATAAGCGCTGGGGAAACAACTTTGTATAATTCAGGGAGCAATTCACGTCTGGTCGAAACAACAGCCTCCAGACACTTTGCTGCCGCTCTGCGTACCTTCCAACTCATATCATCATCGTCTGAGTACTCATCTTCTGCATCTTCTTCTCCATCCTCCTCAGTTTCCATAACTACCCAATCTCCATCTGATTGTTCACTCAGGTCATCGTCATAATTATAATTTGGATCGTATGTTATATAAGACAAACAAATCTCGATGATCTGAAATTATTTTTCAAGTTTTAAGAAAGCTGAGTTAACCACTTTGCAGTCATTTCATTAATTACAGTGTTTATAGTCATGACATTGAATGTTTTATAGCGTCTTCAACGTGATGACAAATCAGCTGAATCTAAAATGAATGTCTGTTCTTTTTCAGAACAAAAAACTTACTTTTTCCTATCTTTTTCAGTAAAATATTTATGATATCAGGCTATTTTGTATACATAAAACGAAAGTTACGTTTCTTTGATTCCCATTGTCATTTCGAAATGGTATTAATCATCATTCTTTCCTGTTACCATTCTTGAAATTAATCAAAAACTGTATAAGCATGAAAACAGTTTAAGCATTTTGCCTATCATATTTGAACTACAATAGGTCATAAAACTCTAAAGTTTTGCGTAAAAACTACAGACTTGAACTGGTCATGTGTGTCACAAATTAGTTGATGCTATATGTATTATTTATTTGTGAAGTCAAAGATTGTCACTAATGTCAGGAGCCAATAATCATAGATATTTACCATGATGTTAGCAGTCAAATTAAATTATTATTAAATTCCACTCGAAAACACAATGATGAATTTCTAATGATTATTTACTCTTAATAAAATTATAATTACCTATATTTTACTAACGCAATATGGACGTTTTCGACATTTATTTTTAGCACATCATTTTTTAACAGTCCAACATAATATATGCCTAAAATATTTGCTCGAAGTGATTAATTGCGCTCAAGAAAGAAGGTAACCCGCAGCGCAGGACACAGGGTCGATCACTTAAACCAAATATTTTCTGTACATATATATCGACGGTCAATGGTGATATCGAATAGAAAAAAGAACTATAATACCTTGTTTATGTGGGGAGTAATCTCCTTTGGACAGCGATATACAAATGATTCAAATGCCTGGAGACAGTACTCTCTTAGTTCATCGTCATCCTCGTTACTGTACCGTACAATAAATGGCATCACTCTTTCAATTTGTTCTCCAAATCTGTGACCGGCTTGGCGGCTGTAACAATGTAAATATGTTGAAACATGGGAATTGTGTTGTACATTAAATCTTTACCAAAATACACAGTAGGAAAATGTATACTCTAGAATAGTGAAAATGTACTAACCAGATTGAGGCAATGCATTGTATGTAAGTTCGGATAACATTCTTAACTTTTTGAGACTTGAGTCCATCCAAAAGATGGTCCAAAAGTTTGTTATACAAATGATTGTTGCTCGATGTGACAAGGTGACTGAGAGCTACAATAGTACGCTTTCTTACAGCCTGTCGTGGAGAAGATAGCTGTGGTAACAGAGCTTCTAAGATTGTCGGATGAAAGGTTATTAGGAGAGCTCCGAATCGCGATAGCAAATCTGCAAGGATGTCAAGAGCCTCAAGTTGCACGGGTACATCTTCTTGCTGGAATAGAGTTAGAAATATTAAGCGGAAAATATTTCGAAGAGACAATATTTCTGAACTCGGGCTAGTCGAATCACTATTTCAATAATATTTTCACTGTTATTTACCTTTTCAATAGCGCTGCTGAGGCGACCTGTGATCCTTTTGCAAACATTAGCTGCGAGTGCACTCGATCCTAACGGCAGCTCGGAAATAACGGTTTTTAAACCTATACTCGATATATCCCTGAGTTGTTCTTTATCAGATAACATATTGCCACAAAGAGCGTCGACAATTGTCTCCACCTGATATTCCTTCACTTTGTTCACCAAAGGTCCCAGACTAAAAGTAAAGAAAATCCGAATTTCTACAAGATTCCCATCATTAAGAAAATCGGTGGTTTTGACTTGATTCAATTTTAGTGTCGCTTTATTTTCTCATTCATACGTGATCATGTCAAATTTTTATCAAGCTGTGTTGAAATTCAACTGTTGTATTTAGAATATCAATTTTGGTTCTTCCGTTATTTTGGTTGTAACGTATAGTAGTTTTATTTGGATTGAGGTCGATTGCGTGAAAAGGATTTCAATTCAGCCCACGTCTGATATTATCAAAGACATACCATTTAACTGCAAGGTTTTGCACTTCTCCATTTTTATCCTCCAACAATCTGAGAAGCATTTTGACAACTTTTCGTTCTGAATCATCATCAAGTTTTATGCTGTCTTTTTGTAATTCAGTCATTAGATCGTTTGTTGCCATAAATCTAAAGTCCTTGTCGCTGGATGTCATCTAAAACAAAAATTGATATAGACCTATATATTTCACAATAAGATGATTCAATATTAATTGACCCAATGAGGAACCAACTGATGGTTTGACATATTACGGTTTCAAATGTGTTTTGTACACAGAATGATCTAAGCAGTTCCAGAGAAATACATTTAATTATGTGAAGTGCCTTATTAGGTATAAGACCCTAAATGGATAATGTAAGAAAGTCATCAGGATTTTTAAATCTGAACAGACATCAAATCTGCATTGTATACATATCTTGTCCTGTACACTAATAGAGTCAAGTAAATGAATTGTCAAATTAATTATGGATGACAAAACATTTTGACTGGTTAAAGTTCACTGTTTTCGTGAAGAATGTTTTCCACTATGGCTTTTCCAAACTAATGTTTGAAAAATTTGACTAAAAGCGCTCGCCTATAATGGCCGATGATTGAGTTTTAATAAAGACATAGTATACTGGTTTAAACTTCAAGAATCTAATTAAAATATCGAGTTTCCAACAAATTTCATGTTTTTACAATTCCATTGTCCAAGGAAATGAAATTTAATTACAAAAAATTACCTTCGGGTACTTGATGTTAGAATTAAGTTCAAGTAGCTGCTATTCTTACAGCAAGGTTCGCAGGGAACTATTTATCCGATTTCAAAGCATAAGATGAAGATAAAATAACTTCAACCATACAACCCGTGGTTAGTTGCGAACCTTTCTGTATCAATAACAGCTATTCGAAGGCAACTTAAAAATGAAGTGTAAAAGTTGACCAATACTCTTAAACGTATCATGAGCGCTTTTTGCTTATTATTCAATGATTGTGTTTATTCAGTACAGAAACAGATAAAATTTAATTCTGAAATGATTGAATTGGATTTTAAAGATATTTTTCGAAATTATTGACTCATAAGGTATTGTTCCTCTTTGTTTTGGAAAACTTGATATAGACTTAGAGTGACATGCTTAAACGGGAAGTTTGATGTCTACTGTCGACGTGATGGAATAATTTATTAATGATAAAAGACGAAACTGATTCCACGAATTGCTCTGATAGTCTAAAAACAATAAATTTCAATGACTGTAGGAAACGAAGTAATAGGTTAAGTAACATCGACTTTTATCTCCATTGCATGACAAGTTGATTTGGTTACGGGAGAATTATCGCATAAATTGCAAAAAAAGTAGTTTATTATTTGTATAAGTATATTTATTTATGTATCACCTTTTCCAGCAAATTTGCTATTTGATACGAAACGCTAGCCATGGTAATGGGTAAAAATGTCCACAGCCGGCCGAATTATTGTTTATATCGCGGCACGGTACCGATAATGAAATGCAAGTATTGAAATAGTCAACTCGTGTGTTAAACCGTGCCGTCAAGACACAAGATTTATATTACTCTTTACTTTCCGTGGCGAGTAAAAAATCACCATAAAAAATATTTCTATTGAGATACCACGGTAGGCAACATTTCCACCCTCTGCTATACTGAACCCTCTGTACGAAGTACTTTGAAGTGCCGAAATTTGACGGTTAATACCACAGACGTAGGAAATGTTAATACTAAATACGTGTTCTAAATCTCATCAGACAGAACGTTACAGTAAATAGATGGTCAGCTCTAGAGTGATTTTTTTATGAGGCACCGAAGGGGTTGACCATAGACTTGTTTTTGACTGAGATAAGACAGACTTTTCCAGTTGTGCTCTTTTTCTAATTACGGCTTCAGCTCGGTGCATAGACCGCGCAGTTTATCTCTATTAAATCTACCATGGTGTCCTATAAAAGATCTATAACAAATTTAAGTATATACATACATTTTCAAAACATTTTCAGGTTATTCAGAAAAATTAAAAAAAGAATATAGCAGGATAGAAGAAAAATTCAAGGATAGTTTCAAAGACTTTTGAAGGACAAGCAAAATTCAAGGACATTTCCAGGACCAATGGATCCCATGTATGGTTTAAATATAGCTGACGCAACGGTCAGAGTTCGTAAGTTGACTTGGCCGCAGTTGAAGTTTTCGAACGCTCTCGTTGGCGGACCGCTCGACCGAGTAGACATTACGAACGCACCCTATATGGTACATACATACAAGGGGTGCGTTCCGAAATTAGCTGCCAGTGCTGTCAACCATATTTTATCTCCTTTGCACTGCCGAGTTTGTGACTAGCTCTGCCTCTGTCTTGAGAAGTTTTCAGCGCTACCAGCTAGTTTCGGAACGCACCCATGAAATGCGCACTAATAGCAATATCTCTAATTTTCCGTGGCTAAATGGCGGAGCATCGGTCACTGATGTGCATTCATTGAGTATCTCTATGTATGCATCGCCGTCGGCTTACCGACTGATACCGATGTATCATGGAAATTAGTTCCAGAAACCTATTTCGTGTCTGAGGGCGCTACTAAATGAGGAACACAAGCAACGCGAGTGTGCACTCTCTCAGGCTCTTCACTGCTTAAATCGTGGTCCATCCCTACCGCGCCGTCCAAAACCGGTGGAGCTTTGCTTTTTGTACCAGACTGCCAGCATGCCAGACGTTACTGGAGTCCCAGATATGTAGTGGAAAATAGTTGAAAATTCGTAAGGTGGTCGTGCAGGTTAAGATTGTGGTTTAGTCGATGAGGCTAGTATGAGGCTAGATTTTTTCAAAGTTGCGATTGTGTAGTAGTAACTAGTACCCGGTGGCACGTGCCCTGCATGGATTGGCTGCTGTCATCAAGAAATTCGTCATAACGTATAACGTAAAAACTAAAGTTATTTTCAAAGGTACCTTACTTGTTCTAATAGACTATTCTTGGTATATTAGCAATTTGATGTAGAATTGAAGGTTAATTGGGATGTTCACTAGTATTTGAAAATATTCTTATTTTCTCACGCTAAATTTTTTCAGTTACTTCTCAATTACTTCATGTGAATGTTATTTTTATAAATAATAAGCTAACGAAGTATGCGGACATTAATAAATGTATGTTTTCTTTTTCTCATATACTTCATTCCATGTTATCGCAGA
Organism: Diprion similis; assembly: GCF_021155765.1. Taxonomy (NCBI): domain Eukaryota; kingdom Metazoa; phylum Arthropoda; class Insecta; order Hymenoptera; family Diprionidae; genus Diprion; species Diprion similis. The sequence continues at coordinate 9,479,252 of NC_060112.1, read as the reverse complement.
ATGGCTCTATAATGTCCCAAAGAATAAAAGGAAATTATTGTTTTCTCAAATCTTGATAAGTTTAATTAAATCAGGTACTTTCCTTATACCTAAACAATTACTAAATTTATTTGTAGACGTGTCTCAAGACTACATATTGCAAAGTGTGATAACTAATGCTCATACATCTTCGTTCTGTTAATTTTCGATTCAGAATAATGTGCTACTAAACATTTTTAATTGAATTGCTTTTAATTTGTGATATATCAGATTTTTGCTGTCAATGCAATTGAAGTTGCTTAGATAAAGAAATAATCTTCATGAGAAACTCGCTTATTTTTTCTAGATAATTTTCATGTAATTAATATTTCCGTTACTTTGAAGCAATCGCCGAAGACAGATCTTAGGTATTTAGCCGAATCATTACTAATGATAAGGTTTTATGATTTACAGATGTGGGTTTTCATACTTTGGTACTCATTCGTATTATGTTTTAATCAAATTGCTGCGGATAAACAAATCAATAAATATGTAACAACGTTAATCGATGCCAAGTGGAAAGAGACTCCTCTTATGCTAGAGGTAGCTGAGTATCTCAGCGACGAAAGTCATGACTACTTCTGGGGATTTGTCGATGAAATATCGAGCAGTTCATATTTGCTGCCACCAAATGGTGAGTTGTTTTAATTATAACTTTAACTACATGTTAAATTTATTATCAAATACAATTCTAACATTTCTATATTATAGAACAACATGACATAATGGTTGTGAATAGTAAAATTCCAAAATTACATATTCACTGTAATTAAAGACAACTACTCAGTTATCAGCAAATTGATGAACATCCGTAACTTGGTTTCTCGCAAAGAACACCCAAAATTTCTCTACTTGTACAAATTATTTAATTATCTGATTAACTTTTTGCATATTCCTTTATAGTTTAGCCTCCACGTTTCTTGTCATTTTCCTGAGAAGGAACCGTAATATCATGACTATCCCTCAAACTGGAAGCAACCTGGGTGTTAAATCTGTTACTGCAAAAATACTGAAATTTACAATTCAAATATCTTCATCATGTTAATTTATAGCCATGGAAAGAGATGCTTACAATGTCGCTATCGCAGCAACGAAAAAGTTCTTAACTCCAGCTGAAATAGCTGTACTTAAACTTGGACTCTCCCTGAGAACATATTCATCACGAGTTGAGATGTTCAGCCAAATGGCAGAGAATAAAAACATTTCGCATCTGGGGTGCAGTGTCGCAATGGACATTGGTGGAAAACTTACTTGTTCATTAAAAGATTTGGAAGAACTAATTGATAAGGTAGAAATATAATCATCAATTAGCAGCCCAGTGAACTTGACATTTCTTCATGATCAAAAGTGTACTTTCACAGTGAGATTTGTTTGAGAATCTGATATCACACTCTTGGAAGATATTGTTTGAATTCCTCTTTTGTTGGTTTTCTTCTGACATTGCCTGATGTGTATCTTGGAATTCACCCCTCACTAAATTATTCAACATGTGTGTTTTGCAGCAGGCAGAAGTAGAAATAGATACTTACAGTGTGGATCATCATTATCCTGGTGGTGAACAATCTGATAAGACTGTGATTCTTTATGGTCAAATGGGAACACCGGAATTCAGTGAATTCCATAGTACATTGAAATCTTTGGCCGAACAAAAAAAGATTGATTATGTTTTGCGCCACTATGTAAAAGTAAGAGAAAATTAAATTAAGGTTGTCTCAATTTCTGCTAAATTTATTTATTGAACATTATTAATTTTAGAATCGATCAGAAAAGAAGTTACGACTGTCAGGATATGGGGTCGAACTCCAAATGAAATCTACAGAATACAAGGCGACCGATGACTCTGACATTAAAGACAATTCAGACAAAGAGGCTGATTCGACAAGTGATGGAAGTGAAGAAATTGATGGGCTTAATTTTGGGATTTTAAAGTATGAACTGATTCCATCTCAAAACACAATGAAAAATTTAAATCACTTAGCAAATACATATACCATTCAGTTGATAATTCAAGTTGAATCGTGTTTTTAGATTTCTATTAAAAATGCCTTCCATGTACTGTAACGATATTTCAAAGTCCTCTTTTTCCTTATCAAGTTTGTCATTGGTGAATTTTTTAAGTGCTCATAACTTCTGCCAATTATAATAATATGTTTTTCGAAATTTTCGACGATTGCTCCGAATAAAATTAGCAAGTCTACCAAAAGATGCAATTGCTGAGAAACGTAGATGTTTGAAGAATCTTAAAAACATTTATTCTTTACATTATCCAGAAAATGGCATAATCAATCCCCACATGGTGTAAATCATTAGACCTACCAGTCCGAGCGATTTATTTGTGAAATGAAATTAGCCTATGATTTATTACATGCCTGGTGTTTTGATTTCGATATTTTTATTTACGGCGCTGTCCACCATATATGAATAAATAGAATCTAATATTCGTGTACCATCAGGACAATTTTTTTCGCTGCAAAATAATTGAAAATTCTGTCACACATCGGGCTATGGCACTTTTTGACACTATTGGCACAACGAAAATTACAGGTAATATTGTATGACCAAGAGTAATTAATTAATATGATACATTTTATGCAGGAATTTATACCCAGACAAGCAGGGCGAACTGGATAAGTTACAGACGCATTTACTGGAGAATAGTCATGAGATCGGAGCATTAAAAGTATGGCAATTTCAAGATTTAAGTCATCAAGCTGCTGAAAGAATTATGAAGTCACCCGCAAGTGAAGCAATCGAAGCACTTACTGATATTGCTCAAAATTTCCCTATGCAGGTCAACACGATCTTTAGTTTGTATTGGCTCCTTTATGTAATAATTATAGTGTAATTTCAATGCACTGATTTATCACATTTACTTCAACTGTTTAGGCTAAATCTTTAATCAGAACAAAAGTGAATTCTGAAATGAAGAAAGAAATGAAATTGAATCAAGAGATATTCTCTGCAAACTTGAATATCCAACCAACAGATACAGCTTTATTTCTTAATGGACTCTTCTTTGATTTGGAAGCAATCGATATTTTGACTCTCTTAGAGTCGTTACGTGCAGAATTGCGGGTAATGGAATTACTCCATAAAATTGGTAATTCTAAATTTCTTCTGTTTTAGATCATAGATTTATTGTAAATACAAAACTAATTCAACCAATAAGGGAGATCCAACTATCATTTGACACGTTTTACGTAAAGTTCAATTGTGTTTCAGGATTTGCAAATAAAAAAATGAACAAGCTACTGGCTCTAGATTTATCAGGGAATGGAGATAGCCAAGATTTCGCTATAGATATTAGAGATTCGGCAATCATATGGGTGAATGATATTGAGAGCGATTCACGATACAAACGATGGTCACCGTCACTAACTGAGCTTTTACGACCAACATTTCCTGGCATGCTCAGAAACATAAGAAGAAATCTTTATAACTTGGTTAGTAATGTTAATTATAGACTGCAAACACATTATAGACATTTTCATCGAATAGTGGTTTTATTTGAACTTTCAGGTCATAATCATTGATCCACTGAGCAAAGACGCAGTGCCATTAATCTCCCTAGCTGAGTCACTATACACACATTCTGCTCCGCTTCGTGTTGGCTTTGTTTTTGTCACCAATTATAACACTTCCGTAACAGGTCAAACGGATGCTAGTGTTGCCGTCAATAATGCCTACCATTACTTTGCTGAATCACTCGGACACAAGGAGGCAATGCGTTTCCTTTCAGATGCAAGTTTCTCTTATTTACCTAATTTACATAGAGAATCGGCATTAGCTATGTTTTTGATAAAAGTCTTTATGTTTAGTTGAGACACTTTATCGATGAAGACAGTACAGATGTGAGTGAAATAAGAAAAGCTATTCTAGCTAGAGATTCATCTGCTGATGTCAATTATATTCTCGGGGAAGAATCGGAGTATGATGTTGGACGTCATTTAGCTAATGACTTTGTAAAACGCACAGGGTTCCATAAATTCCCTCAAGCGTTATTGAATGGAATACCTTTACCATCTAATCAGCTTAGCTCAGAATTATTTGAAGAAGCAGTTCTCTCCACAATAATGACGCAAACACCCGCGTTTCAAAAAGCTGTATACCGGGGTGAGCTCACTGAAGGCGACGATGTCATTGATTATATTATGAATCAACCTAATGTTATGCCCAGGTGAAATTACTAGATTTTTATTTTAGTATTATTCATCTAATATTTATATACATGGATTGGATGTGTACTAAGTTTCGGCCAGTTCTTTTGGGTCAAAATTTTTATCTTGGCAATTTGGATATTTTATAGTATACATTAAGTATGAAAATTCTCCAGTGTCACTTTCAGTGTACACCATATAATCTATTCAAATTTGACCCTAAAAAGCCAGTCAAACGTTAGTGGATCGGTACATATATTTATTATGCGTCATGTTATATTTACTTGACATTAATTGTGTAACGGTTTATTACTTAATTAGAAAACTCGGTTACTTTCATAATTTGTTTGAAGAAACAGGAAATCTATTTGCACCTTGAGTGAGTGACAACTTCGACATAATTGACATTTTTCTTCACAGGTTGAATGAGCGTGTTCTGAAAGTGGAAAAGCATAATTGGCTTGACTTGATTGGAAACATGCCTGAAACTGACGAAATCTCAAAGTGGAGTCAACAAGATACTTCCAGTTGGCTCATGGAGCGGATGAAATACATATATATATCTAGACGCAGCACTGTACATCACTTGTTTACTTTCTGGATCGTAGTCGATTTGAACCTATCTATAGATAGACAATTATTACGCGAAGCATTTGAATATGTGGTAAGTACTGAAAAGCTTAAAATAAACGAAGTATCTACAATTATCATTCCTCACAGTATATAATGGTCATTTAATTTTTGTAGAAATCGAATGCAGATGTAAGGATCAGTATTATCGTAAACGGCATTGAAAATACCGGTAGACCTCAAATTGACATAAACAAAGTTGTGCTCGCCGCATTAAATGCGTTATCAAGTGAAGAAGCCATGAGATTCATTCTTCAAGTTATACATGATGATGCAGTTTCCCTTATTGCTAGTGGCAAATACGAAATTGAGGTGAGCTCGTCTGATCCATAATTCTATTTCACTCTTACTTACAATATTAACAGAGCAACCTTACATACTATCAACATACTCATAAGAATAAAATGTACAAGTGTATTGTTCTATAATAGAAATAATGTTATTAGAATGAAGATGTGAAGAAGAAACTTGATGAACAAACAATAACACTTGATGTGCACAAGCACTATGTAAAAAATGGATTACATTTGGAAAGTGGAATGAGAGCAGTCATATGCAACGGTCGTATAATTGGACCATTCGATGAAAGTGAGGAATTTACCAGTGAAGATTTCGGTCTTTTGGAAAGGTTTAGTCAAAATACCTATGGCAATAAACTGTTTAAAAATGTACTGAAGGCAAATTCGTTGGATGACGACGATGAATACGGTAAGATAATGTAGAATAAAAATGGGTATCTTTGTTCTATAGCATAAGAAAAGCAACAAATTATTCAACTTTTCATAATATATGTTGATTTGAAGTTTATAAAAATCCTTATAAAAAAATTTTACGATCTTTGTTTTTCAGAGAAAATTGATATCACAGATGATATGATTGTAAAAATCGTAGCACTATTGGTACCAAGACCACAGACTAGAAGCCGAGTTGATGTTCCGTTTCACGGCGATGAACACAGGTAATTTTGCAATTTCTAAAGGACCAGCTTCAGATTGAAATTCACCAGTTCTTTATACGATACCCAGCTGTGACTGATAATAATGATTGTTTTCGAACAAATTATCATGTATTTCCAGTGCCATCAAAATACCTGCAGGAGACCCTGACAGCGTAGCATTCGATCTTACTGCAATCGTTGACCCAGTTTCTCGTGGGGCACAAAAACTTGGACCTATTATAAGCACACTGCAACAGACCCTAAACTGCCATGTAAAAGTATTCCTGAATTGTTTGGATAAAAACAGTGACATGCCATTGAAAAGGTATTTTTAGTCTAGTGCCAATCAGCTCTATGCAAGCCACAGCAAATATATTTTTCTTTTTTCAAACACGTTTTATTGCTAATTTTAAAACTATTTCAGTTTCTACCGATTCGTCCTAGAACCGGAATTACAATTTACTCCTGAAGGTCAGATCGCTGGCGCAATTGCTAGATTTCATAAATTGCCAACTTCTTCATTACTTACTCAGCATATCCATGCACCAGAAAATTGGCTGGTTGAAGTTGTGCGCAGCGTATATGACTTGGACAACATTAAATTAGATAATGTAGCAATGGGTGTACAAAGGTAAATATTTATAATATTAATTTCGTATACATGTACAGAAGTGGTGCAGTACAGATGTTTCCTACTTCATCATTATCAAGGGAGTATACGTACAGAAGTAGTCGGCTAAAAACGTAGATTGAGTTGCATTCACGTTGTTTTCTTTTTATGACTGTAATCGACTATAGGAAGCATTATTATTAATAACGTCAACCACTTTGCTTGGTAACACATTGAGTGGTATTCAGAATATTTCAAAAACGGCCCAATTGATTTACTTTATATTTGCAGACAATATTTTTGAATAGTTTATTCCCTTGCCACGATTCGAAATATTAAAATATTCTTTTTTTTTTCACTCAAATGGGGATTGTAACAACCAGTTAAAGCAGAAAACCGGTTTTTTTCGAAGATTCACAATTCTTTGATATTTAAAAAAAAAAAAAAAAAAAAACATCACAGTTGAAAAAAAAAAAAGGAATTGTAGTAAAGAGGATGAATTGTTCAAAGATACTATCTCCAAAATTGAAGTAAATCGGTTAATCCGTTTTTAAGATACCACATGTATTGCAAAACATGGTACCAAGAGAAATGGTTGATGTTATTGCCAAAAATAATACTTCTTATTTACTGATTCTTAATCAGAAAAATGTAAGTGATGCTCAATTTATATATTCTTGCATAAAACAAACCCCAAATAAATTGAATAATTGGTTGTCAACATATTAATTGGCGAAATTCACCCAGTTTTTCAGTCGTCTACTCGTATATACGTTTGCCTTAATTACTCATAATTATCTTTTCCTATTGCAAATGATATTTTTATGTTTGATCATTTTTATCTATGAATTCTTTTCATTTTTTTTACAGTGAATTCGAGTTGGAGCACCTTCTTCTTGAAGGGCACTGTTTCGAAGCTGTAATTGGAAATCCACCCAGAGGATTACAGATAACTTTGGGCACTGAAAATGAGCCTGTAATAGTTGACACCATTGTTATGGCTAATCTGGGATATTTTCAGCTAAAAGCTAATCCTGGTGAGTGGATTTTACGACTGAGGCAAGGAAGGTCTGCCGAGATATACGACATTACGAGCGTCGATGGTCAAGATGTTATTCATAGCGAAAACAATGTGAAGGTTGTTATAAGTTCATTGCGCAGTCATGTCTTGAAGCTGAAAGTCTCCAAGAAACCAGACAAAGCAAATATAGATCTTTTATCAGAAGATGAATCAAACTCTGGTCTATGGAATTCAATATCTAGGTAAACAAATCAATATGTGTTCAATTCATATCATTAAATTTTCCTTCGAAATAGTTAATTTATTTTATCGTTATTTCATTTGCATCTTGCACAAGTATTCGCATACTCTTGAGCAATTTGAGATCTGAATAAGCATTCATCACAAAACATGAATAATCAATTTAAAGTCTACATTATCACTTATTCTTTGTATATTACATCTACATTTTTACTCATGTTTCATATCACTTTAACTGATAAATTACAGGACATTTACTGCTGCTGAAGAGAGTGAAGATAAAGATGAAAAATTGAATATATTTTCTTTAGCTTCTGGACATCTGTATGAGAGGTTTATTAAAATTATGATGCTCAGTGTGATCAAGCACACTAAAACACCCGTCAAGTTTTGGTTCTTGAAAAATTATCTCTCACCTACTTTGAAGGTGAGTACAAGTAATGATCAAATTAGTTAAAAAATTACCAGGGCATTTTTCATTCAAAAATGAAATTCTCTTCTGTTGTTTTTTCCTAGTTTGAACGAAAATTGTCAAGCAATTTGTTAATCGACAACCTAATATACGAGGTCCAAATTTGTATTTTATAGGATTTCTTGCCACATATGGCCATTAAATATGGATTCGAATACGAATTGGTACAATATAAATGGCCCCGTTGGCTCCACCAACAAACTGAAAAGCAAAGAACCATATGGGGATACAAAATTCTCTTTTTAGATGTGCTATTCCCATTAGATGTGAAGAAAATTATTTTCGTTGATGCAGACCAGGTAAAAATTCAGTAACTGTACTTAATTCAGTGCTAAGTGTGTTATCGAAAAATTAATAAATTAGTCGATTTATTTCATAAACAGGTCGTGAGAGCTGATTTGAAGGAACTAGCTAATTTGGATCTCGGTGGGGCACCGTATGCATACACGCCATTTTGTGAAAGCAGAAGAGAAATGGATGGGTTCAGGTAAAGATGCGACAGGGGAGAGAAATAAATGGAAATATCATATTTCATATTCCATTTTTCCTGAACTCGAATCTTACATTTGTTTTCTTCAGATTTTGGCAGCAAGGTTACTGGCGAAATCATCTACAAGGAAGACGTTATCACATCAGTGCTTTATACGTGGTAGACTTGAAACGATTTAGACGCATAGCTGCTGGTGATAGACTGAGAGGTCAATATCAGGCTCTCAGTCAAGACCCTAACAGTCTCTCAAATCTCGACCAGGTAAATAAAAGTTGAATAACATGTAAAAAGTTTGAGATATTCCCATTACAAAGATGTCAATTTTCATACCATGGCATATAATATTCACAGTAATTCCAATTGAATTGTTATTCTTCAGGACCTTCCAAATAATATGATACATCAAGTAGCTATAAAGACTTTGCCTCAGGAATGGCTTTGGTGTGAAACGTGGTGCGATGATGATTCCAAGAAATATGCCAAAACTATTGACTTGGTAAGTGCTTTGATGTACGGTGATGGTATAATCCCTTGAAAAAAGTACAGTACATTGTAAAGTGTCTTATCAGTAATATGCATTGCAAATTATTTCGTACTAATCATACAAAAATCCAATGATGAGTCCCTGTATGCAGTAATTCATAAGCCTAGCTCTGATTATACATTGGAAATCACAGTCTGATGTAACATACACTTTCCATAACAGTGCAATAACCCAATGACAAAAGAAGCTAAGCTCCAAGCTGCTATGCGGATCTTACCGGAATGGGTTGGATATGACGAAGAAATAAAGAGGCTACAACAGGAAATAGAAAACTCGAATCGACAAACGGAAAGAGAGGAAGGTGGTATGTAGAATTTTGAAATATTATAAAGATTTATCCTGTCATATTTACTGATTATTATTATTCATTATTGAAATAATACATAATGAAATGACTGCATGATTCATTAAAAAACTAATTATCAATGGAACTGAGGGGTTAAACACTCATCAGTTTGGTGTATATGAGATTTCAGGGTTGCAGGATTTCAAAAGATTTCAGGGATTTTTTTGCTTTTCAAAGATTTCATAAGGATTTTCTCAGATTTTAGAAGATTAGTTTGACAAGAGATTTTAAAAGCTGTCAAAGAATTTTAAAACATTATGCAGAATTTCATGGGTTTCTGGTGATTCCAAAGATATTAGAGGTTTCAAAGATGTCAGAGTTTTCAAATAATTTCACAAATCTTCACAAGATTTCACAAAATTTCGTAGAATTTCAGGGATTTATTGCGATTAAAGATTGTAGAAATTTCTAATGATTTTGCCAGAATTTGTAAGATTTCTCAAATTTTGAAACCATTACAACGGATTTCACGAGATTCAGATGATTTTTTAGAATTTCAGAGTTCTAATAGATTTCACGAGATTGCAACGGATTTCAAGACTCCATGGAATTTTAGAGATTTCAAAGAATTTTATAAAATTTCATGAAACGTTTGCTCCTAATTTCATGGTATTTTATCAATGCATTATTTAGTTTGACTAATGTCTGAAAATGAAACGCTGATTTGTTCATTTCAGTATGCAGCCTTAGCTTTTGAGGAAAATGGTATCAATCTTTGTTGAAAATATATTGGTCATACATTCTCAACCAAAAGTGAGTCACTCGACAATACAGAATACTTTATGATAAGATAAAAATTTGAAAAAGTCAACAATAAAGGCGATAAGAAAATTAAATTAGACTAATAGTAACTCCCGAAATTATCAATAAATTGTTTAAACAAAACATGACTTAACAAATTTTCAGGGAATGTTTTTTTTTCATGCGAAGTGAATTTGCTCATTTTTCCGAATACACAAAACCTTTAAAGAATTTTCTGACATTTCTGAACTTTCCGTCAATCTGTAAAGGCTGTATTTACGAAACTATTCGTTCACTGCCACGAAAACTTTTTAATTGCAAAGTACAACGTTTCTACGAAAATGTATTCAATTTCAAAAATCACGATTTATCCTCCACTTTTCAAAATTAAAAATTTTCGATATCTGGAATTTCAAAGACATGAGAAAATTCTTTGAAAATTCATGTGTATTCTGAAGAATCAACAAATTCATTTCACACGACAACAAGAACATGCCCTGAAAATTTAATAAACAATGTTTTGTTTAAACAATTTATCGATAACTTTTGGGCATCGCTATTATTCAAATTTAATTTTCTTATCGTCTTTATTATAGGTGATTTTTTCAGATTTTTATCTTATCATAAAGTATTCAATATTGTTGACGAGACTCACTTTTGGTTGAGAATGAATAGCCAATACATCCTTAAATGAATATGACATAAATGAAACATGCATTGGGACCCTTTGTTCGTTTTTCATTTGTCATCAATATACTCATGTTTTTTTCAGAAATGATGGATGACTCTCCAGCACATGAAGAGTTGTAAACCTGGAATTGTGAATATTGCATTTTTACTATAAGGTGTGCGAGGTGTATTTTATCATAAAAGTTCATTTATTGCAGTTTTCATGTCACTTTCATAACAGCAATCCATTTTACAAGTGTTGAAAATAGAAAAATATCTCGAGAAGATTATAAATGAAGAACATTCAAATTTGAGTAAAACATTTTATTGTACATTGAACATGAACGGGAATGTATGAAATTGGCAAATGTAAGTAGCAACATTGTAGTAAATTTGTATTATTTTTAAGTAACAATTTAATTTTCGTTTTTCCTATCTGTAAATACAAGGACTGAAAATTCGAATAAATGTCTGGAAAAATTACACCTATCTAAATTTATACATAGCCATTAATTAATACCATATAATAAATTAATACACCAATACGTTACATCAAAATTGTACTTGTACATTTTAGGAGGGTAAACAGCTTATAATTGAATTCATCTGAATTTATGGAAGTGTAATTTCCATTTCAGCCTATGAATCTAATTGTAAAATCAATTTTGTGATAATTTAATGGTGTCAATTTTAATACTATAAGAACCCATGTGAATTTTATTGTTTATAGTTTATTATATACAGAATAAAATTCATTAGTAATTTCATATTGTTACGATTACGGAAAATAAGAGTTCTTGTAATTAAAATGTGCAACAAAAAATAATTCTATAGTAACAATAACGATAACTTTATTGTTATTTAATAGTAATGTGACTAACTAATGACTCATGATTACTGCACTAAACATAACGATTCTATATACGATCAAGTTTTCACAGAGAAATTTTGGTTTCGATTCCAATTTAGCATTATAAAATTGAATTATTACGTCACCAGGATTATCTTTTTCTTTTACCCACTCTGAAATATAACATAATATTGTTATGTTACATGTTTTGCTGTGTAGCTCGTATCAGGTAATCTGGAGGTTGAATGACACGATTTCTCGGTTTTTCAGAGTCAGATTACAGTTTCTTGCGGAAAATTGGTTAAGTAAGTGGAATATAACACGTAAAAGTGAATTGAGTTCGCATAAGGCTTATGCGGTAAATAAAATACCGTACGGGATGAAATATTTTTATTATATCATAATCAAAAATTGAAGTAAATAATTGTGGAAAACAGAAAAAAACTTGGAATTCTAGTAATTAGAGAGGTTTTTGTTTTCAGATTACTCCTGACCGCCAGATACACTGTGCAAACACTGCAGATATTTTGTAAAAAAATCACTGTCTCATTAAACGTATCGTTTGTAATTTAATTAATATTTTGATATATTAAATTCGACAATTACCGATCATTCAAACGGCAGTATGTAGTCGTACTTAACATAGACAATCTTTTCTCCATTTATCACACCAACGTTACAAATGATACTGAGGTTCACGGTCATGCTCATTAGATATAAAAAAATAACAATGTCAATTTCAGATTTGACTGCACAAAGGTATTTATTTTTTTCGTTATTTGCATGAAAAGTAGAGGGGGATTCGCGGTTAAAGCCTTGAAGTATGTCCGAACCTTGACCGTAATTAGACCTAATTAGTTGTTTGAAGGCTAGAGCCAAAAGTCCCGCGCGGGGGAGGACAAAGGTCAGGATATGAGACACTCAGTTTCGCATTCTAGGGTTAATTCAACGACACCCCCTCATTTCGAAGTATTATTTTAAAGACCAATTGTACAGATACTCAGATAACAACTTGCCCACAATCTTTACAGCAAAATACCAGCAATGCTTGCAAGGTATTGATAGTAATATTAGGATAAGGTATGTCCTCAATTGCTATTAAAATTAAAGCAAACAATCCTGTCGAAACTTATCGACAAAACATCTTTCCGCTAAACGAGAGCGAACCTTGCTATAACTTACTATAGAGTAATAACGCAACATTTACTGCTGTACATTTGCTGCATGTAAATTATTCTGAGGAAATAGGTATTCGGCTAAGAGACAGCAAAAATTGCAGCTATAAGTCAAGTAGACTTTTTTGCGTTGACACAGGTAATTGCCTATCTGGGTTATACAGAACCCGGAAAAGGGATACAGCTGTCTTCGTAATCTGTCAAAGTTTTCAAGGTATTGTTGAAAAACTCTTGAAAAAAGCAAGATGTTCTATGTCTCTAGAAGCCATGGACTGGTGTAAGCTCTATGTTAGAAGCAGTACATAACGTCTGAGAATCACACATATTACCTCACACGTGTGACGGAGAAGTTGGGCAGCCTAGAATCCCCGAAAACGGTGCCGATATAAGTTATCAAGTTTATACGCGTACAAGTTATATTGTAAATAGATTGTAATATCAATTATACTTGCATATTGAACGTATGTTCCCGCCCTTCACTTACGATTAGAGTTGAACAGAAAATCGACATCATTATAATATATTTATTTAGCATATGAATTCCAATTTTTATTTCATAGTTGATGAATAAAACCAACAACAATTTTAGCACATAACCCTCGGATTTAACTCTTTCGTATCGTTGTGAAGTTATAGGAAGTACGTTATGTGGAGATGCATATAAAATACACATCATTGTAATTCGAATGTTCGGTATGGACAGCGGGAAAGATAATCTGTAATAACTTCTAGGAATCGCATATCTCGCGGTATGTACACTACAAAATGCTGTGTAACGGAGTGAAATAATGTAGGTCATGGAATTCAGTATTTCCAATGGTTTTGTAGTGGTACTTGAAGCGTGTATCTTTCCGCATTTTTGTAAACATCGGGCTAGACTATAAACACAATCGAATGACTTCCTGGGCCGTCAGAATCAGACGGTGTTCATAAGTATAAAGTAAGTTTGCTCGGTCAGCCTGTACACGCGTCCGTCAAAAGTGAATTGACGATATTCTCAAATTCGTGCTAAACGGTCGACAATTATTATCATCCAATATTGACTGGCCCATGAAACTCTGGGAGGATTTCCTAGTAGTGACTGTTCAGAAATGGAAGGAACCACGAATATCGAATACAGCAAGTAAATAAACATTTAACTGTGTAATCTGATAAGGCGATAGTGAAATAGAACGTAACTTTCGGAAGAAATTATTGTAAATAGGTTCACCTATCTTGAAACATAAGTTGAACGCTAAAGAAAACATATGATAGTAAAATTCAAGACCGTACTACGAGCCCTGCAAAATGAGGCGTCTTCTACACCTCAATTTTGTGTTTTTGGGCTGCTTAGTACTGCGATACCTCGACGTACTCTCGATCGACTGCTGCGGGGATCTGAATTATTTTCAAATCAAACGCGATATGTGGCTCTATTTTTTATTATTTTATTTTCACTCTCCACAAGTGTTTTCGTGTGTATGATGACCGTGAGATAAGGTTTGGCAAACGTGAGTGTGTATATATAAATCTATTAAGACGTTTACCCTCGATGCTAATAGCTTACTCTTTTAATTCTGTGTCGCACAGAATGAATCACACGTCAATCCAAGCTGAATCATCGTTGCGATTACAAGGGACTGGTTTCGCGAAAGCTTCGGTGTATTAATCGCAATTTATATTTTATGGGCAGAACATTCGATTCGTCTCATCTGATCAGACTGAGAGAAATATCATTTGTTTTCGTTACTAGAAAAGTCTAATAAAATCAAGATTCAGGTATAGTTACAACAACGATTTAAATATTATTCGAATTTCCAGAAAATGTAATACAATTAACTAATCATTGTGATTACAGTCGTCTGTTGCACATTTTCTTTTTATTAAAACGATTGAATCTGCTTTTTTAAATTGACTAAAGTTTTTCATTCGAATAAGACCTTGATATCAATTTATAGCTGCTCAAATATTAAATCACCGCAATATTCACACGTAAAAATATAGCACAAATGACCACAATAGACAGAAATGGAAGCATATATTTTCTGATTACAGCAGCAAACCTCATTTTCATTTTGTCCCCGACCGTATTTTTCGGTTATGGTAAAAAATGAAAATAGTTACGGTCTGTACAGTAAATACACAATGAAAAATTTCTTTCTGCGAGATGTTACAAAATCAAATTTCGATCGGTTGTGAATAGCAGACATGAGATATCGGGTAATAAGGTACTGGAATGGTTTAATTAAATTGCGTCCGTAAAAATTGCAAAGATTATATTTGCCCTTGGACGTGACACAAGCGTCTATGTAGTAATTAGTAAGAATACTGATCAACCACAGAGGCAGTGTTGTAATTATGCAAATCTTTTAAGGCAACTACATCGATACGATGTGTACGTTATATATAGCTCGTTGTGTACTTATCTTATAAAATGATCGACTTAAGTTCAAACGTACAGCTGCGCGTACACCTGTGCAGTGTGCATACTGAAGTCGATTTGATTTAAGTTACATATTTAACACAAATTAAATCGGTTTAATAAGCTGTGCAGGTAATATGTATAGGTCTATGTACATTATGATATGACACTAAACTACTAAACAATAATTATGTTCGCTTATAATACAATACAAGACCACCAAGAAAGTTTTACGCCTCCACAGAAGATGATACCAAGATTTTCAAAAAATTAAGAGATGAGCTTAGAGATTCATGTATTGTAGGGCGATCATTTCCCGGGAAATCCAATTTAAAATTCAGTGTTGAAACACGTAGTTGATACACTTTATTAATTAGTAGAAAATCCAATGTTTTTAGACTTGAATCTGCTTTCGATATACCGGCACTTTTTGTAAGAAAGGTGCGGCTTAACCGAATAGATAAACTACACGTAATCTGAAATTTCCGGGTCATAGATTTCACCATCGAAATTTTTCGTTTAGATGTAATTGTCGTTACAGTGACCCTGGAAAAGAATGAATTAAAAGATTGCAATTGTGAAGGTCGAGGCTGTCTCGCTTCTTGGCTATAAAATCGATGATGTATTCCAAGGTTCTATAATTTAATAGGACGATTTTTTTATGCAGTGTAATTGACCAAGACACTGAATTTTACACGTCTTCAAATGGCGTTATTGGATTGTTTGTCCCTACCGTTCCGGTATTGCCACAGGCGGTTATTAGCAACATCGTATTTCAGAAAGTGGTTAATTGGCGAAACCGCTGCCGATGAGTGACAGCAATAGACAATTACTGTGTCGTCAAAGCAATTTTTACCTAACCGATTTCTTCTTTTGTGAAATCAATGGGACAAAATTTCCTAAAAAATTTGCCATGCTTATTGTAGTGCAAGAACCTTGCAATTCGTATTATCCAGATCTGTGTCAATCGAACTTCCACGTATACTATTCAGATTTAACTTATCAGCGAACTGCGATTATTTATAGGTAATCAAATGTAAACCATATCAAAAAACGTTATCGACCTTCAATAATAATTCACAAGCGCAAGGAAATTACAGATAAACAATGGACGTAATTTCTTAGCAATCTAATGTTCCCTACAAGCAATTCTCAATAATCGAATGTGCTTAGAACTGCAAATTCATATTTTCACATAATATTTAGATTCTGGATGAAAGAAATTACATAATTTACATTTTAATTGTGATCTAATACGCTTAAATTTTAAAAATATTCATTAACATTAAAGATTTGCAATAAGTTCTTTAACACATCTTTACCGGATGCATTTCATAAATAAATCTTTAACTTCGGGATCAACATTCTACATTTCTTTCGCATATAAATATTCAGTTTTGATATCTTGCTAAAACTTATCGATATTGATTTCTGTGTAGTATAATGACCTCGCATTACTTCAGCATGTTATGTTGTGTCGCTGATTACAGTAATCTCAGTGCCATATTACTGTCTTGAATAACGTAGTTGAGTTGATAAGCGTAACAGGAAAATAAAACTGATGATTTTATGGAAAATCATATCTATAATTGTCGATTCAGAGAACTAATGATGACTCAATCGGTATAGTATAATGGCGTTCATGTATACGAGTTTTTTTTTTTAAACTTGCAACGCATCCATATTGGAAGGAATCGGTAACAGAAAATAATTCGAATAGAGTTGAGGGAATTTAGTTCATTCAATCGGATTTGGCTGCAGTATTACCTTATATAAAAATATACACCTTTATTACGATTAAACTCTCCAGCTTGGGAGTGATAACAACAGGGAGTTACAGGGGCACAGAGTAAACGCGCACGATATCTTGAGAAGAGTCGAAGTTATCTGGCTAGAAGGAGCAGCGTGTTTGTTCAACGTTGCCCAAGTACTACCCAAGGAAAGTGAAGAAGGATGTCCGTGCTTTGTTTATTTAACTAGTGACGTCTGTGTACGGTCACCGAGAGACCTCACAAATATATTACTATCTATAATTTAGTGTCTTCAGAGCAGTGAAAAGATATTCAACCCCAGTCATAGTCATGATTAACGAAGAGACCATCAAGCTGTGAGTGGCAGTCGTTTTTTTCCTTCGATTTCTTTAATGTACACCAAATTTTAGTTAGATTGTTTTAAAAATTTATATAGTTTGTATAATAATCACCCGTGGTATTGCACATCTGTCATAAGTACATCGGTCTGCGGATTAGCTAGGATTGGCAGTTAGTCACTTACTGTGGAATGTTGGTATCAGGAGGTGTATAACGATGAGCTACATGCGTAACGAACACACAGACATTTTCTTTCGAATTAAATTGAATTGGATAGCTAATTGCATAAAATTTTGTACACTTGCTGAGAATGTTTTTTACGCGTTTCAACAAACGACGTAAAGCTGTTGCACTTTTGGGTAAAGTATAAAGTCTGTTCAATTGAGATGTGTCGATGAGACGGCGAAAGGTTACTGTTGATTTTATTTGCAGTACCATTGTGTAAAACGATTGTATGCCATCAAATGAATACAGTTTCAAAATAGTTTCGTAGTGTAATAAAGTACAGTTAATTTTGTACACTTCAATCGATTCACTACAAAAGCACGAACAAAGAATACACACGTTTCTCTACAGACCTGAGATTTTATAATAACACCCATTTTCTTGACCACTTTCTAGTAAATCGCTTAAAAATAATCTTCAATCGCATTCAATATAAAAAAATTATGAAATGAGACGGAGACCTGATGCTTAACGTATCGCTGGTAGAAAAGGTACCCGTATTTTTTGTTCTGGCACTTGCTATTTTGACAAAATTAAGTGCTAGCTTCTTCATAATCAATTTACAATGAATGCTACGTATTAGACACGCACTGTTGAAACAATAAATACTCGTTAAAATTATTGTTCCATAGCGGTATTGGACAATTACTTTTTATCATCAAAGTACATAAATATTAGTGTCCTCATCGAAACGTCTGTACATGTATATATTATAAGTACATGTATGCAGGTATATATTACTTCAAATTAATTTTTAAAAAAATTCAAATTATCGAGTCAAAATAACTACAGAAAAAATGGTTTTTAATTATAATATATAACATAATGTATAATATATTGCGTCTTAGAAACTTAGATTAAAAAGTTTGATAGTACGTAATAATGAGAGATTTTGATCAGATATTTTAGGATAAGAACACGCTAAACGTTTAACGTTTTGTTACATTCCTATACCATGAAATGATTTCAAACCTTGTCGCGTTCGATAAGGGTACAGTATAGCATAGCGGAAAAATGTCTACAGAAATTTCCGTAAACATTCTTCGAACCGTATCGAAATCAAACAAACTTCATAAAATTCCCATGAAAATATCACATGCAATTCTTCCAAACCCCATTGAATATGTCTATATGAAATGCTGTAATTTTATAATATCAATATATATATATATATATATATATATATATATATATATATATATATATAGGCTCATTTTTCCTAATTATAACTATGACTAGAAATACGTGTAGGTGGAAGTTAACCAGAAATTTTGTTCCACACAATTATTTGTATTTTGATTATTCTCGTCAGAGTGATTTTCAATAAACGCTTCCCTTGATTTTTCGTACCTTGAGAGAGACGAACGTATAAATAACAATTGACTATTAGAAATTAAAGTTTCGCACATAGGTACGTGTTAAATCAACTTTTCAAAAATTTAAAAAAACGCCTCACTTTTTGCTACGACGGCAGTGGCGGCGATATACCTATTGTTATTATCTATTATATATTATTATTATTACTATTATTACATCTTTATGCATGATGTACATACATTGTACATACATAACGCTGTCGTCTAAACGTTATTTGAACCGTTCGGAATTTTGATCATTTGGTGTTTCGAGCATTCGGAGCTATGCAGATTCCGAATTTCGAAACACACCCGTCTTTTTAAAAATTCTCAAAAAGTATTTTACTCGGTTAACGTTTCACGGCAAACGTATAGTAAGATTCGGAGTTTTGACCATTCGGGACTTTGACCATTCGGAACTACAGTACTTCAGTACTTCGACGTGAACCCAAACGGGACGAAATACATAAAAGGGTTTCGTATCTCAAAGACATTCGCATGGAAATTTTTGTTTCCTAACTAAGGATGCTACTGGAGATGCTACTATCAGCAGCGAAGTTTTCCAACAAATTGAAAATAGTGAAATTCGAATTTCTGTAATTTGACATGGAATGCTTAACATGTATTGCAGATTTCATTTAAGTTTAGGCTAACAAAAGAAAGTTAATTATAAGAACAGGGGATATCAAGAAAAAATGCTGATTGTGGAAGATGTGAAATTAACTTTTTGAACGAATGTGAGTGAAGATAAGAAAGACGTTTGAGGATGTAGTCTGGTGTTCACGACCATTTTGGAGGCTTAGTTCAGGATTTTTTTTATAATCATATCAAATACGGTAATTTCAATTTTTGAACATGTTTTTATTGACATCCTAAACTACAGAAAAAATAATTTGCGCAATCGTATTATTCTTTTAAGTTAAAGTAGACACCTTTATATGGGGATAGGTGGGTGGTGCTTGTGATTACGACACTTGGAGTCATCTGAAACAAGAAAAGCGAATTGATTATTGTTCCTTACGCTTGTAACTCCGTCCCGTACTAGTTATAAACATTTTTATTGATAAATAACAAATTGGTGGATTTCTAAAAAAAAAAGAAACAATTCAAAAATTGTTATTTTTTTCGTTGAACTTGGGGGAAAACAAAAGAAATCATTATTATAATTAAGTAATTTTGGTACCCGACATTTTGTATAATTTTGTAGATATTTCATATTTCGGTCTAAAATTTTTACAGTATACTCTCAATATATTATACTTTCGAAAGATGTGGAAAAAAAGACGATTTTTCGAAGCCCGAACACCAGATTGCATCCCTAAAATCCTTCAAAATTGTTCACGCTTTACCCGAGTTACTACAACGTCTATTACTGAAAACATAAAACTCAGGTCGAAAACCATGACTGCATGAATCTAAAACATTAAGCACAATATTCTTTTACATGTGATGGCTTTTTATCCTGCAGAAATAATCAAAACGCTGTATTTGGTTATGGCACGAATATACCACCAAACAACAACGACTCCGATGGGCCGGATGATTCGGGGAAGAAGGTGATATTTTGTGTCCATGGAAAGTTATCCGGATGTTGCACAATTGTGAAAGGTTCTGCTTCCGAAACGGTTACGATTCCATCTTATCAACGTAGCCCATCCTTATGTGAGTTGCAGATTACAGAAGAATAATTTTTTGCCTTTTGCTTAGATATATTCATCAAAACATCATTCCGCTTTGCTAGCGGTACCGTATCTATTTTAAACTGCCATGAATATACATGAGACCATAATTGTTTCAGTTGAAGATCATTGTCATCGGGATAGAGAGGACAAAATAGATAAAAAAGCAAGGAGGAAATTGATAATTGCGAGTATTCTCTGCGTTCTCTTCATGATTGCTGAAATTATAGGTAAAGTTTCAATATGTTGAACGTAATGTTGAAGACATCTATAAATACTGTGATAAAATTTTTCTGGTTTAACTGTAGATTTATTGAGAATTGTCTTACAGGAGGTGTATTGTCAAGCAGTCTCGCCATCGCAACAGACGCTGCGCATCTCCTTACAGATTTTGCGTCCTTTATGATATCTTTATTTTCGATATGGGTAGCCAGCAGGCCAGCAACCAGAAAAATGCCCTTTGGATGGTATCGAGCGGAGGTAACACACACTCGTATTTTCATTACTAATCGATGATTTGTAAAACCGAACTACATATGAATAGCGGAAGTATAACAGCAACGAATCGGGCACCAGTTATTCGCCATCTAATTATACATTAACGAGCAATCGTGAATAGATATGTCTGTTATTAATGTTTTTTCTACTAATCGATCTAATCTCAGGTCATTGGAGCGCTGACATCGGTCCTTCTGATTTGGGTTGTGACTGCTGTGTTGATATACTTGGCCGTGCAAAGAATAATCAATAAAGATTTTGAAATTGATTCAACAGTCATGCTCATCACGTCTGCGATAGGTGTTGGGGTAAATCTCATGTGAGTATAGACAAGAATGATAACAATAGCAGTATGAAGAAAGTGCATCCCATGCAGCACGTCGAGTTTCACTAATGTTCGAAAAGTGTGAGGTTTTGAAAATCTGAGAACTTGAACAATGTCAACAGCTTGGGAAAAGCATTCTTATACATTCAAACATTACTGTAGATTGTACTGAAAAATATTGCTAGCACAATGTATATTATAATTAATGTAAAATTAAAGATTCAGTTTTTCCGTGTGCTTGAACGTTCGGGGGATACAATGTTTCGTTTAGGACTCTGTTAATGCCTGTCGGTAACATGTTGAAACTATAATGTACGGTTGTATCAAGTGTTATAACATGGATGGAAAATTTCTGAAAATTTGAGTGCCTACCGTATGAAATAGCAATTAATGACGATGCCAAAATAATATTTGCTAGTATGGACCGATCAGTTATTAGGCATATATATAAACCTACGTTCTAACTTCGTATGAACTATACAAACTGCAGATATCGACGTGACAGTAATCACTCTTATTGTTGGTGGGTATAATTGTTATTTCGTAGCATGGGATTGACTCTACACCAACATGGCCATGCTCACGGTGGCGCGAGTGGGAAGGATCATCATGCGCACGGTGATAACGGTGACGCACATGGTCATAGTCACGACGTGAATATTAATGTTCGAGCAGCCCTTATTCACGTTATTGGTGATTTTATTCAGAGTCTTGGTGTTTTTATAGCTGCGATTGTCATTTACTTCAAGGTAAAGCTTGACTATTACTTAAAGTATCCCTTATGAAAAATAGCTGTAATGTTTCTTACTCGGGATGACTTTGATGTAGTATAATTAGATTTTAGATGATTATAAATGTCTGGCTCATTTCGTCATATTCAATCGGAAAAAATGAAATTTTAGCCAGAATGGAGCATCGTAGATCCCATCTGCACATTTTTCTTCTCGGCTCTTGTTTTGGCTACTACGATGGCAATAATGAAGGATACAATAAACGTACTGATGGAAGGAATTCCAGCTGGCGTGGATTATTCGCAGGTCGAGAATACTTTCATGGAGATCGAAGGTGTCATCAAAGTCCACAACTTACGCATATGGGCTCTTTCCTTAGATAAAACTGCTCTTTCTGCTCATCTAGCAATAAGTGAGTTCCGCCTTACATAAATTCTATTGTGCAACGAGAATTTTCCTTGTAAAATATAGCGGAAAGAAGAAACTTGGTAAAAGTGACTAATGGTGAATTATCTCGTTTTAGAGCCTGGCATATCACCGCAACAAATCCTTCGCACAGCAACTAGAAACATTCACGAAAGCTACAATTTCTTCGAGATGACGTTGCAAATTGAAGAATTCAACCAGAAAATGGAAAACTGCCACCAGTGCAAGTCACCACCAATATAACGCGTGATGAATGTGTATTATATGTTCACCAATTATCATTAGACTATAGACCATTCTGAATCATTGTGAAAATAAATTCTACCATAGGTAGTATTATACATTTAGATGGGTGACAGTCTTTTTGTTAATCATACCCCATAGCTTGAATTTGCCGACTACTAAATTTTCAAACATCCAGAGTGTATTTGACACTGAACCAAAGTAAAATACATATAATTAGTTATTAGTTCTGGTAATGTTCTCGGTCTTTGCATTGATTGAAAATGGGTAGCATCCGTCAGTCGATGATCATAGCGAACTGTATACTGTAACCTACTGTATGTATGACGTTCTGACGATTCACGAAATGGACAAACTGCACGGAAATAGGGATAGAGAATGAATTGATTTATGTCGACTTTAAGGCGAATGATAGAATTAGCAGACAAGATATATGTTGAATAGGTGTCGATAAATTATCTTGCTTTGCCACGATTTCCGATTCTGCGTTTAGAATTTTCACCGGATAGAGGTTGAGAGATACGATAGTTAGTTAAAGTGTATATTGGCGACTTCAATGCAACGGAAATTTCTTGATTCTGAAGACATTACCACAAATTTATGTCAACAAAGTGCATCGGAGAATAATCTGCAACAATTATCGAAGTCGTCGAAACTAACACTAAAACCCTGAAAAGGTCAAGCTTACTTGTGTTTGAGTCAGGATTCTATTGCTTCGGTGTCGATGTTTATAACCCTTTCTAGACTAGATAGACCCCCAGAACACACAAGAAGGAAAGTGTAGGACGAACGGCAGAGAAATTACATATAATATTCTCAGTTTGTCGGCTGTAACTTTTCAGCTGTTGCTCGCAGCGCATTCGTAATAGGCTCAATCGATTTCTCTCGCAAAATTACGTCGGAATAGTGCCTAGAAGAATTGATTGAGGCACTTTTCGGGATCGTCGAGATTTTGAGGTCATTTCTGGAGCCAAGAATTTTTCGTCTCGGAATCGATTCGTATGACCCTTTCTAGACTAATTGGACGCCCAAGAACTCAGAAAACACAAGGAAAAAAGTCAAGGACCAACAGCAGAGAAATTACGACGCAAAAACCAGCAGCAGAGTAATTGAGAAAATACGTCTTTCGTTTTTTGGCGGAAACTTTTCGTCCGTTGCTCGCAAGGCATTCCGACTGCGCTCGGATCGATTTCACTCGCAAAATTACGTCGGAATAGTGCCTCAAAGGATTAATTGCAGCACTTCTCCATGTCGTCGAAATTTTCGGAAAAAATCCAAAGGGGTTAGTCTTACTTTTTCGGTGTCTTTCGGAGCCAAAAATTTCTCGTTTCGGAATCGATTTGTAAGACCATCTCTGGAGTAATTCGACCCCCAGGAACTCAGGAAACACATCAAAAAGAGCGTAGGACCAGCAGCAGAGAAATGGCGATAAAAATAATGAGTTTTTTGGCTGTAACTTTTGATGCGTTGCTCGCAGCGTATTGGGACTGCGCTTAATCGATTCCTCTCGCAAAATTACGTCGGAATAGTGCCTTAAAGAATGAATTGCAGCACTTTTCAAAGTCATCGAAATTTTCGGCAAAAATCCAAAGGGGTTAGCCTTACTTTTTGGGTCATTTTTGGAGCCGAAAATTTCTGGTCTTGGAATCGATTTGTATGATCATTTCTAGTGTAATTCGACCCCCAGGAACTCAGAAAACACATCAAAAAAAGCGTAGGACCAGCAGCAGAGAAATGGCGATGAAAATCATGAGTTTTTTGGCTGTAACTTTTGATGCGTTGCTCGCAGCGTATTGGGACTGCGCTTAATCGATTCCTCTCGCAAAATTACGTCGGAATAGTGCCTGAAAGAATTAATTGCAGCACTTTTCAAAGTCATCGAAATTTTCGGCAAAAATCCAAAGGGGTTAGCCTTACTTTTTGGGTCATTTTTTGAGCCGAAAATTTCTGGTCTTGGAATCGATTTGTATGATCATTTCTAGTGTAATTCGACCCCCAGGAACTCAGAAAACACATCAAAAAAAGCGTAGGACCAGCAGCAGAGAAATGGCGATGAAAATCATGAGTTTTTTGGCTGTAACTTTTGATGCGTTGCTCGCAGCGTATTGAGACTGCGCTCAATCGATTCCTCTCGCAAAATTACGTCGGAATAGTGCCTTAAAGAATTAATTGCAGCACTTTTCAAAGTCATCGAAATTTTCGGCAAAAATCCAAAGGGGTTAGCCTTACTTTTTGGGTCATTTTTGGAGCCGAAAATTTCTGGTCTTGGAATCGATTTGTATGATCATTTCTAGAGTAATTCGACCCCCAGGAACTCAGAAAACACATCAAAAAGAGCGTAGGACCAGCGGCAGAGAGATAGCGATGAAAATAATGAGTTTTTTGGCTGTAACTTTTGATGCGTTGCTCGCAGCGTATTGGGGCTGCGCTTAATCGATTCCTCTCGCGAAATTACGTCGGAATAGTGCTCTAAAGAATTAATTGCAGCACTTTTCAAAGTCATCGAAATTTTCGACAAAAATCCAAAGGGGTTAGCCTTACTTTTTGGGTCATTTTTGGAGCCGAAAATTTCTGGTCTTGGAATTAATTTGTATGATCATCGCCAGAGTGATTCGACCCCCAGGAACTCAGAAAACACATCAAAAAGAGCGTAGGACCAGCAGCAGAGAAATGGCGATGAAAATCATGAGTTTTTTGGCTGTAACTTTTGATGCGTTGCTCGCAGCGTATTGGGACTGCGCTTAATCGATTCCTCTCGCAAAATTACGTCGGAATAGTGCCTTAAAGAATTAATTGCAGCACTTTTCAAAGTCATCGAAATTTTCGACAAAAATCCAAAGGGGTTAGCCTTACTTTTTGGGTCATTTCTGGAGCCGAAAATTTCTGGTCTTGGAATCGATTTATATGACCATCGCCAGAGTAATTCGACCCCAAGGAACTCAGAAGACACATCAAAAAGAGCGTAGGACCAGCAGCAGAGAAATGGCGATGAAAATCATGAGTTTTTTGGCTGTAACTTTTGATGCGTTGCTCGCAGCGTATTGGGACTGCGCTTAATCGATTCCTCTCGCAAAATTACGTCGGAATAGTTCCTTAAAGAAATAATTGCAGCACTTTTCAAAGTCATCGAAATTTTCGACAAAAATCCAAAGGGGTTAGCCTTACTTTTTGGGTCATTTCTGGAGCCGAAAATTTCTGGTCTTGGAATCGATTTATATGACCATCGCCAGAGTAATTCGACCCCCAGGAACTCAGAAAAAACATCGAAAAGAGCGTAGGACCAGCAGTAGAGAAATGGCGATGAAAATCATGAGTTTTTTGGCTGTAACTTTTGATGCGTTGCTCGCAGCGTATTGGGACTGCGCTCAATCGATTCCTCTCGCAAAATTACGTCGGAATAGTGCCTTAAAGAATTAATTGCAGCACTTTTCAAAGTCATCGAAATTTTCGGCAAAAATCCAAAGGGGTTAGCCTTACTTTTTGGGTCATTTTTGGAGCCGAAAATTTCTGGTCTTGGAATCGATTTGTATGATCATTTCTAGAGTAATTCGACCCCCAGGAACTCAGAAAACACATCAAAAAGAGCGTAGGACCAGCGGCAAAGAAATGGCGATGAAAATAATGAGTTTTTTGGCTGTAACTTTTGATGCGTTGCTCGCAGCGTATTGGGGCTGCGCTTAATCGATTCCTCTCGCAAAATTACGTCGAAATAGTGCTCTAAAGAATTAATTGCAGCACTTTTCAAAGTCATCGAAATTTTCGGCAAAAATCCAAAGGGGTTAGCCTTACTTTTTGGGTCATTTTTGGAGCCGAAAATTTCTGGTCTTGGAATCAATTTGTATGATCATCTCTAGAGTAATTCGACCCCCAGGAACTCAGAAAACACATCAAAAAGAGCGTAGGACCAGCGGCAGAGAAATGGCGATGAAAATAATGAGTTTTTTGGCTGTAACTTTTGATGCGTTGCTCGCAGCGTATTGGGGCTGCGCTTAATCGATTCCTCTCGCAAAATTACGTCGAAATAGTGCTCTAAAGAATTAATTGCAGCACTTTTCAAAGTCATCGAAATTTTCGACAAAAATCCAGAGGGGTTAGCCTTACTTTTTGGGTCATTTTTGGAGCCGAAAATTTCTGGTCTTGGAATCAATTTGTATGATCATCTCTAGAGTAATTCGACCCCCAGGAACTCAGAAAACACATCAAAAAGAGCGTAGGACCAGCAGCAGAGAAATGGCGATGAAAATCATGAGTTTTTTGGCTGTAACTTTTGATGCGTTGCTCGCAGCGTATTGGGACTGCGCTTAATCGATTCCTCTCGCAAAATTACGTCGGAATAGTGCCTTAAAGAATGAATTGCAGCACTTTTCAAAGTCATCGAAATTTTCGGCAAAAATCCAAAGGGGTTAGCCTTACTTTTTGGGTCATTTTTGGAGCCGAAAATTTCTGGTCTTGGAATCGATTTGTATGATCATTTCTAGTGTAATTCGACCCCCAGGAACTCAGAAAACACATCAAAAAAAGCGTAGGACCAGCAGCAGAGAAATGGCGATGAAAATCATGAGTTTTTTGGCTGTAACTTTTGATGCGTTGCTCGCAGCGTATTGAGACTGCGCTCAATCGATTCCTCTCGCAAAATTACGTCGGAATAGTGCCTTAAAGAATTAATTGCAGCACTTTTCAAAGTCATCGAAATTTTCGGCAAAAATCCAAAGGGGTTAGCCTTACTTTTTGGGTCATTTTTGGAGCCGAAAATTTCTGGTCTTGGAATCGATTTGTATGATCATTTCTAGAGTAATTCGACCCCCAGGAACTCAGAAAACACATCAAAAAGAGCGTAGGACCAGCGGCAGAGAGATAGCGATGAAAATAATGAGTTTTTTGGCTGTAACTTTTGATGCGTTGCTCGCAGCGTATTGGGGCTGCGCTTAATCGATTCCTCTCGCAAAATTACGTCGAAATAGTGCTCTAAAGAATTAATTGCAGCACTTTTCAAAGTCATCGAAATTTTCGACAAAAATCCAGAGGGGTTAGCCTTACTTTTTGGGTCATTTTTGGAGCCGAAAATTTCTGGTCTTGGAATTAATTTGTATGATCATCGCCAGAGTGATTCGACCCCCAGGAACTCAGAAAACACATCAAAAAGAGCGTAGGACCAGCAGCAGAGAAATGGCGATGAAAATCATGAGTTTTTTGGCTGTAACTTTTGATGCGTTGCTCGCAGCGTATTGGGACTGCGCTTAATCGATTCCTCTCGCAAAATTACGTCGGAATAGTGCCTTAAAGAATTAATTGCAGCACTTTTCAAAGTCATCGAAATTTTCGACAAAAATCCAAAGGGGTTAGCCTTACTTTTTGGGTCATTTCTGGAGCCGAAAATTTCTGGTCTTGGAATCGATTTATATGACCATCGCCAGAGTAATTCGACCCCAAGGAACTCAGAAGACACATCAAAAAGAGCGTAGGACCAGCAGCAGAGAAATGGCGATGAAAATCATGAGTTTTTTGGCTGTAACTTTTGATGCGTTGCTTGCAGCGTATTGGGACTGCGCTTAATCGATTCCTCTCGCAAAATTACGTCGGAATAGTTCCTTAAAGAAATAATTGCAGCACTTTTCAAAGTCATCGAAATTTTCGACAAAAATCCAAAGGGGTTAGCCTTACTTTTTGGGTCATTTCTGGAGCCGAAAATTTCTGGTCTTGGAATCGATTTATATGACCATCGCCAGAGTAATTCGACCCCCAGGAACTCAGAAAAAACATCGAAAAGAGCGTAGGACCAGCAGTAGAGAAATGGCGATGAAAATCATGAGTTTTTTGGCTGTAACTTTTGATGCGTTGCTCGCAGCGTATTGGGACTGCGCTCAATCGATTCCTCTCGCAAAATTACGTCGGAATAGTGCCTTAAAGAATTAATTGCAGCACTTTTCAAAGTCATCGAAATTTTCGGCAAAAATCCAAAGGGGTTAGCCTTACTTTTTGGGTCATTTTTGGAGCCGAAAATTTCTGGTCTTGGAATCGATTTGTATGATCATTTCTAGAGTAATTCGACCCCCAGGAACTCAGAAAACACATCAAAAAGAGCGTAGGACCAGCGGCAGAGAAATGGCGATGAAAATAATGAGTTTGTTGGCTGTAACTTTTGATGCGTTGCTCGCAGCGTATTGGGGCTGCGCTTAATCGATTCCTCTCGCAAAATTACGTCGAAATAGTGCTCTAAAGAATTAATTGCAGCACTTTTCAAAGTCATCGAAATTTTCGACAAAAATGCAAAGGGGTTAGCCTTACTTTTTGGGTCATTTTTGGAGCCGAAAATTTCTGGTCTTGGAATCAATTTGTATGATCATCTCTAGAGTAATTCGACCCCCAGGAACTCAGAAAACACATCAAAAAGAGCGTAGGACCAGCGGCAGAGAAATGGCGATGAAAATAATGAGTTTTTTGGCTGTAACTTTTGATGCGTTGCTCGCAGCGTATTGGGGCTGCGCTTAATCGATTCCTCTCGCAAAATTACGTCGAAATAGTGCTCTAAAGAATTAATTGCAGCACTTTTCAAAGTCATCGAAATTTTCGACAAAAATCCAAAGGGGTTAGCCTTACTTTTTGGGTCATTTTTGGAGCCGAAAATTTCTGGTCTTGGAATCAATTTGTATGATCATCTCTAGAGTAATTCGACCCCCAGGAACTCAGAAAACACATCAAAAAGAGCGTAGGACCAGCGGCAGAGAAATGGCGATGAAAATAATGAGTTTTTTGGCTGTAACTTTTGATGCGTTGCTCGCAGCGTATCGGGACTGCGCTTAATCGATTCCTCTCGCGAAATTACGTCGGAATAGTGCCTTAAAGAATTAATTGCAGCACTTTTCAAAGTCATCGAAATTTTCGGCAAAAATCCAAAGGGGTTAGCCTTACTTTTTGGGTCATTTTTGGAGCCGAAAATTTCTGGTCTTGGAATCGATTTGTATGATCATTTCTAGAGTAATTCGACCCCCAGGAACTCAGAAAACACATCAAAAAGAGCGTAGGACCAGCGGCAGAGAAATGGCGATGAAAATAATGAGTTTGTTGGCTGTAACTTTTGATGCGTTGCTCGCAGCGTATTGGGGCTGCGCTTAATCGATTCCTCTCGCAAAATTACGTCGAAATAGTGCTCTAAAGAATTAATTGCAGCACTTTTCAAAGTCATCGAAATTTTCGACAAAAATGCAAAGGGGTTAGCCTTACTTTTTGGGTCATTTTTGGAGCCGAAAATTTCTGGTCTTGGAATCAATTTGTATGATCATCTCTAGAGTAATTCGACCCCCAGGAACTCAGAAAACACATCAAAAAGAGCGTAGGACCAGCGGCAGAGAAATGGCGATGAAAATAATGAGTTTTTTGGCTGTAACTTTTGATGCGTTGCTCGCAGCGTATTGGGGCTGCGCTTAATCGATTCCTCTCGCAAAATTACGTCGAAATAGTGCTCTAAAGAATTAATTGCAGCACTTTTCAAAGTCATCGAAATTTTCGACAAAAATCCAAAGGGGTTAGCCTTACTTTTTGGGTCATTTTTGGAGCCGAAAATTTCTGGTCTTGGAATCAATTTGTATGATCATCTCTAGAGTAATTCGACCCCCAGGAACTCAGAAAACACATCAAAAAGAGCGTAGGACCAGCGGCAGAGAAATGGCGATGAAAATAATGAGTTTTTTGGCTGTAACTTTTGATGCGTTGCTCGCAGCGTATCGGGACTGCGCTTAATCGATTCCTCTCGCGAAATTACGTCGGAATAGTGCCTTAAAGAATTAATTGCAGCACTTTTCAAAGTCATCGAAATTTTCGGCAAAAATCCAAAGGGGTTAGCCTTACTTTTTGGGTCATTTTTGGGGCCGATAATTTCTGGTCTTGGAATCGATTTGTATGATCATTTCTAGAGTAATTCGACCCCCAGGAACTCAGAAAACACATCAAAAAGAGCGTAGGACCAGCAGCAGAGAAATGACGATGAAAATCATGAGTTTTTTGGCTGTAACTTTTGATGCGTTGCTCGCAGCGTATTGGGACTGCGCTTAATCGATTCCTCTCGCGAAATTACGTCAGAATAGTGCCTTGAAGAATTAATTGCAGCACTTTTCGAAGTCATCGAAATTTTCGACAAAAATCCAAAGGGGTTAGCCTTACTTTTTGGGTCATTTCTGGAGCCGAAAATTTCTGGTCTTGGAATCGATTTATATGACCATCGCCAGAGTAATTCGACCCCAAGGAACTCAGAAGACACATCAAAAAGAGCGTAGGACCAGCAGCAGAGAAATGGCGATGAAAATCATGAGTTTTTTGGCTGTAACTTTTGATGCGTCGCTCGCAGCGTATTGGGACTGCGCTTAATCGATTCCTCTCGCAAAATTACGTCGAAATAGTGCCTTAAAGAATGAATGGCAGCACTTTTCAAAGTCATCGAAATTTTCGGCAAAAATCCAAAGGGGTTAGCCTTACTTTTTGGGTCATTTTTGGAGCCGAAAATTTCTGGTCTTGAAATCAATTTGTATGATCATTTCTAGAGTAATTCGACCCCCAGGAACTCAGAAAACACATCAAAAAGAGCGTA
This sequence comes from Diprion similis, assembly GCF_021155765.1. NCBI lineage: Eukaryota > Metazoa > Arthropoda > Insecta > Hymenoptera > Diprionidae > Diprion > Diprion similis. The sequence goes on along the minus strand of NC_060112.1, from coordinate 9,447,798 downwards.
GGACCAGCAGCAGAGAAATGACGATGAAAATCATGAGTTTTTTGGCTGTAACTTTTGATGCGTTGCTCGCAGCGTATTGGGACTGCGCTTAATCGATTCCTCTCGCAAAATTACGTCGGAATAGTGCCTTGAAGAATTAATTGCAGCACTTTTCAAAATCATCGAAATTTTCGACAAAAATCCAAAGGGGTTAGCCTTACTTTTTGGGTCATTTCTGGAGCCGAAAATTTCTGGTCTTGGAATCGATTTATATGACCATCGCCAGAGTAATTCGACCCCCAGGAACTCAGAAAAAACATCGAAAAGAGCGTAGGACCAGCAGCAGAGAAATGGCGATTAAAATCATGAGTTTTTTGGCTGTAACTTTTGATGCGTTGCTCGCAGCGTATTGGGGCTGCGCTTAATCGATTCCTCTCGCAAAATTACGTCGAAATAGTGCTCTAAAGAATTAATTGCAGCACTTTTCAAAGTCATCGAAATTTTCGGCAAAAATCCAAAGGGGTTAGCCTTACTTTTTGGGTCATTTTTGGAGCCGAAAATTACTGGTCTTGGAATCGATTTGTATGATCATTTCTAGAGTAATTCGACCCCCAGGAACTCAGAAAACACATCAAAAAGAGCGTAGGACCAGCAGCAGAGAAATGGCGATGAAAATAATGAGTTTTTTGGCTGTAACTTTTGATGCGTTGCTCGCAGCGTATTGGGACTGCGCTCAATCGATTCCTCTCGCAAAATTACGTCGAAATAGTGCCTTAAAGAATTAATTGCAGCACTTTCCAAAGTCATCGAAATTTTCGGCAAAAATCCAAAGGGGTTAGCCTTACTTTTTGGGTCATTGTTGGAGCCGAAAATTTCTGGTCTTGGAAGCAATTTGTATGATCATCTCTAGAGTAAATCGACCCCCAGGAACTCAGAAAACACATCAAAAAGAGCGTAGGACCAGCAGCAGAGAAATGACGATGAAAATCATGAGTTTTTTGGCTGTAACTTTTGATGCGTTGCTCGCAGCGTATTGGGACTGCGCCTAATCGATTCCTCTCGCAAAATTACGTCAGAATAGTGCCTTGAAGAATTAATTGCAGCACTTTTCGAAGTCATCGAAATTTTCGACAAAAATCCAAAGGGGTTAGCCTTACTTTTTGGGTCATTTCTGGAGCCGAAAATTTCTGGTCTTGGAATCGATTTATATGACCATCGCCAGAGTGATTCGACCCCAAGGAACTCAGAAGACACATCAAAAAGAGCGTAGGACCAGCAGCAGAGAAATGGCGATGAAAATCATGAGTTTTTTGGCTGTAACTTTTGATGCGTTGCTCGCAGCGTATTGGGACTGCGCTTAATCGATTCCTCTCGCAAAATTACGTCGGAATAGTGCCTTAAAGAATTAATTGCAGCACTTTTCAAAGTCATCGAAATTTTCGGCAAAAATCCAAAGGGGTTAGCCTTACTTTTTGGGTCATTTTTGGAGCCGAAAATTTCTGGTCTTGGAATCAATTTGTATGATCATTTCTAGAGTAATTCGACCCCCAGGAACTCAGAAAACACATCAAAAAGAGCGTAGGACCAGCAGCAGAGAAATGACGATGAAAATCATGAGTTTTTTGCCTGTAACTTTTGATGCGTTGCTCGCAGCGTATTGGGACTACGCTTAATCGATTCCTCTCGCAAAATTACGTCGGAATAGTGCCTTGAAGAATTAATTGCAGCACTTTTCAAAATCATCGAAATTTTCGACAAAAATCCAAAGGGGTTAGCCTTACTTTTTGGGTCATTTCTGAAGCCGAAAATTTCTGGTCTTGGAATCGATTTATATGACCATCGCCAGAGTAATTCGACCCCCAGGAACTCAGAAAAAACATCGAAAAGAGCGTAGGACCAGCAGCAGAGAAATGGCGATGAAAATAATGAGTTTTTTGGCTGTAACTTTTGATGCGTTGCTCGCAGCGTATTGGGGCTGCGCTTAATCGATTCCTCTCGCAAAATTACGTCGAAATAGTGCTCTGAAGAATTAATTGCAGCACTTTTCAAAGTCATCGAAATTTTCGACAAAAATCCAAAGGGGTTAGCCTTACTTTTTGGGTCATTTTTGGAGCCGAAAATTTCTGGTCTTAGAATCAATTTGTATGATCATCTCTAGAGTAATTTGACCCCCAGAAACTCAGAAAACACATCAAAAAGAGCGTAGGACCAGCGGCAGAGAAATGGCGATGAAAATAATGAGTTTTTTGGCTGTAACTTTTGATGCGTTGCTCGCAGCGTATCGGGACTGCGCTTAATTGATTCCTCTCGCAAAATCACGTCAGAATTGTGCCTTGAAGAATTAATTGCAGCACTTTTCAAAGTCATCGAAATTTTCGGCAAAAATCCAAAGGGGTTAGCCTTACTTTTTGGGTCATTTTTGGGGCCGAAAATTTCTGGTCTTGGAATCGATTTGTATGATCATTTCTAGAGTAATTCGACCCCCAGGAACTCAGAAAAAACATAGAAAAGAGCGTAGGACCAGCAGCAGAGAAATGGCGATGAAAATCATGAGTTTTTGGGCTGTAACTTTTGATGCGTTGCTCGCAGCGTATTGGGACTGCGCTTAATCGATTCCTCTCGCAAAATTACGTCGGAATAGTGCCTTAAAGAAATAATTGCAGAACTTTTCAAAGTCATCGAAATTTTCGGCAAAAATCCAAAGGGGTTAGCCTTACTTTTTGGGTCATTTTTGGGGCCGAAAATTTCTGGTCTTGGAATCGATTCGTATGATCATTACTAGAGTAATTCGACCCCCAGGAACTCAGAAAACACATCAAAAAGAGCGTAGGACCAGCAGCAGAGAAATGGCGATGAAAATCATGAGTTTTTTGGCTGTAACTTTTGATGCGTTGCTCGCAGCGTATTGGGACTGCGCTTAATCGATTCCTCTCGCAAAATTACGTCAGAATAGTGCCTTGAAGAATTGATTGCAGCACTTTTCGAAGTCATCGAAATTTTCGACAAAAATCCAAAGGGGTTAGCCTTACTTTTTGGGTCATTTCTGGAGCCGAAAATTTCTGGTCTTGGAATCGATTTATATGACCATCGCCAGAGTGATTCGACCCCAAGGAACTCAGAAGACACATCAAAAAGAGCGTAGGACCAGCAGCAGAGAAATGGCGATGAAAATCATGAGTTTTTTGGCTGTAACTTTTGATGCGTTGCTCGCAGCGTATTGGGACTGCGCTTAATCGATTCCTCTCGCAAAATTACGTCGGAATAGTGCCTTAAAGAATTAATTGCAGCACTTTTCAAAGTCATCGAAATTTTCGACAAAAATCCAAAGGGGTTAGCCTTACTTTTTGGGTCATTTTTGGGGCCGATAATTTCTGGTCTTGGAATCGATTTGTATGATCATTTCTAGAGTTATTCGACCCCCAGGAACTCAGAAAACACATCAAAAAGAGCGTAGGACCAGCAGCAGAGAAATGGCGATGAAAATCATGAGTTTTTTGGCTGTAACTTTTGATGCGTTGCTCGCAGCGTATTGGGACTGCGCTTAATCGATTCCTCTCGCAAAATTACGTCGGAATAGTGCCTTAAAGAATTAATTGCAGCACTTTTCAAAGTCATCGAAATTTTCGACAAAAATCCAAAGGGGTTAGCCTTACTTTTTGGGTCATTTCTGGAGTCGAAAATTTCTGGTCTTGGAATCAATTTGTATGATCATCTCTAGAGTAATTCGACCCCCAGGAACTCAGAAAACACATCAAAAAGTGCGTAGGACCAGCAGCAGAGAAATGGCGATGAAAATCATGAGTATTTTGGCTGTAACTTTTGATGCGTTGCTCGCAGCGTATTGGGACTGCGCTCAATCGATTCCTCTCGCAAAATTACGTCGAAATAGTGCCTTAAAGAATTAATTGCAGCACTTTTCAAAGTCATCGAAATTTTCGGCAAAAATCCAAAGGGGTTAGCCTTACTTTTTGGGTCATTATTGAAGCCGAAAATTTCTGGTCTTGGAATCAATTTGTATGATCATTTCTAGAGTAATTCGACCCCCAGGAACTCAGGAAACACATCAAAAAGAGCGTAGGACCAGCAGCAGAGAAATGACGATGAAAATCATGAGTTTTTTGCCTGTAACTTTTGATGCGTTGCTCGCAGCGTATTGGGACTGCGCTTAATCGATTCCTCTCGCAAAATTACGTCGGAATAGTGCCTTGAAGAATTAGTTGCAGCACTTTTCAAAATCATCGAAATTTTCGACAAAAATCCAAAGGGGTTAGCCTTACTTTTTGGGTCATTTCTGAAGCCGAAAATTTCTGGTCTTGGAATCGATTTATATGACCATCGCCAGAGTAATTCGACCCCCAGGAACTCAGAAAAAACATCGAAAAGAGCGTAGGACCAGCAGCAGAGAAATGGCGATGAAAATAATGAGTTTTTTGGCTGTAACTTTTGATGCGTTGCTCGCAGCGTATTGGGGCTGCGCTTAATCGATTCCTCTCGCAAAATTACGTCGAAATCGTGCTCTAAAGAATTAATTGCAGCACTTTTCAAAGTCATCGAAATTTTCGACAAAAATCCAAAGGGGTTAGCCTTACTTTTTGGGTCATTTTTGGAGCCGAAAATTTCTGGTCTTAGAATCAATTTGTATGATCATCTTTAGAGTAATTTGACCCCCAGGAACTCAGAAAACACATCAAAAAGAGCGTAGGACCAGCGGCAGAGAAATGGCGATGAAAATAATGAGTTTTTTGGCTGTAACTTTTGATGCGTTGCTCGCAGCGTATCGGGACTGCGCCTAATCGATTCCTCTCGCAAAATTACGTCGGAATAGTGCCTTGAAGAATTAATTGCAGCACTTTTCAAAGTCATCGAAATTTTCGGCAAAAATCCAAAGGGGTTAGCCTTACTTTTTGGGTCATTTTTGGGGCCGAAAATTTCTGGTCTTGGAATCGATTTGTATGATCATTTCTAGAGTAATTCGACCCCCAGGAACTCAGAAAAAACATAGAAAAGAGCGTAGGACCAGCAGCAGAGAAATGGCGATGAAAATCATGAGTTTTTTGGCTGTAACTTTTGATGCGTTGCTCGCAGCGTATTGGGACTGCGCTTAATCGATTCCTCTCGCAAAATTACGTCGGAATAGTGCCTTAAAGAATTAATTGCAGCACTTTTCAAAGTCATCGAAATTTTCGACAAAAATCCAAAGGGGTTAGCCTTACTTTTTGGGTCATTTCTGAAGCCGAAAATTTCTGGTCTTGGAATCAATTTGTATGATCATCTCTAGAGTAATTCGACCCCCAGGAACTCAGAAAACACATCAAAAAGTGCGTAGGACCAGCAGCAGAGAAATGGCGATGAAAATCATGAGTATTTTGGCTGTAACTTTTGATGCGTTGCTCGCAGCGTATTGGGACTGCGCTCAATCGATTCCTCTCCCAAAATTACGTCGAAATAGTGCCTTAAAGAATTAATTGCAGCACTTTTCAAAGTCATCGAAATTTTCGGCAAAAATCCAAAGGGGTTAGCCTTACTTTTTGGGTCATTTTTGAAGCCGAAAATTTCTGGTCTTGGAATCAATTTGTATGATCATTTCTAGAGTAATTCGACCCCCAGGAACTCAGGAAACACATCAAAAAGAGCGTAGGACCAGCAGCAGAGAAATGACGATGAAAATCATGAGTTTTTTGCCTGTAACTTTTGATGCGTTGCTCGCAGCGTATTGGGACTGCGCTTAATCGATTCCTCTCGCAAAATTACGTCGGAATAGTGCCTTGAAGAATTAATTGCAGCACTTTTCAAAATCATCGAAATTTTCGACAAAAATCCAAAGGGGTTAGCCTTACTTTTTGGGTCATTTCTGAAGCCGAAAATTTCTGGTCTTGGAATCGATTTATATGACCATCGCCAGAGTAATTCGACCCCCAGGAACTCAGAAAAAACATCGAAAAGAGCGTAGGACCAGCAGCAGAGAAATGGCGATGAAAATAATGAGTTTTTTGGCTGTAACTTTTGATGCGTTGCTCGCAGCGTATTGGGGCTGCGCTTAATCGATTCCTCTCGCAAAATTACGTCGAAATAGTGCTCTAAAGAATCAATTGCAGCACTTTTCAAAGTCATCGAAATTTTCGACAAAAATCCAAAGGGGTTAGCCTTACTTTTTGGGTCATTTTTGGAGCCGAAAATTTCTGGTCTTAGAATCAATTTGTATGATCATCTTTAGAGTAATTTGACCCCCAGGAACTCAGAAAACACATCAAAAAGAGCGTAGGACCAGCGGCAGAGAAATGGCGATGAAAATAATGAGTTTTTTGGCTGTAACTTTTGATGCGTTGCTCGCAGCGTATCGGGACTGCGCCTAATCGATTCCTCTCGCAAAATTACGTCGGAATAGTGCCTTGAAGAATTAATTGCAGCACTTTTCAAAGTCATCGAAATTTTCGGCAAAAATCCAAAGGGGTTAGCCTTACTTTTTGGGTCATTTTTGGGGCCGAAAATTTCTGGTCTTGGAATCGATTTGTATGATCATTTCTAGAGTAATTCGACCCCCAGGAACTCAGAAAAAACATAGAAAAGAGCGTAGGACCAGCAGCAGAGAAATGGCGATGAAAATCATGAGTTTTTTGGCTGTAACTTTTGATGCGTTGCTCGCAGCGTATTGGGACTGCGCTTAATCGATTCCTCTCGCAAAATTACGTCGGAATAGTGCCTAAAAGAATTAATTGCAGCACTTTTCAAAGTCATCGAGATTTTCGGCAAAAATCCAAAGGGGTTAGCCTTACTTTTTGGGTCATTTTTGGAGCCGAAAATTTCTGGTCTTGGAATCAATTTGTATGATCATCTCTAGAGTAATTCGACCCCCAGGAACTCAGAAAACACATCAAAAAGAGCGTAGGACCAGCAGCAGAGAAATGGCGATGAAAATCATGAGTTTTTTGGCTGTAACTTTTGATGCGTTGCTCGCAGCGTATTGGGACTGCGCTTAATCGATTCCTCTCGCAAAATTACGTCGGAATAGTGCCTTAAAGAATCAATTGCAGCACTTTTCAAAGTCATCGAAATTTTCGACAAAAATCCAAAGGGGTTAGCCTTACTTTTTGGGTCATTTCTGGAGCCGAAAATTTCTGGTCTTGGAATCGATTTATATGACCATCGCCAGAGTAATTCGACCCCAAGGAACTCAGAAGACACATCAAAAAGAGCGTAGGACCAGCAGCAGAGAAATGGCGATGAAAATCATGAGTTTTTAGGCTGTAACTTTTGATGCGTTGCTCGCAGCGTATTGGGACTGCGCTTAATCGATTCCTCTCGCAAAATTACGTCGGAATAGTTTCTTAAAGAAATAATTGCAGCACTTTTCAAAGTCATCGAAATTTTCGACAAAAATCCAAAGGGGTTAGCCTTACTTTTTGGGTCATTTCTGAAGCCGAAAATTTCTGGTCTTGGAATCGATTTATATGACCATCGCCAGAGTAATTCGACCCCCAGGAACTCAGAAAAAACATCGAAAAGAGCGTAGGACCAGCAGCAGAGAAATGGCGATGAAAATCATGAGTTTTTTGGCTGTAACTTTTGATGCGTTGCTCGCAGCGTATTGGGACTGCGCTCAATCGATTCCTCTCGCAAAATTACGTTGGAATAGTGCCTTAAAGAATTGATTGCAGCACTTTTCTAAGTCATCGAAATTTTCGGCAAAAATCCAAAGGGGTTAGCCTTACTTTTTGGGTCATTTTTGGAGCCGAAAATTTCTGGTCTTGGAATTAATTTGTATGATCATCGCCAGAGTGATTCGACCCCCAGGAACTCAGAAAACACATCAAAAAGAGCGTAGGACCAGCAGCAGAGAAATGGCGATGAAAATCATGAGTTTTTTGGCTGTAACTTTTGATGCGTTGCTCGCAGCGTATTGGGACTGCGCTTAATCGATTCCTCTCGCAAAATTACGTCGGAATAGTGCCTTAAAGAATCAATTGCAGCACTTTTCAAAGTCATCGAAATTTTCGACAAAAATCCAAAGGGGTTAGCCTTACTTTTTGGGTCATTTCTGGAGCCGAAAATTTCTGGTCTTGGAATCGATTTATATGACCATCGCCAGAGTAATTCGACCCCAAGGAACTCAGAAGACACATCAAAAAGAGCGTAGGACCAGCAGCAGAGAAATGGCGATGAAAATCATGAATTTTTTGGCTGTAACTTTTGATGCGTTGCTCGCAGCGTATTGGGACTGCGCTTAATCGATTCCTCTCGCAAAATTACGTCGGAATAGTTCCTTAAAGAAATAATTGCAGCACTTTTCAAAGTCATCGAAATTTTCGACAAAAATCCAAAGGGGTTAGCCTTACTTTTTGGGTCATTTCTGGAGCCGAAAATTTCTGGTCTTGGAATCGATTTATATGACCATCGCCAGAGTAATTCGACCCCCAGGAACTCAGAAAAAACATCGAAAAGAGCGTAGGACCAGCAGCAGAGAAATGGCGATGAAAATCATGAGTTTTTTGGCTGTAACTTTTGATGCGTTGCTCGCAGCGTATTGGGACTGCGCTCAATCGATTCCTCTCGCAAAATTACGTCGGAATAGTGCCTTAAAGAATTAATTGCAGCACTTTTCAAAGTCATCGAAATTTTCGGCAAAAATCCAAAGGGGTTAGCCTTACTTTTTGGGTCATTTTTGGAGCCGAAAATTTCTGGTCTTGGAATCGATTTGTATGATCATTTCTAGAGTAATTCGACCCCCAGGAACTCAGAAAACACATCGAAAAGAGCGTAGGACCAGCGGCAGAGAAATGGCGATGAAAATAATGAGTTTTTTGGCTGTAACTTTTGATGCGTCGCTCGCAGCGTATTGGGGCTGCGCTTAATCGATTCCTCTCGCAAAATTACGTCGAAATAGTGCTCTAAAGAATTAATTGCAGCACTTTTCAAAGTCATCGAAATTTTCGGCAAAAATCCAAAGGGGTTAGCCGTACTTTTTGGGTCATTTTTGGAGCCGAAAATTACTGGTCTTGGAATCGATTTGTATGATCATTTCTAGAGTAATTCGACCCCCAGGAACTCAGAAAACACATCAAAAAGAGCGTAGGACCAGCAGCAGAGAAATGGCGATGAAAATAATGAGTTTTTTGGCTGTAACTTTTGATGCGTTGCTCGCAGCGTATTGGGACTGCGCTCAATCGATTCCTCTCGCAAAATTACGTCGAAATAGTGCCTTAAAGAATTAATTGCAGCACTTTTCAAAGTCATCGAAATTTTCGGCAAAAATCCAAAGGGGTTAGCCTTACTTTTTGGGTCATTTTTGGAGCCGAAAATTTTTGGTCTTGGAATCAATTCGTATGATCATCTCTAGAGTAAATCGACCCCCAGGAACTCAGAAAACACATCAAAAAGAGCGTAGGACCAGCAGCAGAGAAATGACGATGAAAATCATGAGTTTTTTGGCTGTAACTTTTGATGCGTTGCTCGCAGCGTATTGGGACTGCGCTTAATCGATTCCTCTCGCAAAATTACGTCAGAATAGTGCCTTAAAGAATTAATTGCAGCACTTTTCGAAGTCATCGAAATTTTCGACAAAAATCCAAAGGGGTTAGCCTTACTTTTTGGGTCATTTCTGGAGCCGAAAATTTCTGGTCTTGGAATCGATTTATATGACCATCGCCAGAGTAATTCGACCCCAAGGAACTCAGAAGACACATCAAAAAGAGCGTAGGACCAGCAGCAGAGAAATGGCGATGAAAATCATGAATTTTTTGGCTGTAACTTTTGATGCGTTGCTCGCAGCGTATTGGGACTGCGCTTAATCGATTCCTCTCGCAAAATCACGTCGGAATAGTTCCTTAAAGAAATAATTGCAGCACTTTTCAAAGTCATCGAAATTTTCGACAAAAATCCAAAGGGGTTAGCCTTACTTTTTGGGTCATTTCTGGAGCCGAAAATTTCTGGTCTTGGAATCGATTTATATGACCATCGCCAGAGTAATTCGACCCCCAGGAACTCAGAAAAAACATCGAAAAGAGCGTAGGACCAGCAGCAGAGAAATGGCGATGAAAATCATGAGTTTTTTGGCTGTAACTTTTGATGCGTTGCTCGCAGCGTATTGGGACTGCGCTCAATCGATTCCTCTCGCAAAATTACGTCGGAATAGTGCCTTAAAGAATTAATTGCAGCACTTTTCAAAGTCATCGAAATTTTCGGCAAAAATCCAAAGGGGTTAGCCTTACTTTTTGGGTCATTTTTGGAGCCGAAAATTTCTGGTCTTGGAATCGATTTGTATGATCATTTCTAGAGTAATTCGACCCCCAGGAACTCAGAAAACACATCAAAAAGAGCGTAGGACCAGCGGCAGAGAAATGGCGATGAAAATAATGAGTTTTTTGGCTGTAACTTTTGATGCGTCGCTCGCAGCGTATTGGGGCTGCGCTTAATCGATTCCTCTCGCAAAATTACGTCGAAATAGTGCTCTAAAGAATTAATTGCAGCACTTTTCAAAGTCATCGAAATTTTCGGCAAAAATCCAAAGGGGTTAGCCGTACTTTTTGGGTCATTTTTGGAGCCGAAAATTACTGGTCTTGGAATCGATTTGTATGATCATTTCTAGAGTAATTCGACCCCCAGGAACTCAGAAAACACATCAAAAAGAGCGTAGGACCAGCAGCAGAGAAATGGCGATGAAAATAATGAGTTTTTTGGCTGTAACTTTTGATGCGTTGCTCGCAGCGTATTGGGACTGCGCTCAATCGATTCCTCTCGCAAAATTACGTCGAAATAGTGCCTTAAAGAATTAATTGCAGCACTTTTCAAAGTCATCGAAATTTTCGGCAAAAATCCAAAGGGGTTAGCCTTACTTTTTGGGTCATTTTTGGAGCCGAAAATTTCTGGTCTTGGAATCAATTTGTATGATCATCTCTAGAGTAAATCGACCCCCAGGAACTCAGAAAACACATCAAAAAGAGCGTAGGACCAGCAGCAGAGAAATGACGATGAAAATCATGAGTTTTTTGGCTGTAACTTTTGATGCGTTGCTCGCAGCGTATTGGGACTGCGCTTAATCGATTCCTCTCGCAAAATTACGTCAGAATAGTGCCTTAAAGAATTAATTGCAGCACTTTTCGAAGTCATCGAAATTTTCGACAAAAATCCAAAGGGGTTAGCCTTACTTTTTGGGTCATTTCTGAAGCCGAAAATTTCTGGTCTTGGAATCGATTTATATGACCATCGCCAGAGTAATTCGACCCCCAGGAACTCAGAAGACACATCAAAAAGAGCGTAGGACCAGCAGCAGAGAAATGGCGATGAAAATAATGAGTTTTTTGGCTGTAACTTTTGATGCGTTGCTCGCAGCGTATTGGGGCTGCGCTTAATCGATTCCTCTCGCAAAATTACGTCGAAATAGTGCTCTAAAGAATTAATTGCAGCACTTTTCAAAGTCATCGAAATTTTCGACAAAAATCCAAAGGGGTTAGCCTTACTTTTTGGGTCATTTTTGGAGCCGAAAATTTCTGGTCTTAGAATCAATTTGTATGATCATCTCTAGAGTAATTCGACCCCCAGGAACTCAGAAAACACATCAAAAAGAGCGTAGAACCAGCGGCAGAGAAATAGCGATGAAAATAATGAGTTTTTTGGCTGTAACTTTTGATGCGTTGCTCGCAGCGTATCGGGACTGCGCTTAATCGATTCCTCTCGCAAAATTACGTCGGAATAGTGCCTTGAAGAATTAATTGCAGCACTTTTCAAAGTCATCGAAATTTTCGGCAAAAATCCAAAGGGGTTAGCCTTACTTTTTGGGTCATTTTTGGGGCCGAAAATTTCTGGTCTTGGAATCGATTTGTATGATCATTTCTAGAGTAATTCGACCCCCAGGAACTCAGAAAAAACATAGAAAATAGCGTAGGACCAGCAGCAGAGAAATGGCGATGAAAATCATGAGTTTTTGGGCTGTAACTTTTGATGCGTTGCTCGCAGCGTATTGGGACTGCGCTTAATCGATTCCTCTCGCAAAATTACGTCGGAATAGTGCCTTAAAGAATTAATTGCAGAACTTTTCAAAGTCATCGAAATTTTCGGCAAAAATCCAAAGGGGTTAGCCTTACTTTTTGGGTCATTTTTGGGGCCGAAAATTTCTGGTCTTGGAATCGATTCGTATGATCATTACTAGAGTAATTCGACCCCCAGGAACTCAGAAAACACATCAAAAAGAGCGTAGGACCAGCAGCAGAGAAATGGCGATGAAAATCATGAGTTTTTTGGCTGTAACTTTTGATGCGTTGCTCGCAGCGTATTGGGACTGCGCTCAATCGATTCCTCTCGCAAAATTACGTCGAAATAGTGCCTTAAAGAATTAATTGCAGCACTTTTCAAAGTCATCGAAATTTTCGGCAAAAATCCAAAGGGGTTAGCCTTACTTTTTGGGTCATTTTTGGAGCCGAAAATTTCTGGTCTTGGAATCAATTTGTATGATCATTTCTAGAGTAATTCGACCCCCAGGAACTCAGAAAACACATCAAAAAGAGCGTAGGACCAGCAGCAGAGAAATGACGATGAAAATCATGAGTTTTTTGCCTGTAACTTTTGATGCGTTGCTCGCAGCGTATTGGGACTGCGCTTAATCGATTCCTCTCGCAAAATTACGTCGGAATAGTGCCTTGAAGAATTAATCGCAGCACTTTTCAAAATCATCGAAATTTTCGACAAAAATCCAAAGGGGTTAGCCTTACTTTTTGGGTCATTTCTGAAGCCGAAAATTTCTGGTCTTGGAATCGATTTATATGACCATCGCCAGAGTAATTCGACCCCCAGGAACTCAGAAAAAACATCGAAAAGAGCGTAGGACCAGCAGCAGAGAAATGGCGATGAAAATAATGAGTTTTTTGGCTGTAACTTTTGATGCGTTGCTCGCAGCGTATTGGGGCTGCGCTTAATCGATTCCTCTCGCAAAATTACGTCGAAATAGTGCTCTAAAGAATTAATTGCAGCACTTTTCAAAGTCATCGAAATTTTCGACAAAAATCCAAAGGGGTTAGCCTTACTTTTTGGGTCATTTTTGGAGCCGAAAATTTCTGGTCTTGGAATCAATTTGTATGATCATTTCTAGAGTAATTCGACCCCCAGGAACTCAGAAAACACATCAAAAAGAGCGTAGGACCAGCAGCAGAGAAATGACGATGAAAATCATGAGTTTTTTGCCTGTAACTTTTGATGCGTTGCTCGCAGCGTATTGGGACTGCGCTTAATCGATTCCTCTCGCAAAATTACGTCGGAATAGTGCCTTGAAGAATTAATTGCAGCACTTTTCAAAATCATCGAAATTTTCGACAAAAATCCAAAGGGGTTAGCCTTACTTTTTGGGTCATTTCTGAAGCCGAAAATTTCTGGTCTTGGAATCGATTTATATGACCATCGCCAGAGTAATTCGACCCCCAGGAACTCAGAAAAAACATCGAAAAGAGCGTAGGACCAGCAGCAGAGAAATGGCGATGAAAATAATGAGTTTTTTGGCTGTAACTTTTGATGCGTTGCTCGCAGCGTATTGGGGCTGCGCTTAATCGATTCCTCTCGCAAAATTACGTCGAAATAGTGCCTCTAAAGAATTAATTGCAGCACTTTTCAAAGTCATCGAAATTTTCGACAAAAATCCAAAGGGGTTAGCCTTACTTTTTGGGTCATTTTTGGAGCCGAAAATTTCTGGTCTTAGAATCAATTTGTATGATCATCTCTAGAGTAATTTGACCCCCAGGAACTCAGAAAACACATCAAAAAGAGCGTAGAACCAGCGGCAGAGAAATAGCGATGAAAATAATGAGTTTTTTGGCTGTAACTTTTGATGCGTTGCTCGCAGCGTATCGGGACTGCGCTTAATCGATTCCTCTCGCAAAATTACGTCGGAATAGTGCCTTGAAGAATGAATTGCAGCACTTTTCAAAGTCATCGAAATTTTCGGCAAAAATCCAAAGGGGTTAGCCTTACTTTTTGGGTCATTTTTGGGGCCGAAAATTTCTGGTCTTGGAATCGATTTGTATGATCATTTCTAGAGTAATTCGACCCCCAGGAACTCAGAAAAAACATAGAAAATAGCGTAGGACCAGCAGCAGAGAAATGGCGATGAAAATCATGAGTTTTTGGGCTGTAACTTTTGATGCGTTGCTCGCAGCGTATTGGGACTGCGCTTAATCGATTCCTCTCGCAAAATTACGTCGGAATAGTGCCTTAAAGAATTAATTGCAGAACTTTTCAAAGTCATCGAAATTTTCGGCAAAAATCCAAAGGGGTTAGCCTTACTTTTTGGGTCATTTTTGGGGCCGAAAATTTCTGGTCTTGGAATCGATTCGTATGATCATTACTAGAGTAATTCGACCCCCAGGAACTCAGAAAACACATCAAAAAGAGCGTAGGACCAGCAGCAGAGAAATGGCGATGAAAATCATGAGTTTTTTGGCTGTAACTTTTGATGCGTTGCTCGCAGCGTATTGGGACTGCGCTTAATCGATTCCTCTCGCAAAATTACGTCGGAATAGTGCCTTGAAGAATTAATTGCAGCACTTTTCAAAGTCATCGAAATTTTCGGCAAAAATCCAAAGGGGTTAGCCTTACTTTTTGGGTCATTTTTGGAGCCGAAAATTTCTGGTCTTGGAATCAATTTGTATGATCATCTCTAGAGTAAATCGACCCCCAGGAACTCAGAAAACACATCAAAAAGAGCGTAGGACCAGCAGCAGAGAAATGACGATGAAAATCATGAGTTTTTCGGCTGTAACTTTTGATGCGTTGCTCGCAGCGTATTGGGACTGCGCTTAATCGATTCCTCTCGCAAAATTACGTCGGAATAGTGCCTTAAAGAATTAATTGCAGCACTTTTCAAAGTCATCGAAATTTTCGACAAAAATCCAAAGGGGTTAGCCTTACTTTTTGGGTCATTTTTGGAGCCGAAAATTTCTGGTCTTGGAATCAATTTGTATGATCATTTCTAGAGTAATTCGACCCCCAGGAACTCAGAAAACACATCAAAAAGAGCGTAGGACCAGCAGCAGAGAAATGACGATGAAAATCATGAGTTTTTTGCCTGTAACTTTTGATGCGTTGCTCGCAGCGTATTGGGACTGCGCTTAATCGATTCCTCTCGCAAAATTACGTCGGAATAGTGCCTTGAAGAATTAATCGCAGCACTTTTCAAAATCATCGAAATTTTCGACAAAAATCCAAAGGGGTTAGCCTTACTTTTTGGGTCATTTCTGAAGCCGAAAATTTCTGGTCTTGGAATCGATTTATATGACCATCGCCAGAGTAATTCGACCCCCAGGAACTCAGAAAAAACATCGAAAAGAGCGTAGGACCAGCAGCAGAGAAATGGCGATGAAAATAATGAGTTTTTTGGCTGTAACTTTTGATGCGTTGCTCGCAGCGTATTGGGGCTGCGCTTAATCGATTCCTCTCGCAAAATTACGTCGAAATAGTGCTCTAAAGAATTAATTGCAGCACTTTTCAAAGTCATCGAAATTTTCGACAAAAATCCAAAGGGGTTAGCCTTACTTTTTGGGTCATTTTTGGAGCCGAAAATTTCTGGTCTTGGAATCAATTTGTATGATCATTTCTAGAGTAATTCGACCCCCAGGAACTCAGAAAACACATCAAAAAGAGCGTAGGACCAGCAGCAGAGAAATGACGATGAAAATCATGAGTTTTTTGCCTGTAACTTTTGATGCGTTGCTCGCAGCGTATTGGGACTGCGCTTAATCGATTCCTCTCGCAAAATTACGTCGGAATAGTGCCTTGAAGAATTAATTGCAGCACTTTTTAAAATCATCGAAATTTTCGACAAAAATCCAAAGGGGTTAGCCTTACTTTTTGGGTCATTTCTGAAGCCGAAAATTTCTGGTCTTGGAATCGATTTATATGACCATCGCCAGAGTAATTCGACCCCCAGGAACTCAGAAAAAACATCGAAAAGAGCGTAGGACCAGCAGCAGAGAAATGGCGATGAAAATAATGAGTTTTTTGGCTGTAACTTTTGATGCGTTGCTCGCAGCGTATTGGGGCTGCGCTTAATCGATTCCTCTCGCAAAATTACGTCGAAATAGTGCTCTAAAGAATTAATTGCAGCACTTTTCAAAGTCATCGAAATTTTCGACAAAAATCCAAAGGGGTTAGCCTTACTTTTTGGGTCATTTTTGGAGCCGAAAATTTCTGGTCTTAGAATCAATTTGTATGATCATCTCTAGAGTAATTTGACCCCCAGGAACTCAGAAAACACATCAAAAAGAGCGTAGAACCAGCGGCAGAGAAATAGCGATGAAAATAATGAGTTTTTTGGCTGTAACTTTTGATGCGTTGCTCGCAGCGTATCGGGACTGCGCTTAATCGATTCCTCTCGCAAAATTACGTCGGAATAGTGCCTTGAAGAATGAATTGCAGCACTTTTCAAAGTCATCGAAATTTTCGGCAAAAATCCAAAGGGGTTAGCCTTACTTTTTGGGTCATTTTTGGGGCCGAAAATTTCTGGTCTTGGAATCGATTTGTATGATCATTTCTAGAGTAATTCGACCCCCAGGAACTAAGAAAAAACATAGAAAATAGCGTAGGACCAGCAGCAGAGAAATGGCGATGAAAATCATGAGTTTTTGGGCTGTAACTTTTGATGCGTTGCTCGCAGCGTATTGGGACTGCGCTTAATCGATTCCTCTCGCAAAATTACGTCGGAATAGTGCCTTAAAGAATTAATTGCAGAACTTTTCAAAGTCATCGAAATTTTCGGCAAAAATCCAAAGGGGTTAGCCTTACTTTTTGGGTCATTTTTGGGGCCGAAAATTTCTGGTCTTGGAATCGATTCGTATGATCATTACTAGAGTAATTCGACCCCCAGGAACTCAGAAAACACATCAAAAAGAGCGTAGGACCAGCAGCAGAGAAATGGCGATGAAAATCATGAGTTTTTTGGCTGTAACTTTTGATGCGTTGCTCGCAGCGTATTGGGACTGCGCTTAATCGATTCCTCTCGCAAAATTACGTCGGAATAGTGCCTTGAAGAATTAATTGCAGCACTTTTCAAAGTCATCGAAATTTTCGGCAAAAATCCAAAGGGGTTAGCCTTACTTTTTGGGTCATTTTTGGAGCCGAAAATTTCTGGTCTTGGAATCAATTTGTATGATCATCTCTAGAGTAAATCGACCCCCAGGAACTCAGAAAACACATCAAAAAGAGCGTAGGACCAGCAGCAGAGAAATGACGATGAAAATCATGAGTTTTTCGGCTGTAACTTTTGATGCGTTGCTCGCAGCGTATTGGGACTGCGCTTAATCGATTCCTCTCGCAAAATTACGTCGGAATAGTGCCTTAAAGAATTAATTGCAGCACTTTTCAAAGTCATCGAAATTTTCGACAAAAATCCAAAGGGGTTAGCCTTACTTTTTGGGTCATTTTTGGGGCCGATAATTTCTGGTCTTGGAATCGATTTGTATGATCATTTCTAGAGTAATTCGACCCCCAGGAACTCAGAAAACACATCAAAAAGAGCGTAGGACCAGCAGCAGAGAAATGGCGATGAAAATCATGAGTTTTTTGGCTGTAACTTTTGATGCGTTGCTCGCAGCGTATTGGGACTGCGCTTAATCGATTCCTCTCGCAAAATTACGTCGGAATAAAGCCTTAAAGAATTAATTGCAGCACTTTTCAAAGTCATCGAAATTTTCGACAAAAATCCAAAGGGGTTAGCCTTACTTTTTGGGTCATTTCTGGAGCCGAAAATTTCTGGTCTTGGAATCAATTTGTATGATCATCTCTAGAGTAATTCGACCCCCAGGAACTCAGAAAACACATCAAAAAGTGCGTAGGACCAGCAGCAGAGAAATGGCGATGAAAATCATGAGTATTTTGGTTGTAACTTTTGATGCGTTGCTCGCAGCGTATTGGGACTGCGCTCAATCGATTCCTCTCGCAAAATTACGTCGAAATAGTGCCTTAAAGAATTAATTGCAGCACTTTTCAAGGTCATCGAAATTTTCGGCAAAAATCCAAAGGGGTTAGCCTTACTTTTTGGGTCATTTTTGGAGCCGAAAATTTCTGGTCTTGGAATCAATTTGTATGATCATCTCTAGAGTAAATCGACCCCCAGGAACTCAGAAAACACATCAAAAAGAGCGTAGGACCAGCAGCAGAGAAATGACGATGAAAATCATGAGTTTTTCGGCTGTAACTTTTGATGCGTTGCTCGCAGCGTATTGGGACTGCGCTTAATCGATTCCTCTCGCAAAATTACGTCGGAATAGTGCCTTAAAGAATTAATTGCAGCTTTTTCCAAAGTCATCGAAATTTTCGACAAAAATCCAAAGGGGTTAGCCTTACTTTTTGGGTCATTTTTGGGGCCGATAATTTCTGGTCTTGGAATCGATTTGTATGATCATTTCTAGAGTAATTCGACCCCCAGGAACTCAGAAAACACATCAAAAAGAGCGTAGGACCAGCAGCAGAGAAATGGCGATGAAAATCATGAGTTTTTTGGCTGTAACTTTTGATGCGTTGCTCGCAGCGTATTGGGACTGCGCTTAATCGATTCCTCTCGCAAAATTACTTCGGAATAGTGCCTTAAAGAATTAATTGCAGCACTTTTCAAAGTCATCGAAATTTTCGACAAAAATCCAAAGGGGTTAGCCTTACTTTTTGGGTCATTTCTGGAGCCGAAAATTTCTGGTCTTGGAATCAATTTGTATGATCATCTCTAGAGTAATTCGACCCCCAGGAACTCAGAAAAATCATAGAAAATAGCGTAGGACCAGCAGCAGAGAAATGGCGATGAAAATCATGAGTTTTTGGGCTGTAACTTTTGATGCGTTGCTCGCAGCGTATTGGGACTGCGCTTAATCGATTCCTCTCGCAAAATTACGTCGGAATAGTGCCTTAAAGAATTAATTGCAGCACTTTTCAAAGTCATCGAAATTTTCGACAAAAATCCAAAGGGGTTAGCCTCACTTTTTGGGTCATTTCTGGAGCCGAAAATTTCTGGTCTTGGAATCAATTTGTATGATCATCTCTAGAGTAATTCGACCCCCAGGAACTCAGAAAACACATCAAAAAGTGCGTAGGACCAGCAGCAGAGAAATGGCGATGAAAATCATGAGTATTTTGGCTGTAACTTTTGATGCGTTGCTCGCAGCGTATTGGGACTGCGCTCAATCGATTCCTCTTGCAAAATTACGTCGAAATAGTGCCTTAGAGAATTAATTGCAGCACTTTTCAAAGTCATCGAAATTTTCGGCAAAAATCCAAAGGGGTTAGCCTTACTTTTTGGGTCATTTTTGGAGCCGAAAATTTCGGGTCTTGGAATCAATTTGTATGATCATCTCTAGAGTAAATCGACCCCTAGGAACTCAGAAAACACATCAAAAAGAGCGTAGGACCAGCAGCAGAGAAATGACGATGAAAATCATGAGTTTTTTGGCTGTAACTTTTGATGCGTTGCTCGCAGCGTATTGGGACTGCGCTTAATCGATTCCTCTCGCAAAATTACGTCAGAATAGTGCCTTGAAGAATTAATTGCAGCACTTTTCGAAGTCATCGAAATTTTCGACAAAAATCCAAAGGGGTTAGCCTTACTTTTTGGGTCATTTCTGAAGCCGAAAATTTCTGGTCTTGGAATCGATTTATATGACCATCGCCAGAGTAATTCGACCCCCAGGAACTCAGAAAAAACATCGAAAAGAGCGTAGGACCAGCAGCAGAGAAATGGCGATGAAAATAATGAGTTTTTTGGCTGTAACTTTTGATGCGTTGCTCGCAGCGTATTGGGGCTGCGCTTAATCGATTCCTCTCGCAAAATTACGTCGAAATAGTGCTCTAAAGAATTAATTGCAGCACTTTACAAAGTCATCGAAATTTTCGACAAAAATCCAAAGGGGTTAGCCTTACTTTTTGGGTCATTTTTGGAGCCGAAAATTTCTGGTCTTGGAATCAATTTGTATGATCATTTCTAGAGTAATTCGACCCCCAGGAACTCAGAAAACACATCAAAAAGAGCGTAGGACCAGCAGCAGAGAAATGACGATGAAAATCATGAGTTTTTTGCCTGTAACTTTTGATGCGTTGCTCGCAGCGTATTGGGACTGCGCTTAATCGATTCCTCTCGCAAAATTACGTCGGAATAGTGCCTTGAAGAATTAATTGCAGCACTTTTCAAAATCATCGAAATTTTCGACAAAAATCCAAAGGGGTTAGCCTTACTTTTTGGGTCATTTCTGAAGCCGAAAATTTCTGGTCTTGGAATCGATTTATATGACCATCGCCAGAGTAATTCGACCCCCAGGAACTCAGAAAAAACATCGAAAAGACCGTAGGACCAGCAGCAGAGAAATGGCGATGAAAATAATGAGTTTTTTGGCTGTAAATTTTGATGCGTTGCTCGCAGCGTATTGGGGCTGCGCTTAATCGATTCCTCTCGCAAAATTACGTCGAAATAGTGCTCTAAAGAATTAATTGCAGCACTTTACAAAGTCATCGAAATTTTCGACAAAAATCCAAAGGGGTTAGCCTTACTTTTTGGGTCATTATTGGAGCTGAAAATTTCTGGTCTTAGAATCAATTTGTATGATCATCTCTAGAGTAATTCGACCCCCAGGAACTCAGAAAACACATCAAAAAGAGCGTAGAACCAGCGGCAGAGAAATAGCGATGAAAATAATGAGTTTTTTGGCTGTAACTTTTGATGCGTTGCTCGCAGCGTATCGGGACTGCGCTTAATCGATTCCTCTCGCAAAATTACGTCGGAATAGTGCCTTGAAGAATTAATTGCAGCACTTTTCAAAGTCATCGAAATTTTCGGCAAAAATCCAAAGGGGTTAGCCTTACTTTTTGGGTCATTTTTGGGGCCGAAAATTTCTGGTCTTGGAATCGATTTGTATGATCATTTCTAGAGTAATTCGACCCCCAGGAACTCAGAAAAAACATAGAAAATAGCGTAGGACCAGCAGCAGAGAAATGGCGATGAAAATCATGAGTTTTTGGGCTGTAACTTTTGATGCGTTGCTCGCAGCGTATTGGGACTGCGCTTAATCGATTCCTCTCGCAAAATTACGTCGGAATAGTGCCTTAAAGAATTAATTGCAGAACTTTTCAAAGTCATCGAAATTTTCGGCAAAAATCCAAAGGGGTTAGCCTTACTTTTTGGGTCATTTTTGGGGCCGAAAATTTCTGGTCTTGGAATCGATTCGTATGATCATTACTAGAGTAATTCGACCCCCAGGAACTCAGAAAACACATCAAAAAGAGCGTAGGACCAGCAGCAGAGAAATGGCGATGAAAATCATGAGTTTTTTGGCTGTAACTTTTGATGCGTTGCTCGCAGCGTATTGGGACTGCGCTCAATCGATTCCTCTCGCAAAATTACGTCGAAATAGTGCCTTAAAGAATTAATTGCAGCACTTTTCAAAGTCATCGAAATTTTCGGCAAAAATCCAAAGGGGTTAGCCTTACTTTTTGGGTCATTTTTGGAGCCGAAAATTTCTGGTCTTGGAATCAATTTGTATGATCATTTCTAGAGTAATTCGACCCCCAGGAACTCAGAAAACACATCAAAAAGAGCGTAGGACCAGCAGCAGAGAAATGACGATGAAAATCATGAGTTTTTTGCCTGTAACTTTTGATGCGTTGCTCGCAGCGTATTGGGACTGCGCTTAATCGATTCCTCTCGCAAAATTACGTCGGAATAGTGCCTTGAAGAATTAATTGCAGCACTTTTCAAAATCATCGAAATTTTCGACAAAAATCCAAAGGGGTTAGCCTTACTTTTTGGGTCATTTCTGAAGCCGAAAATTTCTGGTCTTGGAATCGATTTATATGACCATCGCCAGAGTAATTCGACCCCCAGGAACTCAGAAAAAACATCGAAAAGAGCGTAGGACCAGCAGCAGAGAAATGGCGATGAAAATAATGAGTTTTTTGGCTGTAACTTTTGATGCGTTGCTCGCAGCGTATTGGGGCTGCGCTTAATCGATTCCTCTCGCAAAATTACGTCGAAATAGTGCTCTAAAGAATTAATTGCAGCACTTTTCAAAGTCATCGAAATTTTCGACAAAAATCCAAAGGGGTTAGCCTTACTTTTTGGGTCATTTTTGGAGCCGAAAATTTCTGGTCTTAGAATCAATTTGTATGATCATCTCTAGAGTAATTTGACCCCCAGGAACTCAGAAAACACATCAAAAAGAGCGTAGAACCAGCGGCAGAGAAATAGCGATGAAAATAATGAGTTTTTTGGCTGTAACTTTTGATGCGTTGCTCGCAGCGTATCGGGACTGCGCTTAATCGATTCCTCTCGCAAAATTACGTCGGAATAGTGCCTTGAAGAATGAATTGCAGCACTTTTCAAAGTCATCGAAATTTTCGGCAAAAATCCAAAGGGGTTAGCCTTACTTTTTGGGTCATTTTTGGGGCCGAAAATTTCTGGTCTTGGAATCGATTTGTATGATCATTTCTAGAGTAATTCGACCCCCAGGAACTCAGAAAAAACATAGAAAAGAGCGTAGGACCAGCAGCAGAGAAATGGCGTTGAAAATCATGAGTTTTTGGGCTGTAACTTTTGATGCGTTGCTCGCAGCGTATTGGGACTGCGCTTAATCGATTCCTCTCGCAAAATTACGTCGGAATAGTGCCTTAAAGAATGAATTGCAAAACTTTTCAAAGTCATCGAAATTTTCGGCAAAAATCCAAAGGGGTTAGCCTTACTTTTTGGGTCATTTTTGGGGCCGAAAATTTCTGGTCTTGGAATCGATTCGTATGATCATTACTAGAGTAATTCGACCCCCAGGAACTCAGAAAACACATCAAAAAGAGCGTAGGACCAGCAGCAGAGAAATGGCGATGAAAATCATGAGTTTTTTGGCTGTAACTTTTGATGCGTTGCTCGCAGCGTATTGGAACTGCGCTTAATCGATTCCTCTCGCAAAATTACGTCGGAATAGTGCCTTAAAGAATTAATTGCAGCACTTTTCAAAGTCATCGAAATTTTCGGCAAAAATCCAAAGGGGTTAGCCTTACTTTTTGGGTCATTTTTAGAGCCGAAAATTTCTGGTCTTGGAATCAATTTGTATGATCATCTCTAGAGTAAATCGACTCCCAGGAACTCAGAAAACACATCAAAAAGAGCGTAGGACCAGCAGCAGAGAAATGACGATGAAAATCATGAGTTTTTCGGCTGTAACTTTTGATGCGTTGCTCGCAGCGTATTGGGACTGCGCTTAATCGATTCCTCTCGCAAAATTACGTCGGAATAGTGCCTTAAAGAATTAATTGCAGCACTTTTCAAAGTCATCGAAATTTTCGACAAAAATCCAAAGGGGTTAGCCTTACTTTTTGGGTCATTTCTGGAGCCGAAAATTTCTGGTATTGGAATCGATTTATATGACTATCGCCAGAGTAATTCGACCCCCAGGAACTCATAAAAAACATCGAAAAGAGCGTAGGACCAGCAGCAGAGAAATGGCGATGAAAATCATGAGTTTTTTGGCTGTAACTTTTGATGCGTTGCTCGCAGCGTATTGGGACTGCGCTCAATCGATTCCTCTCGCAAAATTACGTCGAAATAGTGCCTTAAAGAATTAATTGCAGCACTTTTCAAAGTCATCGAAATTTTCGGCAAAAATCCAAAGGGGTTAGCCTTACTTTTTGGGTCATTTTTGGAGCTGAAAATTTCTGGTCTTGGAATCAATTTGTATGATCATCTCTAGAGTAAATCGACCCCCAGGAACTCAGAAAACACATCAAAAAGAGCGTAGGACCAGCAGCAGAGAAATGGCGTTGAAAATCATGAGTTTTTGGGCTGTAACTTTTGATGCGTTGCTCGCAGCGTATTGGGACTGCGCTTAATCGATTCCTCTCGCAAAATTACGTCGGAATAGTGCCTTAAAGAATGAATTGCAAAACTTTTCAAAGTCATCGAAATTTTCGGCAAAAATCCAAAGGGGTTAGCCTTACTTTTTGGGTCATTTTTGGGGCCGAAAATTTCTGGTCTTGGAATCGATTCGTATGATCATTACTAGAGTAATTCGACCCCCAGGAACTCAGAAAACACATCAAAAAGAGCGTAGGACCAGCAGCAGAGAAATGGCGATGAAAATCATGAGTTTTTTGGCTGTAACTTTTGATGCGTTGCTCGCAGCGTATTGGAACTGCGCTTAATCGATCCCTCTCGCAAAATTACGTCGGAATAGTGCCTTAAAGAATTAATTGCAGCACTTTTCAAAGTCATCGAAATTTTCGGCAAAAATCCAAAGGGGTTAGCCTTACTTTTTGGGTCATTTTTAGAGCCGAAAATTTCTGGTCTTGGAATCAATTTGTATGATCATCTCTAGAGTAAATCGACTCCCAGGAACTCAGAAAACACATCAAAAAGAGCGTAGGACCAGCAGCAGAGAAATGACGATGAAAATCATGAGTTTTTCGGCTGTAACTTTTGATGCGTTGCTCGCAGCGTATTGGGACTGCGCTTAATCGATTCCTCTCGCAAAATTACGTCGGAATAGTGCCTTAAAGAATTAATTGCAGCACTTTTCAAAGTCATCGAAATTTTCGACAAAAATCCAAAGGGGTTAGCCTTACTTTTTGGGTCATTTCTGGAGCCGAAAATTTCTGGTATTGGAATCGATTTATATGACTATCGCCAGAGTAATTCGACCCCCAGGAACTCATAAAAAACATCGAAAAGAGCGTAGGACCAGCAGCAGAGAAATGGCGATGAAAATCATGAGTTTTTTGGCTGTAACTTTTGATGCGTTGCTCGCAGCGTATTGGGACTGCGCTCAATCGATTCCTCTCGCAAAATTACGTCGAAATAGTGCCTTAAAGAATTAATTGCAGCACTTTTCAAAGTCATCGAAATTTTCGGCAAAAATCCAAAGGGGTTAGCCTTACTTTTTGGGTCATTTTTGGAGCTGAAAATTTCTGGTCTTGGAATCAATTTGTATGATCATCTCTAGAGTAAATCGACCCCCAGGAACTCAGAAAACACATCAAAAAGAGCGTAGGACCAGCAGCAGAGAAATGACGATGAAAATCATGAGTTTTTTGGCTGTAACTTTTGATGCGTTGCTCGCAGCGTATTGGGACTGCGCTTAATCGATTCCTCTCGCAAAATTACGTCAGAATAGTGCCTTGAAGAATTAATTGCAGCACTTTTCGAAGTCATCGAAATTTTCGACAAAAATCCAAAGGGGTTAGCCTTACTTTTTGGGTCATTTCTGGAGCCGAAAATTTCTGGTCTTGGAATCGATTTATATGACCATCGCCAGAGTGATTCGACCCCAAGGAACTCAGAAGACACATCAAAAAGAGCGTAGGACCAGCAGCAGAGAAATGGCGATGAAAATCATGAGTTTTTTGGCTGTAACTTTTGATGCGTTGCTCGCAGCGTATTGGGACTGCGCTTAATCGATTCCTCTCGCAAAATTACGTCGGAATAGTGCCTTAAAGAATTAATTGCAGCACTTTTCAAAGTCATCGAAATTTTCGGCAAAAATCCAAAGGGGTTAGCCTTACTTTTTGGGTCATTTTTGGAGCCGAAAATTTCTGGTTTCGGAATCAATTTGTATGATCATTTCTAGAGTAATTCGACCCCCAGGAACTCAGAAAACACATCAAAAAGAGCGTAGGACCAGCAGCAGAGAAATGACGATGAAAATCATGAGTTTTTTGCCTGTAACTTTTGATGCGTTGCTCGCAGCGTATTGGGACTGCGCTTAATCGATTCCTCTCGCAAAATTACGTCGGAATAGTGCCTTGAAGAATCAATTGCAGCACTTTTCAAAATCATCGAAATTTTCGACAAAAATCCAAACGGGTTAGCCTTACTTTTTGGGTCATTTCTGAAGCCGAAAATTTCTGGTCTTGGAATCGATTTATATGACCATCGCCAGAGTAATTCGACCCCCAGGAACTCAGAAAAAACATCGAAAAGAGCGTAGGACCAGCAGCAGAGAAATGGCGATGAAAATAATGAGTTTTTTGGCTGTAACTTTTGATGCGTTGCTCGCAGCGTATTGGGGCTGCGCCTAATCGATTCCTCTCGCAAAATTACGTCGAAATAGTGCTCTAAAGAATTAATTGCAGCACTTTTCAAAGTCATCGAAATTTTCGACAAAAATCCAAAGGGGTTAGCCTTACTTTTTGGGTCATTTTTGGAGCCGAAAATTTCTGGTCTTAGAATCAATTTGTATGATCATCTCTAGAGTAATTTGACCCCCAGGAACTCAGAAAACACATCAAAAAGAGCGTAGGACCAGCGGCAGAGAAATGGCGATGAAAATAATGAGTTTTTTGGCTGTAACTTTTGATGCGTTGCTCGCAGCGTATCGGGACTGCGCTTAATCGATTCCTCTCGCAAAATTACGTCGGAATAGTGCCTTGAAGAATTAATTGCAGCACTTTTCAAAGTCATCGAAATTTTCGGCAAAAATCCAAAGGGGTTAGCCTTACTTTTTGGGTCATTTTTGGGGCCGAAAATTTCTGGTCTTGGAATCGATTTGTATGATCATTTCTAGAGTAATTCGACCCCCAGGAACTCAGAAAAAACATAGAAAAGAGCGTAGGACCAGCAGCAGAGAAATGGCGATGAAAATCATGAGTTTTTGGGCTGTAACTTTTGATGCGTTGCTCGCAGCGTATTGGGACTGCGCTTAATCGATTCCTCTCGCAAAATTACGTCGGAATAGTGCCTTAAAGAATTAATTGCAGAACTTTTCAAAGTCATCGAAATTTTCGGCAAAAATCCAAAGGGGTTAGCCTTACTTTTTGGGTCATTTTTGGGGCCGAAAATTTCTGGTCTTGGAATCGATTCGTATGATCATTACTAGAGTAATTCGACCCCCAGGAACTCAGAAAACACATCAAAAAGAGCGTAGGACCAGCAGCAGAGAAATGGCGATGAAAATCATGAGTTTTTTGGCTGTAACTTTTGATGCGTTGCTCGCAGCGTATTGGGACTGCGCTTAATCGATTCCTCTCGCAAAATTACGTCGGAATAGTGCCTTAAAGAATTAATTGCAGCACTTTTCAAAGTCATCGAAATTTTCGGCAAAAATCCAAAGGGGTTAGCCTTACTTTTTGGGTCATTTTTGGAGCCGAAAATTTCTGGTCTTGGAATCAATTTGTATGATCATCTCTAGAGTAAATCGACCCGCAGGAACTCAGAAAACACATCAAAAAGAGCGTAGGACCAGCGGCAGAGAAATGGCGATGAAAATAATGAGTTTTTTGGCTGTAACTTTTGATGCGTTGCTCGCAGCGTATCGGGACTGCGCTTAATCGATTCCTCTCGCAAAATTACGTCGGAATAGTGCCTTGAAGAATTAATTGCAGCACTTTTCAAAGTCATCGAAATTTTCGGCAAAAATCCAAAGGGGTTAGCCTTACTTTTTGGGTCATTTTTGGGGCCGAAAATTTCTGGTCTTGGAATAGATTTGTATGATCATTTCTAGAGTAATTCGACCCCCAGGAACTCAGAAAAAACATAGAAAAGAGCGTAGGACCAGCAGCAGAGAAATGGCGATGAAAATCATGAGTTTTTGGGCTGTAACTTTTGATGCGTTGCTCGCAGCGTATTGGGACTGCGCTTAATCGATTCCTCTCGCAAAATTACGTCGGAATAGTGCCTTAAAGAATTAATTGCAGAACTTTTCAAAGTCATCGAAATTTTCGGCAAAAATCCAAAGGGGTTAGCCTTACTTTTTGGGTCATTGTTGGGGCCGAAAATTTCTGGTCTTGGAATCGATTCGTATGATCATTACTAGAGTAATTCGACCCCCAGGAACTCAGAAAACACATCAAAAAGAGCGTAGGACCAGCAGCAGAGAAATGGCGATGAAAATCATGAGTTTTTTGGCTGTAACTTTTGATGCGTTGCTCGCAGCGTATTGGGACTGCGCTTAATCGATTCCTCTCGCAAAATTACGTCGGAATAGTGCCTTAAAGAATTAATTGCAGCACTTTTCAAAGTCATCGAAATTTTCGGCAAAAATCCAAAGGGGTTAGCCTTACTTTTTGGGTCATTTTTGGAGCCGAAAATTTCTGGTCTTGGAATCAATTTGTATGATCATCTCCAGAGTAAATCGACCCCCAGGAACTCAGAAAACACATCAAAAAGAGCGTAGGACCAGCAGCAGAGAAATGGCGATGAAAATAATGAGTTTTTTGGCTGTAACTTTTGATGCGTTGCTCGCAGCGTATCGGGACTGCGCTTAATCGATTCCTCTCGCAAAATTACGTCGGAATAGTGCCTTAAAGAATTAATTGCAGCACTTTTCAAAGTCATCGAAATTTTCGGCAAAAATCCAAAGGGGTTAGCCTTACTTTTTGGGTCATTTTTGGGGTCGAAAATTTCTGGTCTTGGAATCGATTTGTATGATCATTTCTAGAGTAATTCGACCCCCAGGAACTCAGAAAACACATCAAAAAGAGCGTAGGACCAGCAGCAGAGAAATGGCGATGAAAATCATGAGTTTTTTGGCTGTAACTTTTGATGCGTTGCTCGCAGCGTATTGGGACTGCGCTTAATCGATTCCTCTCGCAAAATTACGTCGGAATAGTGCCTTAAAGAATTAATTGCAGCACTTTTCAAAGTCATCGAAATTTTCGACAAAAATCCAAAGGGGTTAGCCTTACTTTTTGGGTCATTTCTGGAGTCGAAAATTTCTGGTCTTGGAATCGATTTATATGACCATCGCCAGAGTAATTCGACCCCCAGGAACTCAGAAAAAACATCGAAAAGAGCGTAGGACCAGCAGCAGAGAAATGGCGATGAAAATAATGAGTTTTTTGGCTGTAACTTTTGATGCGTTGCTCGCAGCGTATTGGGGCTGCGCTCAATCGATTCCTCTCGAAAAATTACGTCGAAATAGTGCTTTCAAGAATTAATTGCAGCACTTTTCAAAGTCATCGAAATTTTCGACAAAAATCCAAAGGGGTTAGCCTTACTTTTTGGGTCATTTTTGGAGCCGAAAATTTCTGGTCTTGGAATCGATTTGTATGATCATTTCTAGAGTAATTCGAGCCCCAGGAACTCAGAAAACACATCGAAAAGAGCGTAGGACCAGCAGCAGAGAAATGGCGATGAAAATAATGAGTTTTTTGGCTGTAACTTTTGATGCGTTGCTCGCAGCGTATTGGGGCTGCGCTTAATCGATTCCTCTCGAAAAATTACGTCGAAATAGTGCTTTCAAGAATTAATTGCAGCACTTTTCAAAGTCATCGAAATTTTCGACAAAAATCCAAAGGGGTTAGCCTTACTTTTTGGGTCATTTCTGGATCCGAAAATTTCTGGTCTTGGAATCGATTTGTATGATCATTCCTAGAGTAATTCGACCCCCAGGAACTCAGAAAACACATCAAAAAGAGCGTAGGACCAGCAGCAGAGAAATGGCGATGAAAATCATGAGTTTTTTGGCTGTAACTTTTGATGCGTTGCTCGCAGCGTATTGGGACTGCGTTCAATCGATTCCTCTCGCAAAATTACGTCGGAATAGTGCCTGAAAGAATTTATTGCAGTGCTTTTCGGAATCTTCGAAATTTCCGCAAAAAATCCAAATGGGTTAGCCTTATTTCTTTGGTAATTTTCGGAGCCGAAAATTTTTTTGTCTTGGAATCGATTAGTATGACCATTTCTAGAGTCATAGGACCCCCAGGAACTCAGAAAGCACACAAAAAATAGCGTATGTACACTAGCAGAGAAATGACGGTAGAAAGACCTGCAGCAGAGAAATGACAACATAAAGTATTTTGTTTTTCGGTGCCAACTTTTCATGCGTTGCTCGCAGCGTATCAGGACTTTGTAAAATCGATTTTTCTCGAAATATTACGTCGGAATAGTTCATGAAACAAAGGTTCTTAGCATTCTTATAAATTTGTTGAAATTTTTACTACAAATCCAAAGTAGTTAGCCCCACCTTTTTCCCCAGCTTATAATTTTCTTTTACAGTATCGATTGGTGTGACCTAATTCTGACTTATCGATCCGATAATAGTGTGAAAAAGAGATGTTGAGCAGGAACTGACTAGGGTAAGGAAACACAACGGACGTATGTATGTACATACAATCAGAATTCATGTTTCACCATCCAAATCCCTCTTATGTGAAATAGAGACAATACAATATAGCACATCACATATCGTATTGTGCAGAGGCGCGTTGCTCCACTACCAGGCCACCATTTCAGCTGTATGTTAAAACTATGATAATGATGGTCTGACATAGTATTTTTGAAATTCCTCTCAGTCGATCCCCATGTCACATTCATTTCCTCTTATAAATCTTAGATTTCTCATGCAATAATTTTAAAGTGTATTTTTCTATTTCTCTTTGTTTTTCACCTCAATTCTATATGTTAACATGTTGAATTACTACACACAAACACTTGAACACTTGTAATAGATGTAAGGCATATTGAATAAACAGCTGAAACTTAGTAGCTATGAATTTGTGATTCTCCTTCCCCACCTTTTCGAAAACCATCTGAAAATTTTATGTTTTGGCTGTAACTCTTTATCTCTTGGTCGCAGGGAATCGGGACTGCGCCCAATCGATTACTCTCGAAAATCTATGTTGGAGTAGTGCATAAAAGAATTGTTCACATCATTTTTCAAAATTGCCGAATTTTTCATAAAAACTCTAATAAGCCTTACTTTTTTTTTGGCCGAAGAATCTTTTGTCTCGGATTCGATTGGTGTGAGTCTCCATCGACTAATTGGACCCCCAGAACGCAGAAAATACATCAAAAAGAGCGTGGCACTAACATCAGAGAAAATTACACAAAATCTTTCGCTCTTAGCTTGAACACCTGATTCGTTGCTCGCAGCGTACTCGAACTAGGTGCAATTCATTCCGCTTGTAAAATTACGTTGATATAGCACGTCAAAGAATTGGTCACAGCATTTTAAAATTTTTTTTCACATTATCCGCAAAAATTCAAAGGCGTTAGGTCTTACGGTTTTTTTGTCCAAACATCTTTTGGATTCGAACCGATTTGAACGAACTCATCTGGATTAATTGGACCTTCAAAAAAGTGAAGAAGGCATTCAGAACAGTAGCAAACCAATATCCGAGGAAATACATCGAAAATACAGAGAAAATTCGCCACGGCAGTATCCCGATCTATGTATACGACAATAATTCTTAGCGATCTTCTTTAAGGGACTGTACGCATGTAATCCCTAATTTTGAAACGACTAAAATTTGGGATCAGTTGGTCGTGTTGGCAATTCAGGTTCGGCCTGTAGCGACCGGCCTGCAGTAGCACACATAGGTCTTCTACCGCCAAGGAGGGCGTAACCGCAATCGCCTCAATAGGAAGTTGGAGAATGGGGAATCTGTGATATGGTTTACAACGCTGTCTAATGACGCTTTCGTTCAATCTGTTTCAGTAGAGTCTAACCAATGCAAACTTTAACCTCGTACCGAATCGTTTTACGGTCAGTCAATCCGATACACGTGAAGGGGAGCTTGACTGGTATTCGTTTTAGATGCAACCAATAACAAGGTGGTACCGTACGGAGATTACTTCCTACGAAAACTGAAAACGGACTTTGTAAACTGCGCGATCTGTGCAACGAGCTGAAGCCATAACTAGAAAAAGAGTGCAACAGCTGGAGCGGACCCTCTCACTCAAATCGGCGACTTGGTGGGAGAAACACAATCATACAAGTGTGGCATACAAGTATACATCTGCATTGCCAACGTAACAAATTTGTCGAAAAAATTGGCCGCTTAGAATCTTAGTGCATGTCAAGGCGTTAACGTGTGGCAAGGATGGCTGACTGCAAAAGCAAGTTATAATTAAACCTACAAAGGTTCTTAATTGACATAGACGCCCCTGGGCGGTGTGGCCTTGGGCGCTTATCGAAATCACGGTGTCCCAAGTATTATTGGTTAACTTTAGACATTTTACCGTAGAACCGAGCCCCGCGATAAGCCTAAAAAATTTCTAACGTATACAATGAGTGATTGACAACTAATCTGTACTGAGCACTGTACGTCGTGTGTAGTAACGAGCACTAGCGGCTATTGTGATCAGGATTCGGAGAGTTAGTGAGTTTAGAAGGAGTGTCTGAAACAATAACAATGTCATCTAAATTCATATTTCTTGAGTCAGTGGATTTGCTGAGTACTATACCGCAGTACCATCTTCTATTAGGAGCATTTGTGTTACTCTGGTTTGCATGGCTGACTGCGAAAAGACGGTATAATAATCGCCAACTGCCAGAATTGTCCAACGATGAGGTGGAAAGAAAGATAGCTAACTGGCAACCAGAGCCATTGGTAAATTCGATCGAAAAGAAGTATCACCATGCTCTGAAGCCCAAACTGGTCTCAACCAAAGTTGGCAAACGGATTACTGTCAATGGCAAGGATTGTCTCAACTTAGGGACACACAATTATCTGGGATTTGTGGGTTCGTCAGAGATTGAGGATACCGCTATCGCAGCAATTGAAAAATATGGAGTTGGTTCTTGCGGACCCCGAGGCTTTTATGGCACTGTTGACGTCCATTTAGAATTAGAGGAAAAGTTAGCCAAGTTCATGGAATCTGAAGAGGCTATTGTTTATTCTTACGGATTTACCACAATTGCTTCCGCCATTCCAGCTTACTGCAAACGCAGAGACTTGGTGTTTGTCGATGAAAAGATTAATTTTTCTATTCAGAAAGGTCTTGATGCTTCAAGATCCAACATTAAGTACTTCAAGCACAATGACACAGATGACTTGAAAAATTTGTTAACGCAGCAAGCCGAGGAAGACAAAAAAAATCCTCAAAAAGCTGCCAAGATTCGAAGGTTTCTAATTGTTGAAGGAATTTATATGAATACTGGAGAAATTTGTCCATTGCCAGATTTGGTCAAATTATCCAGGGAATACAAATTACGAATATTCATCGATGAGTCCATCTCATTTGGAGTTCTTGGTAAACACGGTAGGGGAGTTACAGAGCACTTTGGAGTCCCCAGACATGAAATAGATATGATAATGGGTAAGTATTTTTGAAACTTTTTTAATGCATTGAGGAAAGCAACTCGCTGAAACTAGGAATAAGTAATTAATCAAATTTTCGTGTTGATTTTACTTTTCAGGATCCTTGGATTGGGCTGTGGCATCAATCGGAGGTTTTTGCGTTGGTTCATCATACATCATCGAGCACCAGCGACTGTCTGGTCTTGGATATTGTTTCTCTGCTTCTCTACCTCCATTTTTAACATCTGCGGCAACAAAGTCGCTTCAAATAATGGAACGCAACCCTGGAATATTTGATACACTTAAACAAAAATGTCTGCAGTTTGATGCCAGACTTAGAGAATTAACTAGTTTTCATTTATCGGGCTTTGCTGAATCTCCAGTTAAACATTTGTATCTCAAGGAGATACCGAACCATGCAGATGAGCGGGAACTGCTAAATCTTATCTCAGATAAGTGCATTGACAACAACATTGCTGTTGTAGTATCTGCATATCTGGAAACAGAGACAACTCTCCCCAGATCAAGCTTGAGAATTTGTGTGTCTGTAGTCTTAGAGGACATGGAAATAAAACATGCGTGTCAGGTGATAGAGAAGTGCAGCAAAGCTGTTTTATCATCTATAAATTAATGAAATTTCAATGAGATAACTTTTACTAATTTCTTTAATGACTACTTCAACAAAGTACACCGCACGTTATACTAATCAATATTTTAGCCGTGTCTGTAATGAGAATTCATTTGTTTGGTTAACTAGAATGTTGTACACTACTAGAATTCAGGTTCAATATTATTTTATAAAATCTCGATCGATTAATTACTTTCAAGCGAAGCATGAAGGTAATCGAGTTCGCTATCACAACTGTAAGCATTCCTGGAATTTAAAGCTTCTCATGACAATGCTCAGTATAACAATTAGCATATCAATAAAAAAAATTTTTATTCATAAGTAAAATATTTATGCACGACGCGCAGTGATTGTACAAAAATTAATTTTTTAAATTATTAGGTACAAACTTACGCACAACTTATGCAATCTGATGGTAGATTCTACCTCTAATACCTCTAAATATACCTAATTTATAGTATGTACGTTTAAATCGTGCAATAATTACAAGCCTTTCAAGACTAATAAATTATTAATATCTGCTTGCGATACGCGGCGTTGAGTGAAGCATTTCAGTCACCGTATATGGATAGGATGTGATTCCTCTCAATTAGATGTGTCTACCTGTTTACATGTAAAAGTAATTATATTTAATAAAGAGAGAATATATTGAAAACTAATGACTTATAATTTATCCCGTGACAATTTCTAGAAATTCGTAAACATTCTGTCTTTGTAACGTTTATCTAACTTACCTATATTATGTATTCCAAATCCAGTAATTACAGGTATGTAGTACAGTGTATTAGTGTGCTCTGGAATCGCCAGTATAATCTAGACAAACGATTAGGTCCTTCGCTATACTAAAAATCAATTCATGTATTTTTAAATCAAGGTGAAAGTAGTCAAATTTGAACAAGCCTTTCTACTACCTGATTGAAGTATTATTGCCAATAATACCATGGTACAGCTTATTTGTAGGGAACTGAAACTGTTCTCTCTGGGATTTTTTAACTTGGAGTATTGAACAGCGTTTTATTTCCGATTTGATAGTTGAACTCTGATACATTGTTATACTCTGCCACTTGTTGCTGTATTAAATCAATACGAACGATAGATTTGAATTAGAGAATTTATGCAAGTGCCTTGTTATTTTTTTTCTAGAAGCACATTTTATTAACAGATTGATAACAATAAGTCACAATAGTAGGTGTAATACAAAAAGTTTCATTATAAAATAACATGCCTAATTCACTATCCAGTATATTGGATGCTCCGGTATGTACTTTTACACTTGCTTATAATAACTATGCCAATTGTGTGCTGCCGTCCAACAGATTCCATACAATATGTCTAAGTTGAAATATGTAACTAACAACGCTCAGCTTTTTTAATCGTGCAAATATTGCACGCCCACTTTTTTACCAAGTAGTAATACTTGGTGTGTATGAATATTGAATAATTTTATTTAAATGAAAAATTAATATATGCAATATCACATGAAATTCTATCTAGTAGAACATACAAAATTTGGTTCATAATTACAAATGAATCAAACAAAAAATTATCGGCAAGCTTTTCAGACAGGTAAAATTCTTTCAATTTATCTATGCACTCTGTGTAATATAAAATTAATACCTTTTAAAATATTCATCAATTTCTGCATATACTGAAACTCCTCTGTACTGTCATATTACTTTACGTTTTTATCGGTTGAAAATTTTTACATGGAACTCCCTCTACAACTTGGAAATACATCCTAGCCTAGCGGTTTTATTTTATATTTCGTATTATGCAAAATGGAATTATTTCTTTCATTCCCTTCGATAGCACATATCAGTTAAAATGATCAACTGTCACGTTAAGGGTCCAAAATTTTTAATATCAAGGGTATAATATCTAGCCGATTAGAGGTATGTATCGATTAATGTCAGAGCTTTAAGTATCGCAATGTTCGTGAACGGAGCTATTAAGTTTTCATACTTTGAAGAACTATAATTTTTTCATTCAATACAAAAACTGATACTTGGTGAATTGTCACATTTATCATACATCGTAAAACACTAAGAACAAGCTTCGAAACATAAAGCACGATAATTTACACTATGAAAGGAAAACTAAGTGATGGATTGTAAAAGAAAACATCTCGATTGCAAGTAAAAAAGTAAAAATAAGTGTAAATTTCTAAACTTCAATCAGATGGCATTAATCATGCTGCATAGTATAAACTATATGTGCAAATTATATTTAATACCTCGTAAATATTTCTTACGATTTCGACCAGATTTAAATACCCATTTCACAATCGGTCTTTTACACTTTCAAATTGCTCATAGTGGTCAAATCTATCCAGATGGATATATGTAGCTGGGCATTCCAAATAAGATCACCTCGGCTATTTTACTTATAGTCTTTAATTCCTTTGCAACTAGGTGAAAGTCTTTTGTATTTGAAGAACATATCTAGTCATTTTCAAAAAATTTTCCACATTCACTAAACCAATACACCTGTTCAAAGACTATAAATCAAGGACTTTTGCCTAAAGTTTGTTCAATTGCTTTCTTCTGAATTTATTATATCTAAAACTATAATTAGTATCTCAAGGAATTGTAGTAATATAAGCTTATCAATTCTCAATTACATCTAGAAAGCTTGAGTCAAAGCTTGACTCCTTTTGGCCGATCTAATATGAAATGCCTCATGTATTTACTAATACTCTCATATGTACTTTAGTACCTTATCTTGAGATGAACATTAGATCATTCAGATATCAATAAAATGATGGAATGATTTGCAACACTAAATTAATGCAAGAATAATTTCCAACCTAGTTGCCAATCAGAGGCAGTGCTACTTTTGTATAGTACTCAATTAATACAAACATAAGTATTTTCTGAACGCAATGCTGACAATAAGTATGCTCATTAAAGAATATGGACGTATACCGAATATGAATTTAAAAAACTACTATAATCCGTAATGCCATCATACATACAAGCTAATAATTACGTTGTATAAGTCGCCATTAATATTTTGTTTTCGTTGTACTACTTAAATAAGTATGTTATTTGATTCAGGTAACTTTGGTTTCAGATTTATCCAGTTATTTTTCCAAATACTATCGCATTCAATAGGTAAGTATAGAAGCATTAGTCGACGATACACAAATCATTTGTGTTGATCAGTACTGGTTTCAAGTTAGATTTACAATTATTTAGTGTTGGATCGAATTGCAATTTATCATTTAGAAAATGTGAATTACAAAATATGTATTTTGCAATTCAATTCCAATCCAATCGATACGATTGGTACATCTAAAATTTTCAAATTCAACTGATTCCTTTCCAACTAGCACAGTGTTAACATGTTCAGAGATCGTAATTAGATTTGATTGACTCATGAATTGTAGTTGAAAATTTCGATCGAGTTGAATGAAGATAATAATTATATTGAAGACTGTACGATTAGGATAATCAAGAAATCGGTTACTTTTGATAATTGCAATTCAATCGACAGAAATAAATACAAATCACGAATGAGTTTTGTAGTTGATTCCGCTTTAATTACGAATTCACATCGTATTATGTAATTAATTTCGTATTTACACGTGTTTGTAATTACAACGTAATTAATCATAAATAATAATTGACTAGTGCCTTATGTCAATTGTGATCCTAAATGTACAAGATTTCAATAATATATTGTGCGATTAATTGTAATTTGTGACCACAAGTTTTGATATGATAGTAAAAAATAAAAGGATACATCAGGCACTGATCAGCTGATATTTTTATCGATAGTCCGTTATAATAGTGAGGATCCAGTTATTTTAAAACCAATTCTTCAATTTCACCATAGAGAACGATAGATACTACGAGACTTTCCTTAAAATTTTGTATTTCTAAATGAATATCGCAAAATAGAAACCGTGCAGATGTTTCAGTTCTAAATTACAGCGTTAAAAATTTGCTATGTGGATGGTTAGTGTATTTAGCATAGTTACCCCCTAATACAATATTAGATTTCAAAACGAGTTGCAACATACACATTTATGGTTGACTAAATTAAAACAGTAAACAACCTTTCACAATACGATATTAAAAAAAGAAATTTTTTTTTAAATAAGCCCATTCTAATAGCATAATTTTCGTTTCAAATACCCTAAATATAAATCTGCCATTCTCTAAAGAATAATCTGTGCTTGGCTTCCTAACGGAAATCAGGCTAGCTTAATATTAAGTCAAGTAGTTTTTAATTGTACATTGATTTGAAATTTCAGGACTATCCCTTAAAACTATCTAAATTGCTATATTGTTCAGAGTACAAGCCGAGCCCGCATATAAGACGACCCTCAATTGTGAGACAATATTTCAGGGTGTTTTTCTTACAATTAGTGACACACACATGTGACGGGTTCGCGTATAAGACAAGGGCGAGTCTGGCAGGTGCTGTCAACGACAATAAATCTCGGCTTAAATTCGGACCAATGCGGTACATCGTTATGCTATACATATGCTACCGCACATAATTATATCTCACATTGACATAACGTTGCTAGATTATAATGTTTGCAAAAAATATATGTTTGATTACAAAACTAAGAAACCTAGGTATATAGTATATAAAGCTATATAAACTTTGGAATATTACAATTTTTTTAGATAGTGAAATAACATAATTATCAATTTAAAATCTGTAAAATATTTGAATGTAATATATTATAGAATTCGTACTGTTGTTCTATGTATATTATTATCAATTTATGTGCACTTTCATATTGTAGAGTTTATAAAGTGTAATAAAAAAAACTTTTCATTTTATGATGCTCTGTATTACTTTCGGTAATATACTCATTTTTTGAGACTTATTCGTTACCCTTGTTATGTACATAACGTATACATACACCATATATTCAGAAAGCAGACAATTTAAAGTGACTTCATTGCCTCGAACTGATGGCTATCAGTTAACTCTAACTGTAGAGAATATGTGTGGCCCTCTTCACTGAATATCCCACGTACAGTACATAATAATTTTACCAAGTCTTTCCATGTTTTTTTTTCACCAGAATTACAGTTATTATCACCAATAGTACGTCCTTCCTTTCTCACATTAATGGGGTACAGAAAAAATGGATGAAGTTTTGGAATTCATATCTTGACATACAATTGTTAAATTTGAATAGGGTTTTTTTCATTAACAAGTATGTAGATCGAGCTTCTTTTATACATTTTTTCATAAGATTCTGATAAAAAAAATACGTACATGAACCTTGATTTACATACTTTTGGATAAAAAATTCCAATCGAATTGAATAATTGGTTGTTGAGATATAAATTCGCAAAATCCCCCCACTTTTTCCATCGTGTACTTGTTCATACTTCATTATTAAAAATTGGTTGTGCATAATACTTCCAAATCTTGAAGCAGTAAATTGAATTTCTTTCTTCAAATTTTAGGATATGTATAATGAAATTTTTAGACTTATTGAGGACAGTTTGAATTCTGTCTACAACGTACTATAAATATTAGTATGAGTAGACAGAGAATAGTAGATTGTGCATCAAGGAGGCAAAGTAGATCTTTTCATGCCGAGCATAAGCTTGCAATAGGAATCACAGGCAAGCGCGTACGCAAGCCGAAAACGGATATTGCAAAAACGCGACGAACGAAAAGACTACCTCCATGGTGCATGCTATACTATGAAAAAGTATGGTTTACAATTTTTTATTTGTACTTCAATGCTCTCTTTTTCTGTACTGTTACAGAAGCGACTACTTTACGTACGGAATTAGGCAGGCAAAAGAAAAACTCGTAAACCATACTTGTATTATATAAAGAATTTTTTAAAACACCAACCAGATTTGTTTACGAAAATCATTTCTTGCAATAATTCTGCATTTCAATGAATTCTCACAAATTTTACTACCACTTTTTCTTATGAAATGGCAAACATCTCAATTTGAAAATAAAATTGATAATTTTTTAAGGACTTTTTTCACTTTCCTCGAAACTTAATCGAGGATATTTTACATATCTTTTCAATATTGACTTTCAGGATTTTTTAAATTGTTCCTTATTTCCAATAATTACTACGAAAAAACTTGGAACAGCATTATAATTAGTTGCAACTGAGATTAGATTTCGAAATCAAATGATTGGCTAGGAAACTTCTAGAACCAAAATCATTTGATTCCATAGATTATCTTGGCTTCTGAATGCCAGACCTTGTCTCTAATCACACATGATGACATAATCAAGGCAATAGCGTTAGGATTTAAAAAGTTTTCCTGATTTTATGTAGTGATGGAATATTTTTGGGATAAAATGTTAAGTTTTTGGAAACCTTGGAATTTTAGAGCATTCCTGAGGACTGTTGTACTTATTGTAATCGAAAAGCCTTTTCACAGTCGGCTTGTCAATATATTCTGAAGCATACACGCTCCACAGCTGTATTATACTTATAGTATGCAGTAAGATAACATC
Organism: Diprion similis; assembly: GCF_021155765.1. Lineage (NCBI taxonomy): Eukaryota > Metazoa > Arthropoda > Insecta > Hymenoptera > Diprionidae > Diprion > Diprion similis. The sequence continues at coordinate 9,407,774 of NC_060112.1, read as the reverse complement.
AGCATAAAATATTTAATCATTAATCCGTAGGCATTCCGTGCTTATCAGTTTTTTACAACCCTATGAAAGTTCACCAATCGGGGCATTCTGTAGCCACAAATCATGAATGAAGTTGTACAAATCATCACTGACTGCAACCTGTGAGAAGTAATATATAATGCTTTTTAAACTTGTAAACATTACAGTTAAATATAAATACTGTGTAATAAAAGTGAATAAAAGAAAGCTTTTAATCAGGGATGTACAAATAGTGGTCAGATCCAATAGTCGTGCAGTCTGATTTTTCGAATATTTCGGATAATTCGAGTTATTTTGACAATTTTAGTAGCTCAAAATATTCAAATTTCTCAGTTCAAATCTTCAATTCTCCATTTGTTTTTTTCTATCTTAAAAGTACTTAGTTAAATAACATGTGTGATTGTCAGAATTCGTCTTGACAGCAAATTGAATGTGATTCCTAAAATGAATGAAAAATTTTAAGTCAGAAGATGCATCAATTCGAACGATTGCCAAATTTCAGATGTAAGAGAATTTGTAAATAAAGAATTGACTCTGAAAAAAAACTCATATTTTTTAACCTCTGATGGAATTATTAGGATACTTTATCACACGTATGCAAAATAATAGTTGAAGATTTGTGGTTCCGACCAAATCATCTGAGATCCTCGAATTACTTAAATTGAATTATTCGATTAACATGTCGAATCATATGTAGTTTCGAATAATTTGAACATCCCTACCTTCGATATTATATCACTTCATGAACTTATATAAATTACCTTGTAAGGTGTTGGATTCAGATTTCGTTTGTGGTCATTACGTAATGTTCTAAGGGAAACTTGTACCCTATTTCTAGTTTCTTCTAGTGTCGGTAATGGAGTGGATATCTTACCATTCTCCCAGTACACCTGCAACAATAATTCACAGTCAATTCAAATATTCGAACACATGTGCGTTGTAAACTTATAAATTATTATTGTTATTAGCAAAAATCATGAGCTTAAAACTACACTCAAATATCGGTTAGCGCAAAAAGAACTGGATTTAATTTTATATCTTCACCTTGTACAGTGACTCTACACGGGTTGGAATAACATACGCTCGTTTCGATTCTTGGAATGGGTGTCTGCACAGAACTTTATCCCCCACTTGCGGTGGATCCTCTATGGATCTTTGTAATAAATCAATTAATGCATGTCCGTCAGCGCCATATAATCTATAAGCATTTTTTTTACCAGGCATTGTTACTTTGCCGACATCCTGACTGAGTTTTATTCTTGGCTGGTCATTTATTTCCACCATTTTATAAACACATCCCAATGCAGGTTGCTTTTGACATGTTACCAAATGTGTTCCAATTCCAAAACAGTCAATCTTGTGCCCCTGAAATACATATCATGGAGTATACACTGATGATACAAATTTCCAGTGTTGTATATGGAATTCAATATTATTATTTGGACAAAGAAAAAATTATTTATATCAAAATTCATGTAGCTAAAAATAAAATGAATGAATAAGCAATAAAATGAAAGATAGTTTCTCATACAATTATTTCTCTAATAGATAAGACCATTCTCATTTTTATCTAGATACTCAAAAGAATACCAAAAAAAGAAAACGAGAGATTGTTGATACACTGAGAAAAAAGAATTGATTCAGTAAATTATTTCTTTGTAGGTTTTTCTTCATTTCATGAGAACAAGTTGAATTTAATTTGAGAAATATATTTTTTTTTACCATCAGCACCAAAATATTTAGTCGGCTTTAACGATCCTTTTTTTTAGAATAGTACAATTCAAAATTTTTTTTTTACTAATTATATTAATAAAATTACATCAGAGTCTTGACTTTGAATGACTTCACCAAGATTTCAGTGTTTCTTCTTTTAGTTTACCTCATCTTCATACCGTAAAAAAGGTAAAAACGAATAGCGGATTGATCAAGATGAAGATGAAAGTTGATCTTAGATTAAGTCATCTAGATAACTTACCACACCGCAATTTTGCTAATTGATTATTACAAGCGTAACAGAGAAGTGGAGGTTGTAACACCCAGCAAAACAAATTTTATTTACCTGTTCGTTCAAGCTTAATATAGTCTCTTCATTAATATCATTGGAAGCAACTATTGTCAGCTTTGCAAACCATGGTAAATTATATTTGACTGCAATTTTTTCAAATACTTCTCGTGCAGTCATACTCAAGTAGGCTAGATCCCCACTATCGATGCGAATACCAATTGCTTGGTAACCCAGGTCAGACAACGCCAATGCCACAGCGCAGAAATTCAACAGCCCGCTCCTGTTAAAAAAATTGGTAAATAAACAGAACTAGCATATTTCTGACCCTACACATGCATGAATTGATTGAGCAATGGTGACAATTTCAACTTAACCTTCATTGATGATGGCTTAATTGATGTTTTCTATGAAGCGCTCATAATTTTTTTTTCATTCAAAGCTACATCTAAGTAATTTCATCATTTTACCAGTTATTAAAAGAAAGCTGCATAATTTTTCATTCTATCCAAAATATTTGCAACTGGCATTTTCAGAAAGTAAGTTTTATGAATATAATATAATGAATCCAGCTGAAAAATAATGGACGTGAATTGCCGGGACCTGACGTCATAAACTATATCACATTATGGCCCCAAACAGCCAGCCCAAGTTTGGACAGACTCAACTTTCATCATTTGTTGTGGTTACGTAGATAAATTTGTTACATATCGCCCAACACCATTGATTGGATTTTGAATGAAAGGAAACACTTTTAATGGAGGACCATAGTATCAATGGATTATGCAACCTTCCTGTTTACCCCATGCTGACAATGAGAAAAAAATATGATGGTGTATGCATATGTTTATGCCCTTGGCATGCCAAAGCTTACGGAACTAAGGAATTCTTGCATAAATATCACAAATTGTTGTCAGGGTACTAATTGACTGTACATTCAAATAAAACGCCCATTTGCCGAAGCAATATTGTTAAATGATAGACAATCATGCGTGTGTATAAGGCATAATACACACGCTACAATACGTATACACGAAGACAAATAACTATTGAACAAGGGAAGTTTGTTTGTCAAAAGCACAGTCTTTGAAAACCACTGGACATCAGCCAATTATATTTAACATTATTTTGATAAGTGTTGCGTAACATAGCACAACTACTAAAAGCCTGATGAAAACTTGATTTAAAAATGACAGAGGGAACTGAACAGGGACTGTGAAACATATTTTTTTTATAAACTGTCATTTTGATTCCATTATTCAGGTTCAATAATTTAAAAATTATGCGATATAAGAACATGACGGATTATTTATTAATAGCAAAAAATCTTCAATTTCAGTTTACTCTCGGGCTGAATTTGGGAAGGCACTACATAAGGTCGAACATTGACAACCATTTTTTGTACGAAAAAACACATAAAGCTTTATGTTAAATGAAATCCTTTTAATTTTTGCCTATTCTATGATTTCATGCTGCGTGAATATAGTGATATGATGAAACATTATATTTGCCTGTTATAAAAAGTGATGCTTTATTTCACCATTCATTAGTACAACCCCTGGGAACAGATGTAGTCAATGAGTAAATTTTTATTACTATTATTTACGAAATTAAAATCTTCTGTTCCACAGCTAAGCAATGGAATTTCCAATACAACGTTTCTTTACCTTTTATTACTAAGTCAAGACTTCAAAAAAAAATTCCTACAATCTAGTACTATTTCTGTAACTCGAGGTTTCTCAAAAATTGCATAATAGATAGAATGCATATTCACTGTTCAACTTAGATACAAATGAGAAGAGCGATGTGAATAAAACCCTTTCTTAGCCAATCATGGAATTAGCTGACATTTTTTACTTTTTACGATTATTAATTTTTCCCACATTGCATCTTTTATCAGAAACGTAAGACCGCATACTAACACGAGCCTTACTTCAAATATATGACAAACAAACGAAAGCACAGTAACTGCAGACCTCATCAAGCCCTGGTGATGGTACTGATTAACAATTGCTTGGCAAATCTCAAATCAAATAATTTTTTCATGAAAAAGACTCAATGTGTTTGACCTACCCACTAGACCAAAAATACACGCATTTGTACATTTAAAACTTCTGTCGAATAAGGCAAATATGGCGTTCGCAACCAAGGTGTTCAGGAAAAATGTAAAATTTGACAAACGAAACGTACGAACATCAGCCAATTCCTAGCTGAAACAAGAGCCAATATTCATGACTTGACACCTCTTACACAGATAAATTTTATATGATTCGTTATTGATAGAAATGATTGTAATATTCATGTCAGAATTCAGTGGTGTTAAATATTAGTACCTGTACTTAAAATCAGTTGCTGAATATGAGATGATTCAACTGTGAAATTATAATGTGAACAGAGGTTTGAAAATTGTTTTCATTCATAGTCAAGTCATAAAAGATATTTTGTCATATGGAGTTGACAAATACTTCAACAAGTGTAATAATAACTTGGTGTACATTGGGTTGTACTAATAAAAGTATCACTCTGCGATTAGAAAAGAACTTATAAACATCGCGGATTCGTACCTCACATAGAGCTCACCCAATTCACCTCTTTTTACACAGCCATTGTTGCAATACATCGTAGAATTTGATACTAGCGGGCCATTTTTTCCACCATTTAGTAGTGACTTATTTGCCCCATAAGCAAGTCCGTTAGTTAGAAGTTTAGGCTTTACATTTAGACTGGCTATGTGCGCCTGTCGTTTGGCCGATGCTTCTATGCTACAAACACACTCTTGTTAGGCTACTGTGCACATGCCATCAACTATGTGCTTGTGCGAACACTCGTAAGTATTCTTTGTAATTCATATAAAACTTTTATCCTCATAACTTCCTCATTATTGTTATATTTATTAATATTATTCCTTCAATATTTGTATTTTATTGCGCAAGTATGTTTTACGCTAATAAAAGGGACTTCGATTGTCTGTACTTGGTCTGTGTGATACAGGGTCAGAAATGACTACTTAAACAAATTAAACTCTTTAACGAATTGAAGTACATTGGATTATGGACCCGAGGTAAATTACCTATATAAACGAATACATGATTTAATAAATTATATGTCAGCAACTCTATTAAAGTACGTCAAATACTTACATTCAATTGTCAGAAAGTCATTTTATTATTAATTTTATGACAAGCTGAGTGACAATAGTTTCAGAACATTGAATTTAATAAGTTATGGCGGTCATGCAAAAAAAATAAACATTATAATATACACACACCATACTAGAATGCAACGAGATTTTGGTTTACAGCTTCATTCACGATAAAACATCTATAGTTATCACAAGCACTAATCACAATTTGAATTCCCTGAAATTTTATTTTGTAAAAGTCAGCAAACGCGAAAAAAAAAATTTCGACCTTCTTATAATATTCAGGTCATTCTGACAGACAGAGTATATACAATCAGAAATTTGTATATTTACAGTATTAGATATACACGGACAGTTCCAGCTATTTTCGCTCATTTTATAACTGCTGCTAGTCCTAATTTGAAAGTCACCCTTGTAAAAGTTAAACGTAGGCAAAGACAGCTGGAAATTTTTGTGTAACACATTTTTGGGAGAAAAGCTACACCCGGAATATGAAATATAACGCCATTAATGCAAATGTATGTAAGTATTATTATGTCAATCGAAAAGAAAAACGGAGTATCATAATTCTAAAGAATTCTACTCGGGCTGGTCCAGCTCATATAGTTCACTAAAGATACATAGACATCACCAACCTTTATGGGACAAGTGCAGAGTTTCAATGGGCTAGAGAAGGTATTCGTGAAGCTGAAGCCAACAGCCAGACTACTTCTTTTAAACAGTATAATTTAGTTAAATTTAACGTCTATAATGTTGTAAAAATATTGTACATTCATAAGATTTGACAAAATTCTAATTTATGATTTTTACTATGGACGGGCACCTTCTATTCGATTCTGCAGAGATCGATCCAAAATGTCTAACAAATTGATCTTTTACTATTTCGATCTTGCATGAATTGATCCACAATGGTTAAAATGAAGGAGTCAATTCTAATAAATTCCAAGCAACTTGCGCTTGTGCAGTTCTGGTTTTATGTACGCGAATTTTTGAAGAATTTTGATGCTGAAACTGAAATTTTGGCATGATGCATATTGTCAATAATTAGGTATATGCATACACTTAGTTCGCATTGTATAAATATTATGTTTGATATGCACTGTTTATAATGCTTTTATATTTTATTTCATGCATATTACGAACAATCTATATTTTAATTGTAATTTTATACTTGTAATACGATGCGAAAAATTTAATACTTTTTAAAGAAATGTTTTATTTTTGAATTTTATTCATTCAGTGATTGGAAAAATTAAATGTAAAGCATAATTGAACAGAAACTTTTGTAGAAACAATAACTAGTTTGAATGTTAAAAATGTTTCTGAGAACAATTCATATTAGCTCGAATTTTGGAAGCCAATTTTTGATTACATCAATTCTTAAGAAACCAATTCAAGATCGACCCGAGTATCAATTCATTTGGAACAATCGAACATCCCTAAGTTTCTCTGCCTTATCTCAATTAACAATGGCATGTTTCAGCGCCACTTTAGGCTACTAGTTTCAGCTTGACGATTCAGACTCAGTGAATCCGTTACAGAAATCCGTTCAGGTTTGGTGGTCCTTAATTATTCATCTACAATTAATCTTCCAAGACCTCAAAAAGTTCAACTTCTATTTCTGATAAGTACCAATTTAAATCGTGTAATGTGCCAATTTAGTTATGGAGAGCTATCACGAGCAAGTGTGGGGTTACAGTGCATGGTGTGAAAATACCTCTTAACATCGTACGTGTCTACTAGGGCCATGAATCCTTCTGGCAAAGCAATTGCAAAGCTTATCAAGGCCGCTAGTTCTCCATCTGATGCCTCAGACACTAAAGCTCCCAACTCAGAGGCGATAGAATCACGATAAGTGTAAGCGAGCGCCAAGAGATCGTAAGTTATACCTGTCTTTTTGTGTACCAGTGTCTGAAAATAAATGGCCAAGTGTGAGAAAGACACCTTCTGTTGGTAAGAATTTATACCTTAATTTATCCTCTTTCCCATATTTACCCAGAGCGAGTGCAATTTACAATATATTGGTAGATCAAAATTATTTGTAAAAATGTTTATAACAATGCAACCTGTAACACTGGCCGACAATTGAATTTTTTTTTTGTACCTGGGTTAAGAATGCTACTTTCTTGATGATCACGTTTGGAAAGTAAACGGAAAAAGATACCCATACTTTGCTTAAACTTTATGATAATAATCAGAAGGTAAATATTATACAAATATGCAAAAGTTTCTGAGTTCGTAATCGTGTACTTTAGTTATCTTTCATAGTATTTAAAAATATTACTCTTCTGGTCATAAAATAAATTTATTTGAAGAAAAAGAACGATTTCTTGCACTTTTCAAGTGAAAAAAATACGATCAACTTAGGAATTACTCAAAGCTCAAAAATCGAGTTAAGCAGTGAAATCATTCACTTATTATATAAATAGGTTTTATCTAATCTCAGTATTATAGTGAATATAGGTAAAGAGCAAGAACTCCAAATATATTGAAACATTGTATAAATCGAAACATCCAACAATAAAAATATCACATTATGACTAATCAGTCATCAAGTTTGTGCTCCTTGTAAATAGCTGATCGATATACTTTATCGTATATTAATCTTAATAGTAATAGCACTCACTTTATTCTGTAAGTCTTCAACACCGGTGAAGGAAGTAATGTATGCATGTGCATGGGTCCCTTTTACTGGTATCCCAAATAATTTTCCTGCCAACACGTTACTTGTCCCATCGAAACCACCTGAACATCATTAAAAATATGAAGTTAAGCATTGATATTCATGTTTCATCGAATATTTTTAGGACGCTACATGATTTTAAACATACAATATTGTACTGTAATTATGTTTAAATTAAGAACTACGAATAAACTAATTACGAGTAAGTCTTATTAATCATTTGAATCTGTAATGAATATGAATAATTAACGTTTTATAAAGATTTATTAAGCAAAATATTGTTCTGAACACTGTTCTGTGAATGAAGATCGTATAATGCATTTATCATCTGATCAATCAAAATACAAATTTAGCATGAGTTTGAAATACATTTTTTGATTCCAATTCGTGTACTTGTAAGTCAGATCATAACTATTTGATTGAACCTTTACTATTGTGTCAACTGTGCTTTTATTAGACAGCACAAAATATTTGCACAATGTTATATAAATATAGCACAGCTGTAATATGAATTTATATTTGCTAAAGATAAACACTTATTGGAGAAAACTGATCGGTCATATTAGGAAGACATGTTTTGTCTTGGTGAAATAAAATGTTCATGATAACTATAAATATCTAGTTGGGTTTCTGTAAATTTGTGTTTAGATCGTCAATAAGGGAAAATTTCACCGATCCATAAGAGAATGACAAAATTAGTGATGCTTTTGCGGGATTCAAAGAACATCGATTAATTTTGGCTTAAAAAATACTATAGATACTCTACAAGCAAATACCTGACAATTGAACACAACAGTTTCAGTATGTCTGTTATTTTTGTATAAATTGCCCCAGTGATCCCTCATTCTCTCCAAATCAGATTTACCTAGCAGGTGACTGTTAAAGCAAAGTTTAGAAGCATGTTGGAAAATGATGAGTCATAAGGAATAGGTAAGTCATATATATAAGACCAGGCAGTCCCTAAAATTGTAACACATTGCTAAGATGATACCTGCTGGTACTGAATGGAACATCATATTGATTTTAGTTTTGACGAAATTGTTTGGCATATAGTGCCTGTGGTGTGATGGTGCCAGACACCTGGCTCGTCCGTATTATAGTCAATCAATTACTCACGCACGACGTTCAACACATTTACAGTAAATTGCTTTATCCACCACGGATTCTATGAAATTGTACTAACAACCGTAGGATTGCTATTAGGGAAATACTTTAGTTTTTGGAACTAAACTTGGCTTGGTGAATTTCGATACTCTTACAAGGAATAGATTATTTTATTGTTTACCCTATATCTCTGAATAACATTGCAATGTCTTTCATTATCAACTTCACCACATTTCCATATTAAAAATCGATAAATGTTTGTCAAAATGAGTAGATAGATGCTCAAGTAATGCATTGAATGACGATTAAACATTTATCAAAGGTGTTTCAGTCGTTTATGATGCATCAATAATGTTAATTTATAAAAAAAATAAGTAAATAAACCCTTACAGTAGGTTCGTTGAATATTTTATCTTGATGAGAAAACTGCAAGTACTAAAATACCGTCGACTGAAAACTAAAAACACAGTGCAGTAAACGGAAGCGAATCAGAAAAACGGTATTCACAATAATTCTGTACAGTATCTTTCCAATCTTGACGTCTCAAAGATTTAAATCAGTTCACATTCTTTAACTATACCGCGAATATTTGAGATTGCATTCAATGAATGTAATTCGTTAGAATTCAAATTAATGTGGATAGGAATCCAGTCATCATGCATTCGATTTCCAATTAGATGTTGAATTAAATAATCGTATTTGTTGCATGGATAAAGCTTTCAAAATATAATATTGTACTAATTTGCAATACCGGCAATATAGTATTCGAGGATAACGTTAGCAATTTATTTCGGTTCACTGGAAATTAAATAAGATAGAAAAAGATGTATCATGTTTACATTTTATGTCTTATATCTTGAAAAGTTTAACAATGTATGACAAGCATTGAAGACTGGGGTAGATAACTTGTAGATTATCATGAATGCATTTATTTGTGATTCAAATGAAAAACTACATTACAACTATTGGGCACTTGAGCTACAGTAATCAATCTGTATCCGGACTTCGAGAAGATAAGAATTATGAATCATTTCCAAGACTGGTGTGGAGATAAATGTCAAAAACTACCAATGGAGCTTATATCAGTGCAAGATTGGATGCTATTCATAAATTGCCCGACTACTACTGCTATAAACGATAATGGGTGAAATTGCATGACGCAGAGCCATTAAGAATATGAAAGGTAATTAATTTCAAATAAGGACACTGCAGCATTTTAGCGAAGTTTACTCTAATTCCCCATCTGAGTCAGAATACAGCATTTTGTCTACCCGCACACGTGACAAGGGCTGATAAATTAATCACCGTTTGACCTCTAGTCTAAAAGTTGCAACTTTTAGTAACGCTATAAAAGCCTTTTAAAAGTTAGGTACCTACGAACTATGTTTCAACTAGCATAGCATGAGAAGATAGCATACCAATGTAGCTGTATTTCGAGGCACTCAGTCCACCGTCAGGCCCTTGCGCTCTTCTGAGGCCAAATTCCAACAAGGATACATTTTTTCCTGCAACCATTCGATATCTGGCAGCATTTGTTGCCATTAAACTTGCATAATTCACGAGGGTTAACAAGGTCGTTTCTAAAAGCTGTACCATTATCAAAGGACCTTGTACTCTGATCAATGGCACCCTGAAAGTACAATAAGCAATTCATTTCAGTAAAATTGAAAACGAAGACACTGAACATCTCATAGTTTTATAAAACAGTACCATTATTAATTTGTTAAATTGTTTAATACAACGTATGTTTACGACTTAGAGCAAATAAAGACATTTTTAAGAATGTTACAGTTACCTTGGAAATACAACTGATCCCTCTTCAATAGCACATAAGGTTACATCTTGTGCGGTAAGATTCCTTAGGTATTCATAAAATTCGGGTTCAACAGAAGCTGGTAGAGTGGACTGCAGGTACTCAATATCTAAATGTAATTAATTGATGATAAGTAACATTGACTACAAGGTCAGATACACTTGAATTTTAATTTAGTGCCCTTTTGAGCATCTTTATTAGAGTTGTCTCATTAGGGAGGAAAGGACATTACAGAATGGTAATAATAAGAACGATCGAACAAATTGACAAGAACTGAAACACATCCATATGAAAATTTACTCCAAAAAAATATATGTATTCAAATTTACGGACACTTGAGGAGGCTTCAGATCTAAATAAAACACTTCATACGATTTAGTACATAAACCAAGTTCTCTGATACAAAAAAATTTTACAGTGTGAACCCTTTATCAACATAAATTCAATATTACTTTAAATTTTGATTCCAACGAAATCTAGCAAATGAAAAAATTTCACATAACTGTTGTGGGATGGAGTATTTTGTAATTAATGGATTCTTGGATCGAAAAATCTGAATGAACAATGATTCGAATATCAATTAGTTGCAAATTATTCAAATTTCTAAGAATAGCTTCCGATTCCAACTTATGTCATTAACGGAATGTAAATTCCTAATTCTTTTTGTTATCTGTAAGCCTCTGTGATATTTCTAATGAAGATTATACAGTATAGAATGGGCCAGTACTTTATCAAAGTCATTGAGAGTACTAATAATTCAAAAATAGCTAACTTCCAACTTTTGACAATTGTAAAACTTTAACAATAACATCCTATCATCGAAACTAATCAAAAGCAATTGTTTCAGAATTTCAGTATCATGTTTATGGCAAGCCTCAGCCTTCTTAAAACAGAACATAAAAAGTGAAACACATTCGCCCGTCTTATTAATTCTCTTGTCATCTTGACAGTTCTCAAATGTAGTAAATTGCAATTGACGCGTATTATCTGTTCTACAAACTACAAATACCGTTTACTGTGCTCACACACTATTGCGTAAAAGGTCAATTATTTTTTGTTTATTATAACTAATGATGTAGCTTTTTAAGAGATAACAGAGTCATGTTATTCAATAGTTTAATAATAACGGCGTACCACTGTCTGAATAATAAAAATTCTCAAGAAACTTGAGACATTCTCCAAGACCAGCAAAAATCGTAAACTCTCCTTGGAATGGATTCTTTCGAAAATACAAATCAAATACTGCACGATCCAGGACCTTTCCACTTTTCCAGTAAGCAAAGGCCATTGTGATTTGGTACAAGTCTAGAACACACACAACATTATTACAAAACTTTGTGTCATGAAGATGATCTAATTTTAAATGCTCAATCATTTTAATTGTTCGTAGAGCATCAGAGTAGTCGTTATTTTGGTGTTGGAAAAATAGCCTTTACAACGGTCTCCAAACCAATCATAAAAATTATTAGAAAAACACAAGTGTAAAGTTCTTAGTTCCTATTCCAATGTTAATCCTGAACTAATAAGCTTGAATTTTCTCATTTTCCAATTAAGTTGCAACAATTTTTTACGGAGGTGATGAATGTCGGGTAAAAATAAAAAAGCAAAACAAAATTAGTCAACGTATGAATTATTGTATATATCTAATATATGTACATAACTATATTTTATGATATAGCAGTACGTGTAAGATCTGATCTACTAATTGCAATCTTTCATTAAATACTGGAAAGTGAAAGGACATCGTTATATTAACTGTGAATTAAAGTCGTTAAAACTCAGGTATTCAGTGTAGTGGTTTGTTTCAAAATATACTTACAATTAACAGAGTTCAACAATTATTCAAATTACATATTACAGACCGACATTTTTTTTGAAATATTATATTTGAGGTAGTGAATGCTCCAGGTGTTGAATTTTTCTCCAAATTGCTAAGAATTTTTTTTATACTATTATTAATATTGAGTCATGTGTAATTGTGAAAAATAAAATATTCAATTTGGAAAAATATCAATTGTTCTTTTTAATATCCAAGTTTTTAAAAACTTGTCCGAAATTATTCGTCATTCGATAAATAAATTAAATATTAGGTTGTCTCGTGTAATAATAAATGAACCTCAAACGAAAGGACAACGTAAAATATAATGTTGTAATTATTTAAGTGGATCGTAATCAATCGAAACAAGGAGTATATTCAAGTATTACCGCTCTATAGCTTGATATCCTCATTACGCGTGAATACAAAATGAAATACAGGACGGGCGGGAAAGCAGTTCAAATATTACGCAATGAGTGACAGAAATGACGTCTCGACAATTCAAAGTTTATAGAGTGACGTAACTACGTGACGTGACATGACACTACTTTCTGATTTATATATGTTTAATGTATATGCATAAACGTCCGACGTTTAATGACTGAAGTCGAAAAATTCATGAATTTAAAATTCTGTTTGAGTGTCGTAAAAAAAACAATATTCACGTGGCTCGGCACATAACATTCCGCAGATCTATCATTGTTGTAATTACGGGCACAGTGAGAATGAACCAACAAAAAAGCGGAATGTTTTACACTTGTCAGCGCGAAAACCTTAGCGATTGAATTAAGGAATTTAAAATTGGAGGTTAGAGTTCGAACACAAAGGTTGCATTTACTTTTATTACTGTCCATAAAACAAGGAAATAAATACCTGTAAGAAGTGGTTGAACTACACTGTTTTGCCGCCTTTGCCCCCGCGGCGTGTCCATGTCTGCTGACATGCTTGGATATTCACTGTAAAATGAAAAAAATAACTCAACGCAGTGCTCCTGCTAACAGCTGAGACGACACACGACTAAGCACCCGCCAACAGCTCGAACCAGCTCGAACTGTACTAATGTTGTTCAGTAACTGTGGACATCCCCGAGTCGCTACGATACGTACCACAATCGATAGGAACGTTTGAAGGACGTTCGGTTGAGACCAACGTTCACACTGCTGCGTACCGCTAGTTTACAGTTGTACCAACCAACAGAAAATTGTTGTAAATTGATCGTATTTTCGGATTCAAATATTTTAGCGCAATTTGTCTATATTGATTTCACCTACTGGTGCAGTTTGTCTATACGATTTGATTGCAGCGTTTTCAAAAATTCTTGGGTAATTTAAAATTCTCAGATCGTGGTTTGCTCAAAACATTCGATATGACAACTTGATTTAATCGAATAATTATATATTAGCGAATCCTGTGAATTTATTTTAAAATTGATGTCACTTTCTGTTACGTACGCCAGATCTCGACCGAATAGATAAACTGTACATATTGGAGAAAACAAAAAAAAAAAACTCATTAAAACAGATTCGATTTCATGTCCGCCAATTCGAATTTTATGAGAAAACTGATTGCATGATGAGGAAATCAATACAAATTAATTGTTTTATTATTTTGAATTTACATATATCTAAGGTGGTGGCGGCTGAAAATATGTGAAGACAGTCCTAGATAATTTTTCGTACTCGTTTTGCCGGGCAACTGAAACAGATTTTTCTTCTTCTCAATAGTCAATTCGATAATACTATTATTTGTCGATCAAAGTCAATATTAGTGCAATCTTGGAAAATTAAATATTTAACGACACAGTCTGGTAATAAAAATGGTCACGATGATATTGTAGCGAATTATCTTCTGAATAAAATGAATCTCGCAGAGTGAAATCCAGCGAGTATACCCAATTTTTCGCCGTTTTGGAGCGCTTCGAAATAAAAGATTGATATCGATCTCATAAGTACAGTCAATTTTTTTTAACACACGGCGTGGAACCATATTGTGAAAAAATACCAACAAAGTGTTCATTATCAACTGTACAACATCCTTGGGAAACTTGATTAATATTGCAAGTAATCAGGGTGCGACTAATTGGAAAAAAAGAATTATCTGCGATTAATTTGCATCTTTTTCAAGGGCACAATTGTATATTAAACACCAAGAAGTTTAAAGATCATGAAAGAAAAAAAAAGACAAATCCGTTTATATTTTATTCGTACCAGATATTAATAAGTGTTTAATTTGTTGTTCAAGATTTTGAATCTGGAAATGAAATGTTGAATTAGAAACGATTGTCACCGGGTTTACTCACAAAGATAACGCTTCCTGCGACGTATGCGTTGCATACCAAATCCGTTCTATGTTAATCATCAATCGTGAATATACATGTACAAGTATAAACTGCTTACCTGTAACTAAATACCGTGTCTTATCGTCCTGATCACACGACTAAAAACAATGATGGTTACGAGTATATCACGACTAAGAGGTGACATGAAATTATCACACTACAGACATAAGTGCAGACGACCGGAGATATTTAAAAATTACAATTACGACGTACGATATGAAAGACACAGGCTTTACATGCAGGATCAACTGCAACAAAGTCACAAATATTCGCGTAGCACTTTATACTATCTATGTGCATAGGAGTGGAATAGTGGGAATCCCCTGCTTATATAGGGGACGAATCACTCGTCCACTCGCTTCACACTTTGCTATATTCAGACCCCCCACGGCCTTAAAGCGTTCTGCAGAAATTGCTCTGAGAGTGATTTCAAACGCTGATGTAAACGTCCATACTGTAATATTATACAGAGTTTCCTCTAACTCCCATTGAAAAATTCCACGTCAACTTCCACGGACAGTGTCTCGGACATTGATCTCTTAACCATGTAATTTGATGTGTATCATTCTGTGTTTCTATTTCTCATTTTCTTTATACTTAACTTAATCTTCAATCAAGTCACTTTAGATATTATACACTCATAACTTTTATTCTATTTCTTGATCTGTCGGAGTTTATTTAATATTCGTCACGTTTTCTCGAACTCGCAGATGGCTAAAACTTTACTCAGACCTTCTCTGAACCTCTCCCCTTATTTGATACTTAATTCAACCTTCAATTATGTTTTTTTAAATATTATACACTTATAACTTTTATTTAATTTCTTGGTCTGTCGGAATTTATTCAATATTCGGTGCCAAAATCGCTGGTGTCCAATCGGGCCGTGTTGAATAAATCTCGTGTCTAATATACAGATTTATATTTTTTTAGTGTCCAATAACGCTGGTGCTCCGTCTGGTGATGTGCAAGCCAGTCTTTCTAGAAATAAAACACAAATGTGTGTATGTGTGTATATACATATGACAAATAAGTATAAATGCAAATCTAACTTGTACTTTCTTTTCCCCTAATTACAACTATTATATATACTTTAATTTAAATTACAAAATATAATGTTTAAATGTGTATTTAATTATTTTTATTTACTTCTTCAACTACAAATCATCATTGCACTCTGTATTTTTTTGCCGTCTACATAGCAAATTTTATTTTTATTTGCTATTCTATTAGTTACAACTTTCCCATCATTTGTATTAAATAAAATCTCTTACCTAACAGAGTATAGCCCCTCTATAATCCTGCACTGCGCCAATCCGGCCCCTCCACTTATAGTCCGACGTTTTCTTCGACAAATTCTTGTTTCGTATTTTTGAATTTTCTTTTCTTTTACTTACGACACTATTTTCCATTTTAATATATTTTGTAAATTTTGCGCAATAAATTTAGGTTTTGCTATTAAAATGCATTTTTTCAATGAAGCTTTACAAAATCGTCGTTTTCGTTAATCCGGCAGTTTTCTAAGCTGATATATATCTACCGGATTACCAAGAGACTACTGTAATATGAAGAAAACTTTTTTTTCTACACAGCACACGGCAAATGCCATTGGTATTATGATGTTAAACAAAAACTTACTTTCCTCTACGAGAACCTGAAAATGGCCGCTGTCTTGTAAATTTCCGACTCTAACTATAATACGTCCATGGAAATTAATAATTGTCAATACTACCACAAGTTATAGTACTTAAACCCGAGACTTGTCTACTGATAAACTGCAATAAATATTGAAACGTCACTGTGACTAGCTATAAAGATATGTTTCAGGCCTATTTTCCACTCAACACTATAGTAAAAATAGAGTATTCAGATCTATGCGCAATATTACTGGTATAGAAAAACAATTGAGTATAATTGGAACGTTTGTATAAATACTACGAAGGGCTTCTATTTATGGTTTCGGTAATCGAACAATTATGATATTATACTTAAAAGATTTATTCAGCTCATTCTAGAACGTACTAATTTCGTGTGAAACATATTTTATTACTTCCGATGAAAATATAATTAAATATTCCGATGCGATAAGGAATGGCTGCAAAAAATATATCTAATTGTTACTGCGCGTTGTATGACTTGTTCAAGGTGTTTGAAGTGTTGAAAGCCAATTATTTTTCAGTTTATTTAATTACGAGATACCCACATAATTAATTTTTATCATATTAATAAATTTGTAATCCAAGATTATTTGCATGAAAATGTAAGAAAACATACGAACACGATATGAAGTGCTTTCAATTAGATATGGATTTTGCAATTCAAATTGCCACACAGTAGAAGATCTAGTATAAGATCAGGTTGATTTCTTTTATTTCAAAAACTATTTTCCACCAACTTAGTGAAACTATTTTTTTCAGTTGCTACTTCGAGATATATGTTTGTTGCTGAAAATTAATATCAGTGGAATCTATTACGTTGCATGAGTATACACAAATACTGTTATCAGTTTGATATGAAGCATGTTATCAGTTTAATTCGTTATAAAAAAATGAACATATGGCTGAGCTGTAACATAAATTTTAATCTTCGTTATATTCGATACGAAATTTCGGTCAAACCGAGTGTTTGTTAAATATTTCATGTAAATAACAGAATCGAACATTAATCCTCGATCGGGCAAAGTGCAAAACGTGTGTTTAACACAATTAAGCCATAATTGTTATACATGATGTATGTATGAACTAAATTCAACTTCTACCCCGATGAACAAATCTCATAGCTGTGAAACATTTTTTACATCATCTCAAAAGCAAAGGCAACACATGTGTATAGTGACGTTATTTATGTTACATTAGAGAAACAGTATAATATACGCGTATAAATGTTGCCGTAAATATAAGGAAAGCAGAAAGTAACATTTTTATAACTATTCAAACACAATGTTAAAATGTTACGATATTTGTAGTTTTGTAGGGAATTTAATTTACATGAATCCCACAGAGAATATTTATCTCTAATAGGCGTACCATGGACATTCCATGATGCGCATATACAATACTTCTATTAGACAGCCATTTCAATCTAATTGAAGTACAATAGGGCTCTATTAGAGATCCGAATCAAAGAGGATAGGGCCGAACGTCCGCTATACACACCTATCCCATTAGAGAACTCATGAATTTTGTGGAGAAGGAATTTAGATCGCCAACGGATGTCCTTTCTACCCATTATTCGTGTCCACCTCAATCTTACCCAAACGGAACATTTACGTCTAATGGACGTATTATGTAAAAAATATAAGAAACTACAATGTGCAAATTTGGCTAGCCCCAGATACAAATTCCAAGGCCTAGACAATATAGCCCACAAGCAGGTTACAGACTAGGCACTCAAGAACGACCAAATACATAAATATCGAACGGAGTTCGGAGTAAACGAAAGGGTTCAATTTCTGGTGATTTGTATAATTTGAAGCTCTTTCCTGCGTTTGAGATCCGTGGAATCCGATATTCACGGATACATACGTCAACATCGAAATCGACTAGAGCACTTCCTTAAAGCAAATTAGAAGATAAGATATGGGAAAGTGAAGGAGTAAGTTACGTACAAACTACACACATTTATAGTGAAACTGCAGAAAGACTATCCATTTACTCTGACGTGGGTGGTATGATTTATTTTTGTATGGATACTCAGTGTATAATTTTGCTGTGGTACACGTTGATTTTACAGTTCTATATTCGGTTTTAATAATATAATGTCAATTCACGTGAGTTATACGTGGAACGGATCGGCAATTCACGCACTATTTTAATTAAGGTATTAAAATAGTCCTCAATGCTATCTTTAAATTCATCAGACGAACAATCTTAAAAATCGGAAAATCATGCAGCGTATACCAAAATTTGTATATTTATCACATTTCGTTCTTACATTACTCAGAAGATAAAATCCCTGTCTTTCCGATTGATTAATTGTAAGTGCCAACGGTGTGAAGCTTATTTTTGTAAAATATTTATATGCTCGTTTACAGTATTTCCAATTAATCGTACCGAAATTTTGACCAATTCAAGATGTGCCAAAATTGATTAAATCACACTGAACGCTGGTTGATTAGTGGTAAATTTCAAAGTACTTTTCATCATTGCTTACAAAATTCTCAAATTTCTTTTCAATCCATCCACTTTTCAAAACTGTTAGATTTTTGGCAAATTCATCGTGTGTAAAAAGTATTTGCAAATGTGTAGATACGTATTTTTATTTAAACTATATTAGAACGTCGCATTAGCCACATAATCAATTGGCTAGTATGGCACTATTTAGCAATCAGATTAATGTAAGATTACGAATCGGTTTCATCAATTATTAGTCACTGCAAATTATCTTGGCTACGTGTTTAGTAGTTTTATACATATATTTATTGCAGATATTTTAAGAAGAGGTGCAAATGTCTTCTCTTACTGAAAAGTGGTTTCTGTACTCTCACTGAATAAAACTTTTGAATTAAAAGACATCATCAAACTGCATCAAAAACAACATCCGAGGTCTAAAAATTTTGGAAGCTTACGGAAACGACAAGTTTTCGGATATTGGATTCTTTTCACTGTCTTTTCGACGTCTTTTGACTTTGATATTGTAGAGCGGCAAACTAAACCTATAATAAATTGTAGAAGAAGATAAAAAAAATTAGGATTTAAAAAACACCCTAGGGTATATTGCACGGAAGCACGTTCTATATGATCTATATTTCTACAGTACACAAATATCTAGTCAAAAATTGGTTTCCTAACACTATTCAGACTTCATTTAACATTTATTAATATTAATTTTTCTTGTAAGAATAATGATACGAACTGCAATACGATTCTAAGTAGGCCCTTTAATTCCTTTCTTAAGTTATAATACTATCAATATACGTGTCTAAATATATTTTTCATGACATGGAATTAAAGTATCTTAGACGCTAACTACCTACACTCTTATTTCATCTAATTTGACACACACTTTTCGTATACAGTCTTAACACTGAATGACATATCTACATATATGCTTTGTATTAAACTGTCGCAAACTAGAAAATAGCTTTCGACAATTCTTTATACATGCATAGTTTTCGTACGTTGTATAAAATCACTTTTTTTGTTCCTTCTACGCTACTTGACCTACTCGACTTGGCTTAATCCTACACATAGACAAAATACTGTATCATATATCTTCGACTACCTACATACCTATGTGTATAAATTTCATTT
Source organism: Diprion similis (assembly GCF_021155765.1). NCBI lineage: Eukaryota > Metazoa > Arthropoda > Insecta > Hymenoptera > Diprionidae > Diprion > Diprion similis. The sequence continues at coordinate 9,387,609 of NC_060112.1, read as the reverse complement.
CAAACATGATGACTAGAATCTACCTTACACTGCATTCATGATCTCATTATATTCTATGCAATCAAATTTCTTAATCATAAATTTGAATTCTCCTTACAGGCACGACCATGTGGTACTCTGCTTTTCAAGCATAGGTGTTGCACTTTAAGGAAGCTGGCTGGCAAAAAACTGAGCTGTTTAATTATTTTATTAGGGCATAGTTGTACGTTGAGTACTTATCGAATTGTTACATTCGTACAATACGTATGCTCTTGTTTCTAATTCAGTATGTTTTATTTTGCACTTTTAAGGAAATCATTGCATATAGGTTACGGATATATATGAATTTGATAACGCCTTGTTGTGCAACTACCTCGTAATAAAATTTCTGAATAGTATCTAATTCTGACTTTCCAACCGCATTGAACAAATTATATAAAACAATGGAGATTCTGAACACAATAACATATAATGGTGATATCTAGATTTAAATGCCTGACATTCACGTAAATCATCTCTACTATGTCCAAAGTTACAAATTTGCTTTACCCCTATTTTAGAGTAAAATGAAGATTTGGATATCGAAAAATATGATCATGCCTCAACAATAACAAAATTGCTATTTTCTCATAAACTTGATCAATGTTTATGAAACGATTGATGTAGTTCTCCATACTAATTTCTAAATATACTCAAAATATATCAACTTGTTCCTCATTTTATATTATTTATGATAACGAAATAAAAACAAGTGGTAGTAAAAAGAACTCTGCAATGATACGTCAAATATTTAGCACCACATAATGTGAAAGTAGAATATTTATGGTTACTAGACGTATGCGAGTAATCAAATTTGTCGGATCAGGTAACCTGACAGATTTGGAATTATGTTATCCAGTGTCTTTGAAAAATAATTAAATAGTATCACGCTGGTAGAATTACAGGTATATATTCATTCGACTATGTCGGATACCCACCCAGTTCCGATGATTACATACGTAAAAGACTTCAAGATGTTATATCGCCCATAGAAGTGTTGCATTGTCATTAACTCCTCATTAAACCCATTCTTCGAATTCGCTCTCCGAGGTTCATCTCATTAAATCTGCTGCTCTTTGCCGATCTCGATGAACTTCTCGTGGATGCATTCGTTTTCGATGAGAAAAACAATTTCCAGAGCTTGCGAATGCCTTCGGACAATACGGACATTGGTATGGCCTGGCTCCGGTGTGTTGATTTATATGGAACTTCAGGTCTTGATTTCTCTTGAACGTTTTGTCACATAACGGACAAGCATGGGGTCTCAGATCCGAATGAGTTATACTGTGTGCACGCAGTGTAGAATTTGTTGGATATACTCTGCCGCAAACATTGCACGGAAATTGAATACCTCCATGATACTCTTTGTGACGGAATAAATTGGACTGTGTTTTAAAGCTGGAAAAAAAATTCATTTGTATCGAGTTAGCAAAAAATTTTCTAAAGGGCATGTTATATGCAGTTATTATGATGCTTATTATAGGGACACCATATGTGATATAATAATGATGACAACAAATATCAAAAAACATCCTTAAAAACCAAGAATATTTTCACAAATATTCACTAGATTTGTTTACTCGACTTTGAGTATTACTTATTGATTGCTTTTATTACCCGATAATAATATTACATAAGCTTAAGAATCTTATGAAACTGATATTAACAAAGCAGAGTTGGTGTCAGCAATTATACTATTATTTTTAATACAGTCATCGCCATGTAACATAAAAATTCCGAGGTAGTCGAAATAAAATATTTATTATTTGAGACAACAGCACTATTATTTGATCTCACGAGAAGCATTTCCACCTCTCGAATCACTTATTTGGATGCCAATCAACATAAATGTGATACTCAGCTCCGAGTGTGCCCTACTTTTTCCCTGTTTTTGTAATTTTTTTTATCTATTTACAGTTGTCTCAAAAATGAGTATAGAAAATTAATAAGGGAAGACTGAGACGAGGTAACATTGTGTAAAATAACAATTTTTTTCAGGTTTTACGGATGTGATGGTCACTTTCAAATTAAACAAATGAATAGTAAAATCTTTCTACTAGCATCACCATTCAGTAAATATATACAAATTGTTCCTGCTCTGATCTTATACTTTTTTAAGTATATTGCATGCTCAAAAATCATAATGTGGCCTTCGGTCTTAAACTTCAGAAAGCTCAGCAATAAGATACCTCAGGGATAGTTTCAGTGTCAGTATCAACTTATGTTTTTTATCTTCATATTGACTGATAACAATTTGGCTTATACCATTCAGCAAGGTTTTACATTTCTCTGTATTATTTTTCACTAGCACTCTGCAAGCAGACTTATCGCAGCCAAAAATAAGATTTGATTTAGGAAAAGAATCATGAAAAATTTTCATGCCATAATGTGTAAAGAGTCTGCACTGACGAATCTTATATTTTGAGCAAGATTTACTGCTTATTTACAATGAACGCAGACTTATTTCATTTTGCTACTAGAGTAAATATTTATGCAAATACATATGACTGTACAAGCTATAATATTTGACCTACAAGTTACGGAATTTTCATTCTATAATGAAATTGCCTAGAGTAAAATTGCTAAAAATCCAAACAATTTGACAAAGTTGTTAGAAAAATAGAACGTTTGGTGGGAAGATGTCAAGGACGAGGCTTCGATATCTTTTTTTTCCTAACAATAGTCCGTCCCTTGATTCGCCGAATCATGGGTCTCTTTATTATGACTAAAGAGTCCGTCAAAAATAGTTTTTTCAAGCTCGAATCCTATTATTACGTAACCTTCCCTTGTAACAAAAAAAAGTCTCGCAACTGAGACCTGAAACAAACACCTGTACTCACATTCTGCCACATATATCACAGCCGTACTTCCCCTTAGGCCGGTGTGTTTCCAGATGTACTTTCAAATTTCCTTTTGTTGATATCCGTTTGCTACAAATTGGGCATATAAAATTTCCAGTCGAATTGTTATCTGAATTTGTATGTAGCACGCCATTTGTAGAAAACACCTGTTGTGACCTCAGTATAGGTTTCCCGTCAAATCTATGATCTCTGGGTAAGTGTGACCACAAATGGTTTTGCAGTCCAATTTGAGATATGAAGGATCGAGCACATATTGTACATTCGTAGGGTTTTGTGCTGTTGTTCAATACATCTTCGTCAGTCTCCGTTAATTCAAATGGCTCAGTGTCATAACAGGGTGGTTCTTGTTTTATTTCGATATTCCTAAAAGCATAAAAAAAAATATTAGTGCTGACAAGTGGCGGATTTGAAAACAGATGCCGAAAAATCTCCATCAGTACGACCTGTTTCGAACAAACTCTTTTTTTGTAAGAAAGGAAAATTAATGTTAAAAACTCACTATCTTAAATTTGAAAAATGGAAATTCATTGTTTCAACTTAAACAGCTTGCCTTTTTTCAATCTAAATATGTATATCACATTATTCACAGCTAAGCTTATCTATAATTGTGTATCATCATTAATACACTAACTTGTGCATAACTGACGATGGCTCAGGTGATGACGTTCTAGATACTTTGTCTTCATTATCCGATACATCAGACATATCGGACCCAGATTGTTCTAATGCGCATTGCAAGAATAACATGGGATCAACTTTGACTTCCATTTCTTCCATACTTTGAGTATGTTCGCTGTCTTCATGGGATGACACAGAAACTGACTCGAGCGGTTCACCTTCTGCCAATATTTCTATAGCACCCTAAGTGATAATAAATATAAAAATTTCTAGGCAGGTAAAAAATCATAAATTAATTCGTGATAATTGACGTGTGTATAACTAGAAACGGTGACATAATTAGTGATTCATGAATGTCTCGTATTTGACATGAGAGAAAATTGCTGGAATACTGGAAGCACTGAATTATTTCTGGCAAACGCACTTTAGTGAGGATTGAATGCAGCAATCCTCGATCTTCCATCCTTCTGGTTACCTCTGGATTATTTCTGATTTTCTCTTCTGTCATTTCATCCGTTTCCCTTACATTCTCCAATATATCCGATAGTTGTAATCTTAGCTTTTCCTGTGTTCGATGCGCCATTGTTGCAAACCGATGAATGCCATCCAATCTTTTCGTACATGTCGAACAAACGATCTGTGGCAACTTATCATCGGAGGATACCTTGAATAGAAATTGGATACATATCATGTATTAGAGAATACTTCGATCTGGAGTGTTTAATTTGAACATTCTTAGGTGCAATTTACTTCTGATCCTAACATTAAATGACTTATGGGTAAATGGTATAAATGGATACGTATTCAAAGAGGACATGTGATTTGTATTCAAATAGAGATTGAGATTTTGAATAATATATTTAAAATTTATGCCTTTGCATATTTTAGATATCTAGATTTATTGTGGTGATTAAAGATTTGTACAAAAAATGATGGTAGTTTGTCAGAGATGATTGATTGAGTTTTTAATAGGATGTAGCAAATTATTGTAAAAAAAGGTGACCGTTCCAATAATTCTTCAAGTATTACTCATTTCGAATGAATCCACGACATAAATTATCGTACAATTTCTGAAACTAAATTCGTACAAAATTACGATAACATGCGATACACACGTATTTCGAACGCTGTAGTACATTCCATAATGATCGTCTATGTCGACATTATATTTTTTGCTAATATTTTATAGCCGTACTTATATACGTATGTATAGCGCTCATACAATACAGTCCTCATAGTTAATCAATAAAATGCTAATTTTTTAACATTTCCATACGACGCGGGGAAATGGTTCCCCGCTAATTTTTCGTAACCTAGAATTTTTTGGGAATTTTTCAGTAAACGATCGCAGGGACTGTCGTATTTATCTCATAATTCGTCGTTACATCAATAAAAGCGAACGCTATCGATGTGTTGTTTCGCGAAAACTCAGTACTTTTATCCTCATGCAAATTGCCTTAGACGCCGACTCAGTAAATAATACTGCAACCGTTTTTTCGTCAAAATATTTTGACTAGCATTCAATAATTTTCGTGACTACTTTTTAATTTTTCACTTCGACATGCTTTGATCAAATGACTTATGAGAAACTAAAAATATTTATGCATCTCATTAGATTCAGGTTATATCTGAAACAAAGATGAGCAAAGACAGAACCAAATTCTTTTTCACGCATACGCTCTATGGTCGTGTACCTAAATAACGTTTTCTGCCATTCTTGACAGCAAGCATCAGGTGGAGGAAATTTGACTCACCAACACGTATAAATATTTGCGTATTTTTGCTTGCAGATAGTGTCGTCTGCTTTCCTCAGAAAAAATATACACCCCTTCATCCTTCGAAACGTTGTTTGCACAGATTCTACACTGTTCGCATTCTCTATCTCGATCAAAATCACGGACAGCCGTGCCCATTTCAAAAACAATAAAAAAAAAAAAAAAAAAAAAAAAAACAACTCAATTATAATAATAATTATCCGTTATACGAAATAAAATTCTAATAAATTAATAATAACAACGCAAAGATTATTCCGGTCAGGGCAACGGTCTGTTCATTTATATTGATAACTTAATACATTTTACTTATTTCTTTGAATTTTTTGTTTCCTTTAAAATTTATCGCCCTTTATTGCTTTCTCTACAGACTTTTCAGAAGCTCATCTTTATGACAAACCAGCGTCTGAGAGGGTTGATTATTGTAACGATCTTTTTTACTTATGAGCCCTAGGATTGGTGAGATTACTCTGACACCGCCGACGCTTTAAAAACGACGTCGGCGCCGGGCGTCGGCGTCTCCCCCGAAACGAGTGCTCAATACAAAATATATAATAGCATTCGTCGATTTTAAAAACATATGTATACATGAACGATTGTTTTATTTATAGATAGAGTACTGTGGACTCCGATAAATTCAGAGAGCCTGGAACATGCCTTTTAAATATTCAGAGGCCGGTAGCTTTCGCCGACATCGGGATAAAAAAACATGAATCTCATTATCTTCAAATGTATGTATGTTTTAAGTGAAAAATAAAATATACATACTCGAATCCAACGCTTAATTGGTCGGCCATTTTCCCCGGTACTGAACCTTTTATCATTGCCGTATATGTTCAATTTTGCAACGAAAGCCAAGCTAATTTTCCTGGAACTAATCGTAAAAATGCGTTGTCTCGGAATCACAACATTGTTTGACAGATTTGAGGTTCGTAAGTCGCGTTTCAATCAAGAGCAATATTTAAAATTAGAATTACAAATCCAATCTTTCCCGCCTTTTACAAAGTAGGTATATTTGCATTGGGCTTACTTATGGCTCGACTGAAGCTATAGGTATAAAGAGCACTCACTGACCTTATGGACTTTGGAACGGTGCTAAAGGGAGCTGACGGGCTGCCGGAAATTGTAGTATTCTGCTATTACGACTCGATTCCACATGGAACTCCAACATTCCAACCATTGAAATATAATGTAACTGGAACCCGCGCTCCCCATTCCCTTCCATTAGATGGAGCGTATAGAGAGAGACAGCTCGGCACTGGTTTTCTTATCCTTGTCTTACCGTATCGGACGGAGCTCGACTGACAGAGATGGGAATACCACCAGGCCATCTCTTTTCACCATGTTACTAGCTGACCCTCGGAGCTACTCTCACTACAGAGTTCGTGCGCGAAATGAGCGACAGCGCCAAATCGATCGTATTTGTCCCAACCGACGGGCATTGTCTCCTCTCTACGCCAGTGACTCAGCCAATCATCAGCTTGCGTGGTTACGAACGGCGCGAATTTAACCAATCGTGCTGAATCATCTAGTCACAAATAACAGCTTACTCGATATTCATGAAACTTGGAAAAATGATGGAAAATAACCGCCAACCACTCGTCAGAAGTTGCAGGCGCGCTTTCCACACAAAGAGAAAAACTAGAGCTTAATGCTAAAGAATTCGTCAGACTCACCCACGAACCATTTGATGTTAACACCAACACCGCAGCGTCTCTTGCTCTGTTCCTTAACCTCGTCGGCTTAACACCTTCTTTCCTTCAATGCACCAGCGCACATGCGAAGATCTCAATAATCGGTTGGATTCATAGCAATGCTGCCTTGCGCTGAAACAATGAAGTTGTTTGAAGTATATTTTCAAGAGAGCCTATGAACTTTTTCCGTGAGGATTGATTCCAACGGATTCTTTCGGGTGAATCCAGAAGTTAGACACTCAAATCTATCGCGGATATCGCGAAAATGTAGTTAGACACACGGTTCTCAGTAGTTCAGGTCAGGAGCCTCTTTGATTTGGGGCGATTTGAGGCGCCAAGTACCACTGATCTCTATTGTATGTAGAGATCAATCCCAAGTACCGATTTAGTATTGAAATGAATTGGAATTTGGACTGCGATTTCAGACAAACAGGAAAAAGGGCTATAATTTGAAAATGAATTATCCAAGTTATTCTTATCTTGATGTAAATGCCTGGTGCTATGCAACCGTGACTTAAATGCAACGTTACTGCATTCTGAATGCTGTCTTGATAATTATTAATTAACATACACTGTATTGGAAGGTTTTTAACTTAACATTAACAATCTAGCGATATTGCCACATATTTGTATAATAAACTTTGCTGAGGCTCCTCAGATAACTGTAATGATTTTTAAGGATTGCTGATCGCTAATTTTTAATTAAATAGACCAGTTATGATCAATTCTAAATGACTGAAATATTCATTGCTGTGATTATTAATAAATTATTCCAATTTTAATCAGTGATTTTGGATTAACTTTTCTTTCATCATCATTCATATACAGATTTTGAAAGCTCGATTTCCGATTGTTGAAACGAATTAGGGTCTTCAGTGACATTTCACGAAACATTTGATTGGGAAGAAAAAACGCACCCAAACGCTACAGAAAACAAATATTTCTGGCTTTAAAATGTAATGAATTCACAAGTAACTTCTCTATCATACTCAATTAAAGTGAACTTTCAAAATATGCAGTACCAATTTATAAAAATTCAAAAAATTATTCGGTTCAATGTCTGATAATGAAATGCAAGACTTTTACAATACATCATTAACAAAAAAAGAGATATAATGTTAAAGTATATAAATGTCCTACAAAATAAAAATACACCGGAGAAGGTGGAAAAGAAAAGTTTTTTACAACAATCTGATGCGAGTAACTAAATACTGTCTTTACAAGAAATCTCCCAAAATTTAATAGAATTTAAACAGGAGGGCAAATATAGTTGAAGATTATAATCCTCATAAAATTACTTGTAATCATGTCAAGGCCACAACGCTGCGGTTTTGTATCATTATTGTATAGCATCGGAGATAGACCTCTTAGTTTATGGTCTAAGCATGTTTCATTGGATGGAAGGATTCGTCGAGTCGAAGACCAGGTATTGAATCGCGATAAAGTTATCGAAATAATGGGACCACACCAAACTCCTGTACCAACGAATATAACCTGTCCCGCCAATCCAATGGATGTACTGAACATTAAATTGCCCATTTTTGTTCTTGTGGTTAAAAACTTGGACCTTATGTTCAAACTCGAATTTCAGGTTGGTGAAGAGAAATATTTTCTCAATTAAAGATTACAGTGATAATACAAAGATAATCAATTAATAATTATTTATAAATTTCTGATGGAGTTAATTCTTCAACTATACATTTATATTTATCAGTGGTAATATATTTCGATATTCTAGCTCATAGACAAGGCGAGGCATCGTCGACAATTTTCTCTGACTACCCATAACCATGAAAAGCCTCGATTGGCTCATGCAAACACAACTCAAATACCACTAAAGTTAGACGAAGGCTGGAATAATCTGGAAATAAATCTGCAAACACTTTGCACTCATGTTCATGGATCAGACTATCAAGCTATTCAAAGGATAATTGTATATCCAAATTGTCGACTTAGAAGAGTCTATTTCCAAGACAGACATTATGATCAGAATGACACACCGATTGAATTATGTCAGGCATTTTTTGACATGTATATGTTGAAATGGGGAATTCATTTGGTAGAAAGAAGTTGTCAGACAGAAGAAATATACACAGGTCTGTGTATAACATGATACAGCCATTCCTTCACTTCGTCACCTTTTTTGTCTGATAATTTTTTTAAAATTTCAAACAAACAATCTCGAATTACCACAGTTGTAAAATTTTCATTCTAGTTAACATTCTTACCCCTTAACGTTTAGTTCTAGGATTCAATTTGCTCTGTGACATTCAGATACTGGATATGATAGAGCTAAGACACTACTTATAACAGTCTAATATAATATTAAACATGCTTTATTTAGGCCCACTCCAACCATGTGATATGGAATACTTTGCAACCGAAAGCAACATGTCTATAGGTGTGACAACTGCAAACCTGTGTTCAAATGAAGATCCTCGAATAAATCAAATTAAAAAAATTATGGCGGAGGACATTGGTGTTTCTATGAATACATTTAATAATAGGAATCTAATATTGAAAAATAATTCGAAATCTGTAAACCAACTAGACAAGAAAATAGCGAGACTCTGCGATTATGAATTCAAAGTATTGAATAGCAAACACAGTTCCAGTATGACTAACAACTCTGATAATATCTCATCTGTAGTAGAGAAACGACAAACTAAATCGGCTGACTCTTGCAAAAAGGATGGAAAAAAAACAGATCGCAAGGGTAGGAAAAGCAAAGATCAAACTCAAATCACAGACAAGTCGACTTGTGTTACCGAACGAAAGTCTTTAACACTCAAAGGCAAACAATCTGCTGTAAGGTCGTTTGTACATATAGAAAAAAGTCAATTTTTGAAACGGCAGATTGGTGAGAATTTTCTCAATCTGAGCCTTGAAACCGACAGTAAAAAACCGCAAGACAAATCTGACGAGTGTAATAAAGAAATTGAATCGAACCAGAAACTTAAAAATGAAAAACTAATTTTCATAGATAGCACTGGCTTAGTTCATTCATCCCCAAATGTAGCTACAGTGAAGGGAAATTCAAGAACAGAGATCGATATGATTGTGAAAAAATTCAACTCTGACATTAGCAGTTTGAAAACTTTGAAAAACGTTGAAACTAATCGAGGTAACAATTTGTTGAGTCACAGTGTGAAAGCTATAGAAGAAGTCATCACTGAAGTGCAAAGAATTAGAGAACAACTAACTAATTATGACATTGAAAGAAAAATTAACTCCGGTGAAGTAAAAAGTGGTTCAAAAGATTTTTCATACAACGTACCGCCTGTTGTTGAAGCTCAAGCAGTATTGTCAGAGGAGGAATCGAAAAAGGCAGTACTATCAACCGACAAAGCAGTATGTAACTTCTTAGAATTGCGTCATGCAGTGAACAAAAAAATTTTGACACGATTGAAAGACAAAGGTTTCACAATCACTGAGGTTGAATTATCGATATATAACTCTAAGAATCGAAGAAATTGTTATGGCCAAGGTAAATTAATAGAAAGTGGAAAGGGTTGTGCTGATAAAGGCAGTGGAATCGCCTCGATAGGACCGGTCGAAATGGACTTTTCGTTAAAAAAAGAACAACTTAGTTTGAACGACAAAATATGTATGCAACTCAGAAACGAGCTGGATACTGCATTGCTGCAGTTAAAATCAACGCAAGTTCGTGTTACAACAAAAATGGTACAAGATACTATTGGAAATATAGTGAAAGGCGATACCGACATACCCGAATCTGATTTTTTCACTGTTAAAGAGGCGCAGTACATAAAAAAAAAAGTTTGCAATGAAAGCATGTTCAAACATGATACAGAGACAGCACCATACATTGAGCATATAAAAAGTAGTAAAAATACAATCGATGATTTCATTAAAAATCTGGAAAAATACTCAGGAACAGAAATCGTAAATGTCTTGTTTGAAAGGCAAACATATGACTCTGAAGCGGAATTCAGAAGTGTTTTAAGTTGAAATTATTAATATCACGTGATAACAAACTGGCCAGTTATGCATTGATCAAAGAATCAAATCGAAATTTGATCAAAGAATGATCAAAGAATTTACCAGAAAAATTCATATTGCGTCACTGCGACAATGGGTACAGATATTACAGAGTATTATAAGTTTCACAAAATCGATATTTATGGAAATAAAATCAGATTAATCAAAAAACAAAGTAATTATTTGCGTCCGAAATCTGAACCAGTTTACGAAATGAATCTATAACTTTACAAAAAATTGTAAATACAAGTGCGTCAAATTTACAAAATACATAGTTATTCCATGCATTGTCCATAAGTTACATTTTTTTTTTTTGGCCATTCAGTGTAGTGAAATTTGCTAAATTCACAATTTGCAGATGTGCATCTATATCAGCGAAATAAATATGGGTTACTATAAATATACATACATGAATCTAAATAATATATTATGGGTGAAAACCATGTTTTATGTTTATAATTGATTTACACCTTACAAAGTTATTTCATTTCTTGTAGCTGAGGTTAGATAGGAACTTCTCATCAAATGATCTGAAGGAGTCTCTGAATGTCATATTATTCAATTTGAAGGTAATATGCAATGACAAAATATAGGAATATGATTATGAGTAATATCTGCAGTATCATCGAGCTCACTGTATGGGTTGAAGAATTGTTTTGTGTCTGTCATTTTTAAGGCAAAGGTTTGTATAAAAAGGAACAGAATTCACGTTTGCTTCAAGAATTCCATGAGTATTTTTGGACCCTACAAGGGTACCTCGAAAATAGCATTTAACGTCTGGTTGCACTGGATTGCAATGTTGATAGATACGTTAAAACTATAAAGAATAGTCTTAAGTATCAAGATTAAAACAGGTGTAAATATAGTCATGATGAAACAAGAGATGAAGGCACATGGAGAGAGATATTTATTCTATAAATTATGTCTAGTTTGCATTCAAGTATGCGGTAAGAAAAGGAAAATCTTTGTCATATGAGTTAATTGTTAAAATAGCGGTTACTTAAAATCAACATTTTGCTTTGTTTTGTATAGGAAGGAAGAGCTTAAATTCCGCAGGTAGCTCATCTTCCGAATAGAGTCTATCAGAAAAGTACACTCTTCGTATTCTGCAATTTGCGTGAATTTGAACCCTCAGTGTTTCTACATAATTTGTCCCATAAGCTCTTCGGGTGAAGTCCGCAAGGTTAAACTGAATTTGGTTCCATCCATCATCCAATCGCATTGGCATCGTGCATATGAATGGTTTCACTCTTGTCGTTGATTGATAATTACTTGCTCGAAATCTGCGCCGGACATTTTTATCGTCTATTACCTATAAATAAATTTGAAAAAAGGTGGAATAAGTTATCTGATTAGAAGAATGTGATTAACGATGTTATCCCTCATTGTCTTTATTTTAGTACTATTTGATTAATCAAACAATCGTAATTATTTTTTCAGTTAATAGAAAGATGGAATATAGCTTTAACATTTCTGAAATTTAATAAGTTTTGTGTAATGTTTATTCAACGAATTTAGGAATCAGGGTTCAGAATCAAAATTGTAATCAGATTTACTGGTAATTTAATTGTTCGAACATTCTTAGGAAAACCCTTTGAAACTATTTTACAACGAAATTGTGATGTGAAAATACAGAACTTTTCT